>NC_090646.1:539572760-540286510 GCF_040937935.1 Hyperolius riggenbachi | reverse complement strand
ACTTTGCATATACAAATAAAAGGCGTAATATAGGCGAAGACACTGCACAGTGGAAGGTGGAAGAAAATAATGATCTAAAGAATATTTGTTGCACTAACCAGTGTGATAGATTGCATTTTCCTAAACAATTTAAATTTATGCCGTAAATCCTGCCCTTTCCAAAAATATTTTTATTACAGACACGTGTTCTTTCATGGATAGTCCTAATCCCTTAAATATATACAAAGCAGTGGAGTGAAAATTTGAAGTTAAACAGATAGGCCCATTTGATGTTATTTCAGAAAACCTGTACAATAAAGGCAAAGAATCAACTCAGTGTTGCTTAAAAAAATAAATAAATAAAAGGTGGATGCATCCTGAGTTTGACATGGATTTCATGATTAAACTGATGCAATTTGAGATGATATTTGTGTAACAAACTATCACTAATAAGTGCAGGAATATCTGCTTTCATGGGCATGTTCAAAGCATGAGTGAAATCATAACAGTAACTCTGCTTTTCTGTTCCGAGAGCTGTGGCTTGTGAGGAACTGCCCAGACATCACAGGTGTCTCATCACAAGTCTTATCGGTACACGGTTCACTATGAAGTGACAAAGGTTCTGCTTACACTGCAGCAGTCCTTCAAAGCAATGACCGTGTTTATGAAAATGCCATTCTATTCACAATACTGGTCATTTAAAGGGATACTGAGCAGCTTTTAAAAATACAATTTACACTTAACTGGGGCTTCCTTCAGCCCACCATAGCCAGCGAGGTCCCCTGGCGGCCTCCTGGCTCCTCTCTCGGTCCTGCAGGCGGCTCTGTTAATCGGTGACTTTGGCCTGAAGTCGCCAGTGCGTGTCCCTGCCGCGCACGTTACACGACTTCGTGCCGGCTGGCGTTGAGTGTCCTGCGAATGCTTAGTTCAAAGTTAGAGAACCACGCATATGTGGGACTCTCATGCTGGCCGGTGTGATGATACAGTACAGTGATGATACTTCAGGCTGAAGTTGCAGATTAACGGAGCCGTCTGCAGGACCGAGAGGGGAGCCAGGATGACGCCGGGGGACCTCACGGCCTACGGTAGGCTGGAGGAAGCCCCAGGCAAGTGCAAATTGTATTTTTAAAAGCTGCTCAGTATCCCTTTAATAAAGTCCTGATCTAAATCATCAGGATTGGGGTCAATTGGCTAAAACTTAATGCTGACAAAACTGAGGTTCTTGTTATCGAGGGCCAGGGCTCAACAGCAAAGCAGCCCCAGTCTCAACCAACACCGCTAAGGATAGGGAGCTCAGACCTGAACAACTCAGACTGTGTGCGCAGCCTGGGAGTACTGAATGATGGGAAATTAAGCTTCAGGAATCAAATCTCAGCTGTTGTGAAACATTCCTTCTTTCACCTAAGGAATATTGCAAGGATTAAACACCTAATTCCTTCAGAGGATCTTCCAACCCTAGTTCATGCCTTCGTCACATCAAGGTTAGACTACTGCAACGTCCTCTACACAGGCCTGCATAAGAAAGACTTACGTCGCCTGCAATTAGTACAGAATGCCGCCGCAAGGCTGTTAACGAGCCAACCCCGCCATTGCCACATAACATCAACCCTGTGCTAACTCCACTGGCTACCGATAAAATGGAGAATTCTGTTTAAGATTGGCTTACTGGCATTCAAATCCTTGCACAATCTTGGCCCTGGATACTTGAAGGACTTGTTGCAACTGCATCACACTCCCCACAATATTACATCAAAAGGACATAACACCTTGGTTACCCCCAGAGTCCACCTCAAAACCTTTGGAGACAGAGCCTTTTGTCATGCTGCCCCTACAATTTGGAACTCCCTGCCACACCCAATCAGGACAGCTCCATCCCTGGAAGCATTTAAGTCTAAACTGAAAACCTACCTTTTCAGTCTGGCATTCATGAACATCTGACTATCTCCTCTGTAACACAACCCAGCCTGCAACCCTGTATTAATCTGAGATACAGCTATGCGCTTTGAGTCTTATGGGAGAAAAGCGCTTTACAAATGTTATTGTATTGTATTATTGTATTGTAGATGTATAAACAGGGCGCTGCGTAAATAGAAAATAACTATATTGCTTGTTTAATAAATTATCATAGACAGATGCAAGGTGGGAACAAGGTTGATTCCCTTGTCGAAAACAAAGTGGGGTTGGAGAAAATGAGGACAATGTGACCCTAATGCTGGCTATGGTAGAAGAGAGAGTCATGCCAAGAACTGCAGCTTGTTAGGGCAAGTTCTGTAGTCACATCAGTCCCTAAAAACTACCATGATTATGGGAACAGACATCAGCCATCTGAACTTATGATAAAGGAATTTAGGATCATAAAACCTTTTTACTGCTTAAAGCAAACCTGAAGCAAAAACAAACAAACAAACAAACAAAATAACATATTATATAATGAATTGTTTGTGTAGTACAGATAATGAATAGCACATTAGTAGCAAAAAAGAGAGTCTCATATTTTTTTCCAGTTACATAGCTTTTTTTTTTTTTTTTTCATTGCACCATACTATCACAGTTGCAGTTTAAAAATCACACTGTCTTTTTAATAAAAAACAAATCAGAAATAATGACCCTTCGAGCTTGACCTGCAATAAAACCGTGTCAAGTTGTCTCACTGTTTATTGGCTGTTTAAGTGCTTAAGAAAACAGGACTGTATTTGACCCAATGGGTCGAATAGCTCAGAGAACCTCTTTTCCATAGATAACTGAATTTTTTTCTTCCTGTACTGGAAAACAATAGGAGACTCTTCTTTGCTACCCATGTTCAATTTCTTAGCTGTACTACACATACAGTTCATTACCTCATACGTTTATTTTCACCTAAGTTTACTTTAAAATACATTTATTGCGGTTCAGCTTTAAGCGGTTTAACGTCTTCCTCGCTGCAGGTGTCGGCAGAAGTTTCTATGTACAGAACTTTCCATCTTCTAATACCATGGGAGAAATGAAGTATGTAATGCAGACATGCCAGCTCAGTGAGTGTAAAGGACAAGCGGCTCCTCAATCAAGCAAGCACAATCTTTATTTTGCTATGGCTGCCTATAAATCCTGAGAAGAGGGGTAAACACACATACAGTAGACTAAACAATCACTAAATAGTGGCCACTGCTCACTCTCCCACATACATACCAAGCCAGGTCTGTGGGAAAATAATGCCTTGCTCTCAAAAGAAACTCAAGTCAAGTTTTCTGAAAATAACCCAGGTCTGACAAGCCAGTAGGAGGGCCTGGATGGTTTCAAGACACAGTTTTCAGCTGAGTCCAACATCCCTAACGAATAGAACTCTAAACAAAGCCTCGCTTCCCATGTTTGGCTAAACGACTTAATAATGAATCAAATTAATTATTGTGAGTGGATAAGCACAGGACAGGAGCGGCACAGTCCAGATGTCAGACAGAAAAATCTGTGCTGAGCAAACACAGCAAAAGAGCTTGTTGTTTGATTAGACGACAAATGACCCGGACTCTCTTCTTTCACTTGCCCTTACAAAAATAAGGAAAAAGATAGGCAATGTCCAGACAGCACCAGATAATTAACATTTATGCTCTTCTGTACAACATCCAAACCATGCAGTTGACATGTTCTGTATACTGTCATTGTGTAAGACAATTTTTGCTGTACATTTTACAGCGTTTCCTGAGACAATTCATATTTTGAAAAACACATTAGAGCTTCTGAAGAAGGAAGTACATGAATAAACATCTCCATAGAAGTGCTACGTCCAGCAGTGTTCCTCACCCTGCAGAGTGCAGCCACAATATTTTATGGAAATTGTAATCCTATATATGTACAAAGCACTTTTTGGCGAAGAAAGTGATGCACTATAGTACAAGGAGACAAACTGTCTGTTATGTAGAAGACGTATTTTACGGTCGAGTGGAATTTGTAAAAATGGAAAGTGCAATAAATTTTTTTTTATTTTAGATAAATGTGACAATATTTGCTGTATTGTATTGCTGTCACAGTAAACCCAGATTTCCTTCAGTCTTTATTCCCATTTAGTCTGGGAGGGGTGTGCACCTTTAAGAAACGTTGATCAGGTATTTTACTTAGTTTTATATTTAGCTGGAGCTAAAGCAGAGAAAATGAGTTCCTGTGTGCAAGGCCACTGCCAACAAATGTTGTAGTTCACCAACCTTTCAGCAACCCTCCCAATACATTTCTATAGTTTATGTTAATGCTAGTACAGAGATATTGGTCAAGCACAAAGGTAAGTGTCTTCCTCATTATACAGTCAGAGACACACAATTATGGAAATTTGGAAGCTCTGATTGTAAGTGTACGCAAAATCAAAGATGACCCAGAGTATGTGTTAATCCCCTTTGCTTTTGACCCTATTAATGTGGATCCGAGATTAACTTTTACTCATTGCATAATTGTGTTCCTTTCCTATTGTTTATAGGGCATTCCTCACGCCAAATACTTTTTTGTTTTTATACTCCAATTTCCTATAAACTAAACAAGCCTTGCCCACAGTTTTTCAGAGAGCCTTGGCATTTTCAGACAGTAGCAAGGGCTCATGGGAGCTCAGTCTGGGCAGGAGGAGGGGGAGGTATTACTAGCCAGAGATTTCAGAGGCAGAAGGGAGAAGGAGGGGGATTAAGTTTTTTTCACAGGCTGAGTGCTGAAGATGCAGATAAGCTTGCCTGTCTGTAATGTTTACAAACAACATGGCTGCTGTCATTGTATCACAGGAGGAAATAATCATATTCTATTGAAGCTGTTTGCAGCTAGATTTGCTGTGTAAACTATCTAAACTTTAGATAAGATATATAGACAAGTTACTTGTTATACCTAGTTTTTCCATCTCTGATCCGCTTTAAGTAGGAAAAATGGCTCGACAAGTGTCAGCTATAGACAAGAAATATGGGGCCATATGCAATTCATTTTTTCACCTGAGTTTTCATCTAGGTGAAATTTTCATACGGGTCAATAAAATGCCTTTTAAACCACCACCAAGCAAACAAATACTTGAAATAATTTTGATAGCACTCTTTCAAGTACTTGTCTGTACTTTTTCCATTTCAATGTGCTAAAAAGTTATAAATTGAAGACGACAAATTATCACCTGGGAGAAAACTGAGGTGAAAAAGTGAATTGCATATGTGCCATGGTGTTACATATCTACACCACTATCGCCATGGTTTCCCTGAAAATAAGTACATTAGAGAGGGCTGTATTTACTTGTCAAGTCACAGGCTACACATCCACTACTTTTGATTGTCCAGCTCGCATGGTGACACTCTTTGCATTGGTGTCCACCTTCAAACACTGCTCATGTGTGTAGTAAATAAAGAGAAATGAGGATGCGAAGAGAGGTTCCTTGGGCTATTCTCCACAGAAGAAATGAAATACTTTATACGATTTAACCATTAGCCACGTCCGCGGCAGTATAGTTACGCCCCGCGGGAAGACTGTTCCCATCCCAGGGGCATAGGTATATGCCTCCCGCTACCGATCGTTAGAGGGGAGATAAATGAATAGGAACACAGTCCCCGTGTCAATGATCGGCGGCATCAATGAGATGCTGCATCACATCCTGTTTGCATACTATTAGTACATGGCAGGAAGAAAATGTATGAGGATATTTTGGGTATCATTCATAAAGCATTTCCGCATGCGGAAATGCTTAACACCGGTGACTTTCCCGACCACTCAGCATAAGCCCCATTCATAAAGGCTCTTTCCGCATGAAAAGGTGACAGAGCGATACATTTCCGCCTTGTGCGGAGTTTTTCTAGATTAGTCTAGAAAAAGTAACAAACACATCCATTCATAAAGATTAGAGCAAGCGGTATCCGGAAGGAAAATACCGCTTGCTCGACAGTAGCGATAGGCGGGCGGAATACATATAAATGAATGGGAGGGACCTTCCAAGCAGCATCAGACAGAGCAGCGCAGGGAGGGAATCGGGCAGCTTTTAAGTTTCCGCATGCCTACCGCCACGCTACCGCCAGCTTCCTCCAGAAAACCTCCGCACTTCTTCCGCAACAGGCAGACTTCTTTATGAATGGCCACCCAGAAGTCTTAATTACCGGTTGCGGAGAAGAACGGTGTTTTCCCGCACTACCGACAGCCTGTTTATGAATGATACCCCTTGTAGCCAAATAGTAAAATTACACCTACACACATTAATTTCAATAAAAAAAATCTACACATAATTTAAAATTAACTTCTAACCTCCCACACTCTCCCCCCCTAAACCTAATTTTTTTTTTTTTTTTTTTAATGCAAAGACAATTTAAAAAAAAGCAAAACATAAATTGTTACCTTAGGGACTGAACGTTTTTAATATGCATGTCAAGAGGGCATACTACTGTTATTTTTGAAAATATGGGCTTGTAAATAGCGATTCCTTGCGATTCACATTGTGATGGGGACATAATTTAAATGGCGTAATAACTGGGACAAATGGGCAGATAAAATACCTGAGTTTTAATTATGTTAGCAGGCATTATTTTAAAACTATAATGGGCGAAAATGGAGACATAATGCATTTTTTTCTTATTCCCATTAAATGCATTTAGAAAAAAAAATAATTCTTAGCAAAATGTACTACCCAAAGAAAGCCTAATTGGTGGCAAAAAAAAAAAAATGTATAGTTTGTTTTGTTGTGATAAATCGCGATAAAGTTATTGGTGAATGAAAGGGAGGAGCGCTGAAATGTGAAAATTGTTCTGGTCCATAAGGGGAAAACCCCTCAGTGGTGAAGTGGTTAAAGTGGCATTGTCACCAAATTTCATCTATAGTATAAAGCATTAAAAACCACATAAAGTTAACAGATAAAACCATCTGACTCGTTGTGAAGAGTTAAAACCCACTTAATTTAGCTGCTAATTGATAAAACTTCCTTTGCAGTTCAGAACTATCAGATTGTGCTGGAAGTGTATACACTGTGTATACAAGGCATATATATAATAATGTCCTGCAGCCCTGAATTATACCAGTCAGCTTCAGTGAGGTGCAAATATGCATTCAAAAGACATTAAGTCAGTCTCATAATAATTCATATTAATTTTTACTGTATTTAATGTTTTAGTGGAAATACATTTTTGGATGATCATACCACTTTAAATCCAGATTTACACACTACATGCAATTCCGATTTGTGATTTTAACACGATTTTACACACGATTACGATTTCCTTTTTAGGCCTGGCTAATATAATGCTACGGGTTTGATCCCACTTTAGTGATGTGATTTTATAAAACTCCCCCATATCATTGCATGAGCTTTTTCAAATCACTAGTGCTTAGAAAAGGCTTTTAATGGGTTTGAGCGGGTTTATATGAAAAGGGCGCCTGGTGTAGCCCATATAAAAACTTCAGCTACAAAAAAGGCGCCTGGTGTAGCCCATATAAAAACTTCGGCTACAAAAAAGGCGCCTGGTGTAGCCCATAAAAAAACATCGGCTACAAAAAAACTCCGGGACTTGTTAAATTACTATTCCCCCTCCAGGCCGCCATGGATAGTGGGGGCATGAAATAATTCGGCTTCCAGCGCCTGTAGCCTGTATCAAAACTTGGCCGGATAAAAAATATGGGCACAAAGGGGTGCCCTACTGTAGCCGAAAACCTTGTAGCCGAAAAAATATGGGCAACAAAGGGGCGCCCGCTTGTAGCCTATATCAAAACTCGGACGCCCTTTTCTACACCTTGTAGCCCATATTTCCAGAAATAACAGTGATGTCTATGGCGGCGCCCTTTTCATACAGGCAGCTCAGGCGCCCTTTTCAAGAGATACCATTTGAGCCCTAAATAGTTTTGTTTTGATAGCATCCAGTGAAAATCAGAAGTGCAATCGCAAATCAGATTTGCAGTGTGCCGGGGGCTGGAAAAGATGTCCTATGTACAAGTTGTTCAACCTTAATTACAAATGGGTATAAAATCCTTGACTGTATTTCATGTATTTACAGTATGTTTTTAAAGTGGACCTGAACTCAGAACGCCACTCTGCTCTAAAAGATACACAACAGCATAATAACCTTTCAAGAAAAAACATTTCTTTGTTACAGGTGATACAAATCCGAAAATAAATCTGCACAGTTTCTACTTCCTGATTCATGGAAGCAGACCTATTGTTTACAGCCTGTGCTTTCAAATGAGCTTATCTGCCATAGGCAGTAATGTGACACAGGGGAGGATCAAATCACAACCTGAGATTAGACACAAATGAGGGGGAATTAAACAGGCTTAACTCTCTAAATACATACAGGGTACATTTCTCTACGTTTTCCTTCTGCCCCTGGTCCTAAACTCTTGCAAAGGGCAGAAGAAACACAGAGAAATGCACCCAGTATGTATTTATAGAGTTTAGCCTGTCTAATTCTCCCTCATGTGTGACTAAGGACAAGTTGTAATTTGATCGCTCAGCTGTGTCAGCTGACGGCCACAGCAGAGACTTCAGTTGTAAACACAGGATGTTAACAATATGTCTGTTTCCATGGAAGCAGGAAGTAGGCAAACTGCAAATGTATTGTAGGATTTGTATCAGCTGTAACAATTTTTTTAAAAGGCTATTGTGCTGTTGCTTATCTTTTAGAGCAAAGAGGAAGTTCTGAGTTCAGGTCCCTTTAAAAATAAAAATGCTTATTCAAACGCTGTCATCCCGATCCTGGCTTTGTCCGCACGCTTGTTCTTTGTAAGTGACTCACTGTATAAATTACTAATGACTACAATGGCATCTTTAAAGCTTGCACTAAAAAGTAAATGTTTATTGAGAAATTATTAAAATATCTGCTCAAAAAGTACAACTCTAAATATTACTGTTGGTTTATCACTTTCCAAAAAGGCATTTTAGAAATTTCTAGACCTATTTATAGAAAAAAAACTGCTTTATAAGAAAACCCATGGAATAAACTTGTGCCAAATGTTTAGGAGGAATAAATCTGAGATGTGATTCGCAGACCCTGCGGCTAGAAACCTCATGTATAACAGCAGCGTTACTGAAACCAATCAAATAAAAATGTATTCCAAAACTTGTTGCATTTTACACCCCCCATGTTTAATTAACAGCCTTTTTACTTTCTGTTGAGATTAACATTAAGCCCATACATAACACTAGCTCCATTTGAAAGGAAAAAAAACTGAAGTCTGGCTTTGTTGAACATTATACCAACTTTTCAAGTGGCAGTAATAACTCAAGATTTATTATTTTTTTAATGAACGAATGCAGAACGGGATCTTTCAAATCACAAAGAAGTCAGCTTTTCCAAATGTTTATTCTTTAGTCTAACTCTTACAATAATTCACTAAACGGACTTAGCACAGGCACAAGTTAGTAATGGAAACCATTACTCATTCCCTGTTGGCAGTGGGCACTCACGCTAGTGCCGCAACGCTTTAAACCTCTTACCAGTTGGGTTTCATCATTAGCATTTAGTAACAATAAGACATAAATTCTAACATCTAATTTGTTTTCACTGTAATAATAATGAAAGGGATGGCAAAATACTTAGGTGTGACAAATGACTGATTTCCAAGAACAGTAATAATTACATGCGAGATATAGTTAAGAAAAACCTTTTTTTGCTGGCAGACATCAGCAAAAGATTCCAGAGATTCTAATGCAATTATCGTTGCAAATTGGTGAAAAAAGCAGAAAAAAGGGCGTCGGTAAATATCGTTAACATTTGAACATTAAAGTTTTTGAAGTCAGTTATTTTAGAAGCTTGCAATGTTATAGTTTCTGTCATATTTTGTTTGTATGTACAGATTTTACGTTAACAAAGGTATTCTGGTTTCTATGTGGCTCTAACCTCTAACATCATGAAGCTCCTCGAGCGGCTGGTCCTTGCCCACCTGAAGAGGTCCACGGACGCCCTTTTAGACTCGCTCCAATTTGCATATAGGGCAAACAGATCCGTGGAGGATGCCATCAATGTCAGCGTGACACACATCACTGAGCACTTAGACAGGCCGGCCTCCTATGCCAGGATCCTGTTCCTAGACTTTAGCTCAGCGTTCAACACTATCTGCCCTGACATCCTGATCACCAATCTGACACAGCTCGGAGGTGATCCCACTCTCAGAGCATGGATCAAGGACTTCCTGAGAAATAGAACACAACAGGTGAAGCTCGGCAACTATTACTCCAGCATTCGAACCACCAATACTGGGGCTCCACAAGGCTGTGTTCTGTCACCTCTACTGTTCTCCCTTTATACCAACGAATGTATCTCATCCGCTGACTCTGTGAAGGTCATCAAATTTGCGGATGACACCACCATTATTGGCCTAATTGGAAGCAATGGAGAGCATGAATACCGGAGCGAGGTCGAGAGAATATGCAATTGGTGCAGGGAGAACAACCTAGTTCTCAACACAGCAAAGACTGTTGAACTAGTTGTAGACTTCAGGAGGAACCCTCCCCCCCCCTCGCCTGTCCTCATTGGAGGACCAGAAGTTTGTATGGTGACATCGGTTCGGTTCCTCGGCACGACTCTCACCAATAATCTGAAATGGGGGCAGAACACCACTAAAATTCAAAAGAAATCCCAGCAGAGGCTGTTCTTCCTGCGCCAACTGAGGAGATTTGGCATGCCACGGGAGCTGCTGGCCAGCTTCTATACTGCCACCATAGAATCCATCCTCTGCTCCTCAGTCATTGTTTGGTACGCGGGCGCAACGGCCAGTGATAAACAAACTGCAGAGGGTCATAGCTGATGCAGAGAGAATCATCGGGTCTCCTCTTCCACCTCTTGATCTCCTCCACTCCGCTAGATTGAGTAAGAGGGCCACCATGATCTCCCGTGACCCCTCTCACCCTGGCAGCCACTACTTCAGGCTCCTCCCGTTGGGCTGCCGCTTCAGGACTATACCATCCAAAACCACCAGGCGGAAGAACACCTTCTTCCCCCAGGCCGTTCGGTCACTGAACTCTGACTTTCCCCGGTCCGGCCTGCACTCGTAATTGCAGGTTCGGCAGCTGGTCCCCGTCGCTGCCTCCTCTGTATATCTGATTACTGCATTTCAAATTGTATTGTTGTTGTATCTGTCTATGCCATGTGTACCACAAATAATTCCGATTATGGCTCTTGCTGTACTTGGCGAAATAAAACTGATTCTGATGTGTAAAAAAGGGTTTCTGCAGTGGGAGTGGTTAGGGTTAGGCACCACCAGGGGGGGTTGGGGGGGGGGGTAGGTTAGGGCTCTTTCACACTAGAGGCTGCGGTAGAAAAGGCTGAAAGTCAGCCTTTTGCTTAACGCCAATACACAGCGTTTTCAAAGCGTTTTCAAAGAGTTTTACAGCTCATATGAAAACGTCCTTTTTTTTTTCCTTCTATAAAAATAAGTGAACAAGTCAGCTGTAAAACGCTTTGAAAACGCTTTGAAAATGCTGAAGTTGGCGTTTTCCATTGACTATCATTGAAACGCCAACAGCCAACTTCGGCTGTAAACAGCCCTGAAAAAGCTCCTGGGAGCGTTGAAACGCAACGCTCCAAAACGCCAAGTTAGATGTGAAAGGTAAAATGAAAGTCTATGGACTTTTTTACCTAGCAAAACACCAACTTCAGCCGTGGCGTTAAAACGCCGAAAAATCCCTCTGGTGTGAAAGGGCCCTTAGGGATTAGGCACCACCAGGGAGGTGGTTAGGCACCACCAGGGGGGTTCGGGTTAGGCACCACCAGGGGGTGGTTAGGGTTAGGCACCACCAGGGGAATGGTTATTTTCAGGCACCACCCTGGGAGAGTTCTGTGTGAGAGTAGGGTTGGGTTAAGATTTATTGTTGATTTACGTTATGATTTTTAACGTTAATATATTTTCGTTAACTACAGTCTGTTTTAAAACAGTATTTATCGTTAACCAATTTCCTTAACAATGTTTATTGTTATTGCGATTTCGTTATCCAGCCAGGCCCTTTTCTCCTGGTGCCCTTTTTTCATGCACACACATTACATATTCTTTTTTGCTAGTTTTAGTAAAAATGTAAATGGAAACATGTTAAGAGAAAAAGAAAATATAAAGAGTGGAATAAAACGGAATTCTACTTTTGTTGAGGGAGAAAAAAAAAAGTAATAAATGCTCTCATTTCAGCTCTTTATACTGAAACCATTAATGACAAGCATTACGTATTTCAGCTAGCTTTTGCATTTGCATAAATACCCTAGCGTTTCTAACCGAAACAGGCAGAGAGAAGCAGAGATGGATTAAGATATAATGGGGCCCTAGGCAAGCTAGTAGAATTGGGGCACCCTTGCGGTCCTTTTGGTAAGCTGAAATGGAGAGAGGTCAAAGACGGTGGGCCCCTTGATACCCACTAGGCCCAAGCATCTGCCTAGGGTGCCTGGTGGATGATCCTGCTCTCAGAGAAGTGTCAACGTTTGTTGCCAAAGGATATGAGCAGGCATTTAAGAGGAGTAACAAAGCCTGCAAGTTGTGTGCAGTTTTACCTGCAGCACGGTGAGAGATTCTGTATAGTCTCTCGGAAGCAGCACTCCAGAGTACACAGAACACGGCTTTTAATATTCTAGAGAAGAGCACATGGAGCTTACCGTACTCTAAATTTTGGAAATTTTTAAGCTGGCTGCAGATTGAAACACAAATATCCAATAAGACTGGCAAGTAGTGGTATTTCTGTAAGTCCCCCAGGACAACCAGTAAAAGCGAAAACAAGCAAAAGCAGAAATTAAAAGCCTCACCCATCCATTCATTGCTAAAAGAGCAAGACCAACACCAGCTGGGTGAACAAAAGGGTGCAGTGCAAAAAAAAAAAAGAAAAGAAAGAAGGCATGTAGCGACCACCTAGCTATATCTCAACCATGTAACTAGGAACCACCGACTGTAGAACTTTTCTACCAAAGGTCACATCTTGCCTAGATAAGATGTATACCCTGTATTGCTGAACAAAGATAAGTGGACTCAACCATGTGGCAGCATTGCAATTCTGGTCAATAGGGGCCCCTTCTCTTTCTGTCCTAGGAGCCAATGATGAGGTACAGTGTGCTCTCATTGTACCTTTAAGCTGGGTATTGCATGAATAAAAGCCGCAGTGAAGCGTCCTTGAACCTAAATACTAAAAGTGATGGTGTACAGCAGGGCTGCTCAAATCCGGAACCGGGAGACATCTGGATAGTTCTATCCGGATATCCCCCAGTAAATCTGTGCAGGGGGGGGGGGGGGGGTGGTCAATCTTACCTGTCTGACATCTTCTTCGTCCGTCCCTTGGCGCCTTCCACGATGCGCTCCAAGAGGCGGTCACGCGATTACTGACACTTCCTCCTTCCGGGTTGAAGGAGGAAGTGTTTGTAATCACGTGACGCGTGTGGAGCGCATCGTGGGAGGCGCCGAGGGACAGAAGGAGGAAGATGTCAGACAGGTAAGATTGCCCCCCCCCCGCCCAGGTTTACTAGGAGATATCCGGATAGCAACTATCCGGGTATTTCCCGGTTCCGGATCTGAGCAGCGCTAGTGTACAGTACTTTTGGAGTGTTCTAGGCTTGGTTTTACTTTACTCCATCCTGGAGGAATTCAAGAAGAGAGTCAGAACTTCAGAGTCTTAATTTGGAGAAAAAAAAAACCTTCCAAATGACTGGGTCATATATATATATGTTAATTTTAGAAGTGGAATTTCTTTTTAAGGCCAGCCAATATATTGCAACTTGCATTTATTGCATCATAGAGTGAATCAATTCATATGCATACTATTATGTCTAATACAAGGTGTATTATTTAAAGAGACCCAGAGACGAACTAACTAACAGTTGTATACATACCTGGGGCTTCCACCAGCCCCATTAGCCTGGATCGCTTCCACGCCGCCGTCCTCTGCTGCCTCTACCTGCTGGTACCGGGTCCCATCATTTTGGCCAGTCCAGCTAGTCGACACAAGTGCATTGCGCTCCCTCCGTACTGCGCAAGCACATGCGTACAGATACGGAGGGAGTCCCTGCGATTGCGTGCAATTGCCCGCGTCAGGTGGAAGTGACGGGACCCAGGACCAGTAATAGATGCAGCAGAGGACGGCGGCGTGGGAGCGATCCATGCTGATGGGGCTGGAGGAAGCCCCAGGTATGTATAAAATCTTTTCCTATTTTTTTTTTGTAGCTTCGTCTCTAGTTTCCTTTAAGGCAACTGTAATTCATGCACTTATTTGTGGTACAACCAGTTAAAAAAATTTGAGTTTTGCGTGTCTAGACTAGGTATTCAAGACAGTTTGTCAACATTTTTTTTTATTGGTATACACCGATTTTAAATCTAGCATAGTAAACATTATCACAAGTACCCCTTCACAAATATATATTTAATTGTAGTACATCACAATTGGTTCTAAACAATTTTCAAGCATTTACTATTGCTTTTAATTAGCTAAAATACTAATTTGGTGTTGTTTAAATAAGATTTATCATTTTCTAAAACTCTAAAATGTGTTATTCTTGGTTAAGTATATTAAAGAGAACCCGAGGTGGGATTTAATTATGTTACTGGGGCACAGAGGCTGGTTGTGCACACTCAGACCAGCCTCCATTGCCCCATGGTGTGCCTCCATGTCCCCCCTGCGCTCCGCTATAGCCCCCGCAGTGCTGGCGACACGCAGCGCGTCGCCAGCACAATGTTTACCTAAGCGCTGTCAGTCAGTCAGCGGGTGGGTAGCGCTGATGCGGAGGAGACGGGGGAGCGGCTCCCCCGTCTCCTCCGCATCAGCGCTACCCACCCGCGTCACTTCTCTCCTATCAGCGGGAGGGAAGTGACGCGGGCGGGTAGCGCCGATGCGGAGGAGGCGGGGGAGCGGCGCTGACAGTCAGGGCTTAGGTAAACATTGTGCTGGCGACGCGCTGTGTGTCGCCAGCACTGCGGGGGCTATAGCGGCGCGCAGGTGGGACATGGAGGCACACCATGGGGCAACGGAGGCTGGCCTTAGTGTGCACAACCAGTCTCTGTGCCCCAGTAACATAATTAAATTCCACCTCGGGTTCTCTTTAAGCCTGAGTACCCCCTGAAACCATCAGAAGTACCCCCTGCTGGGGTACGAGTACCGCACATTGAGAACCTAGGCTCAAGAGAACATCCACATTAGGATTAGTCTGTGAAGCCTCCATACATCATGTGATGTAAGCAGGCTTTTAGTAGTCTATAGCAGAATGGAAACTCAGAGTTATCAGATACTATTCTGCAGTGGGAGATTGTTTGTTTGCTTACCATGAATGAAGACGTGTCGTAAAAGAAGGCTGGGATTCCAAACCACTGGAACGGTTTACAATTCAAAATAAAGACTATTGCTGGGAATACACCATGCGTTTTTTCGGCAGATAGATGGTTCAATAGATAATTTCCGACATGGTCGATCTTACTTTCGATCGTTTTACCGCTCGATTTCTGATAGAAGTGAATGGAAATTGCTAAGAAAAGATAGGAGAATTGAGCGGGAAATCGAGAGGAAAAACGATTTGAAAATCGATCGAACTGTAAATCAAACGCATCATGTATTCCCAGCACATTAAAGGACCACTATCTGGAAAAATTTTACAACTTAAAATAAATGAGAACACATAAAAATAAGTAGTAGGTTTCCTTCAAAGTAAAATGAGCTATTGATTACTTTTCTCCTATGTTGCTGTCACTTACAGAAGTTCGTAGACATCTGATGGAACTGGAAGGTTTTTGACTAGTCCATCTCTTCATGTGGGATTCTAAATATATAATTTATTCCTTACAATAGCACTCCCTGGAAAAGGATCTATACAAAGATGCAGGCTGACCCTCCTGCCTGTTTGCACACTATTCTGGCAGTTGGACTGAGCAACTGCCGTTCACCAAGTGCTTTTGAAAATAAAGAAAACCCTGTGAATTCCCCATGAGGAAATGGGCTAGTCCAAAACCTGTCAGATTTCAGCTACCTATGTAAGTGACATCAACATAGAAGAAAAAGAATTTATAGCACATTTTACTCTGGGAGAAATATACTTTTAATGTATGCGTTTTCATGCATTTTACATTTTTTTGAGCAAATGGTCCTTTAATATTATGCCAGCAACACTATCAGTACTGGTATAAAATGATTAGTTAAAAGCACCTTGAAAATACAGAAACTATCGTATTCCTGCTTTTTATAAATAGTACAGTGATTATTTACATGCAACTCCACAGAGTAAATTTAAATCTCTAACATTGCATCCTATGAAGTATGCTCCCGTATGTCTTCAGTCCACCTCCTGCCAGCTGCATACAGTGACAGAGCAACAGCTAATAAACCCTCAGCACAAATAAAGTCCTCTCTCACCTGTTTGATCCTTGCCAGTTCTTTTAAGGCTCTTCCCCACTGCTGCTTGTAGTGCAGTTTAGATTTTGTCGCAGATTCTAGCTTTCTTTCAAGTTCAACCTATGAATAGTTTAACAATATTAGTTAAATATTAGTTCATATATAAAAAAAAAACAACTTTATTTCAGATCAACCTAAGAAAGACAAATCTTAGCATTTGAGAAGCAGATCTTAGCATTTGAGTACGCAACAAATACCGGTATGTAAAAGACTGCACTTGATACTTCAACATTTTCAGTACAGACAGTTCACATTGCAGGCTCATTCAGGACCCATTCACGCTTTTCTGAGCGCTTTGTGATTGATAAGGGCTTTTTAACCACTTAAGGACCGGCTGATTATTCTTTGATCTGTGCTGCGTGGGCTCTTCAGCCCACAGCACAGATCAGGTTTTAGGCAGGGCAATCAGACTCCCCCCCCCCCCCCTTTTCCCCACTAGGGGGATGTCTTGCTGGGGGGGGGTCTGATCGCTGCTGGCTTGCTTTGCCTAGCGGGGGGCTCCTCAAAGCTCCCCTCTGCAGCGCTATTCCCCCCTCCCTCTCCTCCTCACTAGAGGCGGTACAGGACAGCGATCCGTCCTGTACCGCCTCTGATAGGCTTCAGCTATCAGATGCCGGCGATCCCCGGCCAATCAGAGTCCGGGAAACGCCGATCTCCTTTACGGTGCTGCTGTGACAGCAGGGCCGTATGCTGGATTTTTCCCCCCGGGTGTTTAGATTTAGCCTGCGAGCTGCGATCGAAGGCTTGCATGCTGTTCACTGAGCCCCCCGCCATGAACTGACAAGGAGCGGCTGTTTCCATGGAAATCCACAAATGACCAGCCGCCGCCTATCAGCGTTAGCTGGTCGTTAAGTGGTTAAAAATCGCTCCCATTCACTTTCATTAAAATCACATAAAAAATTGCGTAAACATCACAGCGATTGCGTACGTGGAAATTGTGCCGATTTTTATCGCGATTTTAATGAAAGTGAATGGGAGCGGTTTTTAAAAAGCGCTAATTAATCACAAAGTGCTCAGAAAAGCGCTTCTAGTGTGAATGGGCCCTCATTCATCAACTGTCTGCCGCCTCTGAGATGTTTACTTTTGCAGCAGTATATAAAGGTTTGTTAATTCTGCTGGATTTGCTTTATACGGATTTAAAACACACTATATTCTACTCTTTATTTATCTATATGCATGAAGTAGTAGATTACCTCAAGCTACATGTTGGGGTATATAGATGCTTTAAAAAAGTCTTGATTCTCTGTATACATTTTTTTCCCATTTCTCTCTGAATAGTGCTGCCATGTACGGAAAAGTTGAATTCGGAACTTCATCCGATCAGAACCTGAATCTTTGTACATGCGCACTGCGGCAGGGCGTGCCAACCTTTGTCGCCGCTTCTGTGTGCTGTCTTCCACGTCGCATTTCAGATCTCACATACTTCTTCCTTCACAGGGAAGTATATGAGATCTGGAATGCAATGTGGACACATGACTCTGCATAAGTCTTTTGAGTGTTCACTCTGCTTTATAACATGTTGGCAAGTACTGTGGCTAGACTAACACAATCAAAAGGCATCAATCTCTATAGGAGCTGCTGTATGCAAGATTTAAACTTTAAAGTGTACCTGAACTGATGTGGTCCTGGATACATGTAGTACCAAGCCTATTTATAGCTTGCCTTTGTTCACGTTCTACTTTTTTTTTGCACTGCAAGAGCTAATAAAACAGTTTTTTTATATACCGTATATACTCGCATATAAGCCGAGGTACCCACTTTTCCATCAAAAATCAGGAAAAAGTGGTCGACTCTCATATTAGCCAAGGGTAGGAAATGCAGCGGCTTCTGAGTTTCGATAAACAAAGTAAATGCCAAATTGAATTGCAATTACGTTTTCAAATTACCCCTTTTTTAGGGTCCAGAATCCTTCATAGCATTCAAGCTGCTTACTGCTGCAGGAAGTGAACAAATGGTTGGTGAAATTACAGACTGGGCTGATGGCAGGCAGAGCTTATTGTAAGTACAGTAAATCTCTAGTAGAATCTGGAAGTCAGCTGTATGCAAGACTTGTACATATGATCACTGGTAATATTACAGTGACCACATGTACAAGTCATGCATACAGCTAACTTCCAGATTGTACTGAATATTTAATGTGCCTAGTGAGCCGTGCCTGCCATCAGTCCATGTCCCTTAAAAGCTTGCATATTTTCTACTTGGCGATTACCTGTGTTTGTACAGCAGTCTGGGAGCCCTTTTTAGCCATCTCACAGCCTGTCAGCCTGGCTCTTTACAGCCACTCGCTCTTCCTCAAGTTGCCACTAGCGGGAGTTTAAGGGATAAGACACAGCAGGAGCTGACGTCACCTTCACACACTGCTCCCCGGGAAGCTCATGCCTGCAAAACTGTCTGCAAACGCTGTTCTGTATCCTGGTCACTCATCCACGCCGCTCATCTCCGGGGGGGGGGGGGGGGGGGTTTATCTTAGCCACTCATCTCCAGGATGTTCATGGCAGCAAATCTGTGCTGTGCTGCACATATTTGCAGGACTGCAAATACCGCTCTGCCTCCCTCTCCATCTCCCCGCAGCTTATCTGATCGATGCAGGCACGATCCACGCTGCTCATCTCCGGGGCACTTATCTCCGCCGCTCATCTCCAGGACTTTCATGGCGGCAAACCTGTGCAGTACCGTCTCCCGCTTTGTCTCCCCGCAGTCAATCTGATCCGATGCAGGCACTAACAGCTTGCCCGGATGTCTGTACAAGCTGAAGGCTTTATTCCCCTCTACAGTCTGTACTCCGTGCACTGCAAGCAGGTCAGCCCACACAACTTAAAGGGGAACTGAAGAGCGAGGTATATGGAGGCTGTCAAGTTTATTTCCTTTTAAGCAATACCAGTTGCCTGGCAGCCCTGCTGATCCTCTGCCTCTAATACTATTAGCCATAGCCCCTGAACAAGCATGCAGCAGATCAGGTGTTTCTGTGGCTCAGACTTTAAAGTAAAATCTGACAAGACTAGCTGCATGCTTGTTTCTGGTTTTATTCAGATACTACTGCAGAGAAAAAGACCAGCAGGGCTGCCAGGCAACTGGTATTGCTTAAAAGGAAATAAACATGACAGCCTCCATATACCTCTCTCTTCAGTTCCCCTTTAAAAGTATATGACTCGCATATATGCCGAGGGGGGGGACTTTTCATCTTTGTGCTGAAAAATTCGGCCTTTATGCGAGTATATACGGTATGCAAATAAAGCAAACAGCTGTGAATTTAGCCAGAGCTCTCGTGAAGATGGAAAAGAATGCAAACACTTATCTGTCTGAACAAAGACTTCTGATAACCGCTCAAATGGAAATTAATTCTCTCCACTGGGAGCTGAACCAACCAGATATTACCTCACACTGTCATGGCTGAGCTTCTCTGAGCTCTCCAACCCAACTTGGGTTGAAGACAGTACTGTTTTCTGAAGCACTTCTACATCAAAGAAACAGTGAGGGACAACTTCATATATATTGTTTTACTGCAGGGAAGCTCAAAGAGTCAATAGCTTTGCTCTGATTCATAGTTTAAAATACAGAGTGTAATTTATAAACTGCAAATATAAGTGAATGATGCAATGTTATAAAAACAAAACAAAGCGATATAACTGAAAATAAAAACATGCTACTGATGTTCTATTAATTATCCATACTACACATACAATTTATATTATCATAAGTTTTTTTTTTTCCACTTCAGTGCCACTTTAAGGATCTCCTGCTTATTTTTACTTCAGACGTGATTAAACAGAGGCTTGACTATAAACATACTTTATAAAACAAAAGTAACCTTTAAAATATCGTTTTTTTATGATATAAATGAAGCCACTTCCATTGTGCTGGACATTCACCGCTGATAACTTTATACTGCAGACTGTCGTTTTACACGCTTAGTTGGGAGAATTATGGAGGGGTGCAGAGGTGCGCAAAGACTGAATCAAACTGCTTATTTTTACTTGCCATTGCTGATCTGTTATAACTGAAATCAAGCCAAACTGGCCTTGTTTTAGGAATGTACTTTCTCAGTCTCAAACAGAGAAACAATCTGGCTAAAACACTTAGCAGAAAAAAAGTTTTACTCTTTATTTTAATAAAATGATAGCAAGTTTAAAGAAACAAAAAATGTCAGCCCTCCTTTAACGTGTATTTTCAAAAAATAAATGTTGGCCAAAATAAATAAATTATAAATTTAGCTTTGCTCAAAAAAATGAACCCTCTGCTGTGTGGACTAGTCAGTATCAATACACAACTGGGAAAACGAATGGCTGTGTTTGTGTGTTTAACCAAAATAAAAACACTCCAGTTACTAGTTTCTTTATGAAAGAAGAAAATCATGTTTACACTGAAAGCTGTTAAATGATGGATTAAGTCGTTTAGCAAAACAGGGCTTAAAAGAAGCCAAAAGTTGTCAGTGCTTTCATTACAAACAAACACGACAAACAGTTTCAATTTTAAATCTGTGAAATGAATAATAAACTCTTTTAAGGTTTGTTCAACAACTGTTTACAACAGCTACACATCTTTCAATAAATTATAATAGTTTTCTACAGCTGCTTCGAAGTCGCCTTACCACCGTTCTAAGCATGTGGTTTCTTTAAAGTGAACCCAGCACCATTTTAGCACCCAGGACATCTCAATAGCACATTTAATATGCATGCCAGCAATGTGGTTCATTGACAAAAATGTGGAGGATGTGAGGGGGTAGATTGGACACTGTATTCAAGCAATTTCCAGAAGTCACAGATACAATCTTCACACCTTTCCTGTGGATAAATAAAGGGCATCTAGAAGGGAAGGGGGGGGGGGGGGGGGACGACGACATGGCAGTTCATATAGCTATTAGAAACCAGGAAACAAAAGTAGTGCTTGGTACCCTTTAACCACTTCACCAACAAGGGTTTTTCCCCTTCAAAAAACAGCAGTTTTCACCTGTTAGCGCTCCTTCTATTAATTCGCCTATAACTTTATTACTACTTATCACAACAAAACAATCTATATCAGGTTGTTTTTTTTGCTAACAATTAGGCTTTTTTTGGGGGGTACTTTTTACTAATAATTATTTTATTGTATCTGCATTTTAACAGGAAAAAGAAAAATAATTAATTTCTCAGTTTTTGGCAATTATAGTTTTAAAATACATGCTACCGTAATTAAAACCCACACATTTTATTTGAACATTTGTCCCAGTTATTGCAATGTTTAATTTTTTTTTAAATAGTACAGTACAATGTATGGTGCCAATATCTTATTTGGAAATAAAAGTGTATTTTTTCAGTTTTGCCTCCATCCTTAATTACAAGCCCATAATTTATAAAGTAACAGTAATATACCCTCATGACATACATATTAAACAAGTTCAGTTTTTTTTATAAAAAAAAAATTTGAGGGTAACTATTGGGAAGTGTGGGACTTAAGAGGTTAATTTCAGCTGTGAAAAAATGTGTTTTAATGAAAAAAAAAATGTGTAGATGCAATTTTACTATTTCGCCACAAGATGTCCTTGTGCATAATTTCCGTATGTGTAGTATTACTACGCAAAGAGAAAGTTATGCATTGATGTGCAAGTATTGATTTTTGTGAAAGGCAGCGCTGTCTAATAGATTGCTGCATGCGGTCATTCACATTGGGGACTTAGATCAATCAATGGGAACTGTGTTCCCATTTATTTATCTCCTGGCTAACGATTGGCGGCGGTAATAATGGCGGGAGCGCGCAAGCGAGAAGGGACGTAGTAGCTACGTTCCTGCACGGGGATATGGGATTTTGCAGGGACTTAGCTGCTTGTCCCGGGGAAGAGGAAGTGGTTAAATGTAGAACAAACCAGACCAATAGCAGACTGTGCTAGGAAGAAAGGCACACATGATCAGCAGTGCAGCCACTGGGGGGAGGAAAGGGCAGAACCCTTTCATCAGGAAGCAGAAGCTGACTGGTTAGTTATTTTTAGAAACAAGAAGACACACTGATTACTGGGTACTGATATTAACATAAGAAGCACATTAATAGTATGTAGGAAGGTTATACCATGTAGTACAGGCCTTACCTTATTGGGACAGGAAAGTGAAAGGCTTACTTTTAAGCACACCTGAAGTACGCATAAACCTTAAAATAAAAACTCTGGGGAGCCAAAGTAGGTACTCAAGAAACTTCTCATTGGTCCTCGGGTCCCTCCCATTCCCTGTTCTATAAGAGGTATCGCATCCCAGCATCCCAGATGTTCACCAGGCTGTAAACAAGCAATTATGAACTGGGCACACGATTTCCAAACCTTGCATGCCTGGCAAAAAAAGTGAACTTATTTTGAGAACTTTCTTGCTTGTTAGGTGCTTAACGCGGATTTGAGATGAAAAACTAACTATAACAAGTAACTTGTCCATATATCTTATCTAAAGTTTAGATAGTTTACACAGCATATCTAGCTGCAAACAGCTTCAAACGTTTGTGATTATTTATTCCTGTGATACAATGAGAAAGGTCATGTTCTGTTTGTCACATTGTCACAGGCTGAGGGCTGGAGATGCTATCAGCTTGCCTGTATGTAAATTCAGTCCCCTCTCCTCCTCCCCTCTGCCTCTTAAATCAATGGCTAGTAACCTCCTCCTCCTGCCCAGACTGAGCTCCCATAAGCCCTTGCTACAGTGCCAAGGCACAAAAGGAGCTGTGGGCAAGGCTTGTTTAGTTTATAGGGAATTAGACTATTAAAACAAAAAAGTATTTGGCTTGAGGAATGCCCTAAAACTATATGAAAGGAACACAATTATGCAATGAGTAAACGTTTATCTCAGATCTACTTTAAAGGAGTACTGTAACCTAAAAAAAAAATAGTTTAATTTACCTGGGGCTTCTACCAGCCCCTGCAGACGTCCTGTGCCCGCGCTGGTACTCTACAATCCTCCGGTCCCTGGCCACAGCTTGCTTGCGGTATTTGCAACTTTAATATCGCAAACAACTGTGCAGGGAGCTCCCGGCGACGTCAGCAGGAGCCAGGGCCATGTAGGTGCAGCAGTTGTTTGTGACATTAAAGTGGGAAAAAAAAAAACAGACGTGAGCTGAGGCGGGGGGATTGTGGTGGAAGCACCAGGTAAGTTACAGTACTAATTTAAATTGTTCTTATAGATAAGGCGTTAAAACATCTATGAGAAAACTCAGGAGAAAGTACTTGAATGAGGGCCTCTGCCTCTTCTCTGCCACTGATAACTCTTCTGCACTTATGAAAAATTGAGGGGGGGAAAGTCATCAGTTGGTAAGGGGAGATATGAAAGAGGAAACCCCCTTCATAGCACCAGAAAACATCACAAATGTGGAAGCTATTGATGCCTCTGTACAGCATTGGGCCCCAAACTGTCGACCAAGGGATTGAGTCCTCATCCCTGTGGACAGCAGAAATGTAATGTCTGTACAAATCCTCAGACTGTACAGATCCCCTATCAATCTGAACAAAGGAAATAAAGAAGTCCAGACACAAGCAGCAGCCAGACATTCTCACTGCTCAAAATTCTAGGACGGGAAATTAGCTGAAGAAGACTTAACACAAAAAGGCAACATTTGTGCACTGCGATTACTAAGCTGTTAGACGGTATTTTAGAACTGTGTCTGGAGGTGGGCTTTAAAAGATGAAAGCTAAAAATAAAAACATTTAAAAAGCATTTAAATGAATAAAGTCTGAAAAAAAGAAAAAGAAAAATCACCACATATTCACTTTATAACATTCACATTCTCGTTTCTTAACTACCTTTGTGGGAGGGGTTGGCCAGGTGTAATTACAACTAAATATTTAGAAGCAAGCTAGTTAGAAGCTAGTTTGATATACGATAAACAACTACCCAAAAAGCCATAGAACTTTTTATTTGGCACATTACAGAAAAATGGTTTTCTGCAAACATGGAATAATGTTCAGGAAAATTGGAAACCCAGAACTTTCCATATGTGGTGGGCGCTTAAAATGAATACAGGTACACTTCAGTGGACTTCTATTGCACTAAATAATACCAGCTGTCAGCATGGCTACTGGGAATTCTCCATCCCTGATCCCAAGAATATCATTACTGGGCAGGGATCCATTCCCTCAGATCCCTGCTGTTTGTGGTATTAAGTCTTGGCAGAACTCTGAGGTCTCCAAAATGGGAGAGGCGTAACATATCACCTAGAACAGAAATCCTCTTAACTGGATTTAGTTAGGGGATATCCTGCATGTTGTACACCCAGTCGTCCTCCACACTTGATACGCCAATGAATTATGTAAGGATATTGCTATTGTCCAGTTCCCATCACACAACAATCATAAATAAGCTGTTATCTTCCAAACATTAAGGTCTAAAGTACTCTTCAAGGAGAGGCCCTTCTCACAAATAAACAAGAAAAAAAATTGGCCAGTAAAATACCCCTAAGGAACTGAGCTAATGGAAACCTGCCTTTAATATACAACAGAATCATATTTACAAATGTGAGGTATAAATTATATACATTGCTCGGTCATGTTTGAAGCTTCATTGCATAATATAACCCCCATGTCTGCAAGTAGATCTCTTTTTCAGCAACTATACAAACTATTGTTTTCCATTGTAAAATATAAACTGCATCATAGAATTAAAGTAGACATAGCAATAAAGATATAAACTCATTAGGAAAATAACATTATTATTATGATGAAGACCGCACCTTTCTTGCTTTAAGTGACATTACACTCAAGTTTCTACCTGGCTCACATTTGCAGTGGAAAAGGCAGTAGAAATTGTGAAAGAGAACATTTTTACTTTACTTGTCCCACTGAACACAGTACAGGTTCAGGTACGCATACTAAACAGTGAAAAATTAATTTCGAAGGAGAATGTGAAAAGCAGATGGCTGTGCTGGTCATGATGATGTGTTGGTTGTGTAGACAGGGGGCTTTACTTCTGCTCACTCAGTACCTACAACAGCTTCATCTCCCTTTTTGTGTCCCGCTGTCTTCTTCACTTCCATCTCTTTGCTCTCCGTATTCTCCTTCTACCCAATTGCATCTCTCCCGCCTGCCTTTGTGTTTGTCTTCCCCTTTTATCTCCCCATATTAATTTTCTCCTCATGTATAACTCTGTTTCTCTTTCCTCCATATGACTCTCCCTTCTTTTTCAAAAAGTGTGAAGTATTTGGATACATAGGCCCTTATTCAATTGCGTGGAAAAGTACTGCTGAAATATCAGTATTTTCTTGCTTTCTGGTAGCTTAATAGGAATGTTATTGAAAAGGTGTAAAAATATCAACTAGGAGAAAAAGTGAATTGAATAAGGGCCAGAGAGAGCAGGGATTCTCAACTCAGTCGTCAAATACCCCCAACACTGCAGGTTTTGTGTAAATCTACAGAGGTAATTAAAGAGCTTTCCTGAGACACCAATTACCTCACCTGTGAATGTTTGTGGTTTGCTGCAAAACATGGAGTGTTGAGGGTACTTGAGGACTAAGTTGAGAAACACTGCCATAGAGTATGTAAGAAATGAGATCTAGGACATATTCATGGGAAAAAGATGAAGGCATCTTGACAAAGGATGAATCTATTGGCAATCTCGAAAGTCCACACAAATTATGTGCATCTTCTCTATGGTAGGCCATAACTTTGGGATAGCAATGTGAGGACTGGCAGAGTATCCACCTACAGTTCAGCTCTGATGCCCCAATCACTGCAGTCTTCACCCTATGTGGCACGTCCCCGCTTGAACGGGAGGCGACGAGACAACACCTAACAGGCTTCAGTTACACCCAGGACTTGTATGCACAAGGTATCAGAGCTGAACGGAGGATAGGCAAATAAACCACAGTAGAGATAAACAAGGTCTAAACAGTCCAAGTGGGCAACGGGTATCAGAAAGTTTCACAGTACCAGAACGCTAGGCAAAGACCGGTCCAGAAACAATCCAAAGGTCATACACAGAGAATCAGAGGTTTGCAGTACCAAAGGGCTAGGCAAGTCGAGATCTGGTAATCAGGCAAAAGTCGGTCCAGGTGGCGATCAAAACATAGTCCAAAACACAGGCAAGAGCGAACACTGTTAATCCAGCACAGGAGACTTGTGCGCAGCCGGCGCCACCATAGGCCGTAATAGGAATTACGGCTATAGCAGCGCACAGGAAGTAACTTCGGTGCCGTCAGAAGACGGAGCTGAAGTGACTTTTAAAACACAGCAATTGCTGGAAGCCGAATTATTTCATTCTCCACCATCCATGGCGGCCTGGAGGGGGAATACTATTTAATACAGCCAGGAACTTGTGCAACAGCAGGATCAGCTCCCGGGGGGACCTGGAGCAGTGCGGACCCCTCAGGTAAGTTCCTGACAGGCAATGCTTAGGAAAACTCATGGAGGAGCATGTAATCAGGTTGGTCAGCGGATACATTTGTTAAGCTCTGATTTGCTGGACATGATCATTTGTTAAACCATGAAGTCATCACAGCTAATCAGAACCTTTCAAAACTACCAGCTGATCAAACTGATCACATACATAACATATAATCAGGCACCCCCCCCCCCCCCTCCCCTCCGACTCCTACCTTCCGCCTTCCCTCCTGAAAGCTCTTTCACCTAACCTACGGGGCCATACGCAATTCAGTTTTTCACCTGAGTTTTCTCTGAGGTGATATTTTCACAACTTGTAAATAAAATGCATTTTAAACCACCAGCAAGCAAGATAATACATAATTTTTACAGTAATTTTTCAACTACTCTGTGGTACTTTTTCCATTGCAGAGTGCTAAAAAGTTATTTTAAATTGAAGATGAAAAATTATCTCCTGGGAGAAAACTCAGGAGAAAAAGTTAATTACATATGGGCCACAGTCTGTGATTTGTGCACACAGAATCTATTCAAGTCTCTCTCATATTCTTTCTTGAAACTTCCTTTTGGTTTATCTCTTTCTTTCTTTGCTCTCTCAGATTTCTGTGCGTCCATCACCTCCACGCTTCATATCCTTTTTATGCAGCTCACGCACTCCTCTCGATTTCTCTCTGCCTATTTCTCCATCTCTCTTCTGGATTCTCCCTCATCTCTTACTCCATATTCCCCTTGCTTTCCCATCTCTGTTCCAGTATTTTAGTGTGCCTTCACTACACCATACCTTTCTGTGCTGGTATCTTCCTCTTCCTTTGCTGCTGCATTTAACAAGCTAAATAAGCAGACAGCACCGCAAGAATCGATATTGAGGAGATGCACAGCCATTTTATAGCAACAGCAGCTGAGCACATATAACGGCGGTACTTGTTCCATGTGGTGCCGTTGTCATGCACATAGTAAAATATTGGTAATGCTATATTACTGATATTTCAACTATCGACTTGCCCAGTCACCTATTCTGACAGTAACCCTCCTTAATGCCTAACACTACCCCCCCTTCCTAATGCCCAACCCCCTTCTTACTGCCTAACACTAACCCCCTCACTCCCCCCTCCCCCAGCACCGAAAGTAGCAACTAGCCAAAGTACTAGTGATAGCCGATCGGCGAGTATTACCTGCAAGTGCTAGCCAAAGTTAGAGAGCTGTTTCTGTAGGCCTCCCATGCCCAACAGTTTAACATAATTTGTGGACATTTTGTACAGTTTCGTATATAATTGGGAGTATAATCTTTTTACACAAACGGGAAAAAGAAAAAACCTTTGATCCTTTTTAGGGTCGTCCACTCTACCCTTTCAGGACTTCACATATGTGGAAAGGACCATAAAAAATGAAGAAGAACATTTTGTACAGCCAGATTTTCAGATAATGTGTGTGTGGGAAGGAAGGAGGACTTTGTGTGTATACCTAAGCTCTTTCCTACAATCTCAGAACCTGTACAGAGCACAGACATTTTTGGGTTTATAGAACTAATAATTTCAAGCAGGCAAGGGAAATAATCAAGAAATGCAACTTGTAAAGGCTTTTCTCCTCCATTACACAGAGTGTGTGAGTGAGTGAGTCTATGTTACCCCTACTCTCAAAATCCTAATTGTAAGAATAAAGCTGTTTGTAGAGGAGTTTAGACTTAATAAACCATTTCCATAGTACACTGCGGTGCTGTTCCACTGCCTACATAAAAAAAAAGAAAATCTTGTTGTTTAGCTCTACAAGCTCCACAGTTCTGCAGCATCTATACTTCAGGATATCTACATATTTATCTAGAGGAGTAAAATAACAGGATCCACACATCAGTTACTTTGACTAAATACAAATGTTCCTGTGGTTCTGGAATCTTGAACCAGTCTGTATTTATAAGAGAACTGCTCTGTGTGGTGCAAGTATCACTATAAAATGATTGTACCTTAGGCCCAGCCTGAGAGCAGTTATGTCCTATTATTACGGGTGCTCAATAATGAAGTAATTGGGGCAATATACCAGGCATCGTGAAATTGCTTACTATTTCCTTTAGAATTACAATCAGGGTCATTATGGCAAAGTGGAAATAAATGAAACTCTATCCAGAAAATGGATTTGGGAAGCAGACTCTTCTGGGAAAGACCATTTAATCACTGTAGACCCAACAATGGATCAGGTAATCTATGCACACCCAGGAAGGTGGTTAGGGTGAAACCATGCTCTAAAGATTAAATTAAAGCACATCTCACAGTCTGCAAAACTTTCCACTGAGTGTAGACAGATTTAACAAACAAAAAAAATAAGGCTGGGAACAACTTAAGTTATTCTTTAAAGGAAATGTGTAGGCCTTTTTGTGTTAGCTACCATTATTAATGGTGTCTGAGATATTAAAAGCAGATTTACTGGTGAGGGACCATTTGTTTTATATCTAATCCTCATATGCAGTGGGTTGTGCTGTTCTCTACAGAGTATTCCAACAGCAGTTATAAGCCCCAGCTACACGATATGATTCTTTGTGAGATTCGATTACGGTTCTATTTACGATCTGATTAAATCCGACATGTCCGATCGGGATTCGATTCACCATTGTTTTGCAATGGCAAATCGAAATGAATCGAATTACGATCGGACATGCCGGATTTAATGGGATTGTAAATAGAATCGTAATCGAATCGCACAAAGAATCGTATAGTGTAGATTGGGCTACACACCTTCTATAAGTCAACAGAGTCATTTACCTGTACTGAAGGGTGAAAAGACAAAGAATCTACCACTCCCTTTGTCTTCCCAAGTACAGACCTGCCTGCCGTCCTCCCTCGCCAAGTAGGGGAACAGTGCCGGAAGCCCTCCCACAAGTCTGCGTGGCTGCCAGAATAAGCCCCCACCTGACTAGTACTCCTCTTTATATATCTCTCCCCCTCATTTGTCTTCCCCTTTTACCCTGGTCTGACAATACCCCCTTGGCCCCTCCTATCTTCCCATTCAGTCACTGAGGTTTTCCCCCTGGGCAGAGTTATTTTGTGGTTCTAATTTTATGTAGTTTATGATTTGATCCTGCAATATAGCTTGTATGACTGTTTGTGTATGATGACTTTACTGTGGGTACCTTACCTTCCAGATAACATTTGGTGTTTGAGAGGGCAAAAAGAAAAAAAGAAGTGTAATGATGAGAAACACATTTGCTGTCAATAGTCTATGTTTTATGTTTCATATGATGTTATAACTTTATTAAAATGAGATTTAATAAGAATCTACCAACCCACACCGGACTTATGCAGTAGGTGAATATCTTAAAGATTTGGGAAAAGTGGGTTTACTACGTTGGATTTCATTATAACGTTTAGGCTGTAACCTGTGATGGTGGTAGCAGATTTGATAGGGTGTACAATTGAAAAAGGCGCCCACTGAAAAGAGCCCAGGAAACTCTCGGTAGTAGAATACCAGTAAATTTACTGATCTTGTGCTAATGTATTCATATAGTAAAATATCAGTAATATTTACAGATACCTCACTATGACCTGACCCCTTCCCATTCTCACACAAGACACCACCCTGGTGGTGCCTAGCCTTAAACCCCTCCTCCCTGGTGGTGCCTGACCTTAACAACCCCTCCCCCCGCACACTGGTGCCTAACCTTCACAACCTCTGAAGCCGCAGTTCGCTGCCGCAGACCTTTATAACTGTTTTTTTGCTTGGTTATGGGCATTTTAGGTTGGGGTGGAGCAAGCTTTTGCATTATCAAACAGACGTGTCCGTAGAAGGGAGTAACTGTAGGCTTTCTGACGACATTCATTGTAATGTGAATGTCATTCATTCGTGCAAACAGCTCCTAAACCAACAGGGTCAGTTATCGATGTCTTGAATGGTCTGTATGTTCAGATGACCTGAACATCGCACACAAAGGGATCCAGTACTACACTCTGTACTCCATCATGTACAAAGTACAGTAATCTCGCCACTAAGACAATTGCATTTGCAAGGTAAAATAATGTTGTTGACTGGAATCCAACTGTAGTCACAGTTTTTCTGTAATCTTCTACTGTAACATTCAGAAGTATTTGGCAATGAATACACGGGACATGGTCCTCTTGTCACATGATTCTGTGCAAGCCTCTCCCCCCCCCCCCCCCTCCCCAATGCAGATGTCAGGCTGCAGTAAGTGGAGATAAAGTATCAATGAACACACATACGCTGCCATTTTCTGAAACTTAGATTTGACAGGATCAGAAATTCTGATCGGATTGGTTGTAAATAATCTCAGTTGATTGGCACAATTGATTACAAACTATTATAAAAATAAAATTTAGATTTTCTTGTTGGTTGTGATAGATAGGAAGCAAAGATTGGTTCGTTGATGGTGTAGTGAACGATTTTTGGTCTGATCAGAATTTCTGATCGCTCGAACGATTTTTCGCTAGAAATAGGACCATTAGTGGCCAGCTTAAGACAGTTATTACAACCAGCTAAACGCTGTTCTTCCTGCATCATTTATTCTACATTAGAATCTGCATTGTCTAAGGGCTCGTTCACACTGGGTGCATTCAGAAACATATTTAAGCGCATGATAAACGCAAGCGTTGATGCATGTTTCATGACATGTTTTAGGGCGTTGCATTTTTTAGCATCCCCATGTGTTTTATATGTGCTTGAATGCGTTTTTGTTAAACAGGTTTTGCTTATTTGATGTAGTAGCTGTCAAAGATTTGTATTCATTTTTTTTTAAATTAGGAGTAAAAAAAAAAATTCATCACCAAAGCGCATTGCTATGCGCTTCTACGGGCTAAAAAAACCTACCCATTCACTTGCACTGCTGTGCCCTTCACAGCGCAATGCACAGAAATGCATGCAACAAACACTAACAAAGCACATAGATGTGAACGTTGTACATTAGAATCGATGAAAAAAGCTGTACTTGGCAATGCGCACAGTTCAATGCGCTTTGAAAAGCGTACAGCAACACATCCTTAGTGTGAACAAGGCCTAAAACTGCGCCTGTAACATTAACAAGTCTATTGCATCAGTAATACCTTTTCTAGTGAGAGGAGATTGATCTCGGACTGTAGTCGGATTTCAGGTTTAGTGCTTTGCTGCTCCTTGTACTGCTGAAACTCCGTGTCCAGCAACTTAAACTTATGTTCTGCTTCATGAAGCTAAAAGAGGAAACGAGACATTGATATAAAACCCATTAAAACAATGGTCTTAAATAAGCAAACTAAGGACATAGAGCATGTCCATACTCAGCCCCTGAACCGTGTATCTATTGACATTAAACAGATATCAAAATAACATTACTACCATAAATTACAGCTCTTTTCACTGAGTCAGAAACACACAAAAATACCATTAAAAAAAGCTTGTAGCTAGGAAATGAATGTGAAAAGTTATGTATTTCTCAATGACATATGAAAACACAGACGGCAGATAAAATGCAGAAGCTGCCTTCCATTATATACTGTACTTTTCCCTCTGACAGTTTAGTTTCTGCAGTTTTATCACAACAGTTCTAAGATTTCCTCCTAAATGGAGAGCATCCTAGTATTGCCATTGACTGAGCCCTTATTTGGCTGCATACCAGGCGGAAGGTCGGCATTCAGATTCCAGCTGAACAATGATCAGTTGAAAGAAAAGGGAACAAGTTCAGGATGGCCTTGAAGGCTTGTTAGCTCTAGTTTTGGACAATCAGCAGCCAGTGATAAAAATATTTCTGGAAAGAAAACCTTTCATTTAAGCGCTCCCTTAAAACTCACGTTTTCCATACACTCTAACTTAGGCCTTTCCCCCTTCAACCTCTGGTCGAGTTGCACTCCTTACTAGGTAACCTAAATACACACTGCCTCTAGGTATGAATACGGTATAGTATCCCACCTCTTGTTCCCCTCAACCCCATGCCTTTATTATTATATGGCATTTATACAGCACTGACATCTTCTGTAGTGCTGTACAGAGCATACAGTCTTGACACTGTCACTCAGAGGCGCTCAAAGTCTAATCCATGCCACAGTTATATGTCCATCGTAGTCTAGAGGCAATTTCAAGGGAAGCTTATTAACTTATCTGAATGTTTTTGGAATGTGGGAAGAAACCAGAGTACCTGGAGGAAACCTACACAGACACAGGGAGAATATACAAACTCCATGCAGATGTTGCTCTGCCTGGAATTCGAACTGGGGACATTGCTGATGCTCCTTCCAAGGCACTTTATTCTGCAGAGTAGAAAGGGTTCAAAAATCCTGGAGAGGCTGCGATTTATAATGGACATGGAGTTCTGAGGAAGGGAGGCAGTCCTCCTGAAACAAGAGTGCTGTGGAGTCGGTGCAAAAAATCATCCAACTTGACTCCTCAGTTTATGAAACCACCAGGTACCCAAAATTGCTCCAACTCCTCGACTCCGACTCCTCAGTCTAATTTTTACAAAGGCTATGGATTTGGTTCAAAAACCATCCGACTCCTCAGTTTATGAAACCACTGACTCGGACTCCAGGTACCCAAAATTGCTCCAATTTCAACTCCGACTCTACAAGCCCTGCGAAACACGTCAGCTATTGGCTCAATACAACGTGACTTCACGTGTGTCTGTAAGGAAGGTGTGCGGTCATCTTCAGTGCGGCTGCCACAATAGACTTCCATCTACCTTAGCCACAGTTCACTACACTGGAGCCGCATCTTGCTTACCCGACATGCCATGGGCTCACACCACTCTCCTCTAGTCTCTCCCATTCAGCCGCCAGTCTATGGGCATCTTCTGTTCCACACAGTGAATTTAACAACTCTCACTTTGAGAACAGGATTTATCCTCTTCTTCTAATGGTGCAGTTCTACACTGCAATCATCGAATCCACCATAACATCATCTATGACTGTATGGTTCGGCTCCTGCTCAGCATTAGAAAAGGGGAGGCTGCAGCGCATCATCCGATCAGCGGAAAGGATAATTGGCTGTAGCTTACCTTCCCTGCAGGATCTTTACACTAGCAGGTGCAGAAAGAGAGCAACCAAAATTGCCTCTGACCCCTCTCACCCAGCTCACTCCATCTTCCAGCGCATGCCTTCAGGAGTAAGATTCCGGTCAATCGCTACCAAAACCTCTAGACACAGGAACAGTTTTTTTCCTCAAGCGGTAGCCATACTTAATGCTGAACCACGTTAGAGCTGCTAGGACTGAAAGTAATCAGCACAGAACTAAACATGAACAATTCTCACATTGCTTGCTGCCACTATACTTATAACGTCCTTAACTTGTAATATTCACACTGTCTGTCCTTGTATTGTTTTTGTTTGTGTTTGTTAAAGGGACTCCGAGCTCAGAAAAAAAAGGAAAGTTGTACTCACCAGGGGCTTTTTCCAGCCCAGTGCTGGTCGGGAGGTCCCACGCCGGCGTCCTGGCTCCTCTCCTTCTCCCCGCTCCGGAATGGCTGGCAGGCCGCAGCCCGGGCGACAGTGTCGGGCTGCTTCTTCCGCATATGACGCGGATTACGTCACACGCCGGCCGCCTCGCGTCATCACGGCGGCCGGCGTGAAAGTACTGCGCATGCGCGCTTTGTTCGCGCATGTGCAGTACTTTCACGCCGGCCGCCGTGATGACGCGAGGCGGCCGGCGTGTGACGTAATCCGCGTCATATGCGGAAGAAGCAGCCCGACACTCGGGAGAGTGTCGCCCGGGCTGCGGCCTGCCAGCCATTCCGGAGCGGGGAGAAGGAGAGGAGCCAGGACGCCGGCGTGGGACCTCCCGACCAGCACTGGGCTGGAAAAAGCCCCTGGTGAGTACAACTTTCCTTTTTTTTCTGAGCTCGGAGTCCCTTTAAGCAACTGCCAAGACAAATTCCTTGTAGGTGCAAACTTACTTGGCGAAAATAAATTGATTCTGATTCTGATCCAGGACAAGGTACATGCTACGCGGATATTACCCTCATGGACACTAGATGTCTATTAATGACCATCTTTTACAGTGAATGACAATGGTCATGTTTATGAATTAAGTTGCAGGTTTTATTTATCCTCTAGTGAACAAACATTTCACGTTATCAACTTTTAGAACCTCTGCAGATCAATATATGAACGTTAATATATACATTTTTTTCTGGCTCTTAGTTTTATCCTTTGCACCATTTTTCCCACTGCAGCATAGCAGTGGGTAAGAGTGGTGTGTGAGTATGTGTATTTTATACTCTAAGGTGATTGAATTTTTATACGCATTTTTATATTTATACCTCTGTTGTGTATTCGAGTACCACATTTATTGATAAAATTGTTTATGTTGGAATCTCAACTGCTGATAAGGAAAACCTGTAATAGAGATTTAAAACATATTGCAGAGACATCAGCTGATCTCTAGAAATACAGGAGGCCTAAGCTATATATTATAGCTAGAAGGAGAAAAACTTCACTCACTTGTTGTTGCAGTCGATGTTTGTCCTCTTCCAGCTGTTTGATCTTTAGCCTCTCCAGCTCTATTTGGTGTAGACAGTCTTCCCGGATGCGCCTGATTGAGTCCTGCCTCTCCTGAGTGCTCCGTTCACACTGTAGTTGTAGTTCTGCTCTTGCTTTCTTCAACTGCAAATGTTACACGGTGTGGCTTTAATAAAAGGCAATGCTCATTCCTTTAGCTCTTAATATAATACAATCAAATATTCCTTCGTTCTATTTAGCAAATTCATACAAAAATAATACAAGTAATGCCCCCCCCCCCCAAAAAAAAAAAGCTGTGTAATGCATAATGCATTCAACATCTTCTGACTGCCATTGGTGATCTCACATTGACAGCTGCTCTTACTTTCAAGTCCTATTGTATAAAGCCACATTAATTCATGCTATGCACTGTTGAGGATCAACCAATCCCAAACAGTCTGTATGCATGTTGGATTATCAAAAGTCAAGATTTTGAAGGGCGCTGCTTCTACCTCCCGATACTTGAACCAATCTTTATCCTGCAGCCGTTCTCTCAGGATGGGGATATCCCCCTGTTCCCTTTCACACACAAAAAAGGTTAATAGCTATTAAGGAGTGGTGCTGGCTTGGTTCACACTATAAATTGTTTTATTAAAACATTTTAACATTTTTTTATACAAAAAAAAAATATATAAAGTTTAAAAAAACAAAAAAAAAACAAAAACAGAATTTTACGTCCGGTCCCACAGCATCATCATATGCACTATCAATACAATCAGGCTAATCGTCTACACACTCTCCATAAAACATGTCCACAAAATTGCAGATGAATTGTATTGCACCCAATAAAAAAAACAATCACTCATACAATCTCCATGAATTCAGGGATCACCTGATTCCCCTTTAAAGGGACTCCGAGCAGTGCAGAAACTATGGAAAGATGCATATCATTTTAAAGCTCTCCTTCTCCTCTTTCCAATGATATATAAATCGTTGCCCTACGCCTTTTAGTTGTTGCTATTTTTGCGATTGAAATTGCCGCGGCCGCGATTTCAATCGCGAAAATAAAGAAAACTAAAAGGCGTAGGGCAACGATTTAGGTGTCGCCAGAAAGAGGAGAAAGAGAGCTTTAAAATGATATCCATCTTTCCATAGTTACATTGTATTACACAGGGCGACTTTTTCTGCTGAATGGAGCTGCTGACACTGGGGAAAGTGTCGCCCTGTGTAATACAAGTAACTATGGAAAGATGGATATCATTTTAAAGCTCTCTTTCTCCTCTTTCTGGCGACACCTAAATTGTCGCCCTACACCTTTTAGTTTTCTTTATTTTCGCGATTGAAATCGCGGTCGCGGCAATTTCAATCGCGAAAATAGCGAAAACTAAAAGGCGTAGGGCGGGGGTTTATATATCATTGGAAAGAGGAGGAAGAGAGCTTTAAAATGATATGCATCTTTCCATAGTTCCTGCACTGCTCGGAGTCCCTTTAAGAGCCTCCGGAGTTCCCAAACCCCTTTGATAGTATGCTACCTAATTCCATAAAATTTATATAGCAAATATAGTCATGCACAATTAAAGTTGTCTCCTGGATAACTGGGAATTGCTATACCAGTTCCTGTCCTCCGAAACAGAGGTTTCAACAAATACATGTACCCTCTTTGGATGCTGCAATCTGAGTCTCTCTCACAGACTCTTTTCTTTAAAATTCCGCAAGTTGGATTATTGTGGCTCTGTACAGTTAACAAGCTGACACATCATTGCAGTCCAGCGGTTCTGGAGGTGTGGTTAGCTTACAGGGACAACAAAGGATGATTTGCATACTTCAGCAGTGATGCACTGGGAGACATCTCAGAACTCACTCCAACCTGAATAATTGCAAATACTATCTGAAAAGGCTCATAAAATCTGATCAAAACTGCATGAAACTGCGCCTTATGTTCTACTGTTTTTACTATTTGCTGTAAAATCAATAAAAATTATTGAACATAAAAACTGCATTACTTTGTGCTACAATTTGATTTCTATGTGATTGTTTGGATAAAGATGCCAAAGCCTGAATAGTCAATGTTTAGCATTCGGCTCTTTTATGCCCGGTACACACAATGCAATTTTGTTCTGTCTGATCGATGGGAAATTTACCATCATTTGATCCTTTCTAACATATCCAATCAACTTCTGAATGAGAAAATGATCCATTTAGAGATCATGACTGCACAAAATTGATCCCTTTCTCGATGGAAGCAGATCAGACATGTTGGAAATTATAGATGGGTGGGACATTTTGATGGGAAAATTGCTTCATGTGCATCAGGCCTGGGAGGTTGTAACTATATTGCTGTACATTGTAAGAGATGTGAATAGCAGGCCTGATATGCCAGCATCTTACAATGGAGTGAAGACCAATAATGTAAGCCAACTACCTGTATATACTCACATATAAGCCGACCCCCCAACTTTTCTCTGAAAAACCAGGGAAAAATGATTGTCCCCCATATAAGCAAGGGGTAGGAAATGCTGGATTGGTGCAGGCCACGTGATCCCCCCCAGTGTGTCCCAGTATAGCTAGTATAGTGCCCAGTATAGGTAGGTAGTGTCCAGTATAGCTAGTATAGTGCCCCAGTATAGCTAGTATAGTGCCCCAGTATAGCTAGTAGAGTGCCCCAGTATAGCTAGTAGAGTGCCCCAGTATAGCTAGTAGAGTGCCCCAGTATAGCTAGTAGAGTGCCCCAGTATAGCTAGTAGAGTGCCCCAGTATAGCTAGTAGAGTGCCCCAGTATAGCTAGTAGAGTGCCCCAGTATAGCTAGTAGAGTGCCCCAGTATAGCTAGTATAGTGCCCCAGTATAGCTAGTATAGTGCCCCAGTATAGCTAGTAGAGTGCCCCAGTATAGCTAGTAGAGTGCCCCAGTATAGCTAGTAGAGTGCCCCAGTATAGCTAGCATAGTGCCCAGTATAGCTAGCATAGTGCCCAGTATAGCTAGTATAGTGCCCAGTATAGCTAGTATAGTGCCCAGTATAGCTAGTAGAGTGCCCCAGTATAGCTAGTAGAGTGCCCCAGTATAGCTAGTATAGTGCCCCAGTATAGCTAGTATAGTGCTCCAGTATAGCTAGTATAGTGCCCCAGTATAGCTAGTATAGTGCCCCAGTATAGCTAGCATAGTGCTCAGTATAGCTAGTATAGTGCCCAATATAGCTAGTATAGTGCCCAGTATAGCTAGTAAAGCGCCCAGTATAGCCAGTATAGAGCCCAGTATAGGTAGGTAGTGTCCAGTATAGCTAGTATAGTGCCCAGTAGTGGTTGGTGGTCCTCCCATTCCCGCTCCTCCCGCGGCCACCGCTGCTCTTACCTGCTTTAGGCAGCGGCTTCCTCTAATCCGGGTTCCCGTCTCATGTTCCGTATAAATGTATCACAGCAGCGTGCCCGGCGCTGCTGCTGTGAGATTGCAGGGGGCAGGAAAGAGTGCAGCTTCCTGTAACGGCGATGTTACCAGGGGAACTGCTCTTTCCTGCCCCCTGCATCGTCATAGCAGCAGCGCCGGGCGCGCTGCTGTGATACACTTATATGCAACATGAGAGGGGAACCCGGATTAGAGGAAGCCGCTGCCTAAAGCAGGTAATAGCAGCGGCAGCCGCGGGGGGAGCGCGGACCACCGACCACCAGTAAAAAAGACTCTCATACAAGCCGACCCCCCAATTTTTGACCCCCTTTTTGGGGGTCAAAAATTTGGCTTGTATGCGAGTATTTACGGTATGTTATTAAAGAGTTACTAAAGTTACTAATGTTGGTATAAAACGTCAATTCAAACAGATATTTGAAAAGTAATTACATGACTTCGTTACTGCCAGATAACTGCTGCCAATATTAAGCTACAGTATATACATCCTTCACTAAGGCTGGGTTCCCGCGATTTTAAATAGATCAGATTGCTGCACTGCTGCAACAGAACGCAAAATCCAGACAACAGCCTTTTTCTGGACAAGCGGATGAATTTCCTATAGAAACCTGTGGTGGGAACGAACTGGGCGAGAAAACAGAGCAGACAGTTCAGTGTTCGCTCTGATCCGAATGGGCCCATCACAAGAGGGAACAGAGCCTTACACTTCTAACATCTATATCATGAAAGACTTAAAGAGAAACCCTGACCAAGAATTGAACTTCATCCCAATCAGTAGCTGATAACCCCTTTTACATGAGAAATGTATTCCTTTTCACAATTCCTTTTAAAGAGAATCTGTATTGTTAAAATCGCACAAAAGTAAACATACCAGTGCGTTAGGGGACATTTCCTATTACCCTCTGTCACAATTTTGCCGCTCCTCGCCGCATTAAAAGTGGTTAAAAACAGTTTTAAAAAGTTTGTTTATAAACAAACAAAATGGCCACCAAAACAGGAAGTAGGTTGATGTACAGTATGTCCACACATAGAAAATACATTCATACACAAGCAGGCTGTATACACCCTTCCTTTTGAATCTCAAGAGATCATTTGTGTGTTTCTTTCCCCCTGCAGCTATCTTCCACTGAAGTGTCAGGCTGTTTCTTCCTGCAGAGTGCAGACAGCTCTGCCTGTATGTAATACCTCAGTATGTGAAAGCCCAGCCAGCTCAGAGGAGGATTTATCCAGCTTGTAAAAGATAAGAGAGAAGAGAGAAGCTGCCCTAATCTAAATAATACACAGGCAGTGTGCAGAGAGGGGGCTGGAGGGGGGAGATGCATCACAGAACCACAACACTGAAGAACTTGGCAGCCTTCCAGACACAGGCTGACAAGTCTGACAAGAGAGAGATAAGTTGATTTATTACAGAGATGGTGATAGTAAAACGTGCTGCAGTAAGCCAGAACACATTAGAATAGCTTTTGGAACTTGTAGGATGATAAAAAACAGGATGCAATTTTTGTTACGGAGTCTCTTTAATGCAAATTCTAACAGTCTATTCAGTGGGACTATCAGCTGTGTATCCACCTGACTTCTCCACAACGCAACTGATGGTTCCAACCCAATTTATAAGGCAAGAAATCCCACTTATTAAACCTGACAGGGCATACCTGTGAAGTGAAAACCATTTCAGGTGACTACCTCTTGAAGCTCATCAAGAGAATGCCAAGAGTGTGCAAAGCAGTAATCAAAGCAAAAGGTGGCTACTTTGAAGAACCTAGAATAGGACATATTTTCAGTTGTTTCACACTTTTTGGTTGTGTACTATACTTCCATTTGGATGCCTTCAGTGTGAATCTGCAATGTTCATAGTCATGAAAATAAAGAAAAACTCCTTGAATGAGAAGGTGTGCCCAAACTTACTTTTGGTCTGAATATATATATATACATATATATATATATATATATATATATATATATATATATATATATATATATATATATATATATATATACTGTCCAAGGGATCAGCAGCTCCACAGGCTTACCCCTATGATTAGGGTATGGTGTGCAGGCAAACGGAGGGTTCCCCACGTCCTCAAGAATACAACAAAAGTCCACAGGGTTTGCAGCACACAAATGCTCTTTATTGAGCCAAACAGCAAAATGGTGTAGCAACAGTTTCGGGTGTCCACACCCTTTGTCAAGCTAACACATAATGAAAAATCAATGAGTACTTATAGCCACCCCTACAGGAAGTGACATCATGGTTGCCTAGGCAGCAGGCTAAACAAAACAAAGGAAGCAAATGTCCAATACAAAAAATGCATTACACAGGAAGTTCACTACGTGGATGCCGAGCCGAGCTCCTATGTTGTGAAATGCGATCGCGTACCTTCTGCGTCGTTTCGCCAATGTAATACAACCCGCAAGGGCATTGCAACAAGTATACAACATAGGAGCTCTGGCATGTGAGAAAATGCTTGATTTTATATTTCTTGCCCGTACGGCGATCTTCAAACCATTGGCCCTTAATGAGATGTTGACATTCGCTACAGCAAAGACAGGGATCGGCTCGGCATCCACGTAGTGAACTTCCTGTGTCTAGACACTGTGTCGAGATGGGACACAAAGATACAGATTTGAAATTCATGATCATTGATCATGTTCCAAAACCACGGAGAGGTGGAGACAGGATCACAAAATTGAAACAACGTGAAGTGTTTTGGATTAATAAATTAGGGACTTTATTCCCTTCAGGTTTAAACAGGGATTTTGATCTACATTTGTTTTTGTGATTAATAGGTCTCCATTGGTATCGCACCGCTATGGATTTGCAAGATTGAATTGGGACTGACTGTTTACATAGACGCACAGATAAGTGTGCTTTGTTGTAATGCATTTTTTGTATTGGACATTTGCTTCCTTTGTTTTGTTTAGCCTGCTGCCTAGGCAACCATGATGTCACTTCCTGTAGGGGTGGCTATAAGTACTCATTGATTTTTCATTATGTGTTAGCTTGACAAAGGGTGTGGACACCCGAAACTGTTGCTACACCATTTTGCTGTTTGGCTCAATAAAGAGCATTTGTGTGCTGCAAACCCTGTGGACTTTTTTTTTTTTATAATATATATATATATATATATATATATATATATATATATATATATATATATATATATATATATATATATATATATATATATATATATATATATATATATATATATATTTTACACACGCACACACACACACACACACAGCGACCTAAGTCCGTTTAAAAATGGGCTCTAGATCTGTCACCACCGCATCTCATTGCGCATGCGTTCTCGCCCTCCACCGCGCACACGCCCGCCCCTCCTGGCCCCATCCTCCCCTGCAAGCTGCGTGACAGTGTCTTTGCGTCCCTGCACATGCGCAGAGCAAAAATAACACACACACAGGGACATGAGACACAGAGACACTTAGGTTTTATTAAGTAGGATGCACAGAGGGAGATATTGGTTTCTTGGCAGTTGGAAACAGCGGTTATTTCCCACAATGCAACAAGATTCACAGACAGGAAATGGTCAGGACCTATCACACTGTGGGAGGGGTTTCACCACAATATAAATCATAAAGACTCCCTTATGCTTTATTAGAGAAAAAGTAAAGCTTTCTCATGGGAAAAAGGGTATATGCTACTCATTGGAATAAAGTTCAATTCTTGGTTACAGTTCCTCTTTAACCACTTTGTCCTCCTTGACGTATAAAAACGTCAAGGAGGACATGCGCGCTCCCGCGCACTCCTGGCCGCGGATTCGGTAGCCCAGGAATCAATGCATCAGGCTATGGTGCCCGATCACGGATTCCTCTCCCACCCAGAAAAAGCGACAGCTTCTCTCGGAAGCTACGCTTTTTCTGACTCTATGTCTTTCTAAGCGTACATTGTACGCTTAGAGTGACGTCATGTAAACAAACTCAAGATTGCCATCTTGTGGCCAAAAAGTAAAACTACATCTAAAAGTAAAAAAAACATTACAATACACAAATATTTCCCCAAATAAAACACTATTTATATCCCACCCTCCCAAAAATACTCACATAAAATGTTTAATAAAAAAACAAAAACATTACTATAAAAAAAAAAAAAAAAATTACCCAAGGGTCTAAACTTTTTAAATATCTATGTAAACATGAAATATTTCTATATTTTTTCTTTTTATAAGCTTGTAAATAGTGATGGATGCAAAATGGAAAAAATGCTCTTTTATTTCCAAATAAAATATTGTCGCCATACATTGTGATAGGGACATAATTTAAACGGTGAAATAACCGTGACAAATGGGCAAATACAATACGTGGGTTTTAATTATGGAGGCATGTATTATTTTTAAACTATAATAGCCGAAAACGGAGAAATGATGAATTTTTTTATTTTTTTCTTATTCTTACTGTTAAAATGCATTTACAGTAAGGTAGCTCTAAGCAAAATGTACCCCCCAAAGAAAGCCTAATTGGTGGCGGAAAAAACAAGATATAGATCAGTTCATTGTGATAAGTAGTGATAAACGGGAGGTGAACATTGCTCGGATGCATAAAGTGAAAACGACTGAGATCTTAAGTGATTAAGGGCTGGTGCACACCGAGCGGGTTCTGTGGCGTTTTTGCAGCCGCTTGCAGCTGCAGATACGCTTGGTCAATGTATTTCAATGGGGTGGTTCACACCAGAGCGGGAGGCGTTTTGCTGAAATGCATACTCCCGGGGTGAGGCATTTTTTGGATTGCGGAGGCGTTTCTACCTCTAATGTAAAGTATAGGAAAACTGCAAACCGCTCTGAAAAACGGCAGTTCAGAGCAGTTTTGCAGGTGTTTTTGTTACAGAAGCTGTTCAGTAACAGCTTTACTGTAACAATATATGAAATCTACTACACCAAAAACGCTTCCCAAAACTGCAAAACGCTAGCTGAAACGCTACAGAAAAAGAAAAAGCGTTTCAAAATCTGCTAGCGGGTTTTGGTGTGCCCCAGGCCTGAGTCAACATTCTACCCTGTAACATGTGCATCAATGGCCACAGGGCAGTAGGCCATATTGTTCTGGGCACCTTAGGGGCAAGAAAGCAGCCATGCTTCCATAGCAAATGGCTTGAAGCAACTCAGTACAATACACATTAATGGCAAGTACAGTAATGTGTACATTGTCAATATACTGGTTTAAAAACAAAGATAAATCCCACTGTAATCAGCAATCTGAATTTGAACCTATTAGACTAGACTGAGTGATTTTAACTGATCCTTTCAAAACTTACATGCAACTAAAGACAATATTCATAAAACTTTCCTAGTGCAGATCCAGTATGTCAACATGTCCAGAATAAATTAATGTGTCTTAGATAAGGAAATGTTTAAGGCACCAGAGTTACTTTCTGCTTTATGTCTGTATCATAGCAGATGTCGGATTTTACCAATAGGATTGTGCCAAGAACAGAAAGCAGGATATTCCCCCTGACCCTGGTGATTTATAGCTTTCCTTCCCCATCCACTCCTGGGCGGAAAACTTTACACTTCATACTGTAGGTAAAGCTCTACAAGGCCGATCATATTTTACAACATATGAGGGCAGAGCATAAAACAAGGATCACTGACATCACCACAATACAATTTACTGCTTTATTTTGTTTTACATCCATCCCATTAACATAGTGTACTTTAAAGTGGATCTCCAGCAAAACAGCTAAATGCACATAAAACAACTAACCTGTAATTCTGCTTGGCTACTACTGAATCCCACACTGATGCAACACCCAACAACTGCTAAGGTGGCCACTAATAATACAATTTGCTGAACAATCGGTTACGAACAATTCTTCGTATGAATAATTGTAAAGGATCCTTTGGGAAGGCTAATGGACAAAAATCTCCAGACCAAGCCGATCAGATTGACGGGATCAAACCGAAATACGATTTCATTAATCTGATCGGTTCGAAGATTTCCGTCCATTAGTGGTCCCAAACAATCATTTACAATCACTCATAGGAAGAATCGTGCATAATCGATCATTCAGCACATTGTATAATTAGTGGCCTCCTCCACGATGATAATCATTTCTTTCTATCTCCTTTTAATGTACTCGCTTGTTACAATTACATCCCCTCTTATTTTGTCTTCTTTATTTTTTAACAGATACTGTTTGAGTGATATGGTTTATGGAGTTAAACCAACCACAACAACGAAAATAAATAGTATACAAAACAACCCAGTTCCCTCCCGCCACCACCCACTTCCCATGCCGTCTGTCTTATTGTCAACCATCAAAACCACAACACAGAGCTGATCAAAATGATACATCAAAATCTATCTACTCACAGCTTCGTAGTCAATACCTTGGTCCATCAAATATTTCAACCAGTAGAACCACACCCTATCGAAATTTGCAGAACAGTTCCTTTGTATATATAGGTTAGCTTGTATATATGGAGCTTAGCAGTAACTAGCCTTTTTCTCTGATAGAATTATGCTTTCTAATAAATCACCCAAAAGATTAATGGCAAGCTTAAAGGACAACTACTGCAAAAAAATAAAAAAATATCTAAAATATATACATATAACATACATTAGTGAAATGCACTATAAATTACTTTTTTCCTGTGTTGCGGTCACTTACAGTTGTAGGCAGTAAAAATGTGAGAGGTTTTGGACTAGTCCATCGCCTCATGGGGGATTTATTTAGAAATGTTATTTATAAAGCACCAACATATTACACAGCGTTGGACATTAGTTAAGGTTACAGACAATATTTAGGGGTGACATACAGCAATAAGACAATACAGGAATACATGAAAACCAGTTCACGCATCACAGTATGAGTAAAAGGTGATGCTTAGTCAGTCACTGGATGGGAGCATGGAGATTAGGCAAATCGAGTTCACTCAGATCCATAGGATGGGTGTACAGTAATGGAGGTGCGTGAACAGATAGGAGACATAGGGAGGAGGACCCTGCCCAAATGCTTACAATCTAGAGGGGGAGCTAGGGACATGAAAGGTAGGGGACCAGAGTTCAGCTGAGGGTTTAGAGCACTAGTGGGGGGAGGGAGGACAGAGTGAAAAGGTGAGTTTTTAGGGCCTTCTTTAACATGTTGAAGGAGGGGGGAATCCCTAATGGGGTAGGTAGGGAGTTACATAGTATTGGAGCAGCTCTTGAGAAATCCTGGAGGCGTGCATGGGATTGAATGATGCTGGGGGCAGTCAGGGGAAGTTTATTGGAGGCGCGGAGTGAGTGGCTAGGTTTGTAACTCTGGGTAAGATTGGAAATGTAGGTAGGGCAGGTTTTGTGGACAGATTTGTAGGACAGACAAAGTATCTTGAATCCATTTCTGGACTGAATAGGAAGCCAGTGGAGGGATTCAAAAAGGGGAGGTGCCATGGTGAAGCGATAGGAGGATTCTCAGGGTTTTCTTTATTTTCAAAACCACTTATTGAACATCAGTTGCTCAGTCCAACTGCCAAAACAGTGTGTAAGTGAGAAGTGAGTAGGGACGCTGGCCAGCATATTCATGTAGACACATTTCCAGGGAGTGCTTTTGTACAGAAGACTGGAGATTCTGAGAATCTCCCATGAGGAGATGGACTGGTCCAAAATCAGATCTGACAGCTTTTTAATGTCAGTAACATAGGAAAAATGTAATTTATAGTGCATTTTACTCTGGAAGAAATGTACATTTTTTATGTATGCAATTTTTCCCCTTTAGACTGTCACTATTTTTTTTTTAACCTACGTGCCTGTGCCAGCTACTTTGCATCCCAGGTGTTCAAGCATTTGTAATTATTTGACTACATTCACCACTGATGCCTAAAGGCATATCTTCATCAAAACTACTTCCAAAAATACGCTCCTAGATGTCCACAATGTACGGATGCAAACATTTAGAAACGTATAATGACGTTTGGAGCAGGCAAACAGTTTTGCGGAAAACAGTCTTTAGATGTCGGAAGCATATGAAGGAGCAAATTCCAAAACGTCTAAAAGACGTCCAGGGCAGTCAAAGGCTTACATTTTACAACTGTTCACTATAGTTGTCCTTTAAACATATTTTTACATTTATGTGAGCAAATTCTCAGATTATGATTTGAATTTGTACAGATGCAATTGTGTTTAGGTAGTAGAGCTGTATAACAGAATACTTAGTGCAATAAAGTACACAAAAAAAAAATAAAAAATAAAAGACGTATTGAATTTTTTTTATTTTTTACTCATTTTACCTTCGCAGTCATACTCTAGTAGCATTCTTCCTGCGTGTTTATTTTCACAGACGTATTGTGGAAAGTTAATGATTATTTTGTGATTTTTAATGAGAATGTAATAAATATAGACCACCCTCCCTTCCCTGTTTCAGCACAGTTAAAATCTATTTTGCAATGATATTGAGCTGCTGAAATAAATGATCATACCTCAATTTCATCACTGGCCAGCTGACGTTCTCTCTTGTCTAAATCCGCCAGAGTTTTTTGCAGCTGTTCCTCCAGAACTGTGTATTCAGCAACCTGAAAAGAGAGACACTGCATTTACCTCGACACAAATATTGTGCGCAATCAACCATATATTGATGTTTTGACGCTTCTTAACTCATCCCGTACTTTTGGAATTTGGTTTTATTATTATTTAGAGTGGAGCTCCTGCTGGGGAATATGAAGCCCAGAAGGTCACACTGAGCAGTTCTTTCATGTTTGTTATCTTTTGTATGTATTACTTCCCTCCCCCACCAAAACACAGGACAAATATAAATGCCATTAGAGAGAAAGCAGCGGGGTGGACACACAAGTACTGTAAGTGAACACAGCGCTGCAACATATCTGAGACCCAAGAAAATGTTTAACTGGCTAACAATGTAGATACAAAATATTGCATAGGGGTCATTTCTCAATACCCCCCCCCCCCCCCCCCCAGCATGCAAAGGAAAAGGCAAAGTGATTCAGTTTATTTTTTTCAATTCATACAATTGTCTTTGTGCACTCCTTTTAACTTTTATTTACGGAGGTTGACTGTTGCATTTAAAAATGTCAAGATGAAAAAAATGAATTTCTTATGTGTTTGCTGGAAAAGTTGCTGGCACTTTCCGAATTTGCCACAAATCGCCTCTAGTGGGTCCCAGGCTAGCAGCCTTTTCTAAGCACTAGTTATTTGAAAAGCTCCTTCTAATGCAATGCTATGGGGGATATAAAATCACATCCTTCAAGTGGGATCACACCCCTAACATTACATTAGTAAGAGCTTTTCAAATCACAAGTGCTTAGAAATGGCTTAGCAACGTACTGCTAGTGGATTCCAGGCCTTACGCGGATTCGGTTTCCATTTTACTTTACTAGGCTCTATTTGTCTGCTTCTTGCATTGGTGCTACCTGCTGCCTATTAGGATTGGTCAATGAGATGCAAATTAGTTTGTATGCAAATGTATGCAGCATACAAATGAACCAATCAAATCCTGCACAGGTAAAAATTTGATTGGTCCATTTTCAAGCTACATAAGTTTGCATACAAAATGTGCATAATCCTGCATCAATTCAAATTGATTTGCATCGCACTGATCATCCCTACTGCCTATTGCTTGCTGGCCTGTAAGCAGTTCCCAGAAGAGCCTCACAGACAGAGATAGTCATTAAGCTGCTAATTACTCCAACCTGCATAAAAATGTAGTGCAAAGTATATTATAACAGAGTATTCTAATTCTAGTAGAATTAGAAGGAAAAAATGGTTTTCTTTCCTCGCCACCTGTGTTGATGAAGAGTACCCGAATCCAGGGCTGTAGAGTCAGAGTTAAAACAATTGTTGGGTACCTGGAGTTGGAGGTTTCATAAACTGAGGAGGCAAATGATTTTTGTACCAAATCCACAGACCTGGTAAGTATAAGACTAAGGAGTCTAAATAAATTTTGGGTACCTACAGTCGGAGTTGGTGGTTTCATAAACTGAGGAATCGGATGATTTTTGTACCAACTTCCCAGCCCTGCCCAATACTGAATATTTCACACGTATGCAACTGAGCACATATCTGATATCTGGAGATATCTGTGGGCTGAGTGGAGTGTGAGAGTTGGCCAATAAAGATGATCAATAAGATGCTAATAATTCCTGCTTATATGCAAAATGAATATAAATTATGTGCAACAAGGAACTGGGCCAGTCAAAAAGGAAGTGCATCTGATTGGCTCAATTACAAACTGTACACAAATTGCATTACATTTGTATACAAGTCAAAGTTATTTGCATCTTATTCGCCATCTCAAATGCCCCACTAGCAATCCTTGGTATATTCTTTGACAGGCCTCTGTTCAGTTGAAGCACCCCGTGGTGCAGACAGGCTGCTGTGCTGGTTGTCTGTGGTCACCTGTAACAGTTCATCTCCTTGGAGTGCCACGGTTGCAAGGTACCTCACGGGTACAATGTTTGCTGGGACACCAACATTTCAGGACAGTTTTGAAAACTTGGCCCTTTATTCAATTCACTTTTTCTCCTATTAGATTTTAGTATTAGAAATAAAAACTGACACAAAAAAACTTACACTTCTTTAGTTGCCCGCCGCCGATCACAGTCCAATTATTCATCTAACTAGACGAATACAACTGTGTCTGCATGGCCGTTCGCATCCCGAGAGTTTACTGCAGTACGTAAAAAAACTTTGTACTGCGCCTACGCAGTAAGCTCTGAGACAAGCGGGAGCTAGGATGCGCGCAACCGCGCAGGCACAGTTGCATTTGTCTAGTTAGACGAATAATTGGACTATGACCGGCCGTGGGGAACGGAGGATCGTAGAGGTCGGTGCAGGACATGACAGCTGCAGGGGCCCACTAAAAGCCCCAGGTAAGTGTCCGTTTTCTTTTTAGAAGTATCCACAGAACACCTTTGACTGTCCTTCAGAGGGGATCAAAGTCTAATCCCTATCATAATCATATGTGTATGTATGTATGTATGTATCATTTAGTGTGTGTATCATAGTCTAGGGCCATTTTTTTATTCTAAGGGGGGAAACCAATTAACTTACGGTATCTGTATGGCTTTGGGATGTGGGAGGAAACCAGAGTTCCTGTAGGAAAACCACACAGACACGGGGAGAACATAAAAACTCTGTGCGGTTGGTGCCCTGGCTGGGACCCAGCTTTGCAAGGTGAGAGCGCTAGCCACTACGCCACCATGCTGCCTGTCCTCCTAGGTTTTGCAACTTATTTGAGGTTACTTTTTCCACTTACTTTTGGTATTTTTTCAATTGCAGAAAGGATCTTGTAAACAGAAGAGGGAGAGTTATCTCCTAGGAGAAAGCTTAGGAGCAAAAGTGAATTGAATAAGGGCTTGGAATGTTATGGTCTTCTTTATGTGGCTGGAATCAAAGTATCCCCTACAAATAGTAAAGCAATAAGTGATTCTATTTATAAATCCAATTGGCCCCGTATACACTGGCAATCATAAAACACTAGCAAAATTGCTAGCATTTTGCAAAGCAATTTTCCCGCAATTTTTCACTGTATAGGAAAGTGATTTTGGAACTTTGAAACACAACAGCTAAAAAATTCTGCATGCACCACGTTTGTGGATTTCACAGGCAATTGTCACAGTGAGAACACTGAAATACACTTTTACGTTGCAGTAGCGCTTTTCAAAATGCTAGCGATCATCAGCCATTGAAAGCACTGCTGAAATTGCTAATTAACCTGTTTTAGTTCCTGGACGTAGAAACTACGTCCAGGAACCATGCGCCCTACCGCGCACTCCCGCAGCTGATCGCGCGTGTGCACGCGCACTCCCGGCCCGCGGTTCGTTAGCCAGGCAATCAGTGAATCGGGCTATGGTGCCCGATCACGGATTCCTCTCCCCCGCTGAAAAAGCGACAGCTTCTCTCTGAAGCTGCGCCTTTTCTGGCTGTTACCTCCCCCATGCGTCTCTCTAAGCGCATGTTACGCTTAGAGTGATGTCATGTAAACAAACTCATGGCCGCCATCTTGTGGCCAAAAAGTAATACTACAACTAAAAGTAAAAAAAAAAAAAAAATCAACACATTTTCATTAAAAACCTATTGTTTACATCCCACCCTTCCAAAACTACCCACATAAAATGTTTAATATAAAAAAAAAAAAAAAAAAAAACATTACAACAAACAACACATGTAAATATTTACCTAAGGGTCTAAACTTTTTAAATATCAATGTAAAGATGAAATATTTCTATATTTTTTTTTATTTTAAACTTGTAAATAGTGATAGATGCAAAACTGAAAAAATGCACCTTTATTTCCAAATAAAATATTGTCGCCATACATTGTGATAGGGACATAATTTTAACGGTGTAATAACCGGGACATATGGGCAAATACAATACGTGTGTTTTAATTATGGAGGCATGTATTATTTTAAAACTATAATGGCTGAAAACTGAGAAATAATATTTTTTTTTCCGTTTTTTCTTATTCTTCCTGTTAAAATGCATTTACAGTAAAGTGGCTCTTAGCAAAATGTACCCCCAAAGAAAGCCTAATTGGTGGCGGAAAAAACAAGATATAGATCAGTTCATTGTGATAAGTAGTGATAAAGTTATAGGCTAATGAATGGGAGGTGAACATTTCTCAAGTTAAAACGACGGAACGCAAATGGGTTAAACACTCCAGTGTGAACAGGCCCTAAAAGCTTATTTTCTACCTTGTGTAGCTTACTAGAAAACAAGAATGGCTTACAATTGATATAAACAATATGAACTACCCACACCTTGATTAGTAAACACAGAAGCAGAACACTAGAAGGCAGCAGTAAGTGGAAGAGTACGTACAGATCACCCCCCACCCCCATGTGAACACAAGGTAGGAGGGCTAAGGAGGGGCTGTAACACTGAACTGGGGCAATACCAATATTACAATTACATTGTATCACTGTTCCTAAACCAGTTTGTCATTCAGAAGAAAAAAAAAAGTCGTATGAGCAAGTAAAGTCATCAACAAGTTTTGTCAAACAACTATCTAGAGTGCGCATTTCCCCCCTCAGTACAGCCATATAAGAACAGTTAATGATGGCTGTTAGGCCGGGAACCCACTGCAAAACGCAATCGCTAATTGCAATAGCTAGCGTTTTATATGAGCAGTTTGTAAGTGATTTCATGAGCATTTTAGGGAGCGTTTTTAAAAAGTGTATCAATTTGCCAGCGGTTGTGTAGCGATTAGCGATTTAAAGTCCGATTGGTCCTTTTAATTAATTTTAATTTTGTTACAGTGTGCAGTAACTTTAAAACGCTAGCAAAATCGCTCCGTGCAGGTTTTGATGAGCGATTACGCCAGCGATGATATACTTAACATTGAAGCGCTAACGCTCCCAAAATGCTGCATGTCCTGCGTTTGCGATTTCAGGAAGCGCAATCGCTCCAGTGGAAGTTGCCCCATCCATTAACATTAGCTGAGCGTTTTGGCAAACCGCTAGCGTTTTGGATTGCTCCAGAAATGCTCACAAAACTGCTCTTGTGGGTTCCAGCCCTTAAAGAGGAACTCCAGTGAAAATAATGTAATAGAAAAAGTGCTTCATTTTTACAATAATTATGTATAAATGATTTAGTCAGTGTTGCCCATTGTAAAAGGTTTTAAATCCCTGATTTACATTCTGACATTTATTACATGGTGACATTTTTACTGTTGGCAGGTGATGTAGCTGCTGCATGTATTTTGCAGTTGGAAACAGGTGTACACAGCTATTTCCCACAATGCAGCAAGGTTCACAGACAGAAAACTGCCAAGAGTATGTACTCAAAGAGTTTCTTTGTGGGAGGGGTTTCACCACAATATCAGCCATACAGTGCCCCCTGATGGACTGTTTGTGAAAAGGAATAGATTTCTCATGTAAAAGGGGGTATCAGCTACTGATTGGGATAAAGTTCAATTCTTGGTCGGAGTTTCTCTTTAAATAATATCTGATTATTCATAATGCTCAGCCACAACTGTAGTGTAGAATTTCTGCAGGGATTTGCTGAAAATACAGATGAAACAGGCATTTGTAGTCAGATGTCATTCTGACCTTTTTCTTTACTATCGCTTCCCTTTCTCTGTCTCTCCGTTTCCACTCTTCTGCTAAAACCTGCATGTGAGCCAGTTCTTTCTTCTTCAGCTGTCAGAAAACACAAAGACAACAGACAGATTAGAGGCCCATTGCTCCAGTGTTTAATATTCATCTATCACGTCTACAAGCCTAGGTAAAGTATTACAAGATAAAAGTGTCAAAAGTATGAAGCTGTACAATGCACTTTTTGTTTTTTGAAATGGAAACAAATGTCTCATAATGTGACCTGGGTGTCTGATTACATGTAGAGTTACCAGGACTGCGTTTATGGGACCAAAAAGCACCAATCAGGGCTGGTTCCCATAACACAAGATTTTGCTGCAATTTGATTGCGATGCGATTTTGCCTGATCACAAAAATCCAGCATGCTGCATTTTTTTGCGGCGTCCTCCAGTTGTGTTCCTAGCAGACAGTGAAAATTGCAGCAAAATCGCAATTGTGCAGTAGACTGCGACTGGCTGAGTGGGCCAGATGTCGGAGGGGTACAACGGCTGAAGTAAGAAGAGCGGAGAGACAATAAGAGACCAGGACTACAGGGGGCTGGAAGAAGACATAGGCAAGTTAAACTGGGTACCTTATTGTCACTTTAATTCCCTTCAAATATTCAGCAAACCAGATCTTTAAGCAAAACACCAACTAGTGAGCAAATTGTTACCCTCCTTACCCTGCTCGCCAAAGGCTGCACCATCATGTGCGGCTCCCCTATCCAACAACAAACATATCTCTACAGTGCTTGTTGCTCGTAATATAACCTTAAGGACTGAGCTCAATCCTTATGTGTGACACTGACTGAGGGAGTGTATGCACCTTTAGGAATGACAGTTCAAACTATGTCAAATTTTAGTTGAGCCAGCTTTCAAATTTGGCGTGGCGCATGCCTTTCATTTGGCCACACACATGAAAATCTTTCTTTAATCCTACAGACAATAGTTAACCAACAACAAAGTTTAAACAGATTCTTTAAGTGGCCAACATTACGGTGAGAGGAAAACTCATACTCAGAAATACATGCTACCTGTGCTGCTACTGTCATGATGTGCAATTCAAAGTTTGAAACATAATGCATGCTTTCCCTCAGCAGATATCCCACCTAGTATACTTCATAAACAAGACTGAGAACACTAAAATATTTAATGTTACAACTGTGCCAGAACACCAAAAGGGTAAAAGTCCACAATGTTCCAGTATTACTTAGCGGAGACGCACGTTTATATTAATAAAAAATCACATCAGCATTGCATATCTACTGCCAACAATATCTATATTATTATTAGACCATGACAAGGTTTTGTTGGCGAACAATGGTTATCTGAAGATCGAGCATATGAGAAAGTTCTATACATCGGAGGACAAAATATCAACTGACTGGCAATAACTCACGCACCAAAGACAGCTGTCTTCTGCAGAAAAAGATAAAGCATTAAGTTAAATAAGGCCATGAACAACTCCATCAAGATGGCTGCAGATTAGGTAGGTGTACAATACATGTCATTCCTTTCTGCTCACACTGTTCTTGTGTTTAAAAAAAATCCTGCATTGTTGTTTTTTCATTTCAGTTAATAATTCCCAAGTCAAAGCCAAAGTCATGTAAAGAAAGAAAATTAAGCTGTATGCAGTTGAGACTACTAGTAATGAAAACACAATAAATAATTAGTGAAGTCTTCTGTCCTAGTAAAAAAAAATGGAAACACATTGACAAAGTATCTACCTGATAATAGATCAAAAATATATCCAAACATATTTTTTCATTTCCATCAAAAAAGGTTGACATACTCAAACAAAACCAGTAAAAAGGAAAAGCAAGACAGGAGACAAGAGAGAGAAAAAGAAGAAAAACCAGAGTATATAATGAGGATAAAATGCCTAGATGATCGAGTCTGTCACTGCTCCAGATGGAAGATAGGAGGTGGGTAGTAGGTTCAGGACCGCGAAGGACATGGTAGCCAGTCGCTGTCAAGAGCTGACATTTTTCGCCAAGTAAACGGCATCATCAGGGCCACGTGTGACTGACTGCCATGCCTGTCCAGCCCTGAACCTACCCACCTCCTATCTTCCATCTACCGAAGTACTCTATGCATTTAGCCATACCTGGATTTGTCCAAGGACTCCACCATGGATTATTCCATTTGGGATTGTCTATCCAGCATTTGACTATGAGTCAACAGCAAATTGGGTGAGACCTAACTTTTCCTCCTCCTCATTTATTTAGTCAGCTCAGACTCTTCTACTGAACACTCTGGCCTTATTTCTTTAAGTATCGGCTTGTTTGATCTTCTGACAGTCCAGGAAACTCTCAGTAACTTTCTTCAAACCCACAATTCAAAAGCATACATTTTTCTATGCATTACCTTATTTGTAGTCCCACTTTCACAGTCATATATAGCTTTAACTATCCTAATCTTTGTTGGTAAAGTGACATATCTATCCTTTAGTATCTTGTCCAAATTTGCCATAGCTTTCCTCCCAAGTAACAAGCGTCTTGTAATCTCCATCCGCAGAAAAATCCCTGCAAGAGAGGCTCCATTCTACAGCATGTAGCCAGGCTCATTCATGGACGGGGATGCTGCATCCATGCAACCTACTCAGCAAGCCCTTGTCAAATAGCAGAGGATCCCATCGCTGGAATAGCAAGCTCAAGGGGTACGGGGAAGCCTATGGATTATCAAGAGGCTTCCCTCTACTGAGGTAAGTATCTATTTTTCTGTATTTTTGCCTTCTGGTACACTTTTTTTTTTTTATTATTTAAAAGTTTGCAAAAGTCTAGGCCTACAGACTGCACAAGGCATTCCCTGGGTGCACACACATGGATGTGACAAACAAAGAAACAGCATAAGAGGTCTAATCACTGGCAGTTTTGCCATTTTTATCATGCTTTCTGACAAATACAGGTTCACCATAATTACTGTGGCTTTCTAGTATTCAGTACCTGGCTAGCAAACAATTCCTCTTGGGTTTCTTTCCACAACTCTAGCTCCAGAGCGGCTTTGTACTCTAGAGTCTCGCGTGGTTCTGGTGCAGGTTCTGACGAGGGTGGTGGATGTATTGGAGGAGCAGATAGAGGATTTGGAATCGCTGAGCTCTACAATTTCATAAAAGTCAACAATTATTAGCCGCCAGACATAGAAACCAGACATGTATCAGGCAGAATTGCATGGTGTAAGTTAATAAGAAATGATACCTGAGATGACTCTGAGACAACCACTTCTCGCACCTTCACAAGCCCATAATCCTCCAAGGTTATTGTGTATGTAAGATCAGCTATTTTACTTTTGGGCCTGAAAAAAGAAAAAAAAAAAAGAAAAAGCAAAACAGGAGATTATATAAATTATACAGTACCATAGGAAAAAGTGAACACTGGGCACAAATGTGTATGTTGGTACTCAGGACTAAGCCACAAATTGTGTTTGCTTCTTCCTCGCTCCCAAAGATACTCCCATTTGAAAAACTGTCACTATCTGTCACTGTCCCTATCTATCAGGAAGATAGGGACATATTGCAACAGGATCTGGATAGGATGGCTATATGGGCACATAAATGGCAGATGAAATTCAATGTTGAAAAATGTAAAGTCATGCATTTTGGTCGTACCAATGGTCTAGCACCATACAAAATAAATGGGATACAGTGGGGGACATCAAACTTGGAGAAGGACTTAGGAGTACTCATCGACAACAAGTTAAATAATTGTACTCAATGCCAAGCCACTGCAGCTAAAGCTAACAAAATTTTGGGATGCATTAAAAGGGAAATAAAAACTCGAGATGCTAGCATAATATTGCCCCTGTTTAACTCTCTTGTAAGGTCACATCTGGAACATGGAATTCAGTTCTGGGCACCAGATTACAGGAAAGATATTGCAGTTTTAGAGCAGGTGCAGAGACGAGCAACAAAATGGATACGTGGGATGGAAGGTCTCACTTACCAAGAAAGGTTAGATAAACTGGGATTATTTAGTCTAGAGAAAGACGCCTTAGAGGGGATCTAATTAACATGTATAAATACATCAGAGGGCAATATAAAAGCTTGTACAGCAGGAGACATTGGCAGCACTTCCAAACAGAGGCTGCACCCGAATTGACTACCTGCAATAGATGTGAAGAGATCCACAATTGTGGACTAAAATACACAACATGCATTCAAAACAGGTACAGCAAAGGAGGACGTTCGCTTCAGTATAATGTCCTCCTTTGCTGTACCTGTTTTGAATGCATGTTGTGTATTTTAGTCCACAATTGTGGAGCTCTGCACATCTATTGCAGGTAGTCAATTCGGGTGCAGCCTCTGTTTGGAAGCGCTGCCAATGTCTCCTGCTGTACAAAACTCAAGTATACTTATGGCTAGCTGCATCCATGTGCATCAATTTGCATTCAAATTATAGATTAGGACTAGTACATGATTTGCATCTGATTTGCATTCAAGGCATGTATTTAGCCCTGTGGGGCTCTGCATGTCTCTGTTGGTCTGCAATTCAGTTGCAGCCTATGAGCGCTGTCACTTGTTTGATGTCAATATAAAAGCTTGGCGGATGAGCTTTTTGTCCCTAGGCCTTCTCAAAGGACTAGAGGACATGATCTGCGCATGGAGGAAAAACATTTTAGCCATTTATTTAGGAAAGGGTTCTTTACAGTAAGAGTGATTAAGATGTGGAATGCATTGCCACAGGAAGTAGTTATGGCAAACTCTATACCAGCATTTAAAGGGGGCTTAGATGCTTTCCTTGCGTTGAAAGACATCCATGGCTACAATTACTAGGTAATGCCTAATGATGTTGATCCAGGGATTTTATCTGATTGCCATCTGGAGTCGGGAAGGATTTTTTTCCCTTTTGGGGCTAATTGGACCATGCCTTGTAAGGGTTTTTCGCCTTCCTCTGGATCAACAGGGATATGTGAGGAAGCAGGCTGTGTGTTGTACTTTGTTCTGTGGTTGAACTCGATGGACGTATGTCTTTTTTCAACCCAAATAACTATATAACTGTAGATCCTAGTGCAATGCTGGCTAACCTTGGCACTCCAGCTGTGACAAAACTACAAATTCCATCATGCCTCTGACAGCTCTAAGCATAACTCGGGGAAGCAGAGTATTGCAATGCCTCATGGGACTTGTAGTTCCACCAAGCTGGAGTGCCAAGGTTAGCCATCACTGTCCTAGTGGTTCTGGGTGACATTGAGCCATCTGGGTATTCTGTATCTCAAGTAATGTGATACTGGCAAAAAGTTTAATTGTTTATCAGGTTTATGACTGTGAAACAGTTGGACAAAGGCTCAGTCTAACACACACACCAAACGTATGTGATTGACTTAATCAAACCTGTCGTATTTTTACCACTAACTGTAAGTGACAGCTACGTAAGAAAAATTATTAGAGTTCAATTTATGCATACGCATATGTTTTACAACTTTTTTTTTGCTATAGTGGCCATTTTAGAGGCTATGGCTAAACCCCATTATCTGGAGCTCCAGTAACGCAGCATTAACAGTAAATTGTACTGACCAATGCTTTATCTCGACTTCTCAGTTCTGCTCACGTATTTTTCTCCCGCCCCTCTCACATTCCAACTAATTTGCTTTGCCTTTAAATCACTTCAAAGTTTCTATTTAATCTTCAATTCTGATTTCATTCAAAAAGAGCCCCCAAACTTCCCACTTCTCTACTGACCACTAAAGCCACTCCTGACTCATGCACAACTGTGACACTTCTCTAGTGCCAGAAGTGGTATGGTATGAAACTCAGCATTTCTTCTTTGCTCTAAAAGATTCTTTAAAGTAAAGTAAAAAAAAAAAAAGGTACCACCAGAAAAAAAAAACACTGGAAGCAGAACAGCATTCAAGCAGTCAAACACATCACTTTCAACTTCAGTTGGAAACACTTAAGTGATTACAATCGTAGCTGATAAGAAAATAAACAAGATAGCAGTGTCTCAGCTGAATACAAACCAAAAGTCGTACACAGAAGAGGACACATTCTCACTGGATACATTGAAATATATAAATACATCACCTCTGCAATATATTACAATGGCATATCTCAGTGCAGATAAACTCTACTTTGGGAACTTTTAATGTGTAATGTGTAAAAAAAATACGTGTGCACATAAGCACATTTTAAAACTGTATAGGTAATAAAAAGTAGGAAAATGTTTTACTGAATGTTATGTCAGAGTGTAACCCTTCTTTAATAGACTGATACAAGCTTTCACATCTTCGAAAATTACCTACCCATCTTCTTCTGTACTATTCAGTTCCATTATCCCACCTATTAGCCTGTAAGGTTAAATCTACAGGGTCCTCTTCTCCTACAGTTTCATAGTCTGTACATGATATTATCTGAGTACGTAATTTGCACATGTTAGTATTTATTGTATGGTTCAGCGATGTGGTAATTTGGGCGCCAGGGAAAGCCACTAGTAGAATATCTGTAGTATTCTACTATTGGGCACAACAGTGCAATAGCGGTATTTTTACCAATATTTTTCTACCACCTAGCTAGCCTAACCCTCTTCTCACACTAAGTCTTCCTCTACTAATGCCTAGCACTAACATAACATTTGTATGAACATGTGCATGCATGTGAGCGTGCAAAGGGTTCAATGTGTTTGCCAGTTTGCTTGCCACACCACCTTTAGCACCTCCTTAATAACCCATTTAAATGTCCTAGCTTGAGGGGATGTGCCTGGATTTATGAGTTTTTTTCTTGTCACTAGTAGATGCTGTTGAAATGTTTATGATTTAATAAGGATTATTTTACACTTAAAGAAAACCTGAACTGAAAATGAAAAGTCAAAATAAACATACACAAGTCATACTTACCTCCTGTGTAGTCTACTCTTCAATCTATTTTTCCCCTCCTGCGTCCTGTTTGTCCACTGTGATCAATGGAATTCTCCGTCCTCCATTTTGAAAATAGCCATTACCCCATAACAGCTTCCTGGTCAGCACACAGTTAAACTAACATCGCCCACTTGAGCCATAGGGAAGCATGGACACATCAGTTCTCCTCTCAGCTGTAACTGACAGCAACTGATATATAACTGACAGCAACTGATATATTTCAGTTCTGACAAAAATGTTGTCAGAACTGGAAGGGATCACTGTAAGAAGAAAATGGAGCACTTCTGAGAGGAACTGACGGCAAGGTAATTATGCAATGTTCATTTGATGTTACCTCATGTGTTTATTTTAAATAATTTTACTTAGTACAGGTAAAAGAGAGATATGCTGAAACGAAGAACTCCATTTAACTCTGCTTACTTCCAAATGGCCTACATAATCTAATTGTAAGTTTTAGAAAAACTAAAGCCTGGATGTATGCAGCTGTTTCAAATCCATAGCATAAAAACAAACATGGTACTAAAAGTCAAATCTAAAGACTGCAAAGTCCAGAGCAGATCTGGCGTAGCAAACATGAACCGCATGTGGGCTTCCCAATGCTTTGTACATGCTTTTACTGAGAAATATACTAGCAATGTTTGGCGTGGATGGGGGGAAATCACTTACTGTGCTCAAGACATAACAAAGAGGAGAGCCCTTTTCAATAGGTAAAAGGAGTCATTTTTACCCAGGGCCGGTTTAAGCAACAATGGGGCCCCAGGGCAAAATAAACCTAGGGGGCCCCCCCAACATATACCCCGGAACAAAAATCGGCATTAGGGGACCTTTTTTGCAGCTGGTATAGTCAGGGTGTGAAGTCCCAATCGGTGGGAGCTCTACATTCTGGCTATCCCAGCCTGCATGGGGGACAAGGGGTTAAAAAGTTTCAGGAGGGGGGACCCCACATAATTTTTTTTTTAAATTCCCACACTCTAAACATAAAAAAAAAAAAATTGGGAAAATAGAAAAAAAATGCCAGGGATCTTCATACAGCCATATTGCAGCTGTATAGCGATCCCTGACCAAAGCGCTGCGGCTGCGTATAGACCCCCTGGAAACCCCGTCAGGAAATTTATTGCGGTTTCGTTTGATACATGTAAAATTACACTACCGTTAGGTTTGCTACTAAAAGTGACATTTACCGGATTTAAAAGTATACTTTTTTCCTTCGAAACTTTAAAATCGATTTTCTCAAAAACTATAAGGTCTTTTTGAAAAATTGTTTTTCCTCTTATTCCTAATGATCTCCTTAACATATCCTGCAAATTTAGGGTTTCTAGCATTTAAGGTGGATTTGCTATTAACCATTAAAGCCGGCAGGTTTTTAAATGTGTATTTTTTTTCCTTTGAAACTTTAAAATCGATTTTCTCAAAAACTATAAGGCCGATTTGAAAAAAATGTTTTTTCCTCTTGTAGCCACTGGGGGCCCCTACAAGCTCTGGGGCCCTGGGGCAGCTGCCTCCTCTGCCTCTATGGTAGCGCCGGCCCTGTTTTTACCCCTACATATTTAGTGTTAAAAAACAAAAAACAAAAAACTATGAATAAGTAAAAAGATCTTTATTATTGTATTCTGTTTTTTATCTGTCAAAGTCTTTCTTTATATATTTTTGACTGAATAGTCGCCCCGACTACTGCTACAATCCGCAAGTCTACTGCCGCACATTGTCGGGCTTGCTGACCCTGCTGCACCTTTGCCGAACACCCCGGTTCTGTTGCTATCCGTCCTCAAAATCTTTAAAGGGAATGTCCAAGCAAAATTAAAAAATGAGTTTCACTTACCTGGAGCTTCTACCAGCCCCATGCAGCCACCCTGTGCTCGCGTAGTCACTCACTGCTGCTCTGGTCCCCCGCTGGCAGCTTGCCGACCTCGGAGGTCGGCGGGACGCATTGCGTACATTTTTACGCATTCCCGCTAGTGCAGGAACATTAACACATACATTTTTACGCATTACTGGTTCAATGCGTAAAAATTTACGCATTGAACCAGTAACGCGTAAAAATATATGTGTTAATGTTCCTGCATAGCGGGAATGCGTAAAAATGTATGCAATGCGTCCCGCCGACCTCCGAGGTCGGCAAGCTGCCAGCGGGGGACCAGAGCAGCAGTGAGTGACTACGAGGGCACAGGATGGCTGCATGGGGCTGGTAGAAGCTCCAGGTAAGTAAAACTAATTTTTTAATTTTGCTTGGACATTCCCTTTAAACGTCCAGGCTACCCATTGGTTCACAGTCTTAAAGGGAACCTAAACTGAGAAGGATATGGCTTTTTCCTTTTAAAACAATACCAGTTGCCTGACTCTCCTGCTGATCCTGTGTCTCTAATACTTTTAGCCACAGCCCCTCAACGAGCATACAGATCAGGTGCTCTGACTGAAGTCAGACTGGATTAGCTGCATGCTTGTTTCAGGTGTGTGATTCAGCCACTACTGCAGCCAGTGAGATCAGCAGGACTACCAAGCAACTGGTATTGTTTAAAAGGAAACATCCCTATCCCTCTCAGTTAAAGGACTTACGAGGCCAAGTACAGTAAAAAAAAAAAAAAAAAAAAAAGTTAACTACCTGGATCAGCTTGTAAGGCACGGAGGACGCCGTCCGCGCCCTCCGTGCCGTTCCGCCTGGTCCCCGCCGCCGAACAGCCCCCCGAACGGTCCCCGACCACGTGGCCCGGGTCGGGCTCCCCAGCCTGTACCAAGATGGCCGCCGGAGCTGGCCGCGGCTGCGCAGTCCGCATAGCCGCGAGTGCGGCTGCGCAGCTCTAAGGCCAACCCCCCGATCACGCAACAGTAGCGTGGATCGGGGGGTTGGCCTTAGAGCTGCGCAGCCGCACTCGCGGCTATGCGGACTGCGCAGCCGCGGCCAGCTCCGGCGGCCATCTTGGTACAGGCTGGGAAGCCCGACCCGGGCCGCGCGGTCGGGGACCGTTCGGGGGGCTGTTCGGCGGCGGGGACCAGGTGGAACGGCACGGAGGGCGCGGGCGGCGTCCTCCGTGCCTTGCAAGCTGATCCAGGTAGCTAACTTTTTTTTATTTTTTTTTTACTGTTGGGAGCAACAACACCATGAAGTCCAAAGAACACACCAGACAGGTCAGGGATAAAGTTATTGAGACATTTAAAGCAGGCTTAGGCTACAAAATTTTTTCCAAAGCCTTGAACATCCCACGGAGCACTGTTCAAGCGATCATTCAGAAATGGAAGGAGTATGGCACAACTGTAAACCTACCAAGACAAGGCCGTCCACCTAAACTCACAGGCCGAACAAGGAGAGCACTGATCAGAAATGCAGTCAAGAGGCCCATGGTGACTCTGGACGAGCTGCAGAGATCTACATCTCAGGTGGGAGACTCTGTCCATAGGACAACTATTAGTCATGCACTGTACAAAAGTTGGCCTTTATGGAAGAGTGGCAAGAAGAAAGGCATTGTTAACAGAAAGCATAAGAAGTCCCGTTTGCAGTTTGCCACAAGCCATGTGGGGGACACAGCAACCATGTGGAAGAAGGTGCTCTGGTCAGATGAGACCAAAATGGAACTTTTTGGCCAAAATGCTATGTGTGGCGGAAAACTAACACTGCACATCACTCTGAACACACCATCCTCACTGTCAAATACGGTGGTGGCAGCATCATGCTCGGGGGGTGCATCTCTTCAGCAAGGACAGGGAAGCTGGTCAGAGGTGATGGGAAGATGGATGGAGCCAAATACAGGGCAAACTTGGAAGAAAACCTCTTGGAGACTGCAAAAGACTTGAGACTGGGGCGGAGGTTCACCTTCCAGCAGGACAATGACCCTAAACATAAAGCCAGGGCAACAATGGAATGGTTTAAAACAAAACATATCTATGTGTTAGAATGGCCCAGTCAAAGTCCAGATCTAAATCCAATCGAGAATCTGCGGCAAGATCTGAAAACTGCTGTTCACAAACGCTGTCCATCTACTCTGAGCTGGAGCTGTTTTGCAAAGAAGAATGGGCAAGGATTTCAGTCTCTAGATGTGCAAAGCTGGTAGAGACATACCCTAAAAGACTGGCAGCTGTAATTGCAGCAAAAGGTGGTTCTACAAAGTATTGGCTCAGGGGGCCGAATAATTACGCACACCCCACTTTGCAGTTATTTATTTGTAAAAAATGTTTGGAATGGGGTGTGTGTGTGTGTGTGTGTGTGTGTGTGTGTGTGTGTGTGTGTGTGTGTGTGTGTGTGTGTGTGTGTGTGTGTGTGTGTGTGTGTGTGTGTGTGTGTGTGTGTGTGTGTGTGTGTGTAGATAGATAGATAGATAGATAGAGAACACCGTCTGAGCGCCCACAACCTGGAGATAGAGACAGGGCGACACAGACAGACATGGAAGCCCCGGGAGGAGAGGCTGTGCAGGCAATGTGACCAGGGGGTCCTGGAGGATGAGGCCCACTTCCTGCTACACTGCAGCAAATACGCACCTGTGAGGACTGTCCACTTCCAGAGACTCTCTGACCAGTTCCATGATTTTTACCTCCACAGATGAGGAGAGGAAACTCTACATCAGGGGTCTCAAACTCAATTTACCTGGGGGCCGCAGGAGGCAAGGTCAGGATGAGGCCGGGATTTCACAAAAAAAAGGCAATCAAATTCACACTGAAGCGAACTATTTTGCCTATTTTACCTTATAGTTCACTTCAGTGCTCCCATTACAAGTAATCCGCCGTGTCCCCACCGCAAAACGAGGGCTGCAGAGCCCCCAAATCGCCCGGGGGGCAATCGGCCGGCATTTCCTGGAAGGGGCAGAGCTTTTAGCTTCAGCTCTGCCCCTCCTGAGGTCAATCGCGGTGCATCGCCGCCTCTCCCCACCCCTCTCTGTGAAGGAAGAGTGAGAGGGGCGGGCAGAGGCTGCGATGCGCCGCGACTGACGTCAGGAAGGGCAGAGCTGAAGCTGAAAGCTCTGCCCCTTCCAGGAAATGCCGGCGGATTGCCCCCCGGGCGATTTGGGGGCTCTGCAGCCCTCGTTTAGCGGCGGGGTTGCAGCGGATTACTTGGGAGCACTGAAGCGAACTATAAGGAAGCTTTTGCCGGCGCGGGCCACAAAATATTGTATCGAGGGCCGCAAATGGCCCGCGGGCCGCGAGTTTGAGACCCCTGCTCTACATCCTACTGGTGGAGGAGGAAACAACCATGCAAATAGCTGCCCGATATGTCACAGCCTGCCACCAATTGAGGGGAACATGATACCACATGGACTGTACACCCCTAATACCCCCCTATGGACTGTATATCCCAGTCCCCCATACTGTCCATTACATCCTCCACACACCTATGGACTATATACCCCAACCCCCTATATCCTTCCCTTATTCCCACAATCCCCCTCCCCATGTTAATGTTTTGTTTTGCTTTGGCAATGCTAAAATGTATTTGGTCCTGCCAATAAAGCTTTTTGGATTTGGATAGAGATAGATATATATATATATATATATATATATATAGATAGAGATATAGAGATAGACAAAGATAGATAGAGAGAGAGAGATAGATAGATATATTTATTATTATTATTTATTGTATTTATAAAGCGCCAACATATTACGCAGCGCTGCACAATAGATAAATGGGTTAACATACAGGTAGAACATACGGAAACTCACAACAAAACAAGATCATGCAAATAATTTGATAACAATACAGTGTCATAGGTCAAGATAGAGACTGTTCGAGTCTACAAGAAGGGTGGTTGTGAGTAAGATTGCATAATCAAGCTGGATACATTAGGGAGGAGGACCCTGCCAGAGGCTTACAATCTAAAAGGTGGGGTGGAGACAATAGGTGCGTCTTTTGAGAGGGGGTCTAATAGAACATATTATGATGCTGGTGTAGGGGGGTATGCGAGCGTGAAGAGGTGAGTCTTGAGAGCTTGTTTGAAGGTATTAAAGGTGGGGGGCGAGTCTGACGGCTGGTGGGAGAGAGTTCCAGAGAGTAGGGGCAGCCCTGGTGAAGTCCTGCAATCGTGCGTGTGACTGAGTTATGCGAGGTGCGACTAGGCGCAGGTCATTGGAGGATCGGAGGGGGCGGGCTGGTAATGTTCCTGTGGACCAGATCAGAGGTAAGTCGGGCAGGTCTTGTGCACTGATTTGTAGGCCAAGCACAGGATTTTGAAATTGATCCTAAAGCTGATGGGGAGCCAGTGTAGTGCTTTACAGAGCGGAGTTGTAGAGGCGCTGCGGTGAGAAGAATCTGGCTACCGCATTCATTACCAATTTAAGTGGGTCAGTACGGTTAGAGGGGAGGCCAGATAAAAGAGAATTGCAGTAGTCTAGGCAGGAGATGACAAGGGCATGGATAAGGAGTTTAGTGGTGTCAGGGGACAGGTAGGAGCGGATCTTGGAGATGTTGCGGAGGTGGAAGTTGCAGGATCTGGCAATACCTTGGATGTGGGCTGTAAAGGAAAGTTCAGAGTCCAGTGTAACGCCTAGACAGCGGGCTTGGGAGGTAGGGTGGATAGTAGTATTTTCAATAGTGACGTGCAGATCTGGGAGGGGTGCAGCTGTGCGGGGTGGGAATATTAGAAGCTCAGTCTTGCCCAAATTAAGCTTCAGGTACCTGGCAGCCATCCAGGAGGAAATGGATGTGAGGCAGGCAGAGACTTTGTCCATGGTAGAGGAGGAGAGATCTGGGGTGTGGAGATATATCTGGGTGTCGTCGGCATACAGGTGATAATTGAAACCCATGGAGGAGATGATTTTGCCAATTGAGGCAGTATAGAGTGAGAACAGTAGTGGTCCTAGGACGGAACCTTGAGGAACACCAACTGAGAGGGGTGTAGGAGTGGATGAGGAGCCATTGAAAAATGTTGTGAAGGAGCAGTTGGAGAGGTAGGAGGAGATCCAGGCTAAGGCTAGGTCCTGAATGCCCATTAGCTGCAGGGAGTGGAGAGGAAGGAGGGAGTGGTCGACAGTGTTAAATGCCGAGGAGAGGTCCAGGAGGAGCAGGATGGAGTATTTACCTTCGGCTTTGGCAAGGGCAAGGTCGTTTACCACTTTGGTGAGGGCTGTTTCTGTAGAATGGGCTGTGTGAAAACCAGACTGCAGGGGATCGAGAAGGGAGTTGGAGTTAAGGAAGTTGGTCAGGCGTTGGTGGGCCAGGCGTTCAAGAATTTTTGAGGCAAAAGGGAGGAGAGAGATTGGGCGGTAGTTGGATGGCAGAGCACAGTCAAGTGAAGATTTCTTTAGATAGATAGATAGATAGATAGATATTTATAGAGATACATATACACACACAATGCTCAAGAGTAATGGAATCTGGATGTATTTTCACAGTTTCACTTCAATAATTCTTCATTTCACAAAACATATTTTACACAACAAGCAGACATACTGTATACAATGACAAGGATTTGAAAAAAAGAAAGTGGATGTGCAAGTAGAATAAAGCTTTTTTTCTTTTCTTTTGTTTTTTATCATCAAACTTGATTAATAAAGGGGGGGAGAAAAAAAAATAGCAAGTGTGCCCACCACACATGTCCAGAAATGTGGAAGACCCCCTCACACTGAAGAAAGAAGGTACTGCAGTGGTGGCATTAACAGTGAGAGTCCAGTAAGGCATGTCTTCCCTTTCATGTCAGGAGAATGGCAGAAGTATAGTGATTGTTTTCCATGCATACCAAACATTGCTGGGATAGTGCTGACTGAAACATGGACAAGGGCTTCTAAAGTCCTCATAGGGATTACATTTGTTTTCTGCCTCTTCCGCTCTAGACTTACTGGACTGTTTTGATGATATATTTAGCACAGTGTCTATTTATAGATTATATATTCCACTTGACCAGATTTCTGTGAACTATCCAGTGACATTCAGCTCTTCAAGCCTTGTTTCTCATATGTACTTGTATTAGATGCTTTACAACCAACCAACATTTAAAAGAAAAACAAAAATGAACAACAATTTTTGCTTGTACTATATTTGATTTTTGAGATTTCAAATGTGATAATGAAGAAGGATGTCAACATGGATATATACTTAAAGTAAACTCGTGTAGAAATGTTTTTGTTTTTTTTGTAAGTACGGTAGTATGCATGTACGGAATAATGGGTGATAAGGCCTTACCTATTGTTACTACTATGTTTTTATAGAGCACTGACATCTTCCACAGCACTTAACAGAGTACATACAGTAGACATTAATCGCTCATCAGAGGAGCTAAGAATTTAATCCCTACCATACTCAAAAGTTTTTGGAAGATGGGAGAAAAATGGAGTGCCAGGAAGAAACACAAAAACATTGGAAGAACATACTAATTCCATGCAGGTTGTGCCCTGGCCGAGAAGCGAACCTGAACTCTAATGCTGCAATGCAAGATAGCCCATGCTTAATACCATTCACACTACACCAACATGCCATCCACAACTACTAGAAGTTTTTATTTTCTTTTTTTTATCCACACCTCACCTTTGCAACTTTGTCTGAGGGTTCTCCATTTATTCATCCTGTGAATTAAGTGAATTTGTTCACTCTCTTAATAAGCTTATTAATAAGAGAATTACCTGTACAGACCTGCCGTACCTCGTTTATTGAAGTCCATTACTGGAACAACTGTCAGTGGTCATTACCGTAAATAGTGCATCTTGGCAAGACCTACATTATGTTTCAAAAGGTTGAGGAAATCTTCTTTTCTGCATATCCGAGGAAATATGTTGCTTTTGGGTCTCAAACTCAATTTACCGGGGGGCCGCAGGAGGCAAAGTCAGGATGAGGGAGGGCCGCATAAGGGATTTCACAAAAAAAGTGCTCAAATGTCATTATTAACAGTTTTAATTATTTCTTATGAACATATTAACAGTTTTAATTATTTCGTATGATGACTAACTCTTTCTGTGGGAACATATACCTGTGCAGCAATCTCATGCTTAATGTCACTCAGTCACTGTTGTGACATCAATCAGCAGCTCCCGCCCCCCACCACACATTGACTGTTATTCAAAATTTTCACTGAAGCAATCTTTTTTTCCTATTCCTAAATTTAACTTACAGTTCGTTCCAGTGGTCCCATACGAGTGATCCGCCGCGTCCCCGCCTTGAAACGAGGGCTGCAGAGCCCCCAAATCGCGCTGGAGGGGAATCCTGGAAGGGGCAGAGCTGTCAGCTTCAGCTCTGCCCCTCCTGACGTCAATCGCGGCGCATCACCGCCTCTGCCCGCCCCTCTCCCTTTTCCTTCACAGAGAGGGGCGGGCAGAGGCGGTGATGCGCCGCGATTGACGTCAGGAGGGGCAGAGCTGAAGCTGACAGCTCTGCCCCTTCCAGGATTGCCCCCCGGCCGATTTGGGGGCTCTGCAGCCCTCGTTTCGAGGCTGGGACGCGGCGGATCACTCCTATGGGACCACTGAAGCGAACTGTAAGTTAAATTTAAATACAAGATAGTTCGCTTCAGTGAGATGGATGCGGCGGCGATGCGGATGCGGCAGATCATATGGGACGGCGCGGGCCAGAAAATACTGCATCGAGGGCCGCAAGTGGCCCGCGGGCCGCGAGTTTGAGACCCATGTTTTAAAGCAAACAAAACTGCACAAAATGCGATTTGTGGCCAGAACATTCAAATAATTGTGCTACAATTTGTATTCAGAAGGCGCCATCTACTGGCAGAAAAAGGGAATCTTATACTGTACATAGTGGCAAACCATAATATGCTGGTCACATCACAGGTATGACAGAGAAGCAGAGTAGGTAAAGTAGCAGATGGAAGGTGAGACAAGATACACAGGCGGATTACACAATGGGGTCATTTTGTTTTGGACGCACTGATACAGCTGTGGTGCCAGAAATGCAGAGAAGGAGCATAGTAAGGAATGAAGCATACAGTGGAAGAATCACAAGAAGTATGAGGGTGGGCAGTAAGAGGGGTTAAGACATTGTAAGACATTGTACAGCTGTGTAAAGTGGCAGGAGTTAGTAATAGTTGTGGCAGGGAGCAGAAAGTGGGGACATGTATGATGAACAAGACAATAGAAGATAGAATAGAATACATATTACACATAAGGTGAAGTAGGTGAGAGGAGGTCCAGATTTGTATACAGTAGGGGTGATAAGACGGATGATGGGAGCAGCATATAGTGGGGTGAGCAAGATGGTTAAGTGTGGAGAGTGGTCATTACCGTAAATAGTGCATCTTGGCAAGACCTACATTATGTTTCAAAAGGTTGAGGAAATCTTCTTTTCTGCATATCCGAGGAAATATGTTGCTTTTAAAGCAAACAAAACTGCACAAAATGCGATTTGTGGCCAGAACAGTGCATTTCTGGCACCACAGCTGTATCAGTGCGTCCAAATGATGCAGATGAAGGTAGACAGCTGGTGTAGGAGGATAGATGGAAGGAGCAAATACAGTATAATCTCATTATAGTAATCCTTCGGGTATAGATAACTAAACGTCCATGTCCTGGCCAAACAACATTTTAAGTATATGGGAGTAACGCTGGGTATAGCAAACCCGTTTTTGGCCCTTGTGGTATTATGTATCCGGCTATACTGTAAAGTGGGAGGGTGCATGCATCATACAACAGCCAGAGACCAATGAGCTGTAGTCAGTGTACGGGCTAGCAGCCACTTGTAGCCTGATCACTATCTGCATGCTACTCTGGCCCTACTTGGAAGGCACCAGCCGGTGAGATGTATGCTACTTGTGCAAGCTGCTGCCTGATTGAGGGAAATTCCCAGCATCTGTGACTTGCCTGGTAGTTGGTTGGCCCTCCCACCTCACCCCTTTTTGTGCATACTTCCCTAATAGTTACTGCACTCTCCTCAACATATGATTCAGCCCTCCCTGGATTTGTTTTCCTCACCGTCTATGCCCTAGGTACCCCTTGGAATCCCTCCTGTGGGCATGCTGCCTTATGTAGGGAGGAAAAAATATGTGTGGTGCACACTATGCAATCCCCCATTGTTAGATAAAGCCTTCCGTCTCATAACATGCTGTGAGGAGCAGAGTGTGTGTGTGCTACATAGTGGTGGAAGTATTATAATAGGTGCCCCACTAGATATTAGATTAGCAGATATCTGAGCTAATACTATCTGCGCAGCTGCTGCTTTTAGCATAGTGGTGCTTGATGCATTGCAATGCAGGAGGCCCCTGAATGCCGCATCTGACAGCAACACCACATCATTTCTCAACAGCCTTTACAGATCAATGTTGCAATTTACAAAAAGTGTTTTGTTGCATAACACACAATAAGGCCTGGAACCCACTGAAAACCGCAAACGCAAAACGCAACCGCTAGCGTTTTGTCTGAGCGGTTTGCAAGCGGATTCATGCGCGTTTTTGGTCGTGTTTTGCAACATTGTATTTTTTTCCCCAGCGGGTGCCTAGCGTTTTGTGTTTTTATCCTGATTGGTCCTGTGAATTATTTTTCATTTTGTTACAGTGTGCTGAACCGCAAAACGCTAGCAAAACCGCTCAGTTTAGGTTTTGCTGAGCGTTTCCGCTAGCGGTTCAATACTTTACATTGAAGCGCTAACGCTCCCAAAATGCTGCACGTCCTGCGTTTGCGTTTCTGAGAAACGCAAACGCCCCTGTGGAAGTTGCCCCATCCATTAACATTAGCCCAGCGTTTTGGCAAACTGCTAGCGTATCGCAGTGCTGCCAAAACGCTGCCAAAAGCGCTCCTGTGGGTTCCAGCCCTGAGAGATTCTGTATAGTCTCTCGGAAGCAGCACTCCAGAGTACACAGAACACGGCTTTTAATATTCTAGAGAAGAGCACATGGAGCTTACTCTAAATTTTGGAAATTTTTAAGCTGCCTGCAGATTGAAACACAAATATCCAATAAGACTGGCAAGTAGTGGTATTTCTGTAAGTCCCCTAGGACAGCCAGTAAAAGCGAAAACAAGCAAAAGCAGAAATTAAAAGCCTCACCCATCCACTCATTGCTAAAAGAGCAAGACCAACACCAGCTGGGTGAACAAAAGGGTGCAGTGCAAAAAAAAAAGAAAAAAGAAAGCATGTAGTGACCACCTAGCTATATCACAACCATGTAACTAGGAACCACCGACTGTAGAACTTTTCTACCAAAGGTCACATCTTGCCTAGATAAGATGTATACCCTGTATTGCTGAACAAAGATAAGTGGACTCAACCATGTGGCAGCATTGCAATTCTGGTCAATAGGGGCCCCTTCTCTTTCTGTCCTAGGAGCCAGTGATGAGGTACAGTGTGCACTCATTGTACCTTGAAGCTGGGTATTGCATGAATAAAAGCAGCAGTGAAGCGTCCTTGAACCTAAATACTAAAAGTGATGGTGTACAGCAGGGCTGCTCAAATCCGGAATCGGGAGACATCCGGATATCTCCCAGTAAACCTGTGCGGGGGGGGGGGGGGGGGTCAATCTTACCTGTCTGACGTCTTCTTCGTACGTCCCTCGGCGCGCTCCAAGTGGCGGTCACGTGATTACTAACACTTCCTCCTTCCGGGTTGAAGGAGGAAGTGTTTGTAATCACGTGACGCGCGTGGACGCATAGTGGGAGGCGCCGAGGGACAGACGAAGAAGACGTCAGACAGGTAAGATTGACCCCACCCCCCTGCACAGGTTTACTGGGAGATATCCGGATAGCAACTATCTGGGTATCTCCCGGTTCCGGATTTGAGCAGCACTAGTGTACAGTACTTTTGGGGCTCGATTCACAAAGCGGTGATAACCCAGTTATCACGCCTAAAAGACTTTAGGCATGATAACCTTTGCACCAGCAAAGTTATCACTGCTTTGTGCTCTAACTCGCGCGAAGTTTCCGCGAGTACGCACGCAATGTCCCATAGGGCTTAATGGGCACTTCGCGCGAAGCTTTGCGCGCGGGAGTTCGCGCGAATTCCTTCAGATCACGCCTAAACTAAGTTTAGGCGTGATAAAGGGCTTTTCACAGGCGTGCAAAGTGTTTGCACCGCTTTGTGAATCAGGCCCTTGGAGTGTTATAGGCATGGTTTTACTCTACTCCATCCTGGAGGAATTCAAGAAGAGAGTCAGAACGTAGTCTTAATTTGGAGAGAAAAAACCTTCCAAATGACTGGGTCAATTCTATATATGTGTGTGTTAATTTTAGAAGTGGCATTTCTTTTTAAGGCCAGCCAATATATTGCAACTTGCATTTATTGCATCATAGGTAATTATGAGTGAATCTGAGTTTTTAGTTAAAAGATGAGTGAATCAATTCACATATCGTGAATACATTCTCATTTCGAGCAAAAATGTTGCTAGAACATATGCATACTATTATGTCTAATACAAGGTGTATTTTTTAAAGACACCCAGAGACGAACTAACTAACAGTTGTATACATACCTGGGGCTTCCTCCAGCCCCATCAGCCTGGATCGCTCCCACGCCACCGTCCTCCGCTGCCTCTACCTGCTGGTACGGGGTCCCGTCATTTTGGCCAGTCAAGCTAGTCGACGCAAGTGCATTGCGCTCCCTACGTACTGCGCAAGCACATGCGTACAGATACGGAGGGAGTCCCTGCGCTTGCGTGCAATTGCCCGCGTCAGGTGGAAGTGACGGGACCCAGTACCGGCAATAGATGCAGCAGAGGACGGCGGCGTGGGAGCGAAGCATGCTTAAGGGGCTGGAGGAAGCCCCAGGTATGTATAAAAAAATTTTCCTATTTTTTTTTTGTAGCTTCGTCTCTAGTTTCCTTTAAGGCAACTGTAATTCATGCACTTATTTGTGGTACAACCAGTTAATAAAATTTTGATTTTCGCGTGTCTAGACTAGGTATTCAAGACAGTTTGTCAACATTTTTTTATTGGTATACACCGATTTTAAATCTAGCATAGTAAACATTATCACAAGTACCCCTTCACAAATATATATTTAATTGTAGTACATCACAATTGGTTCTTAACAATTTTCAAGCATTTACTATTGCTTTTAATTAGCTAAAATACTAATTTGGTGTTGTTTAAATAAGATTTATCATTTTCTAAAACTCTAAAATGTGTTATTCTTGATTAAGTATATTAAAGAGAACCCGAGGTGGAATTTAATTATGTTACTGGGGCACAGAGGCTGGTTGTGCACACTAAGACCAGCCTCCGTTGCCCCATGGTGTGCCTCCAAGTCCCCCCTGCGCGCCGCTATACCCCCGCAGTGCTGGCGACACGCAGCGTGTCGCCAGCACAATGTTTACCTAAGCCCTGACTGTCAGCGCCGCTCCCCCGCATCGGCGCTACCCGCCCGTGTCCCTTCCTTCCCGCTGATAGGAGGGAAGTGACGCGGGCGGGTAGCGCCGATGCGGGGGAGCGGCACTGACAGACAGGGCTTAGGTAAACATTGTGCTGGCGACACGCTGCGTGTCGCCAGCACTGCGGGGGCTATAGCAGCACGCAGGGGGGACATGGAGGCACACCATGGGGCAACTGATGCTGGTGTTAGTGTGCACAACCAGCCTCTGTGCCCCAGTAACATAATTAAATCCCACCTCGGTTTCTCTTTAACCACTTTCGGATTTCCCAGACGCATAACTACGCCCCTATTGACTTAATGAGCGGATCAGGGGCGTTGATAAACGCCCCTGCCGCTATTGTGCTGTGCGGACACGATCGCGCGCGCCCCCGCCCGCGGGTGCGCGCCCCCGTGCGTGCACATGCGCGTGCACCAGCTTCATTTATCTCTGGGTGGGATTGATGAATGGGAGTAATTACTCCCATCACCAATCAGATGCCTGTAACCATGAATGAGCACTGCTATAAGCCAATAGCAGTGCTCATTCATTTGTGAGGTTTACAAACAATGTTGCCAGCACTTAAGAAGATACAGTTACCTTGTAATCACTCCTGAGAGGATTACAAGGTAACTGGATGTTCTTTTCTTGTATTCTGACTGCCACCTAGAGGATTTTATAAATATACCAGGACTTATAAATAAATATACCAGGACTATATTCCCCTGATCAACCCTGATTAACCCTGATCAACCCTGATCTAATCCTAGCCTCCCTTGCTTTTTTTTTTATGGTTGGAAATATAGAAATAGTGTATCTTTTCATTTTTTTCTCTTTTTTCTTTTTAAAATGCATAGAGAATAACATTATTACTAAAATAAAATATCACCCTTGAAAAGCCTAATTTGTGGCGAAAAAAACAACCTATAGATCATTCACATGTGATGAGTAGCAATAAAGTTATCAGTGAATGAATGGGAGGAGCGCTGAAATGTAAAAGTTGTTTTGGTTTTAAGGGAAGAAAACCTGTGATCCTGAAGTGGTTAATATACTTAACCAAGAATAACACATTTTAGAGTTTTAGAAAATGATAAATCTTATTTAAACAACACCAAATTAGTATTTTAGCTAATTAAAAGCAATAGTAAATGCTTGAAAATTGTTAAGAACCAATTGTGATGTACTACAATTAAATATATATTTGTGAAGGGGTACTTGTGATAATGTTTACTATGCTAGATTTAAAATCGGTGTATACCAATAAAAAAATGTTGACAAACTGTCTTGAATACCTAGTCTAGACACGCAAAAATCAAAATTTTATTAACTGGTTGTACCACAAATAAGTGCATGAATTAGTTGCCTTAAAGGAAACTAGAGACGAAGCTACAAAAAAAAATAGGAAAAAATTTTATACATACCTGGGGCTTCCTCCAGCCCCTTCAGCATGCTTCGCTCCCACGCCGCCGTCCTCTGCTGCATCTATTGCCGGTACTGGGTCCCGTCACTTCCACCTGACGCGGGCAATTGCACGCAAGCGCAGGGACTCCCTCCGTATCTGTACGCATGTGCTTGCGCAGTACGTAGGGAGCGCAATGCACTTGCGTCGACTAGCTTGACTGGCCAAAATGACGGGACCCGGTACCAGCAGGTAGAGGCAGCGGAGGACGGTGGCGTGGGAGCGATCCAGGCTGATGGGGCCGGAGGAAGCCCCAGGTATGTATACAACTGTTAGTTAGTTCGTCTCTGGGTGTCTTTAAAAAATACACCTTGTATTAGACATAATAGTATGCATATGTTCTAGCAACATTTTTGCTCGAAATGAGAATGTATTCACGATATGTGAATTGATTCACTCATCTTTTAACTAAAAACTCAGATTCACTCATAATTACCTATGATGCAATAAATGCAAGTTGCAATATATTGGCTGGCCTTAAAAAGAAATGCCACTTCTAAAATTAACACACACATATATAGAATTGACCCAGTCATTTGGAAGGTTTTTTCTCTCCAAATTAAGACTACGTTCTGACTCTCTTCTTGAATTCCTCCAGGATGGAGTAGAGTAAAACCATGCCTATAACACTCCAAGGGCCTGATTCACAAAGCAGTGCAAACACTTTGCACGCCTGTGAAAAGCCCTTTATCACGCCTAAACTTAGTTTAGGCGTGATCTGAAGGAATTCGCGCGAACTCCCGCGCGCAAAGCTTCGCGCGAAGTGCCCATTAAGCCCTATGGGACATTGCGCGCGTACGCGCGGAAACTTCGCGCGAGTTAGAGCACAAAGCGGTGATAACTTTGCTGGTGCAAAGGTTATCACGCCTAAAGTCTTTTAGGCGTGATAACTGGGTTATCACCGCTTTGTGAATCGAGCCCCAAAAGTACTGTACACTAGTGCTGCTCAAATCCGGAACCGGGAGATACCCAGATAGTTGCTATCCGGATATCTCCCAGTAAACCTGTGCAGGGGGGGGGTGGGGTCAATCTTACCTGTCTGACGTCTTCTTCGTCTGTCCCTCGGCGCCTCCCACTATGCGTCCACGCGCGTCACGTGATTACAAACACTTCCTCCTTCAACCCGGAAGGAGGAAGTGTTAGTAATCATGTGACCGCCACTTGGAGCGCGCCGAGGGACGTACGAAGAAGACGTCAGACAGGTAATTTTGACCCCCCCCCCCCCCCCGCACAGGTTTACTGGGAGATATCCGGATAGAACTATCCGGATGACTCCCGGTTCCGGATTTGAGCAGCCCTGCTGTACACCATCACTTTTAGTATTTAGGTTCAAGGACGCTTCACTGCTGCTTTTATTCATGCAATACCCAGCTTCAAGGTACAATGAGTGCACACTGTACCTCATCACTGGCTCCTAGGACAGAAAGAGAAGGGGCCCCTATTGACCAGAATTGCAATGCTGCCACATGGTTGAGTCCACTTATCTTTGTTCAGCAATACAGGGTATACATCTTATCTAGGCAAGATGTGACCTTTGGTAGAAAAGTTCTACAGTCGGTGGTTCCTAGTTACATGGTTGTGATATAGCTAGGTGGTCACTACATGCTTTCTTTTTTCTTTTTTTTTTGCACTGCACCCTTTTGTTCACCCAGCTGGTGTTGGTCTTGCTCTTTTAGCAATGAGTGGATGGGTGAGGCTTTTAATTTCTGCTTTTGCTTGTTTTCGCTTTTACTGGCTGTCCTAGGGGGACTTACAGAAATACCACTACTTGCCAGTCTTATTGGATATTTGTGTTTCAATCTGCAGGCAGCTTAAAAATTTCCAAAATTTAGAGTAAGCTCCATGTGCTCTTCTCTAGAATATTAAAAGCCGTGTTCTGTGTACTCTGGAGTGCTGCTTCCGAGAGACTATACAGAATCTCTCAGGGCTGGAACCCACAGGAGCGCTTTTGGCAGCGTTTTGGCAGCACTGCGATACGCTAGCAGTTTGCCAAAACGCTGGGCTAATGTTAATGGATGGGGCAACTTCCACAGGAGCGTTTGCGTTTCCCAGAAACGCAAACGCAGGACGTGCAGCATTTTGGGAGCGTTAGCGCTTCAATGTAAAGTATTGAACCGCTAGCGGAAACGCTCAGCAAAACCTAAACTGAGCGGTTTTGCTAGCGTTTTGCGGTTCAGCACACTGTAACAAAATGAAAAATAATTCACAGGACCAATCAGGATAAAAACACAAAACGCTAGGCACCCGCTGGGGAAAGAAATACAATGTTGCAAAACACGACCAAAAACGCGCATGAATCCGCTTGCAAACCGCTCAGACAAAACGCTAGCGGTTGCGTTTGCGGTTTTCAGTGGGTTCCAGGCCTAAGAGATTACCTTTATTTAACTTTATGGCTAGAGCATGCCCCTCTAACATTTTAAACTGTACTAATAAATTTAACACGCGCTAAGTGATGTTCCAATTCTATTTAATTCAAAATCCCAAATAAAATCACATGAAATCTCATAAAAAAAACTCTCTAATACCCCACAACGGGTTAACCACTCTTACACCACACACACGTTGAAACGCATTGAGGTAAAAGAGGTGTCTAATCTCTGCGGGCAACAAGTATCTAGGACTGGGACTGGGTAAGCCGTCTAAGCGCGCAGCGGCTACCTGTGCACATAGTTCCAAGTTCCTTAGAGGTGACGTCACCGCAAACCACAAATCCCAGTGGAATCCAGCCGGGCGGAAGTGCGAACAGAGGCTCGCAGAGCCTGACGGGCGTAAGTGATGTAGCCTGCACGGAGTCGCCTGCCTGTAGAAGACTCTTGGGCAGTTGCCGTTGATTATATTAACGTTCTTTGTGGAGCTAGTAGGAGAAAGTCCTGGACCATTGGCCGGAGCACTTTACGGGCACATCTTGTAAGAAGTAAACATCAAGGAGGTACCCGTGAGTCTGTGTGAAAGACAGTTTTAAGAAACGCTGATAAGAGCGTCGGGCAAGTGTGAGTTGTTGCTCAGTTTAAAGGTGTCTCTAATGCTACTGTAAGGAGGAGGACGCTCCTTTTTGTAAGTTTTTTGGACTGTCCACTCTCAGCAAATGCTTTTTCATTTTTCATTTTGGAATTTTTTAGCAAAGTACTGAAGGGCCCTTCAATATAGATGCGTGTGTGTGTGGTGTAAGAGTGGTTAACCCGTTGTAGGGTATTGGGGAGTTTATGTGATTTCATGTGATTTTATTTGGAATTTTGAATTAAATAGAATTGGAACATCACTTAGCGTGTGCTATATTTGTTAATACAGTTTATAATTTTGCAAAAGGGTGGAAAGTTTTCCCCTTTTTAACACGCAGCTGAGAAATTGGTTATCAATTGATCTTTTATCCTTAACGCTTGGTTTATAATATACCTCTTTAACATTTTGCCTAGAGTTGCTATATAAGTACTTTTCTGTAAGAGTTTGAATGTTCTATATGGTAACTGCAGTGCAGCCAAACTATACAAATTGCCCAGCAAGTGGCTAAAAAGGGTTCTGTTTTACTGTTTTGCAGAGCATGTCAAACCAAACAGCATGTTAGTGAATGAACCAGGCATTACAGTCTACCTTACCCTTCTACAGCAACAACAGAGGTCTTCTCACTAAACGACTGTCTCCAACATTGGTCTCCATGAGGCCCTAAAAACCGGCTCTTCTCTGAAGACAAAACATTGGACAGCTGAAGTCTTGCCACTCCAAGAAGAAGATCCTTGGCAAGTTTATCTTTATGCCACAATTCAACCAGGAGAGGTAACCTGCAAAAATAATCAATCAATTTCGCCATTGTTAAGGTAGAAAATTGTACTAGAAATCTACAGAATGGATTAACTACTGTATACATGAACAAATACTGGTGAAGGTTACTGTAAAATGTAGACAGAATTTCATTAATAGTAACAGGTTTTTGATGCAAAACTACAAGACGAGAAACAGGGATACAACGCACTCTAGTGGTCAAACATTCAGTTAATAAATATCAACGAAGGGAAAAAACATTTCAAAAGGCTTGAAAAGCTAGAATAATATTGGTTTCTAATCTGGTTAATTTTAATTTATGCATTAATATAAATACACAATTGAAGAAAGTTCTATCAAAATCCATTTTCAAAAATGACAGCACATTTACATTATAAGTAATTCTGGTGAAAAGGGGACATTAAGATTTTTATATTAGTATAGTATGTGTTTATTGTGATTATGTATTTATATACAACTGACATTTCCCACAGCCCTTTGCATGGAACAATTCGCGTCACTGACCTCCACTGTAAATTTTTAAAGTTTCAAAGAGCCTACGGTAAATGACACTTACGACTGTTAACCCTCTTTTTCTACTCAATGCCGCAAAGGCTGACTACTTCATTCAGCAGCAGGGAAGCATTGTGGCAGTGCTGGAATGCATACATACTGTGGTTAGTACTGCAGTTCTTAGAATTTTTTTCCTGCTACTCTGCTATTATTTCTGTTGCCTTTGCTGGTAGCATGGGCTTTAATGTGTACCCTGGAAGAGCGCACAGTCTTTTCCCTATCACAATGAAATGTCTCTGCTGCCGTCTAAGGTCAATTTTGTAGGGCAACCAGGCAAGTTACCAGAATACTTTTGGATTGAAAGGAGTTCCTGTTGGAGCGACTCATGATTTGGAGGAAACATGTAGGGTGGACCTGACGTGACGGAACGGTGTAACTTAGACACAGTAAAGTAGCTGGGATCAGAGTGCTGAAGGAGCAGTGGGCTGTGAAGTTGACGAGAGGGATGCCTCTTGTTAAACAGCTGTGGCACGCCTCTGATAGGGAGAAGCCTAAAACCTTTTTTTAAAGAATAAAGATCAATTGGTTTCTTACACTATCGGAAGCTGCTTGCTGTTTGAGGTGGTCTGCTGTGGCAGGGAGGCCAAATAATGGTTCACAAGCTATTAGAGACCCACTGTTGTCCCACAATTGCAATGAGTCCGTCATGTAAGAGTGCGGTAGAGGGACTTATCTCTGGAGTGGAAGGTCTACACCAGTTGCTCCAAGCAACGGATAACTGAATTAATGTCTCTACTCTCAAGGCACGCAAATGGGTTCAACTGTGACTTCTATGCTACACACCATCATTCATTTTTGTACAATCGCACAACACCAAATTTAACCATTGGATTTTTTGTTATGTAAGACCATCACGAATCTGTGGTGTTAGAGAGCCCCTTTAAGAAATACACCTTAGAAATAGAAAGCAAATTATACATTTTTAACGCAAGATTACCCTTGGTCAGTGACATGCTAGTAAATACGGGTTAATGGAAATTCTATGCAAGTTTATGCTGCTTGAAATTGAACCAACAAAATGTAGCATCTGCAGCATTTGCTTATGATTCTAGTGAAGCCAGTAATTGAAGACAGTTCTACCTCAAGAAGGTCTCCTGAAGCTGATGAGGCATGGTTGCAAAATCAAAGGCACAGTAAGACTGAGGAAGAAAAACCTCCATATTCTTCCGCACTTCTACTGGAGGATTGGTCATAATGGGAGCGGCACTTCCAAAAAATGGGTAAGAATACCTGCAAAAAGAAAATGAAAATCAGTCAGATGAGGAGGAGACAGAAGGAAACTTAGAAACTTTGTATTTCCCAGAAGCCCTTACACGCTTTCCATACAAAATGCAGTTTTGGTCCTACGTACATTCAAGGCTGACAGTGATAAATGGACATTTAACTAAGCGTTTTCCCAAGTGGCCCCAAGTACCCCCACGCCTGCCACTAAGCTGCATTAATACAGCTGTCAGGAAAAGTGCTGCAGGACACCTGACACAGCCAACTGAGTACCAACTTTCTTCAGCAAGTATCCCCTGGTACTTCCAACAAGACTGATGGAAACTATTTACACAGCAGCAAGCTGGAGTAGAATTAGTTAACATTAATCTGCTGTGGGAAAGAATACAATGGAAGTGTCATACCTTAACATGCAGTTTACAGGAAACCCAACATCGACATTATGGACACTTCTGAGGTCAAGCGAGAAGCAGAAATGGTGCGCTGCTGGTGGAACAGCTATCTTCTGTCCTGATGTTGATTCAGAAAGACTCCTCACAGCCTCTGGAGCACTTGGTAGTACAGGAGGCAGGGAATGGTTATCTGGTATTAAAAAGGATAACACTTACATTACTCCCACATGGGGACATATTCACTAAATGGTGTCAAGATTACCATGCATAAGCAAGACGCAACAATTTTACCATTACTTACACTAGTTACGCAGCACATGTGCAATCAGTGCAACCCACATTACCTAAGTAATGTAACTGGCAAAACTAATGGTAAAATTGTTGTGAGTGTGTCATTTAGTGAATATGACTCAATGTGAATTCAGTGATCAGGAACATTATAAGGCTGCAGCAGACTAAAACTGCCTGGTGATTAAATATAGTGCAGAATACTGAAATAACTGGAACAGAAATAACCAAGATAGCAGACATTCATGTTATCAACTCAAACAGATTAGGTAATGAAACCTTCTGGACAATGGTGCAGGGAAACAAAGGAGCTGGCAACAGATTTTCCCATTACAGGTAGTCCCCGGTTAACGAAAAAGATAGGAACTATGGCTAGTTCTTAACTTGAATCCTTAAAGGAGTCATCAAGGAAAATGTAATAAAATAACTGCTACTTACCGGGGGCTTCCTCCAGCCCCAAGCTCCCAGCATGTCCCTCGCCGCAGCTCTCCGCCGCAGCAGTTCGCCGTAGCTCGCTCCCGATCCCCAGCGATGACGTCAGGGCGACATCTAGGTCGGCCTGTACTGCGCCTGCGGCTCTGTCAATCACTGCCACGTGGGCCGGAGCGGACTGCGCAGGTGCAGTAGTTCTGCGACTGCGCAGTCTGCTCCGGCCCACGTGGCGGCCTGTACAGCGCAGGCGCAGTACAGGCCAGGAGCGAGCTGGGGCGAGGGACATGCAGGGATCTTGGGGCTGGAGGAAGCCCCTGGTAAGTAGCACTTATTTTATCACATTTTCCCTGACGACTCCTTTAAGGCCTCTTTTCTACGAGCAGCTTATAGGCAGTGACATGCCTCTTAAACTCTCACAACTGCTTGGCTTGCCACTGCCTGGTAACTGCTTGCTGAGCACACGGTTCAACTATCCGTGGAAAAGAGGCCTAAGTCATAACACTGTGCGATCTCTGGTCCCTGTACCTCCTCTGTGCACCACCTTGTGCCATCTCTGCATCCCTCTGCCCGCTGACCCCCTTTGTACCTCATTCTGTCCTAGGGATAATCGTAATGTGCCAATTTCGCTTATGCAAAATTTCACATACAATTTTGCAATTAAGATTACCGGTATACGTAATTACAATTTTGAAATTTAATTGATTTAACGAAAATGTGTCCGTGTACTCCGCTTCTCTCACAGCTCAACTGTTATTAGAATCCCAGAATGAACGGTCTGAAATTTCTTTATTTCAGTGAAAACTGCGACAGGTAGTTGAGACCGGAACATGGCGCAATCTGTTCTAACATGGCTGCTTAATGTTTCTTACAGCTTACAGCCCACAGTACTGGTCACTGTGATGTACAAAGATACCTAAATAAAACATGGCCAGGCTTATTGGACCTAAAATACAAATAACAAAGAGTGAACTACAATACAAGCAAATACAATGTGTACCTTTGATGTACACTGACATCAAAGGTATAGATTTCTCTACCATTACTACGCAGCTTGGCTATTTTGAATGCTTGCCTTTGATACATTGCAGAACATTGCAAAGATTAAACATCTGATTCCCCCAGAGGATCTTCAAACCCTAGTCCACGCCTTCATCACATCACGGCTGGACTACTGCAATGCCCTTTATGCTGGCCTCCCCAAAAAAGACCTGCGTCGCCTGCAATTAGTGCAGAATGCTGCTGCCAGATTGCTAACAAACCAGCCTCGCCACTGTCACATTACACCGATCCTTCGCTCACTGCACTGGCTACCAGTAGAATGGAGAATACTCTTCAAGATTGGACTGCTGACATTCAAATCCCTGCACAATCTGGGCCCTGGATACATGAAGGACTTGCTGAAGCTGCACCACACCTCTCACAACCTCAGATCAGCAAGTTCTATAAACTTGGTCACTCCCAGAGTGCACCTCAAAAAATCTGGAGACAGAGCCTTCTGTCATGCTGCCCCTACTCTTTGGAACTCCCTACCACACCCAGTAAAGACAGCACCATCCCTGGAGCTATTCAAATCCAGACTGAAAAGCCACCTGTTTAGCCTGGCATTTCCAGATTTATAATTCTTCCCCTGTACCACGATGGTCGGAGCCATGCTTATGCGCTTTGAGTCCCACGGGAGAAAAGCGCTTTACAAATGTTATTTGTTGTTGTTGTTGTTGTTGATACAGCTCCTACTCAGCTCAAATATTTTCTATGCTAACATTAAAGAGGTATATATTTTAATACAACTGTATGGAGCACTGATTTATTAGGTTTTCGATAAATATAAATATGAAGCCCCATAACACATCTTTCGTGTAAAAAAAATACAGAGCTCATACAGCATCACTTAGGCCTCTTTTCCACGGGCAGCTGAACTGTGGGCTCAGCAAGCAGTTGCCAGGCAGCAGTGAGCAGTTACCAAGCAGCAGCAAGCAGTTGTTAGAGTTTGAGAGGCATTTCACTGCCTATCAACTGCCTGTGGAAAAGAGGCCTTAAGGTCAGTGGCCAAAGCTATAAGTGTGCATCAGAGCAGTCAAGGAGTACTAAGCAATGACAATTTACTACCTGGTGGAGGGTGGTCAGATGTTCCAGAAGTCCCCGGTCTGGGTTGTTGCTGTGAAGCCGATAGCTCCACTTGTGAAGATTTTATGCTGTCCACATCACTGTCTGTGTCATCATCTTTGGTTGGTGGGGAATCGCTGAACATTGGAGGCTGAACAGGTAAATTACTTGGCTCTTTTTGTGCTTTCCCTGGTGGAGTAGATGGAGCTTTTCTTGATGCAGTACTCGCATTAATTTCCTTAGGGTGCACTGAAGCCTATATGGAAACAGGTAAATGTTGAACATCACGGACAGCATAACTTAATGCAAACCTGAGTCAAAAACGGGCTTAAAGGGAAGGTCCAAGCAAAAAAAAAAAAAAAAAAAAAAAGTTTAACTTACCTGGGGCTTCTACCAGCCCCATGTAGCCATCCTGTGCCCTCATAGTCACTCACTGCTGCTCCAGTCCCCCGCTGGCAGCTTTCTGACCTCGGAGGTCAGGGCCGCATTGCGTACATTTTTACGCATTCCTGCTAGTGCAGGAACATTAACATATACATTTTTACGCGTTAGTGGTGCAACGCATACATTTTTGTTCCTGCACTAGCTGGAATGCGTAAAAATGTATGCAATGCGGCCCTGACCTCCGAGGTCAGAAAGCTGCCAGCGGGGGACTGGAGCAACAGTGAGTATCTACGAGGGCACAGGATGGCTACATGGGGCTGGTAGAAGCCCCAGGTAAGTGAAACTCATTTTTTTTTTTGCTTGGACCTTCCCTTTAATAAATTAAATGACTGTTCAGACATAAAAAAAGTGATTATAAGCCACGTTCACACTAGACGCAGGAGTGCAACAAATTAGCTCATACAAATGAATGGGCACGTTAACATTTTCACAAAGGACTACATTATAGTGATACACTGTCTGCAGCACAATTCTAGATAACATGTGTAACTATGATTGGACCAATGGAATTTACCAGGGTATGAAAAAGGTGGCTGCTGCTTATGTCAGACATGAGAGGGGAAAAAATTCCTTTATTGGAACCACAGTACCAGGTGACATGAAAGGGGACTTTACTATAAAGCCAGGAGCTTGTAGGAATATACCTGATCAACTTGTAAGGTGAGATCTTTCCATCTGTGGGTCTTACATACAGGTTGCATTGACCTGCACTTAGTGTACACCTTGCATCCTAAGCTTTGTATAACTCTATTGCTATACTGTAGCTGGAACAACACCCACTTTCAGGAGAAAGACACATGCCACATCCAGTGTCTCTGTACTACGAGACCAATCAATACAATGGAGGAGAAGAGTAGTTGACACCGCTTATACAGCTCATTATTGAGGAAGCATGCAAATACAAACAACCAAGAGACAGACGGCTGTTTCAGAGACACTCCGTCTTAGCTGTAAAGCTGCACAATGAATAAAGCACACTGACTTCTGTGTCAATATTGTCAGGGTAACAAAGTAGCCAATCAAATCATTAAAATACTTTTAAAGTAAAATTCCTTGAAAAACATAGCATTCAAAGAAAGTCTAGTTTGTTCCCCCAAAAAAGAAAAACCAACAATGTATAATAGGTTATGATAAAGTCATTCCTTCTAGTGCCCTTAGTGGTTAAACAAACCTAGTTCTTAATGGAAAAACAAGGTCTAGAATGAAAAGTGCTTAATAAAAAAAAAAAAAAAAAAAAAGATAAAGAGTGCCATTTACCTGTAGATTAGTTTCTTTCTGGAGAGCTATTGAAACCCCGATTGTAGGGGAGCTTTCCATAGCCACAGATGACTTTGCTCTGTTAGGTGGGGAGAGGATGAAAGCACCTTCTATGACCACTGGGTGATGCTCTATCTCTGTGCTGGCTTTCTTCAGCAGTCCAGTCAATGGAATATCTGTGCTGCCAAGAGACTGATCACCACAACACAGGTGTATCTTTGAAAAACAGAAGAGAAACAAATATTGACCCTCAAAAACTTGAAGGATACTAGATAAACCAAGAGAAGGTACAAATTCCATCTTGAAGAGTATGAAACCTAGCCAAGTACATACACAATCCAGAGAAAAAACAGACTACAGGGTGGGAAGGCAAAAGATGTTTGATCATGTAGTGATCATCTTAAGCACAGTTGGTATTGGTAAGCCAGCTGCCAAACTTGTTTTGAAGTCTATTTACTAGTTACTATTAAAGGACATTACCGGATTCAACACAAGAAATGTAGTTGGATTTTGTTTCAATATGAATAAAACAGAACTAATCGTCTTCTTACCCCCCATCTCTGTCCACCTCTCTGCCTGATATAACAATAAATGTTAATAACACCCCTATAACTTCAGTTCCCAAAGCACAGTGCCTAGGGGTAATATTTGTTTCTTCTCTCTCTCATTTATTCCTCACAATTACTCCCAAACCAGCTCCTGTCATCTCCAACTCAAAACATATCTCACATCCGACCTTTTCTCACTCAGGACACAACTACAATTTCAACAGCACTAAAATTTCAAAAGCAACTGCTCTGAGTGTATTAAGTGATAAAGATGCTAATCCTGCATTCAAAACTTTTTCTGCTGTTATGGTTTGGAGTTATCACATACCTTAGGAGCACTGGCCATTTAATTGCCATCAGCTGGCAAAACAGTTGCATGCTGTGGTTTTTTTTTTTTAATCTATAATATATTCCTCCTCTTGCCTTTAGTTCCCCCCTCCTTCTTATGACAAAAGACAGTGCACTTCCTAGTACAGACCTCAGTGGGAGTGTCTGAAGACCCTGGGAGGAGGGCGGCTAACAAATACACAATTAGCAAGAAGAGAGATAAAAAAGAAAAAAGAGTGAGGGAGGAAATGTCAAGATTAGCATCATTCAAAGGTAACCAAGATGGAAACCGTCTAGAATAGGATTCTCTGCTTTTCTTTTATAAAATTCACAGGAACCCACTAGCCAAAGAGTATCAGGGAAATAAACCAGCTGATAAAGCCTTTGTGGTAAAACCGGTCAAGGAATTGTAGCACTGTATATAGCACCCATTTAGTAGTTTTGTCCTATCCTTCACCCCAATTGTCTGCTTATATAGCCAGTCAAGAGTACTGGGCTGAGAACGCTGGTAGATACGCCTCTCCAGCCGACACAAGTGCCCGAACTATTGATTTGAGTTCATGTGTATGGTTTAGACTGTGTGGGGGATAGCTACACCCTACTCCAATATACCTTAGGAGTGGTGGAGGATCAACAAAGACCCCCTCACACTGTCAACATTACTTCACTGTGAACCAAGCAGACAATTTCGCATAGAGGTTTCCATACACAGGCTACCTCTTTTTAGAAGATTTGTATTAACAATAGACATTTGTGTCTTGTACCCATGGGGCTGGTCCACACGGACCTTCAGTGCATAAAATTCACAGGAATCAGAACATGGACAGTGCAATACATCTGGTATGTACCGTATTTCGCGCCGTATAAGACGCTCCGGAATATAAGACGCACCCAAGTTTAGAGGGCAAAAACCTGGGAAAAAATATATATATTAAATCTGGTGCGTCTATATTCCAGGAGCGTCTTTGTACATGTTGTGTCCTCCCGTGTACCTTATCTCTCCACCTGTGTGCCCCATCTGTCCTTCTGTGTGCCATCTCCCACATGTGTCCTCCTGTGTCCTCTCCCCCATGTGTCCTGTGTGCCCCTTCTCCCCATGTGTCCTGTCTTCCACATGTGTCCTGGCTCCATGTGTCCTCCTGTGTCCTGGCTGGCTCCATGTGTCCTCCTGTGTCCTGGCTGGCTCCATGTGTCCTCCTGTGTCCTGTCTCCATGTGTCCTCCTGTGTCCTGTCTCCATGTGTCCTCCTGTGTCCTGTCTCCATGTGTCCTGGCTGGCTCCATGTGTCCTGGCTGGCTCCATGTGTCCTGGCTGGCTCCATGTGTCCTGGCTGGCTCCATGTGTCCTCCTGTGTCCTGGCTGGCTCCATGTGTCCTCCTGTGTCCTGGCTGGCTCCATGTGTCTTGACTGGCTCCATGTGTCCTGGCTGGCTCCATGTGTCCTGGCTGGCTCCATGTGTCCTGGCTGGCTCCATGTGTCCTGGCTGGCTCCATGTGTCCTGGCTGGCTCCATGCGTCCTGGCTGGCTCCATGTGTCCTGGCTGGCTCCATGTGTCCTGGCTGGCTCCATGTGTCCTCCTGTGTCCTGGCTCGCCCACGTGTCATTCTTTGACTGCCTCCCCGCATGCCTCAGCTTTTCCCCTCTATTTTCCTCCCTCCATGTGCGCATCTCAACCCACCCCCCGCGTCTCAGATATGCCCGCTGTAAATCCTTCTCCCCTGTGTGGGCAATCACTGTGCCTGGCTCCCCCGCGTGCCTTAGCGTTTCCCCTCTATTTACCTCCTGCCCCCCTCCATGTGCGCATCTCCCCGTTCCCCCCCCCCCGTGTCTCCGATGTAAATATTTCCCCCCTCCGGGTCTGCAGCTGCAGCGGCTTACCTAATACATGCCGCCGCGAAGTCTGCAGACAGCCGGCTACTCCATATGTTTCCTCTACTGCGCGGCTACTGATGACGCAATCAGTACAGGCCGCGCAGTAGTAGAAACATATGGAGTAGGAACGGGGAGATGCGCACATGGAGGGGGGCAGGAGGTAAATAGAGGGGAAACGCTAAGGCACACGGGGGAGCCAGGCACAGTGATTGCCCACACAGGCAGGGAATCCCCAATGGCGGCGGGGCGGCGGTTTATAGCGGCGGGCGTTCGCAAGTTGGGGATTCCCTGCCTTTGCCGTATAAGACGCAGGGACTTTTTCTCCCCATTTTTTGGGGAGAAAAAGTGCGTCTTATACGGCGGAAAATACGGTAAGTAGAACTAGTATTTATCTACTTATATATTTGTTTTATATAGGTTTCTAGGTTAGCATGGGTGTCACTTGTTCTCTAAATGCTCCCTCAAAACTCACCTTTTCTGACAAGCATACGCTCTAACTTAGGCCATTCCCCCTTCAACCTCGCGTCTAGTTTAACTCCATACTAAATAACCTAAACATGCACTGCTTGTTGTATACTGCATACTTCCCCACCTCATGTTGCAATGTTGGGAACTCCCAAATTTTTCCTGCCGCTGGGGAAGTGCGTCTTCCTCAGCCTGGCAGGCTATGCAAAGTGGGCGGCAGGGAGCTTTTATATAGTTACCTATCCGGACGGCTGGATCGGCTTCTTCTTCACCGCGGCAGCGATGTAACCCCTACATGTCTTCTTGTTTCCGAACACATGATTTGACATGTGATCAGGATCCAGGAGACCGTTTCAGCGCTACCTCTTCCATTTCCCACCACCGGGTGGCGCCGTAACGCAGACAAGGTCTCCTGGATCCTGATCACGTCATATCATGTGATCTGATGGGATGTGATCAGGACCCAGAAAACATGTTGGAAGTTCAGAGCCACAGTTGGTAGAAGAGAAGAAGCAGTTCGGAGAAGGTCAATATAACAGCTCCCTGCCGCACCGAGATTTGCCAGCAGAGGTTTATAGAGCACAGCAAATTCAAACAAAATATTTTCTTTGAAACTGCTAACAGGTTAGTAGTGAGATAATGCTGTACTCTTGTCTGGTAACCTATAGACCCAGGTGTCAAGAATATTAGTAGTTTTATTGTTTAGGGTCCTGAACAGATATATAGATGTATAGCCTAAGCTCAGTTTCTATCATTCGGGGCAGTGAAAGTTTAAAATTTCTACCAAGCACTCCAACTTGCATGTATTATAGACTTCAATAAGTTGCAAAAGATCACTGTAAGTTATTCAGTCCCTGCAGGTTTTGCTACTGAAAAAAAAAAATAAATAAATAAAAAAAAAAAAAAATATATATATATATATATATATATATATATATAGCAAATAAGTGTTCCCCATACTGTAACCAAACGGATGACATGTCTAGTCTTACCTGAAGTTTAGGCTGGACAGAAAGATACATGCACAGCACTTCTATGTTACTTCGGATTTTGACCGAGGCCCTCTCAGGCTCAAAATCTGGATTGATGAGATCTATAAAAGGTTCGTTGGTAACATCATTTCCCAGCAAAGAATAGTAAAAGAAAAATTCTGGTCTTGGTTCGGGGAGTCTCAAGGTGCTAGGGATTAACTGAAAAAAGACTAAATATAAGGGCACTAGTCGACAAGAATAATATATATAGTTCAGAAGAACCAGTTGGAAGAGCTGAACAAACATTTATAGTCTGAAGGCCCATTTACTGATTGCTTTAATGCGCAGGCTAAAATGTACTTTACATTTATCATGAATTTAAATGCAAGTAGGCCCAGGCATTAACATACATAAATGTGAACTAGCTAACATTAGGAATGGATTTAAAGAGGAATTAGTCAGGCATAACATGCAATGAAAACCTGTATTCTATCTATATATGGCCCTGATTGGTATCCTAATACACTGTACTCAAAAATAAGGTCTTCTATGTAAAAATCACAATTCCACCGCCAGGTTACAGAACAAATTATGGTCATTAGTGCTGGGAGCTGGCATTGCATGTGTATATAAAATCACATTCAGCTGTAGGTTATTGGGGATTCAGTGCAGTGTTCACAGTCATCCGGATAAGATCAGTGTACTGTTTGTCTAACCAAAGCAGAAAAAAGGACGCAGGAGCCCTTTCGGTAAAAACGGCGCCGCCATAGGTGCCTATAATAAAAGCCCCACAAATTTACATATACCATAAAACTTGTTCTTACCTGCTCTAGCTGTGTTGCAAATGCAATAGTTACAGATAGAACAAAGTAGTCCTTACAGTGGTCCACCGGTCCAATCTGATGGTAGCCCTCTGCTTCAATCAGAATAGGGACAAGACTCTTAGGATCTAGACTGGACAGCTCATGAGGCACTATAAAAACATGCACAGAAAACAAAAAATTAAATAATGTGTGAAGAAGAAACTTAAAGTGTCTAAAGCTTGCAAGGAGTTAGGCCTAGTGCACACCAAAACCGCTAGCAGATCCACAAAACGTTATCGGTTTTGGGTGCGGATGACAAAGTTTAGTCCCAGTGCACACCAGGCGGATCTTGATGCGATCCGCCGGCCGCATCAGCATGGCTAATGTATCTCTATGGGCTGGTGCACACCGGCGGTTTGAGGTTTTAAGCAAAAGCACGTTTGTGGCTTGCTAAAAATCTCAAACCGCCGGTGTGCACCAGCCCATAGAGATACATTAGCCATGCGGATTTTCAGGCGGATGCGGCCGGCGGATCCGCCCAGTGTGCACATTAAAGTTATTACTTCAACAACCTTTCATGTTATGTCTTTGAATCCACTCCATGACTAACAGGCCCTCATACACACGCTTGACTGCGGTTGCTCGAAGAGGATTGGGACCAGATCCCTCGGACGACATCGCTGGGCTGAAGCAGTACAAATGCAGAGTCAGCAGTACAGTGGCGCCAATATGAGGTCACGTGGTGGGCAGGGTGAGTGGTGCCAACAATGGTATTGGCCCTCAACCTGCCCGAATTGCTGGCCGAGCAGCGGTCGCTGATCAGGGGCTGCTGTACACATGCTGGATTTTCAGCTGAAGCAGTAGTTATTGGACACCTCAACCGACTTTAATCTAGCGTGTATATGGGGCTTTACACCATAATCTAGGCATTGATTGAAGGGGGAAAAAAAAAATAATCTTTTCATGGCCTAATAGTGCATGGTCAGCCGAACAGACACAAGGTTGCTCAATAAGCATAGCATGGACGCAATGCTGCATGTGCATAGTACAACTACCGCCTAGTGCCCACGGTGGGAAGGGGCGCACAGGCATGGTGGAGGGGAAGGCAGAGGGAGGGGCGTGTAGCATATTCTTTAAAGAACAGGGGGATCACTGGTTTACACTAAATGGGAACTATACAGTATGTAACTTTTAAAACAGGACTTACCTTTACTGCTACGGGGAGGTGCCTCCTTAGCTTTGAAAGCATCTGCTGAAGGCTTAGTGTCAGTTTCCAAGCCAATATTAAGCTGTACTTCTGGCTTAAACTTTGTGTATTTGCTGCTTAACAGAGAATACCATTTGGGAGCCTGCATTAGATAAAACAAGTTATTGTATGGTGGCCATTGAAAAATAAATACAAATTTCAAATCATTAAATTAAGAATGACTTTTATTTAAAGACAATAGAACATATAATTTGCAGTACATAAAACTTTGCGTATTGCACATAAACCAGTGATTTTGCAATGCTATCTACAGTATGCTAATGCCACGTGCTGCCTGGCAAAGGGGAATCTGTTTTGTCCAAACTGCTCCCCTATCCCATCCTCACCCACATGAAGTAGTCAGGGATAGAGATGGTCACTGAGATATCAATAAATTACAAGTTGATGCAAAAATTTACTAATTCTGTACGCAAATTAAAGCTTGAAAGTGAACCAATCGAATCCCACCTTGGCAATATTCAAATGGTCCATTTTCAAGATGCATACATATTTTGCATAATCATACTTCACACAGCTATCACTATCCCCAGAGCAAGGACAGGTGATCTGCTCTGTGCTGGGGAAGCAACTACCTCTCCTGGCTGGCAACTATGTATTTTGTGATGAGATCTCTTGATTATGGATTTTTTCTGGAAAAGCTGCATCAAACATGTAAGTTAATATAATGTAGATCAGCCATTGAAATTAATCAGACATCTTGGTTATCATTGCTTGAGATGAAGGATATAATATGTGAATAAAACTTTATACTGTATTACATTATGCAGTTAAAAACCCTGTTTCATACAGAATCCACTTTTGAAGAATACTCATCTCATAATCTGACTTTAGGAAACATTTGTTCACAGCAATCCCATATTAAAAACAACACTGAATAACATTGATAATCGAAATAATAGAATTACATGTCTGCTTTCCTGAGCGGCTCTCAAGTCTAAAACGACGTATCCAATCAACTCTTTGGCAGATGTTAGAGTGTCCAAGGCAAAACATTGCAGCTTGATTGGTGTCCGCTGCAGCCTACAACAAGAACAAGCAAGCATTGTTACAAGGACATTTTACATATTTAAGCTACATTGTAAACCCACTCATCGGGCAGCTCTGCTAGGCCAGGGAATCACAGAGCTGAAAGTTTTGGGGGGTTTCTTTTCAGTTTTTACTGTCGAAAAAATATTGTAAGGGCATAACATTAGAAATACAGGATTCAGAAACACTGATTCAGCTGAAACACAAGTAAATGGTTAACCTAGAAAAAAAATATGTAATTCTGTCCCATTACTCTTGTAACTCAAACATCCCTGCCATAGTGCACAAGCTGAAAACAGACTGGTGTATAGAAACCCAGCACAACCTGATTACATGTCTGAAGGATGTTGCCCTACATTCATTCACAAAAGGTGTGTGTGTTGTGTGGTGTGGGTTGTGTGTGTATTTTAGGAAAAATTGAATTGTGCGATTTCTGTTCAAAATTGTGATTTAGATTCACGATTTCCTTCAAAGCAAGCTTTGTGCCCCCTCTGTGCCTCTCTGTCTCCCTGTCTCTCTTTTTGCCCCATCTGGGTCTCTCTCTCTGTGGACCTCTGGGTCTCTCTCTCTCTGCATTCCCTCTGGGTTTCTCTCTGTACCCCAAGCTGCGGCAGTGCTGGACATACCTTCAAGCACGAGTCCAGCAATGCTAGTCTATCCACTTTTACTCCTGCAGGCTCTAATGCACAGAATGCTTCCTGTATATCATGTCACATACAGGAACCAGAAAGCATGCCGTGAACAACAGAGCAGACTGTGAGAGAGGAAGGACAGCATTGGACCCTTGCCAGAAGGCATGTCCAACACAGCTGACCCTGCGGGCCGCAGGCCCTGGGACTCGGGGGAAGTTTCAAGCCGCTTCTTCAAACTTCACCCACATGGAAATGACGTCATCGTGGAGATCGCCGTTTTGACAATTCCAAAATTGTAAAGAAACACTGGAATCGTGATTTCAGTGTAAATTGGATTCAGATTGTTCAGGCCTAGCGCATGTGCGCACACACACGAAAAATAAATGGCTGAATATTTCATATGTACCCTTTTGTGACAAACAGAGACCGAGGCTACTAATGTCTAACAGCTGAATCTCAGATAAAATTATTTCTGCACTGATAAAATATAAAGCGAGGTTAAAGAAAAAAAAATGGGAAGAGATTTGGAAAGTGAGAATCTAACCATTTAATAAATCCTTGCACTCCTTTTGGAAAACAAAGGCCTAACATGTCAGATACTGGAATGTGGTAGGCCAGGCAACCAGCAGGGACTTAAGGATAGGTGGGTGATAGTTGTGGGGGTGATGGAGGAATGTAGGAAAGGTGAGAAGGGATATGGGTAAGAGATGTCAGCCTCTGCAACCACAGGGGGCTTAAAGTGAACCTCCGGACTAAAAATCTACTCAGCAGAACTGAGAAGGCTTGGTGTTTCTTTAAGTTTCACAGCATCAGAACTTTGTTTGTCTTACCAAAGCATCATTTTTAGCTGCATTTGTATCTAAGCTCCACCCATCAAAGAAAAAAAGCCCGGGCTTTTTTCCCTGATGCTGTGCAGAGCATGATGGGATTTCCTATGTTGTTGTTCACGTTGCCTAGCAACTGGGAGAGGTGATCAGGACACAGGACAGTTGGAACTGTGTCTCATGCTCCCTGTCACCTCCTTCCAACCAAAAAGATGGCTGCCATCATGAAATCAAACATTTGCCTGTTCTTTTAAAACAGGGTGGGTAAGAGATTACCTATCTATTTTAATTAACATAACTAATGTAACTTACTGACAGTATGTTTGTTTAGGCTAAAGTTCCTCTTTAAACTACTGTACTTACCTGCCCTGCCTCCAATACATGGGTCCATTCTGCAGATCAGGTATTGGTGAGGCCACACTTTATGTGTGGGGAGATCATGGCTGCCTCCCTAGTTATATGACTCCCCACAGACTGGCCACAGGGTGTGAAAGTCAGAGTGGGTGGGAGAAGGGTGATTGTTAAGAAGATCTCCATGAAAATTTTGCTGGGGGAGAAGGAGGTTGCATGACTTGTAGTTATGCCGCTGGAAGGTCTGGTCTCTTATCAAAACGAACATTACTTATCTAAGAGTTTTAACATTACAGTACAATCTCGTTATAATAAACCCTGATATAGTAAACATTTGGGTATAGTAAACTACCTTTCCAGGTCCTGGCCAATCTCCATTATAAGTCTATGGGAGCAACTCCTAGTATTGTAAACTTTGCTATAATAAAACTTCTGTCATAGAAAATATGTTTTTGGCCCCTACGTGACGCTGTCTTTGGATATAGAAAACAGTGTGCAGTGCATGCGTCATAGGTCACTATGAAACACATGGTTGGCTGCTCTCTCTGAGCTTGATGCCCAATAACATTGGTAAGACAAGAAGAATGGCACCGGTGCTGGATATACAGTGCTGTACAAATAAGCACCCTGGGGAAAATGAGGAATAATGTGAACCTAAACAACAGAGGATGCAGCAGTGCTACTTCCACTGTGCAATCACCGATAAAAGTAAAATCACACGTGACTATACGCACTCCCAGGTATCTCTTCCCTTATTAGCGACGACGCTCCTGGTAGCGTTTTAAGTGCAGTACAGGCTACCTTCAGTTGTAGTAAATATTGTCTGTAACCTAGACTAATGTCCAGCACTGCGTAATATGTTGGCGCTTTATAAATACAATACATAAAATAAATAATAGTGCAGATCAGTGTGGGCCTACTTGCTGTAAAATTAAGGTGAGTGTAGAGGAAGGTGCCAAGTCCCACCCACGGAGGTATCAGAGCCACTTGCATTAAACATGCGAGTGGCTTCTGATTGGCTGCATTTTGAAGAGAGGCTTTATGATTGGCTAAAGTGTGAGCAGAAAATTTTGCAGTACTCGTGCTGCAAGTCGCGCCCATGGAGGAAGCGAGTGGCTGCCTCTATTCAGTGACAGCTGCAATTTTTGAAGAGCCCTGGATACTGTACCAGCAATTTGTCCAGCCTGGCTATGCAGCCCTAAGGTATGCTTAATCTTGCAGTCCACCAAAGGTGCAAGTGCTTGTACTGTACCTCCAATGGGGGGACAGAGTTGCTCTTTTGCAGCAGAGAATGTACCAGGGCATGCTGGGCAATTTCTAGGACACTTTCTGATATAGTAAACCACTTTTTCTAATCCCTTGGCATTTACTATAATGAGGATATACTGTATATAAACAGTACCAAAAATAGCTGGTACCCCCTTTCTCTTTACATGTTCCCCAAATCTGGTGGTGATGCTCCAAACAAAATGAATGGTATTGGCTCTGATCACCAAGAAGTAAGGGGATGAAGACCTGTGCACAGACACCATCCATGCTAAATAAACAGAATGAATAAAAGGGACTGGAAAATGTTTTGCAATTATCAGCTGGGAGTCTGCAGAGAATCAAAAGAACGAAGACTGAGAGCTAAAATGGTTAGCTTGGGCAAATGACCAAAGCAGCTCTAGGTTCATAACACTAATTCACGATCATGTGAAAACTTAGTATGGGGAACCAAAGCCTATAAATAAAAGGGGTACAGGGTTCAGGAATCCTGGCCATTGCTGTATCACAGGGTCAGGAAAAGTTCAAACACACTGTGTGGCCCTCTGGAGATATCAGGGATGCAGGTGAGGCCTTCGAGATCTAGTGAATTCACCAACACTGCTATTTAAAATTCTCCTTTAAAGAGACTCCGTAACAAAAATTGCATCCTGTTTTTTATCATCCTACAAGTTCCAAAAGCTATTCTAATGTGTTCTGGCTTACTGCAGCACGTTCTACTATCACCATCTCTGTAATAAATCAACTTATCTCTCTCTTGTCAGACTTGTCAGGCTGTGTCTGGAAGGCTGCCAAGTTCTTCAGTGTTGTGGTTCTGTGATGCATCTCCCCCCTCCCGGCCCCTCTCTGCATACTGCCTATGTATTATTTAGATTAGTGCAGCTTCTCTCTGCTCTATTATCTTTTACAAGCTGGATAAATCGTCCTCTGAGCTGGCTGGGCTTTCACATACTGAGGAATTACATACAGGCACAGCTGTCTGCACTCTGCAGGAAGAAACAGCCTGACACTTCAGTGGAAGATAGCTGCAGGGGGAAAGAAGCACACAAATGATCTCTTGAGATTAAAAAGGAAGGGTGTATACAGCCTGCTTGTGTATGAATGTATTTTCTATGTGTGGACATGCTGTACATCAACCTACTTCCTGTTTTGGTGGCCATTTTGTTTGTTTATAAACAAACTTTTTAAAACTGTTTTTAACCACTTTTAATGCGGCGGGGAGCAGCGAAATTGTGACAGAGGGTAATAGGAGATGTCCCCTAACGCACTGGTATGTTTACTTTTGTGCGATTTTAACAATACAGATTCTCTTTAAAGTGGTCATAAACTGACATAACATTCAATAAAAATGTGTTTTTCTACTTTTTATTACTCATACAGTTATCATATTTGCTTTTGTTCACAAGTAATATTGTCTGTCTACAAATTATAAGTTTCCAAAGTGTAGTTTTTCTTACCCTGAACTACTACATTGCATTTTATTCCAATTGCTTTTTAGTATATATTAAAATCTTCTAATGAGTTGTTATGAGCTCTGTGTGTGCCTAAAGCTGAGACAGCTTCTCAGAAAGTGTTTTTTACTTGTTGCACACAATGTATCTACATTGGAATGTAAACAAACATACTGTTATCTCCAGTTTGGGTGCGGATTTGAAGCCGAATAGCAGGACAAAGTACTTTGTTTAACCATTTCAGTGATGTTCTGCTAAAAAAAAAAAAATAAAAAAAAAAAAAAATAAAAAAAATTCTGGGATAGTAGCCTTCAAGCTGTTAGGAATCTTTTAGAGCCAAGTAGAAATGTTGACTTTCAGACCACTTTAAGCTCTTATGTGCATGAGGTTATAGGAACTGGTAATTCGAAGAGAGATGAGCAATTTAATTAACAGGGTTTAATATTTACTTTGCATTCAGTTAGTTTTGTCAGAACAATGAAATCTGTTTGGACAGCTACATATATACCATTCAATAATACAAAGGCTATGAAAATAACCATTAAAATACAGAAGCAGAAAATGGGCCAAGCTCTTGTACCTGTTTGGCTGTTGAATATTTATTCCCCTTGATTTTTGCACTAAAGACAAAGATTGCTTTGTAAATTGTGCCCTGAGCATTTAGGAGCAGTTAAGTGGACACAGTCATCTATGTATAAAAAAAGCAACATATGGTACATGTCTTTACCCCAGGGGGATCACATAACAGATGGATTACATGCAATTACATATGAAACGGCTCAGACAACACAGGCTCAATGTACACGGGGAATAACTGCTATAACCATGCAAACCAGGAAACCTCTAAAGAGGATTCTGTGCTGTGCTTATACAAATTTATTTATTCTCTCCCATGAGATGAGGACAAGGTACACCCAATAAACTTGCAATAAAGTTTACTGACGATTTTAAATACTGAGAATCTTATGTGTTGTTGGTACAGACTGATTGATAACAACATAGCCAGTTCTAGGTTACTCTCTTATTTGATATTATGTAGCAATATAAAAACATTGAATTGTAAATACATTTTGTATAAAATTACTGGCATGTTGCTGAATATAAGCAAACAATGGCACTGGAATATGGTTTTAATATTAACCAATTACCGTAGCTAACTTTTTCCCGCGTTTTGTGTTTCTTAATAGGCTACCAAAGATTACAAGCCCTTATTTGCAAAATGACAGTAATATACCCTCACGACATACAATTTAAAAAAAATGGTTGGTAACTGTGGGGGAGGGGGTATAAGTGGTCAATAACTAATATTTTTTTTTTGGTATTTTAGTGTATGCAAGTGTATTTTTACTTTTTGTCCACTAGATGTCCCCACACTTTATTCCTGTGTACTGATCAAAGTGTTCTGTATGTATGTTTTACTTTCAATTGTTGAAATGACCTGGCATCTCACTGATGCCAGTGATCATTCATTACAGGCACTTTGATCGGCTTTGGAAACATGTTCCCATTCACTGCTCATGGACCGTTGAGACAGCGATAGAGGCCAGTGGGTGCGCAGGATTGGCGGTGGCGAGGTAAACAGAGACGTATATCTACGCACCTGATCCCCAAGTGAAGTTTCCAGGGGCGTAGATATATGTAGCAAAGATCTAGAAGTGGCGAATATAAGTTTCCAATTTTAAATGGTTTAACCACCCTGGCGGCAATCAGGTAGCACACGCGGCTGGCAAAGTGCCGGCTGTGTGTGCTGCTTTTTATTTGATAAAAATCGGCCAAGCAGGGCCTGAGCGGCACCCTCCGGCGGTAATGGACGAGCTGAGCTCGTCCATACCGCTAAGGAGGTTAATTAAAATATGCTCTTATCACAATATCGCTGTTTTCTGTTATGTATATTAAAGGGTACCTGAACTGGGATCGAAGGTCAAATATTAAAAGTAACTTCATATTGAGACTTCAAATTTTCATATTATCCGCAGGGCTCCCCACCCCATTAACCTTAAAGGAAATCAGAGATGGTTTCCTAGCCCTTATTTATACTTACCTGGGGCTTCCTTCAGCCCCATGAGCACCGGCGGGGCTTCCCTCTCCATCCTCCTCGGGCTCCTGCGCATGCGCGGCTCGGCCACGCTTCTGTTCCCTGGAGTGTTCTGCGGCTGCACAGTAGTACTGTGCATAACGCTCCAGAAGACGGGAATATGGCAGGGGCTCGCGAGCTGGAGCTGTGCATACACAGAAAGCAACTACTGGCGGCGACTGAATTACCGGGAGTTGTAGCGCCAGAACACAGGGGTTGAAAAGTATGGCGAGAAAATCCCCGATGCTCATGGGGCTGGAGGAAGCCTCAGGTAAGTATAAACAATGGCCAGTGTGCCATTTCTGGTACACTTTAATTTCTAACACTAGGAACTAAATAAAAAGAAGCACAAGCGGGGTATGCAAGAATACACAAACTGCAGATGAAAGAACACATGCCTGAGGGTGTCCTTATTTCTAGGCACGCATGGTTTATAAACACTTGCATACCTAGTAAAAGGAAGCACTTGTACACAGAGGAAAAAAGATGTACACAAGTGTTTCCTTCTCTTCCTCAGCCTGCAGCAGCATTATTTTGAAACACACAACAACAAAAAAGCGAGTGGAAGGTGTGGTAAGAGTTTATTCATACTAGTTCTGGGTCAGTGGATTATAATATCAGAGGCAGAAAAAAAAAGGGGAGCCGGCCAATAGGTTCTGGACAACAAAGGATTATGTCTGCCTCTACAGCTTTTTTAAGATGTTATTTACACTAGTCAGATCCTGGCCTATGGATAAGCCGTCAAGTCATTAGGAAGGGCTGGCTGCAGCAGGATTAATCGATGGATGTCTACCCCCTTACTGCAATTCCCACGTGACTGGAGGAAGGCTGAATTCAGTCTGCTAAGCAAGGAGGCACTTTTCGGATTTAAGCCCTCTTCAGTCCCAGGGACAGCATTGAGGCACCAGTCTATTGCTAGGAGGTTTTGGACGCCTGTGATCAGCAAAAGCTTAGTTTTATAGAGCACTTTATTTACAGCGAGGCCATAACAATACCTGTGCTGGTGAAGTGCTTTCCGGTCAAGTTCCCATGCCAGTTCAGTGGCAAACTGTGGCTGCTCTAGATGAGGTACAGGATCTGTAGACAGCTGTTCACCATCAAATTTGGCTTCAACCACAAGCATGTGTCTAGATCGCTTTGGGAAATGGCGTCCTAAAAAATAAACACATACAGGCTTTTTTCAAGGCTTTTAATGTTCTATATTAACCCTTTACACACTTGAAGCTACAGAAATGAGGGACTTCACAATCCACAATAAAAGCTATTAAAATATGGAGTTTTCATTTAACCTGCTATCTCAAACTGGATATTTTTAATGCTTACAGTTTGAGCGCTGCCAATTCAAGCGGGATGTACCGGTACAGCCTGTCAATCAGCGGTGGGTGCACACGCACCCGCTGCTCATTCATGGCAGAACTTACATTTGGAAAATTGGTGAATAGGAACATGTTCCCTGAGCCAATCTAAGTGCCCATTTATGAATAGACAGGACTCTAAAAAAAAGGATTGAACACTTCCCGGCTAACCCAGGACTGTGAGTAGAACCATCTTGTAGCCAAATTATAAAATTAGGTTAAAGTGGTCTAACACCCAGCATTTCAACTTTGATTTAAAAGATTGCTTACAGCTTACAAACGATTATGCCAGATTTTTTTTTAGCAGAAATTCACTGAATGGATTAAACATGACATTTTAGTGCTGCATTTAGCTAGAAATCCTCCTCCGTGCTTAGGTTTAGTTACAAATGTATCTATTTACAAAGTAATAAACAAACACTGCTCTGAGAGAACAAAGAGGGCTTCCCCAGCAGGCTTTTCAGAGGTCTAATTGCATTTCAAACAAAGATACATTTGTAACTAAAGATAAGAACGGATGCGGATTCCTAGTTAAATCCAACACTAAAATGTCATGTTTAACCCATTCAGTGAATTTCTGCTTAAAAAAAAATATCTGGCTCAAAAAAAAAAAAAATCTGGCATAATAATTTCTAAGCTGTAAGCAATCTTTTAAAGCAAAGTTGTAATGCTGGGTGTTAAACCGCTTTAAATATAAGGTGGGGGGGTTGGGAATTAACCCCTTTTAACCGCCCTTCCTGTAGTTACCAAAGTAAAAAAAAATTAAAAAAAAAAAATTTACCTTAGGGACTCAGCGTTTTTAATATGTATGTCATCAGGGTATATTGCTGTTATTTTAGTAAATAAGGGCCTGTAAATATGTATAGGGTACAAAATACAATCTGGGACAAATAAGCAAATGTGTGTTTATTTACAGTAGTATAGTTTATTTTAAAACTATATGGGGTGGAATTGGAGAAATAGTGTTTTTTTAATCTTTTTCCTTGTTTTTCCCTATAAAATGCATAGAAAATAAAGTAACTACTGGAAACAAGTATCACCCACAATTAATTAATTAGTGGCAAAAACAAAACAAAGAAAAAACAAACAAGAAATAGATCATTTAGGTGTGATAAGCAGTGATAAAGTTATGGCCAAGTGAATAGGAGGAGCGCTGACAGGTGAAAATGGCTCTTGGCTATAAGGGTAAAATAGCCTGTGGGGTTAAAGTGTACCTGCAGTGAAAAAAGTGCACTTAGGGGGTACTACTTACTTCGGGAGGGTGAAGCCTCTGGATCCTAAGGAGGCTTTCCTCATCCTCCTGTTCAGCTAGTGCGACTGCACGAGATGCGTCACTGGCTTGTTATAATTCTGAGGATTTCGAGGTCCTAGCGCAGGAAAGGAACTGAACAGGAGGACGAGGAAAGCCTCTTTACGATCCAGAGTCTTCCCCCTCCCGACGTGAGTACCCATTGGGGATTTCGTTTTCATTACAGGTTTACTTTAAGTTGGTAACCACTTCGGAACCAGCACCCTCTGCCCCCTTTAAGAACCAGAGGGTGCTGGTCCAGTAAACCGCTGCTTCCCGACGAATCGCTGCTAAAATCCGCCGCTCCCGTTGCTATGTCCTCGCCGCAGGCTGCTCTCCCTGCAGTCGCTATGACGGCAGAGCACTGTGCGCCGGTCAGGAGCCACTTTCATTGGCTCCTGACCCTGTCACTCAATGTAAGCCAATCGGAACGGCTTACAAGAATGAAATGCATGTAAGCCAATGAAAACGGCTCCTGCCCAGCTCACAGTGCTCTGCCGTCATAGAGGCGACAGGGCAGCACACTGCGACGGGGACAGAGCGGCGACAGCGTCAGGGACGCGCAGTGAATGGGACGTAGAGTTTACGTCCGGTCAGAACCGCAGCGCCCCCTGCCTGCCGTAGATTTATACTGCGGCGGTCTGTAGGTAGTTAAATAAAATCAATTTTTGTTTTCAATATTAAAAAATTATTTAGTCAGTGTGCCAACTGTAAAATCTTTCCTCTACCTGATTGACTTTCTGAAATATTTACTTTTAAATACTAAGAGCTTTTCCCTTAAAATCCAGAGCAATTTTTACTTTTCAATGCTGCTTCCATTTATTTGGCAATAACTTTATCACTTTTTATCACACCTAAATAAAATATACATTTTTTTTCACCACAAATTAGGCTCTTTGGTTGGTACTTTTTGCTAAGAATTATTTTATTTTATTTGCATTTTAAAAGGTAAAAAGTAGAACAAAAATAATTTCTCAGCTTTCACCCATTATAGTTTTAATGGACATCTGTAATGAGAAGTATATGGAGTCTGCCATATTGGTTTCCTTTTAAGCAACACCAGTTGCCTGGCTATCCTTCTACTCATCTGCCTCTAATACCTTTAGCCATAGCGCCTGAACAAGCATGCAGCAGATCAGCTGCTTCTGACATTGTCAGATCTGACAAGATTAGCCAAATGCTTGTTTCTGATGTGATTCAGACACTGCTGCAGCCAAATTGGCCAGCAGGACTGCCAGGCAACTGGAATTGTTTAAAAAGGAAATAAATATGGCAGCCTCCCTATTCTTCTCATTACAGTTGTCCTTTAGGCTAGGTTTCCATTGCTGCGAATCCGGCCCGATTCCTCGCCCACGAATTCGGATGGATTTTAGCAGCCTATAGAAGTCTATGTAAGCCATCCAAATTCGTGGCCGAGGAAAAAAATCTGAGGCCCTGCAGCATAATTGCATGCGTCACTGTCCGAATCCCATAGCCTTGCATAGCGTGGCTAGAGGGATTCGGCTGCGAGAGGAAGCAGCTGTGCCTGCACCGCGTCTCGCAAGACGCATGCCGGCGCACAAGTGGAAACGTAGCCTTAAAATAAAATGTGCTCTTGTAGATAAAACCTAAAAAATGTTTTTGCCCATTTGTCCTGGTTATTGCAACGTTTAAATTATGTCCCTAGTACAATGTATGGCGAGAGTACATACACATCACCATCCAGTGGGACTTCAACGTGTGGCAGCAGCTTACATGCTACTATTGGCCGAAACTAGTCATGTGGGTGCTGACCAATAACTCCCCCGTACCTCCGCTCTTCCTGGCTACCCTAAACTTCAGCCACTTGTTCCACACAATACCGCCTTGGTAAACCGCAGCTACATGTTGAAGTCCTGCTGGAGGATAATCTATATACCTCCGGGTCTCTAGAAGTTGCACGAGTATCGGCAATGTCTGCGGGCATGCCAGGTTGTGCATAATTTGGCATGTAATGAGAGTTTCTTTGGTTAGAGGTGTGCAAGTTGGCACGTTGGTGTGGATTGAAGATTGCTCTATGCTTACAACTTCTCACATTGCTACTAATACAAGGGAACCCTGAAGATAAGGATTAGTACCAATATGAAGTGCACTTCAGTACCTCATTAGACAGGGCTAGCTATGTGGCAGATTAAATGGTTTTAATTACTTTTAGGACTTGTTCCCATTGCATTTCGTTAGCGTGGCCATCCACGTTGGCCGTTTTTTTCAGGGCTGTAGACTCAGTACAAAAATATTTCGACTCCAACTCCGACTCCTCAGTTTATGAAACCACAACTCCGACTCCAACTCCGGGTACCCAAAATGGCTACGACTCCGACTCCTTAGTCTAATACTTAAAGAAAACCAGAACTGAAAATAAAAGTCTTAATAAACATACACACATCATACTTACCTCCTGTGTAGTCTACTCATCAATCTCTTTCTCCTCTCCTGCGTCCTGTTTGTCCACTGTGATCAAGGGAATTCTCAGTCCTCCATTTTGAAAATAGCCATTACCCCATAACAGTTTTCTGGTCAGCACACTGTTAAACTGTCAAATAGCTCACTTGAGCCATAGGGAAACATGGACACATCAGTTCTCCTCTCAGCTGTAACTGACAGCAACTGATATATAACTGACAGCAACTGATATATTTCAGTTCTGACAAAATATTGTCAGAACTGGAAGGGATTATTGTCAGAAGAAAATGGTAAGCTTCTGAGAGGAACTGATGGCAAGGCAATTATGTAATGTTCATTTAAAAAAAAGTTACCTCGAGTGTTTATTTTAAATAATTTTACTCAGTACAAAAATAAATCATCTGACTCCGACTCCTCAGTTTATGAAATCAACGACTCCGACTCCAGGTGCCCAAAATTGCCCCGACTCCACAGCCCTGGTTTTTTTTATGCTTTTTTTTTTTTTTTTTATTATTATTATTATTTCTGTGCGTTGGAAATTTCTGTTAAGTGCTTTTCTGAGCGATTGCGCTTTTTCCCACTTCCTGACGTCTGAGGTCAGGAAGTGAACTCTTTGATCCGGAAAAGACTAAATACAATGTATTTATTCTTAAAAACGCTCATGCAATTGCTGCACAAAGCGATTTTGTGAGCGGTTTGCGTTTTCCTAAACCTTCCATTGAGGCGGAACCACCTAAAAAATGGCCCATGCGCCGCTTTTCTGAGCAGATCAAAAATGAACCGCTCAGATGTGAACTCTCTCATATAGAATCATTGCACAACCACTTTCAGGGCGATTTTGAAAATTGCCAGTGCTTTAAAAAAAATGTCAAAAACGCCCCTAGTGTGAACGTGCCCTCTCTGGGGGTTTTTGATACTGTTGTCTGTTGGTCTAAATAAACATGAATAACTTTGTACCATTATCCTTGGCTCCCTCTATTTTGTAAATTATACTGGTATATAACTTCCTGTTGTGTTAATGTTTAACAGCCAAGACTGAGGATATATTGTTAGTCTGAAATGTATCAGCTGTTTAGCTCCTATCACTTGACAATAAAGTATAGTGCTTTCTCATGGTGAGCTGCGGATATCTTGTATATTAGTAAGCAGATGCTAGGAAATCTCTAGAGAAAACATTCAATACTGTACTAAATACTAAGCCAGTAAACAATATAAAACCCTCTTGGTGCTGAGTGGAGATTGCTTGCCAATTGTTACTGGTAGTCTTCTCATAATCAAAAGGACAACAAGTGACATTTCTTCAGCCAGAAAAAATGGGTTTATTAAAGAAATTAATAACATTACTTCAGCAGTTAGGCCCGGTTCACACTGGCAATAATAATAAAAAAAACCGATTTGGTTGCGGATCGTAACGGATGCAATGTTAACCTATGGATCCGTTCACATTGGTCTGTTTAAATGGATCTGTTCCGCAAGCTCTGCTGAACGGACAACAACTTCGGTGCTGCAGCGATTTTTCTGGACAGTGGAGCCCAGCGGACTGGAAACGGAAGCTGAAGCACAGTAATTAGAAATGGATCCTGTTAAAGTAACTGTCGGGCATAAAATCAAAAATCAATTATTTATTTTTATCTGCTAAGCAAGTAATAAGGATGCTAACCAGGCAATCCAAAAGTTAAAAATCACTCTTACTTTTCTTATCCTTAAAATAACATTCCACAGTTTCCCTGGTTCTCATTATGCTAGGAATACACGGTTCGTTTCTGACGCTCAATTCTCCTCTCGATTCTGTAGTCAATTCTCTTATCTTCCGCCCGTTTTTCTTATCTTTTTCCATTCACTTCTATCAGAAATTGAGCGGCGAAAGGATCAAAAGGGAGATCGGACATGTCGGAAATGATCTATCGAACCATCTAATCACCTCAAAAACGAATTGTGTATTCCCAGCATTAGGTACATCTGCCGCACAAAGTAAATTGCAGGGCATGCTGGGTTATCTTTTTTTGCTTCTTTACTTTCCCCTCAGACTTAACTAATGCAGACTGATTAGCTGAAGTCTCTTCTTTCCCCTGTGTTCTCCCCTGTCACACCTCTGTTCTTTTCTGATTGGCCATTATTTCTCATGCTGAGACAATGCACTTTCTATTGCAGAGCTGGGTGGGATTGCCTGAAGACTGGGAGGAAGGCGGGCAATGCATACACAATCAGGCAGAGTAAGGGAGGAAATGACATCAAGATTGGCTTCAAGATAGACACAGTTAACCTCCTTGGCGGTATGGACGAGCTCAGCTCGTCCATAACTGCTGCAGGGCACCGCTCAGGCCCTGGTGGGCCGATTTTCGTAATTTTTTTTTAAAAACACGCAGCTAGCACTTTGATAGCTGCGTGTTGGGGCTGCTCGTCGCTGATGCGCCGCTACCCGCTGCATAACAGGGCCCCCCCGAGACCCCGTGCGCAGCCTGGCCAATCAGTGGCAGGCAGCTCTGAGGGGTAGATCGGGACTCCTTGTGACGTCACGACGTTGATGACGTCATTCCGTTCATCGTCATGACGACGGGGAAGCCCTAAAGGAAATCCCGCGCAGAACGGGATTTCTGGATGGGCTTGATCGCTGGCGGCGATTGTAGGGGTGGGAGGGATGCCACAGGGAGGGGGGAATCATGTTGCTAGCGCTAAGCAAGCTACATGATTTAAAAAAAAAAAAAAACACTGCTGCGCAGCCACTATGGCGATCTTAATAGAACGCCAGGGTGGTTGAGAAACCTTAGAAGGATTTTCTAATTTTTTTACTTTAGAAGAATCACTAAAATCAAAACGTGGACAGTCCAATACATATATTATGTAATAGGGCTGCACGATTTTAGGGAAAAATAGAAATTGCGATTTTTCTCTCAGAAATTGCAATTTCGTTTTTTCCCCCGATTTTTTTTTCAAATGCTGGGGGGGGGGGGGGGGGGGTGCTGCGGTCCGCTGACTGTGATACTTTGCTTCTGGCCCCGCTGTGCGCGGATTGGCCAGAAGCAGTGAATAAGTATGAGTGTTAATGAGCGGGGGGGGGTCGCGGATCCGCTCGAGCAAGCGGCCGGGCACATACAGCATTACCAATCACTTGCTAGCGATGGAATGACGGCAGCGGTAGGCGGAGCTGGATGCTCTGTACAGCTCCGCCTACCACTGCCGTCATTCCATCGCTAGCCAGTGATTGGTAATGCTGCTGTATGTGCCCGGCCGCTCGCTCGAGTGGATCCGCCCCCCGCTCATTAACACTCATACATATTCACTGCTTCTGGCCAATCCGGTCCGCACTACCCGGTTCGCTGTCTGTAATACCTTGATTCTGGCCCCGCTGTGCGCGGATTGGCCAGAAGCAGTGAATATGTATGAGTGTTAATGAGCGGGGGGGCGGATCCACACGAGCGAGCGTCCGGGCGCATACAGCATTACCAATCACTGGCTAGCGATGGAATGACTGCAGTGGTAGGCGGAGCTGTACAGAGCATACAGCTCCGCCTAGCGCTGCCGTCATTCCATCGCTAGCCAGTGATTGGTAATGCTGTATGTGCCCGGCCGCTTGCTCGTGTGGATCCGCCCCCCCGCTCATTAACACTCATACATATTCACTGCTTCTGGCCAATCCGCGCACAGCGGGGCCAGAATCAAGGTATTACAGACAGCGGACCAAAAAACCGAAGGCACTGACGATCAGCAGATGGTCTTGCCACGAACCGCGGTTTCGGTTTTAAACCGAAAAACCGTGCAGCCCTATTATGTAAGTAGAGCAAATATTTATCTACTTATATATGTATTTTTTTTCTGAGATTGTATGGCTGGCAGCTCCTCTTAACACACTGGCTAAAAATGGATGGTTTTAGCTAGCAAAATCTACTTTGATGATGGGGTCGGATAGGATATGGGGAAATGGAACTGAACGGAGACGGATCCGTTCGAACAGAAAATGGATGAGTTTTCAGGGATCCGTTTAGCAGATACCGTATTTTGTGGACTATAAGACTCACTTTTTCTCTCCCAAAGTGGGGAAAAAAGTCACTACGTTATAGTCCAAATGCAGGGATTTCCTGACTTGTGAAAACCTGCCAATATGAACCTTCAACCTGCCGCAATGTCGGGGAGTCCCTGTACTGTGGCCATGCAGAGGAGGACACGGGGAACAAACAGAGGACTCAGGGGACACAAAGGGGCACACAGAGGACACAGGGAGACACAAGAGGTACAAGGGGGCATGAGGTACAAAGGGGGCATAATCAACAAGATGCCCCTTCACCAAGGATGCACCAGGTTTAGTATATATTACTTTCCCCTGGTTTTTGTCCTTTAAACCTAGGCGCGTCTTATAGTCCTAAAAATACTGTAAGAGCCAGTGTGAACCAGCCCAAAGTAAACATATCAAATAGTATTTATTATGTGTATCTTCATAATTAAGGGAAAAAAAGGGTTTGGGGAAAAATACACAGTAAAAAAGAAAAAAAAAAAAAAGTAAGGGAATACATAACAATCAGCTTTGTTGGTCAGTTTGCAAACCCATTTAACTCCCTTGGTGTTATGATTATTTCCGGATTTTAGAGTCTATAAGCAGTGCAATTTTTTTTGCACACTTTCAGACCCTAGAACCTGGAAAAAAAAATCATGCTGCCAGGGAGATCTGCAGCATTTTAAAAATCCCTCACCTCCCTGGCCTGGCGCTGCAGTTATGCCTCCATCCTCCGGGCGGCACTGCAACTCTAAAGTGAAATTGCCGGCTGTCGTCATGACGACAGCCGGCGATCTACCCAGGAGGAAGCAGAGCCCCGGAGGAGAGGAAGAAGAATGGCGGCCGACGTCAGGATCCCCCGGTAGGTATGTACAAACGCTTGCTGCGCGCTATACTCTGCACACAGAGGTCGGGATTGCCGCTCTTAGCTGCTGTTTTCCCGCCCCGACCCTAGCTCGGGGTTAAGGTGTAAGGAAATAGTACAGCAGCCTGCTGAATGAACTGGTAAGAAGGTCCAACAGAACACTTACTAGGGCATAAAATGTTCTGCCTACTAAGCCTATTCACCATCTCCACTGCAGCCAAACCAGTGATTCTCTTTATGCAAATTCAGATCCCTGTAGCCGTGCATGGCATGGCAAATCAGATGCAAACTTACATCAGCAAAGGTGCAAGTGGAAAGCTCGTTTTGATCTCCCAGCATAGATGTGACAGAGAAGGGTGGGAGCAATTGGTAAAGCGTACCTGAACTGGCAAGTGACATGAACATTATTATAATTATTAAGTGTATTTATAAAGCACCAAAATATTATGCAGGGCTGAACAAAAGATAAATAGGGAGACAGACAACAAGGTACAAGATACAAGATCATGCAACTGAGTTTAAGTCTTGGAGACCACATAGTTCAAGTCACCAGGGCTGTGGAGTCGGTACAAAAATTATCCGACTCCACCGTTTATGAAACCACAGACTCCAGGTACTCAAAATGACTGACTCCACGGCCCTGCAGGTCTGCAGGGAGGGGGTGCATGATCAATTTGGATACAATAGGGAGGAGGATCCTGCCAGAGGCTAAGGTGGCCACTAATGATACAATCTTTTTCATCCAATTTTACCAAATCTATGTAGTACAAGGGTAAACAGTGATATATTGAATGGATAATTTTGGCAGTTACCTTATATTACATAGAAATGGTAAGATTGGATGAAAAAGATTGGGTACTTATCCGTTAGCCGGGCGCATCCGGCAGGTGGCGCTACTTACTATTCCCCCTCCAGGCCGACATGGATAGTAGGGAAAGATGTAACTCTGGTGGAGTTTTGTCGCCACCTAGAGGATGCGCCCGGCTAACGGATAAGTACCAAAGATTGTATAGTTAGTGGCCAGCTTTACAATCTAAAGGGAGGGGGTAGGGACCCAGTAACCATGTGATGCATAATAGGTTCGAGTTATGGCATTGATGGGGGGGGGGGATACCTTGAAGAGGTGTGTTTTGCGGGCGTGTTGAAGGGTGGTGCAAGCCTGATAGGCTGTGCAAACAATCTTGACAGGCATGCTTCAAACTTGAGGGCTGGAACACACTAGAGCGATTTTTTGAGCGTTTTGAATCACTAGCGCTTTCCCTAAACGCTCTGCCGATGTAAATAAATGTAACAAATTCCACAGTAGCGATTGCGATTAGTAAAATCGCAATCGCAGGACATGCAGCATTTTGAAAGAGTTTGCGCTTCAAAGTATATACGGTAAGTGATGGCAAATCGCTCATGAACCGTTACACATAGCGATTTGAGTGCGATTGCAAACTGTAAATAAAATTATGATACATTGAAAGGACCAATCAGAATTATAATCACTAATAGCAAATCGCTACACAATCGCTGGAAAAAAGCTTACACTTTTTGAAATCGATCCCAAAAACGCCGGAAAACGCTCATGAAATCGCTTATTAAAAATGCTAGCAATTGTACTAACGATTTGCATTGGGTTCCAGGCCTGACTGTTTTATGTGTGTGTGTTTTTGCTCAAGCTTTCTGCACACCAGGTGTGTTTGTATACAGAAAAACCCGTGCATTTTTTGTCGCTAATCTAGTGGAGGGGACCCAGCAGGAAACCTCACAGGTAACAGTTCTCAAATCACAACACCCTCTACAGCACAAAGCCTTGTAAATGGATGAATGGAGCCGGCATATTTTACTACAACCTATCTGAAACCTAGCAGTTCGAGAGGGTGCCGTCTACTCAATCGTGCTTACAGAAATTTTGATGAGGTTTCCCACTGGGTGCCTTAAACTAGACTAGTGCCTGTATTTTCACAGCAGCTAATGCAATTGATTGGGAAAATGCATAGTGCTGCACTACTGATTTTTTTTTCTGCATGCAAACAAACACATTTATGTGTGTGGTAAACTAGCTCATTGACATGGGTTCTCAATTTAAATGCGTTTTCTTTCTTATGAAGAAAATACGTTCAAAAACAGACAGGTGTGACCTCTGCTAAGCAGAACGGAGGCATAGTGCACTCTTGCATTGCAGCGCTGGGTCCCCAGTTTGAATTCCAGCTGGGGCACTATCTGCATGGAATTTGTATGTACTTTGAATGATCTCCCCATGTCTGCGTAGGTTTCCTCCGGGCTCTCTGGTTTCCTCCAACATCTCAAAAACATACAGATAAGTTAACTGGCTTCCCCCTAAATTGGCCCTAGACTATGATGAACATATGAGTATGGCAGGGATTCAAGTGTGAACACCTGCGCGACAAGACACAGAACATTTACCGTATATACTTGCCTATAAGTCAAGAAATTTAGGACTGACTCAAAGTATAAAAGTGGGGGGGGGGGTCGCCTTATACTTGAGTAGTCCTGAATTTCACAACTTATCGCCGAGAATTGTAGGGGAGCCTCTTTCTCTCCCCTCACCCAGTCCTAACGCAGGCAGCTTTCCAGAAAGCCCCCCTCCCTCCCATCACCACGCAAAGGATGGCCTTCTGTCCCTCTCTCCCCCCTCTGCTCTGCATCATCTAATGGTCAGCGCTGAAGCGGAAACTCACTGATTACACAGCGCGGCATCCTCTCTAGTCCCTCTGCTCACGCTGGTCTGTTTACAATACCACAGCTACAGCTCCGATGTCACATGACACATAAGTCACATGACATCGGAGCCGTAGCTGTGGTATTGTAAACTAACAGACCAGAACGAGCAGCGGGACAAGAGAGGATGCCGCGCTGTGTAATCAGTGAGTTTCTGCTTCAGCGCTGATGCTGCATTAGATGACACAGAGAGCTGAGCGAGAGGGAGAAGCGGCCATCCTTTGCGTGGTGATGGAAGGGAGGCAGGGCTTTGTGGAAAGCTGCTGGGGAGGGAGTGAGTGAGGGGGGGGGGGGGGGGCATTTCAGCAAGCTGAGTGCTGTAGAACTTCGGGGAAGGGGAGACAGATGCTGGCTGCAGGGGACACACAGCTAGGGGACACAGGGGCCACACAGCCAGGGGGACATAGGCCACATAGCTAGAGGGGCCACACAGCCAAGGGGACACTGGGGCCACAAAGCTAGAGGGGCCACACAGCCTGGTGGAAACGGGCCACACAGAGGGGTCACAGTGACCACACTGAGACATCCTGGTGCCCAAGTGCAGTCTTTAACTTTCCTGGGTAGACTTAAACTTGAGTAAATAAAAAAAAGTCCAGCTTAAGAGGGTCAAATATTGGGGTCTACTTATACACGAGGTCGACTTGTATCCGAGTATATACAGTATATTGAGCTTTTCTTCTGGCGGACTCAACACGCCAGAGCTGTAGCCACTAGGCTTGCTCAGTAGGCAGCAGCAGTGTTAGGGAGTCTTGCCCAAGAACTCCTTAATCAAATAAATAACTACTCAAATCATTCTGTCTAGAATATTTCTGCAAGAATTCTGTTAAACCATAAAAGCACTTCTCATTGGCTGGTAATGTAAATAAAATAATGTATGTACAGCTCCCCTTATCCCATCATCAACAGTACATAGAGTTGAGAGGAGCTGGCAACAGCCAGAATATATATCACATTGCCCTGCCAACCTCTTCCCTCTGCTGAAAGATTCACTCTTTGCAGCCAGCACTGCAGCTACAGCAGAGTATCGTAATAAGAATCAGAAGAGCGGCAGTGCTTATCACAAAGCATTAGCATCTTGGCAGCATAGGGAGTAGGTGGACTGCAGGGTTTGGTTTGGACTAAGTCAGAATGGCAGCATATCCATATAATATAGACACACTGCCACTCTGGCAGTCCTTAGCAGTGTCTGCAGTACCCTGGAGCAGATATATGACTGCATATCCACAAAAAGTCATGCAGGTTGGGTCCGTACACTGCATTAGGCACTAGTTGCTATGCATTTGAGTGAACCTAACTTGCCTATTCTCCATGCTCCCATCCAGTGACTGACTAAGCATTACCTTGTACTCATACTGTGCTGCATGATCTGGTTTTTCTTGTATTCCTGTATTGTCATATTGCTGTATGTCACCCCTAAATATTGTCTGTAACCTAAACTAATGTCCAGCGCTGCGTAATATGTTGGCGCTTTATAAATACAATAAATAGTCTAGTTTATGGGCCCCAGCAGGAAACCTCACAGGGAACAGTTCTCCAATCACAGCACGAAGCGTAGTGATTGGCCGAATAGTATGGGCATAGTTTACTACAACCTATCTGAAACCTAGCAGTTTGGGACTCAGTCCACTCAATCACGTTAGCATACATTTCACTATAAGGTTTCTCGATGGGTCCCCTAAATTAGACTAGCACCAAATCAGCTCCATGGTTGCCAGATGGATCTCTGTGTAATTTGGCTATCTTTTCCAAAGGGAATTCCAAAAACAGCTACTTTACATCTAAGAATTGTGTGAGAAATCACATATTGTCCTACTTCCTATGGCTTAAAGTCTCAACTACAGTATCCTCTTCATTCCGTGTGCAAATAGAGATGGGAACAGGTTATGGTCAAGCATGGTGCCCAGGATTATCAGGGGTCATATAACATTACTTATGTGGTCAAAGGAGAACAGCAAGCCGTGCACACTGCAGGGAGCAGGTGTACAACAGCAAGCAGCTCACACTACAGAGAGCAGGTGAATAACAGCAAGCCGCACACACTGCAGGGAGCAGGTGAAAGGCAGCAAGCTGGGCACCCTGCAGGGAGCAGGTGAAAGGCAGCTAGCTGGGCACCCTGCAGGGAGCAGGTGAAAGGCAGCAAGCTGGGCACCCTGCAGGGAGCAGGTGAAAGGCAGCAAGCTGGGCACCCTGCAGGGAGCAGGTGAATTGCAGCAAGCTGGGCACCCTGCAGGGAGCAGGTGAAAGGCAGCAAGCTGGGTACATTGCAAGGAGCAGGTGAATGACAGCAAGCCATGCACACTGCAGGGAGCAGGTGAATGACAGCAAGCCACACATGCTGCAGGGAGCAGTTGAATAACAGCAAGCTGAGCACACTGTGGGGAGCAATAATTCAGCCCTCATTATGCAGGGAAAACTGTGCACACTGCAGGGGGCAATAATACACCCCTCATCATGCAGTGAAAGCTGTGCACGCTGCAGGGAGCAGGTGAATGACAGCAAGCGGCGCACACTGCAGGGAGCAGGTGAATGACAGCAAGCCGCGCACACTGCAGGGAGCAGGTGAATGACAGCAAACCGCGCACACTGCAGGGAGCAGGTGAATGATAGCAAGCCGAGCACACTGCAGGGAGCAGGTGAATGACAGCAAGCCGAGCACACTGCAGGGAGCAGGTGAATGACAGCAAGCCGAGCACACTGCAGGGAGCAGGTGAATGACAGCAAGCCGCGCACACTGCAGGGAGCAGGTGAATGACAGCAAGCCGCGCACACTGCAGGGAGCAGGTGAATGACAGCAAGCCGCGCACACTGCAGGGAGCAGGTGAATGACAGCAAGCCGCGCACACTGCAGGGAGCAGGTGAATGACAGCAAGCCGCGCACACTGCAGGGAGCAGGTGAATGACAGCAAGCCGCGCACACTGCAGGGAGCAGGTGAATGACAGCAAGCCGCGCACACTGCAGGGAGCAGGTGAATGACAGCAAGCCGCGCACACTGCAGGGAGCAGGTGAATGACAGCAAGCCGCGCACACTGCAGGGAGCAGGTGAATGACAGCAAGCCGTGCACACTGCAGGGGACAATAGTTCAGCCCTTACCATGCAGGGAAAACTGTGCACACTGCAGGGGGCAATAGTTTAGACCTCATCATGCAGGGAAAGCTGTGCACACTGCAGGGAGCAGAGGAATGACAGCAAGCTGAGCACACTGCAGGGAGCAATGATAGACCACTCATACTGCAGGGAGCAATGATAGATTACTCATTCTGCAGGGAAAGCTGTGCGTACTGCAGGTAGCAGGTGAATGACAGCAAGTTATGCACACTGCAGGGAGCAATAATTCACTCCTCATCATGCAGGGGAAGCTGTGCACACTGCAGGTGACAATAGTTCACTCCTCATCATGCAGGGAAAGCCGAGCACACTGCAGGGGGCAGGTGAATATCACTTCTCTCTATTTACCTTCTAGGATGGAGACGACAATGAGCAGCTGGTCTGCCTTATAACCCATGTCTACAGGAGAGCAGCGGGCATCCAGTCAGCAGTCAGACCCGAGGAAAGTGTCACCCGCCGCTTGTTGCTTCTTTGCCGCTTCTCAGTATACAAACTCAGCCGGTTCCGCCCCTTGACTACCGACTACTTCCGCCAGACAACCGAGAGACAGCCAACCACCATAGTCGACGGGGCGGATAGAAGGAGGGGTTAGGAGCAGAGAGCTACCCGAACTGACATGCCCGGATGTGCGGGTTGTTTGACCCGTGTGGCAAGCTGTAGTCAGGTGACACTAGTTGCAGAGAAGCCATATTTGTTTTGGGAAGAGAAAACTGAAGGGATAGGGATAGGCGTCAGTATATTGAGGATGATGAATGTGTGCCGTTTTCATTCAAGTGCTAACAGAAAAAAAGATACTTTTGTTGAGGGAGACAAATGTATAGAATAGCTTCCAACTGTTCAGTTGTTCTTTTTTTAGGTGTAATGGGGCGATTTATAATTTATATATATATATATATATATATATATATATATATATATATATATATATATATATATATATATATATATATATATATATATATATATAGCATTTACATGGTTCCCAACTGTTTTTTTTATTTTTGGAAGGACATTCCCTCTTTTGAATCAAAAAGCGTTATCCCCCTCTTCTACTTATGTGTCTCACTTTCAGGACTGATTAGAAGATATGTATAAAAATATAAAAAATGTGTTAATGTGACTAAACTTAATTCCTAACCAGGCAGAAGGGAGTTGCAGTAACCAAGGCGGGAGATGATGAGGGCGCAGATGAGTAGCTTGGTGTGGTCCGGAGTCAGGAACGGGCAATGGAAAATACAGTTTCAGTTCAGGTGACGTTTTGGATTACCACCTTTTTCAGTACTTCCCACCTGTATAGCTACACAGTTTATCAAGCATAAGACAATCACGTTGTACACAAGTTATTTTTTAGCTGGTGAAAGAAGAAAAAATAATGGAATTTTACCTCTTTGTACCATGTAAAATCATCTCCACCGCTTACAGCTCTATTATCCAAATGCTGAGGGACAAGGGGGTCTCCCCAACACCTGCTCTCCCAAAGGGGACTTAGGGCCCAATCCTATTCACATTTTCTCCTAACCTTTCTCCTAGGTAATATTTTTACATTATAAATAAAAAGCCTTTTAAGGAAACCTTAACTGTGGCATAGAAAAAGAGTTTGACTTACCTGGGGCTTCTACCAGCCCCTCGCAGCCTTCCTGTCCCGCGCCGGCCCTCAACGATCCTGCCGCAGGCTTAGGTGACATAGCAGGCTGCCGCAGGCTTAGGTGTGCATAATGACGTAGCAGGCTGCTACGTCATTATGCAAGGCCATGGGGAAGCAGAAAGGACATGCTGCGCATGCACAGTATGTCCGTAGGACAAGTCAGAAGAGTCTTCTGACTTGCTGTGATAGACAGAAAAGACCGGGAAGGATTACGAGAGAATGGTGGCTGACTGAGCGGAACGGAAGTAAGTATTAGCGCTTACTCCCATACCCACTCCATTTTAGGTTTTGTTAGCCATGTGGTATCCTTTAAGGTTCCCTTTAAGCAACCAGCAAGCAAGAAAATTCTCAGAAGTTATTTTAAAGTAAATCTGTGAGGGAGAAAACAAATATACATACCTTGGGATTTCTCCAGCCCCCTCCAAGATGATCGCTCCCTCGCTGTCCTCCACCAACTGGATCGTCCACAAATGGCCCCGCTCTGTGCATGCGTGCATGCCCCCATCACGCTCCTGTTGCTAGGAGAATTTTGTGTTTGTGCAGTGTTACTGCGCATGTGTAGAACACTCCCAGCGACAGGAGCGCAACAGTGGAGCGCGCACAGCAGGACTGCACCTGTGCCGTCTGGCTCCAACTGGAGGACTTTCTGGTGCCAATTGCAGATGATGCAGGTGGCAGAAGAGGACGGCGTGGGAGCGATCAGCCTGGAGGGGCTGAAGGAAGCCCCAGGTATGTATATATATTTTTTTCCCCTCCCTGTCTCAGGTACCCTTTAAACAGAAGATGAAAAATTATCTCCTAGAAGAAAATTTGTGACTTGGATAATGCCCATGGAATTAATATAAAGGGACCCTGAGCAGGACCCAAAAATGGCCAAATGAACTTCATCCAGCGCCTCCTAGTCAATGGGGTTGCTCAGTGTCCTCTGGGCTTCCTCCATTTGTCTGCTGCTAGTGGCCCCATTAGCCTGGCAACTTTGCAGAGTCGTGTGCAACTGTGCATTCGTGGCCTCTCCACGCACCCATCTGCCGCTGTGCATGCACCGCAAATGCGCAGTAGCATTACGCCTCACAAAGTCACCGGGCTAACGGAGCCACCAGCAGGAGAACAGAGGGAGCCCAGGGGACTCCGAGGGACCTCACGGACAACAATGGACTGGAGGAAGCCGCAGGTAAGTTCATTTGGCCATTTTTGGGTCCTAGGTACTCAGGTTTCCTTTAATATAACAGTGCAGGCTGTTCTAGGTGCTATCTCGTACTTGCCCTAATAAATGAGGGACCAGGTAGCCATCACAGAGGTTAATAAGTGAAGCAGTCTTTGCAATCCCCGCACCATATTCAGGCCTGGAACCCACTAGAAAGTGCTATCGCAATCGCTATCGCAATCGCTAGCAATTTGTGATGGCATTTTGCAAGCGATTTTGGGAGCGATTTCCCTGCTCCTATACAATTTATTACAATGGAAACACTCCCAAAATGCTGCATGTCCTGCAATTGCGATTTCCTTAATCGCAATCGATCTAGTGGAACCTGTCCCATCCATTTACATAGCATTTAGGGAAATCGCTAGCGATTGAAAGTGCTACCTAAATGCAACCCCCCCCAGGCTTCAAAAGGATTCTTCAAAGGGTTGTTTGCTTCTTAGGTCATGAAAACATTAAGAAACAGCCATGTATTTCAGCTGTCTGGCTGAAGTTCATCTTTCATAGTGTGTGTGTGTGTAAACACTTCATACACTTTGAAAGTTTGTAACAGTAGAAGAGCCTCAGGATTAAATGTGACGAAGTAAGAAAATGGGTTGTACTTAGTGAGCAAAGTGGACTTTGGTCCAGAGATACTATATAGAGAATATTGCAGAGCAGATTAACCCTGAAAAACTGGTTTAGATTAATAAAACTTTTTTCTACTATTAGCTGGCAAGAATTGTAAACGCTTTTCTTATATGAGACCACTGTTGGGTTAGGGAACATGGTAGTTGCATGCATGTACTGACTGCAAGCAGTGGTGCTCATCACGAGCTCATGATCACAACCTGTTTTTTGTGATCACGAGTTCGTGATCGGCACTAGTGATCGGCTCTTGATCACGAATGCACTCGTGATCGCACAGGTTACCCGACTCGTGATCACGACGAGTCAGTTTTCTTGATTAAAAACCTGCAGACTTTATCGGTTAATAGCAAAGCCACCTTACATGCTAGAAACACCAAATTTGCAGGTTATGTTAAAGAGACTCTGAAGCCTAAATCACTGTTTTTTCTCCACAATCCTTTTAGGTATGATTTAGGGATGCTTCAGACTCTTCAGTGAGAACAAGGGGAAAAAAATTCGGCCAGGGATCCACATTCTGATTATCCCAGCCTGCATGAGGGACAAGGGGCTAAAGACCCTCGGTAGGGGGGTCCCACGTGTTTTTTTTTTTTTCCCATTTCCCACCCTCTGAACATAAAAAAAAAAGTTGGTGGGATAAAAAAATAAAAATGACGTGGATTCCCCCTTGTTCCCACTTGTTCCCTATTCTTAACATAAACTGCAAAAATTGGTGTTTCTAGCATGTAAGGGGGCTTTGCTATAAACCATTAAAGTTGGCAGGTTTTTAATCCCGAATAACGACTCGTGATTAGTAATTACATGCGGTTATTCGACTTGAAACTGCACTCGAGTCCGATATCCCTTTCTACTCGTGATCACGAGTCAATTCGGAAGTGAACGGAGTCATGCTCGTGATCACTCGTACTCGTGATCAGAGCTATCCGAGTAACCCTGACTGCAAGAAAATAACTAAAATAACTTAAGGTGTAATAAGGTGTAAAGCGCACAGCACGTTTGATCTCCATGGCACTATGAGTTCAAACACCGTGGCGTCCCGCCAGTGAACTCCCCCAGGAGCTGAAAAGCAACACGAGCGTTCTATTTCACAGATCAAATGACGTCAGCGTGCACTGGCTCCGCCCTATGACGTTTCGTCCAATAGGACTTATCACTGGCGGGACACCGCAGTGTTTGAACTCATTGTGCCCCAGAGATCAAACGTGCTGTGCACTTTACATTTTATGGATCCTTGTGGATGCTGTCTGGAATAAACTTTTACTTGTGGAACCGTTCCTGGGTTATCCATACTGGCTGGATGACAGCCAAAGCGCTAGTGTCACCTGGTGTATGAAGTGGCAACTATCTAGCGAGCCACTTTCTGATTGATTGAGGATTCTTATAGTATGGTGACTGTCTGCTGCTGATCTTTTTACAGTTACAGGATTACGCTATGGGAGGTTTGTGCTTTCTTTTCAGATATTGATTACTGTGGAGTGCGCACTGGTATCTTTTTATAGTCTGTCTTTTACCCTGGAACTTTGCCTATGTGCGAACCCACTATTAGCTGCTGGCTTCAGACTTTTTATACAGTTGGCGCAGTATACTTGAATAGTTCAATAGGAAAGAGGAGTTTATAGTGCATTTTTACTCTGGGAGACATGTACATCAGGAATGTATGTTTACATGTATTTTACATTTTACAATATTTCGCAATATAGGTTCTTTACTGTAAGATGCTGTTTTGAACATTTTGTTCACGCAATGCAATTACTTCTTGAAAACATTTAGTTCCTATGGCACATTCTTATAATTCTTTGCAGAGAGCTTTTTCTGTCTGAAATAAATTGGCACAATTTTCAAAATATGTTGAACAGGATGTGTAATGCTGTTACAGTAACTAGAACAGATTGACAACACTACATCTACTTTCCAGAAACACAGATTTGTCATAATTACAGCATTCAGCATTATCTGTAGCATAAAAGGTGCAATAAAACATTTTATCTATTCAATGGACCTTATTTCTGTTTCCAGAGGCGTAGCAATAGCCATAGCAACTGCTATGGGGCCCTGGGCCCAGGTGGTAGTTGATGTATTCACCATTAACTTTCTTGTGTTCCTCCACCCACTGATTGTGTCTCAGTGCCCATGGACTATATGCAGTGTAGATTCCATGAGAATGAAAACTGGCCACATATCATTAGGGTAGGGGCAGGTGGCATTGCTTAACCTCCTGAGTGTTACGCTGCTCAGGAGATTTTGTTACTTTGTGTCCCAGGATGAATTAATTTGCTGCAATGGCTGAAAAACCTTTAGCTAGCATTAGGCTAGCTAGTAAAGGTGTCTGGCACCCCCCGATCCAGCCAGTTTATACATTACCCAGCCCGGATCCAGCAATCGGCGCAGCCTCCCCGGACAGCTCCGCTCTTCACTATGGGGAGGATCGCACATGATGTCATGACATCATGCGCAAACCCAATCCTCCCCATAGAGAGACCAGAGCTGTGCGGGGAGGCTGCGCGATCGCTGGATCCAGGCTGGGTAATGTGTAAACGGGGGGATCGCAGGGGAGCAGCGGGTGCCCGACACTTGTACTAGCTAGCCTAATGCTAGCTAAAGGTTTTTCAGCCAATGCAGCAAATTAATTCATCCTGGGGCACTCCTGAGGACAGAGAGCGGTATGCCTGACACAGTGTCGGGCATACCGCTAAGGAGGTTAAAAATGCCTATGTCTGATGGCCCTATGGAAGTTTTGCTATGGGGCCAAATAATCTCTAGCTACGCCACTGTCTGTTTCAATAGTATTTTGTGAAAGATACAATATACCGGTATATATAAAGAAGAAAAGGTACTTACGTATTATCCTGTTTGGAAAGTTTGGCAGCTTTTTGTTCTGTTTGATCCCCTAGCCAGATCTAACAATGTTTGTAAAGCTGAAAGTCACAACTTTCCTTTGTACTGCAATGCCGCATTCCCAAGTTGGGGGGTTTGGGGGACGGTTGTGTCCCCTGGACTTTGCTGGAGAGAGCACATTGGAATTGAGTCTCCTGCCCATGCCAGTAAGACAGAGAGGAGACGAGGGTGCATAGCTGCGCTGCTCCTTCATCTGTAATGAGAGACCCAGGACACTTGACATAAGTTTTGAAGACACAGATCTATGCTGTGAAGGAAGAAGAAGACCCAACGGGTGTGCTGCTTATCATCATGTCGGGTTCGTCCCGTACTTCTTGAATTTCACTTTCTGCAGCCAAGTTCACGGGACACCCCTCCTTCAAAACCCCATAACTTGGGAACTGAGCATCATACCGACCCGGGGCCCAGTGCAACAGAAAGCCGGGACTTTCAGCTTTATAAACATGGTCAGATCTTCCTGGGGGAGCAAACAGAACTTTACCAAAAGCTGCCAAACTTTCCACACGGGATAATACGTAAGTACCGAAAAAAAACTGTAACAGCTGGTATACCAAATATACATATGGTAATATACTCATACTGTGAAGTGTGATCTGTTTTTCTTGTATTCCTGTATTGTCATATTGCTGTTTGTCACCCCTAAATATTGTCTGTAACCTAAATTCATGTCCAGCGCTGCGTAATATGTTGGCGCTTTATAAATACAATAAATAATAATAATAATATACATATGTTGATCAAAAACTCAGATAACAAAGTGCAGAGGTGTAAAAACAAGGATATTTTGTGCTTGTAATGGTAAGAAACTATGGTAACAATAATTTCAAAACATTTTTGAAATGTAACAAACAAAAAAGTTGTACCAGTCAACCAAAGGATAAGGGTAAGAATTTGAACAATTAAGGGAGAGTTGCGAGAGAGACTCTCAGCAGACCCCAGGAAAGTAAGAATTGAAAATAAAAACTCAAGGCATGATACTGCATATTGGGGACAGGAGAAGGTGGGATTATGAAGGGTAGGGGAGGGAGAACTGCTCACTGAAAATGTGTGAATGGTAAAAAATTTAATGATGAAGGGAAGTCAAGTCTGGTACATTTTGTACAGATCAGAATCTTTAAGTTCATACCAGCCTGTCCAAATTTTCAGGAAGAGGTCAATTCTGTCCTTGGAAGTCAGGATAATTTCCTCAATCTCTCTGATTGATTCAATTTTATCAAACCATGCTTTAACACAGGGGACAGAGGTGGGCTTTCACATGGCTGGAATGAAGGCTCTAGCTGTTGGAGTCTTCTTGTAGGGTCTGGAGGAGAATGACACTAGATGGAAAAGTTAGATTTCCATCTGAAATTGTAGACTCCCACTTTTTTTTTTCTTTTAATACTCTAATTCCCTATAAACTAAACAAGCCTCGCCCACAGCTTCTCCAGAGTGCCTTGGCACTTTCAGACTCATGTAGCAAGGGCTTATGGGAGCTCAGTCTGGGCAGGAGGAGGAGGAGGTTACAAGCCAGAGATTTCAGAGGCAGAGGGGAGGAGGGAGAGGGGAGTGAAGTTTTCACAGGATGAGGGCTGAAGATACAGATCAGCTTGCCTGTGTGTAATGTGACAAACAGAACAAGGCTGCTCTCATTGTAACAAAAGGAATACATAATCATAAACTGTTAAAGCTGTTTGTAGCTAGATTTGCTGTGTAAACTATCTAAAGTTTAGATCAAATATATAGACAAGTTACTTGTTATAGTTAGTTTTTCATCTCGGATCTGCTTTAAGTAATAATTTCCATATTCGTATAGCGCTTTTTTCCGGTCGGACTCAAAGCGCTTGGGAGGCTGCCACTAGAGGGCACTCAGTAGTCATTAGCACTGTTAGGGAGTCTTGCCCAAGAACACCTACTGAATAGGCGCTGGCATACTGAATAGGAAGAGCTGAGTAAGCAGAGTTACAGATTTCCCAGCAAGCTCATGGTGAACCAGAACTCCTACGAGTGTGTATGGGGCTAAATAGGTCCAGTCTGAAACAGTCTGTGTGCATGTTGGATTAGTGTGGCTCTGTACAATTAACAAGCTGACACATCATTGCATTCCAGCAGTTCTGGAGGTGAGTTTAGCTTTCAGGAACAACAAAGGGATGATTTGCATATCCAGCTGTGATGCATTGTGGGACACCTCAGATACTCATTACAACCTGAATAATTGCAAATACCTTCTGTTTTAAGAAGGCACATTTCTGTTTCGATCTTCTCCTCTCCTCCTTTCTCCAATACATTTCTGTTTTGCATTGCATTTTAGTAAGGGCTTGTTCACACCTAGGGCGTTTTTGCCCTTTTTTCAAATGGAGGCAATTTTGAAAATCACCCTAAAAAGCTTGTGGGATGATTCCCTATGAGAGTGTTCTCATCTGAGCGGTTGTTTCCGATCCGCTCAGCAAAGCACTGCCTATACCATTTTCTGAGCGTTTTTGCTCAATAGAAGTCCATATGCGTACAAAAAGTTACCATTCTGCTTGTTACCTTGACAAAGGGGACCCTCCGTGGCCCCGAAACGACACGTTGCTGAATGGCATAATGTCACGCTTTATGGAATAAACGTGGATTGAACCACACTGGAGTGTGCTGACCTTTTTTGAATGTTTTGCTCAATAGAAGGTATAGGAAAATCGCAAAGCGCTTGAAAAGCGATTTCCCCAGCGCTTTGATGAATAAATACATTTATTCATTTCCGGATCAAAGAGTTCACTTCCTGACTTGCATCAGGAAGTGAAAAAAGATGAATCGCTCTTCAAAAGAGTTTAGAAAAGCGCTTTTGTGAACAAAGCCAAAGATGGCTTTTGGTCCTTTTTAGCCCCTTAAACACTCCTAGGATTTCTGGTTCACCATGAGTTTGCTTAGCAATCTGTAACTCTGGGTGTTTCAAGTCCTACTCCATACAGTGACATTAATCTATGCCATGAACTGATGAGTATCAACCAGTGTGAAACAGTCTGTATGCATGTTGGATTAGTGGGTTCTGTACAATTAACAAGATGACTCTGAAGTTAAGGATTTCAGGACATAAATCGTTTAGTGAATACTACATGTTTGTCACAAAGTTAATAACAAGAAAAATGACTTAAAGTGTACCAGAGCTGACGACCTATGAGAAATCGATACTTACCTGGGGCTTTCTCCAGCCCCATAAGCACGTGTGAGTCCCATGCCGTCTTCCCGCAGTCTGCGAGACAGTAACTTGCTCAGTCACATGCAGCCTGGGTCTTCTGCGTGTGCGCAGACCTCCCATGCATGCACCTCAGTAGACCCAGACTGATGCAACTCAGCAACTTACCGGGGCTGATCGTGGCTGAACGGCAGACCGTGCGAGGACGGCGTGGGACTCACACGTGTTTATGGGGCTGGAGGAAGCCCCGGGTAAGTATCGATTTTTCATAGGTCATCAGCTTTGGTTTATTTTAAGGGTGCCCATACATCTAGCGATGTGTGGACAGATCAACCAAGAGACAGATCTTTCTCCTATTGAATCTGAAATCTTTCGAGAATTGGCCTCCTGACACCGCCTTGACGCCTCTGTTTCACTGTTCCCTTGAATGCTATCTGTGCCCCCTCCCCCGGTGCCTATACATTAAAATACTTTACCTGTCCACTGCCACCGATTGTCCGTGGTGCTTATCCATTCACTCCCCATGTTCTGCAGGCGTATAAGACTTGCACACCACTGCTATATGCCAGCAGCATGTGGGGAGTCAATGGGGAAGTTGGTGGCTGGACACTAGCGGCAGGTGGCCGGACAGGTGAAGTATTTTGATGCATGGGCACCAGGGGGCAAATATAACATTTGGGGGGACAGCGGCCAGGAGTTCCATCACGTTTGTCGGTCTCTATATCGCACGCCGTTACCGCTATGCACCTGATTGAACACAAGATTTCCCAGAATGTTCATTGATATATTTGACCGATTTTGGCCCAAAATCAATCCAATCCTCGATCAAGCATGCTTCTTACAGCATCAGTTTTAATCTGATTCGATAATTATTATTATGGTCGATCGGCTGCTAAATCACCACGTGCATGACCACCTTTAGATTCCTGAATAAAGGGAGGAGAAAAGCTTTGTGAATTGAGGTCAATGTCTGCACTGGAAGACCAGAGTCAAGTTTACATGACTGCTATGCAAACTCCATGCCTGCTGTTTTGGCAGCGATATTATTTTTGTGCTTCTCTATTTTTGAACAGTAAACAAATGTAGTCCACACATCCATCAGTGCAGCCTGCGCTGAAATAGCTGGATGACAAATACATCTCATACCACATTAAAGCCCTACACAGATCCAAAGGTGTATCACTTATAAAAATATTAAATTACACGGTAAGACAGCCTAAAGGCTAGTGGAAGGTGAATTGTAATAGGGATGTTACATGCATATGATACATGCACTACATGATGCATACATAGACATATGACTATGGTACGGACTAGATTGTGAGCCGCTCTGAGGGACAGTTAGTGACAAGACAATATACTCTGTATAGTGCTGCGTAATATTGCGGCACTATAATAAATACGTACATAAATAATGTTCTGTGAGTCCATCATGACAGTATATGAAATAGTGTGCTGTACCTTATATCCACATAAATACCACAAACTATAGCGCTGCGTAATATGTTGGCGCTTTATAAATACAATAAATAAATAAATATCTATGGAAAGTCACTCTGTAAGAACTCTCTTAAGTCTCTTACAATCCTAATGTCTTTAATCATTTATTGCCTGGGGTGAAAGACAATATTTCTTGTGCTACAGTGATGACATGAAGTGATGTAAGTAATGACAGATACACATTGTCATGTCATGCATACAAAATGACATTAGTATAGGCAGACAATAGCATAGCACTGGCCAACTTAATTAAGGAGGCATACATATACTGTATTTCATAGTAAAATCTCCTGGAATGTAATACACAGAAACAGAACAAACCCTTTCATAAACCCACATTTAGGAAAATTATTTTCCGAAATATGATATTGCATAGGGGTTGTAACATTAGGAGTATGTTTCTTTTCATAAATCCTGAGGGCTCGGTGTCCCCGTTACTTAGGTAGCTACCCCATACTGCAGCTTGTACAAACCTTTATACCTACAGAATCATACAAATCCGTAACCTTGCTCTGATGTAGGGCAAATCACCTGAAACTGCTGAGCTGCATATAACTGTTGTAATTAAGATTATTTTGCTGAAAATGAATGTCTTTCCCTTCCTCCCACTCCTAGAGTTCTAAGTTATACTCACCTTTCCTGATGGCACACCCCCACCCATCCAGCACCCAGTATTCTTCATGTATGCAACTAACTGGTCCTGCCAGGATGATCATTTGTTAATTCAAGGTCAGGAACAGTTATATAGTATGATGGGGAGCCAGTAGAATTCCTGTGCACTGTGACAGGTGGATGTTGGCAGGACAGCTGCGTTATCTCCAATGCACTCAAAACTGGTAGGATCATGACTTGTGTGTGTACCAAATTGCATTGAAGGACACTATAGGAGGAAGGTGTACAGGAGGGCAGTTCCATAGTTTTTAAAAAATGTCAAGCTGAAATTTATTACAAATCTATTTGCAGTGTGAGACCTCAATACCGCATATACACACACTTGAGATAAAACCCCTCTTGATAATAGAAATCAAGTGAAGAGCACTAACCTTTGCTAATAAAATAAATGTGCAGGTTATTGCATCCTTACTAAACAATAGTGAATCAACCCCATTGTACAAGTTTGAATTGTTGGAAGACGTTTTACACAAAGATGTCAGCTTCAAGTCTGGCAAGCAATGCCTTTGTGTACATATTACTATGCATCCATAATCAGCTACTCTACTCTGCTGCTTCTTTGCCCTTATAAGATAAGATTGTTGTCATGTTGCAAGTAGGATTGTTGTTTTCCAAAAAATGTTATATCCTAACTACTGATGTCTAAGCAGCCAACCATGGCTCAGCATCACCAGCTTTCCATGATTTCCTCCCACACAGATGTCTCTCTAATGCATTATGCATCACTTGCACTTGCCTTAATGCTTCTATACAGTCACATACTATGGATGAATAACTTAATGAATTACAGCTCTGCCCTTTAAGGATCCACATGTCTGTGAGATAAACAAAGTACTTATATTTGCAATATTCAGCGCTGTGGGCTGTTGCTGTTTAACAGAAAAGCTATATACTGTAAGCAGAGACACAGACAGACAGACAGACACACACAGACAGACAGACACACACACAGACACACACACACAGACAGACAAACACATACATGTAGTTATGCATTTTGTTACTAGATAGTGAAGCATCATCTTCTATTCCCGAATTGGTCCGACACTGCAGGAGCACATGGCACTGATCTGCACAGTGCATTCCAGGAAGTGGGTAAATCTCTCCAATTGCGACAGTTAGTAACAAAGGAAATTTTCTTTTTTTTTTGAAGAGTGCAGAAGAGTTAAAGCGGTATCGTCACCATAAAAATCAAATTTCAACAGCAACTGGTCTGAGTGTATTAAGTGATAAAGATGCTAAGGGCTCGATTCAGTAAACTGTGCTAAGTGTTAGCACGCCTGTGAAAAGCCCTATATCATGCCTAAAGTTAGTTTAGGCATGATAAATTCACATCTAAAGACTTTAGGCGTGATAACTAGGGTGCTAACTGGGTTAGCACTCTTTACTAAATTCACATCGCGCGCACAGTCCCGCACGCAAAACTTTGCACGTGCACCGCAAAAACAGCGCACCCGATGCGCCTATAAGGTCGCATTAGGTGCGACCTTAATGTCGCACCATGTGACGTTAAAGTCGCACGCAATGCGACCTTATAGGCGCATCAACGCACCGTTTTCGCCGCACCGCGATGCGACATTTCGCGCACACCGCGCTCTGGGCACGCAAAGTTTTCAGTGTGGGACTTTGCGCGCGATGTAAATTTAGTAAACGGTGCTGACCCAGTTAGCACCCTAGTTATCAAGCCCTAAGCCTGCATTTAAAACTTTCAAAACTTTTTCTGCTGTTATGATTTGGAGTTATCACATACTTAAGGAGCACTGGCCCTTTAGTAGTCGTGCCAAAGAATTGCATGCTGGGGGTTCTTTTTATCTATAATCTATTCCTCCTCTTCCCTTTATTTCCATGCCAGCTGCTTATCTGAAACCTTATCCCCTACTCACTTGTGTTTACAAGCAAGGCTGAGGCGACTCAGCGATTGGAGGAGACAAGAAAAAAAGTAAAGGGCAGAAATGACATCACGAGTTAGCCTTAACTGTGGGCAAAAGACATGGCCCCCACCAGGAACAGAATTCTCGTCATTTACTATATAACATTCACTGAAATCAAATCATGCACAGTATAATACATGTGTTATGTAAGTAGATCATGTATTTATCTACTTATATATGTGTTTTTTTCCCTGGCATAGTATGGCTGATCCTACCGCTTTAAAGAGGAACTCCAGTGAAAATAATGTAATGAAAAAAGTGCTTCATTTTTACATTAATTATGTATAAATGATTTAGTCAGTGTTTGCCTATTGTAAAATATTTTAAATCCCTGATTTACATTCTGAAATGTATTACATGGTGACATTGGCAGGTGATGTAGCTGCTGATTGCCTTTTTGGCAGTTGGAAACAGCTGTAAACAGCTATTTCCCACAATGCAGCAAGGTTCCCAGACAAGAAACTGACAAGAGTACGTACTTTTCTTGTTTCTTGTGGGAGGGGTTTCACCACAATATCAGCCATACAGCACCCCCTGATGGTCTATTTGTGAAAAAGGAATAGATTTCTTATGTAAAAGGGAGTATCAGCTACTGAATGGGATAAAGTTCAATTCTTGGTCAGAGTTTCTCTTTAAAGGCAACTCAGCACTCCAAGAGAGGTTCGTAAATAGTCTGGGCCGCTGGGGGGTGATAAGCATTACTTATGGTACCTTCAGGAGGCTGCCATCTTCCCCAGCCAGACTTGCTGGTGCCGCAGTTTAAAGAGCCCATGGCGGTGTCGCACATCCCCAGCCTTCGGTATGCATGACGGGAGATGTAGTCCTTCAATGTGAGTATATCTGGTCAGGAGATGTACTCACATTGAATAACTACACCGCCTGGCATGCACTGCAGTGGCCAGGAATGCACACACTGCTGTGGACACTTCAAACTGTGGCACTTGCAGGTCTGGATGGAGAAGATGGCAGAGCCAACACCAACAGGGCTAAGAAGCAGTGTCCCAAACTTAAGTAATGCTTGAGGCCCCGCCCCCAGCGACCCACACTATTTACAAACCTGCCTTAGGGGTAGGTCAGAAGCGTATCCGGGTAGTACAGTGCCTATGGCAAAGATTGAAGTTGCAAATCCCCCCCCCCCCCCCATTTATTGATTGAAAGGTCACTTACGCAAGTTGGAAGGTTCCAGTCCAACAAGAAATGGTAGACTACAATTCAGTACTGCCAGAAAAGCAGTTTAGCTTTTCACTGCAACCTGCACTACTGTGCTAAGCCAAGTAAGTTTAAATGCATCTAGATACATACATTTAGAAGCCATGGTCCCCTAGATATTAGCATTAATTAGCCATGTGCCTTAAAATTAAGTAGTCACATGCTTCAAGATAAAATAATGAAATAGTTCCATGCCTCCAAATAAAAGAATCAAATAGTCACATGCCATCAGATAATTCATCAAATAGTCATAAAATAAAGTAGTCACAATCATCCAGATAAAATAATGAAGTAATCATATAGCAGCCAATCATGTAGCCAGATGCCTCACAATAAACAAATTAAATAGGTAGGTGAGTCAAGATAAACAATTAAGTAGCCAAGTCTGCACTGCATAAATAAATTAAGTAGCCATGTTCCACAGGTAAAAAGTAGTTGTGTGCATATATATATATATATATCAGTATTAGGCAGCAAGATGTACCCCTAGATATAAGGTAGCCATAGCTGTCCACCAATTGCTGACAGGGTGCAGGGTGCTTGCTGGGGGCTGTGTGCAGGCTGGGACAGGGTGTTGCCTGCGGCATAGTGCAGGCTGGGGTAGGCTGCTGGCTGGGGTAGGGTGCTGACTGGGGCAAGGTGTTGGCTTGGGCAGGATGCTGGCTGAGGTATGGTGCAGGCTGGGACAGGGTGCTGGCTGGCTGGGGAAGGGTGCAGGCTAGGGCAGGGTGCTGGCTGGCTAGGGCAAGGTTGGCTAGGGCTGGCTGGCAGGGTGCTGGCTGGGGCAGGGGGCTGGCTGAGGCAGGGTGCTGGTTTGCTGGGACAGGGTACTGGTTTGCTGGGGCAGGGTGCTGGCTGGCTTGGGCAGGGTGCTGGCTGGGGCAGGGTGCTGGCTTGCTGGGGCAGGGTGCAGGCTAAGGAAGGGTGCTGGCTGGCTAGGGCAAGGTGCTGGCTGGCTGGGGCAGGGGGCTGGCTGAGGCAGGGTGCTGGTTTGCTGGGACAGGGTACTGGTTTGCTGGGGCAGGGTGCTGGCTGGGGCAGGGTGCTGGTTTGCTGGGACAGGGTACTGGTTTGCTGGGGCAGGGTGCTGGCTGGGGCAGGGGGCTGGCTGGGGCAGGGGGCTGGCTGAGGCAGGGTGCTGGTTTGCTGGGACAGGGTACTGGTTTGCTGGGGCAGGGTGCTGGCTGGCTTGGGCAGGGTGCTGGCTTGCTGGGGCAGGGTGCAGGCTAAGGCAGGGTGCTGGCTGGCTAGGGCAAGGTGCTGGCTGGCTGGGGCCAGGGGCTGGCTGAGGCAGGATGCTGGTTTGCTGGGACAGGGTACTGATTTGCTGGGGCAGGGTGCTGGCTGGCTTGGGCAGGGTGCTGGCTGGCTAGGGCAGGGTGCTGGCTTGCTGGGGCCGGGTGCAGGCTAAGGCAGGGTGCTGGCTGGCTAGGGCAATGTGCTGGCTGGCTGGCAGGGTGCTGGCTGGGGCAGGGTGCTGGTTTGCTGGGACAGGGTAGTGGTTTGCTGGGGCAGGGTGCTGGCTGGCTTGGGCAGGGTGCTGGCTGGCTGGGGCAGGATGCTGGCTTGCTGGGGCAGGGTGCTGGTTTGCTGTGGTAGGGTGCTGGTTTGCTGAAGCAAGGTGCTGGCTGGGGCAGGGTGCTGGTTGCCTTGGGCAAGGTGCTCGCTGGGTGCCCCTACACAGACCTCAGACCAGTGGCGACAAGTCCTCCAATCAATGCCGCCCCCGCCGCCTGAGCATCATCTTCACTGCTGGCTTGCTGGGGCAGAGTGCTAGTTTGCTGAGGCAGGGTGCTGGTTTGCTGGGGCAGAGTGCTGGTTGACTTGGGCAGGGTGCTGGCTGGCTTAGGCAGGGTACTCACTGGGTACCATTACACAGACCTCAGATCAGTGATGACCAGTCCTCTGATCAGGACCGCTCCCGCTGTCCCTACCTGAGCATCCTCTTCACTGAAGTATCAGACCTCCGACCAGCACAACAGCAGAGACAGAAAAGGATGCACGCTACTCTTGCCCGGTGTACTCCAAATGTGAAAGTGACTAATGACATCACTTCCACATTTGGAGTACATTGGGTACGAGTAGCTTGCATCCTTCTCTGTCTCTGCTGTCACTGCTCATATGAGGTCTGATAATGTGATAGAGAGTGGGCTCAGGTAGCAGCGGAAAGTGTGGCGGATAGACAACGGGTGGCAGACAGTGCAGTGGTGGAGTGGGGACAGGCATGGCACGGTAGGTTCAGTTTATATGTTTTAGTACGGCAGATCTCTTTAAACCTCGTATACACTTATGCATGTCACTAAAGAGGGATTCAGACTCTATCCCTCCAGCAAAAGTTTTTAGCCGTCGCTATAAACTGAAATGTTGATAGCTTCCAGGCTAGCAATGCATTTTATTAATGCTATGCGGAGGGGCGAGAGTCCAACAGAGCGCCACACAATAGAGTTGGTACGACAAAGGAGAGAACAATCCCCAGGTCAAGTTGATCTCCCGAAGCATCAAGGGGGTTCAGGGGCCACTGTAAACACCTGAGAGGCCAAGAACCATCTAGTGTGTGTATGAAGCTTTAGAATACCTTACTTGTTTTTATTGCTGGGGCTTCCAGTTTTTATATTAAAGGAAAAAAAGTTCCATGGAGGATACAGGGGCAGGAAGTGAGGGAAAATCTCTTAGCAGTGATAAAAACATCATTAAATTGTCACAAAATATTCTCACCTCTTTACATACTACCTAAAAATAAAGTAAAAATATTTCCTGTAGTTGAGATCTAAATTTTAGCCCACAGTTGGTATTTAAAACACAGATTAGGAATGCAATTAGCCTACCTGTATGTTTTTTAAGATGTTGGTGGAAAGTGGAGTGCCGCCCTAGAGAAACTAGGAGAATATACAAAAACAATGATGTTCATGTCTTGGGTTTGAACCTGAAACTCTAGTGCTGAAAGGCAAGAATGCTAGTCACTTATCCTTCATACTTTTCTCACTACTGTGTTTCAGGAAATCAGACGAGCAGGTGCCCCTCTCACTACTGTGTTTCAGGAAATCAGACGAGCAGGTGCCCCTCTCACTACTGTGTTTCAGGAAATCAGACGAGCAGGTGCCCCTCTCACTACTGTGTTTCAGGAAATCAGACGAGCAGGTGCCCCTCTCACTACTGTGTTTCAGGAAATCAGACGAGCAGGTGCCCCTCTCACTACTGTGTTTCAGGAAATCAGACGAGCAGGTGCCCCTCTCACTACTGTGTTTCAGGAAATCAGACGAGCAGGTGCCCCTCTCACTACTGTGTTTCAGGAAATCAGACGAGAAGGTGCCCCTCTCACTACTGTGTTTCAGGAAATCAGACGAGCAGGTGCCCCTCTCACTACTGTGTTTCAGGAAATCAGACGAGCAGGTGCCCCTCTCACTACTGTGTTTCAGGAAATCAGACGAGCAGGTGCCCCTCTCACTACTGTGTTTCAGGAAATCAGACGAGCAGGTGCCCCTCTCACTACTGTGTTTCAGGAAATCAGACGAGCAGGTGCCCCTCTCACTACTGTGTTTCAGGAAATCAGACGAGCAAGTGCCCCTCTCACTACTGTGTTTCAGGAAATCAGACGAGCAGGTGCCCCTCTCACTACTGTGTTTCAGGAAATCAGACGAGCAGGTGCCCCTCTCATTACTGTGTTTCAGGAAATCAGACGAGCAAGTGCCCCTCTCACTACTGTGTTTCAGGAAATCAGACGAGCAGGTGCCCCTCTCACTACTGTGTTTCAGGAAATCAGGTGAACAGGTGCCCCTCTTACTACTGTGTTTCAGTATAGGGGACTAAAAGAGACCGAAAAGCCCTTCTGTTTTAAGAAGGCAAACTACACTGAGCATAAAGGAGTTGATGTTTACAACTGGCTGTCAAGTGTGTCTCGGTAGCTGCTCTGTTGATGGTAATTAGACTGCAAACTCCTCTTGGGCAGATTTGTTGCTGAATATTTGATGTTTAAAAAATTAGAAGTAAATAAAATAATTCATTTTAACATTGCCAATTTATTCTATTATTTGTATCTGTTGTGCACCCTATGGTATGGCCCATAAGGATTTTAGCATGTTGTAGTAATCAAGCAATAGCTACACACAAGAGTACTGTCCTCATTTAAGCAAATGAATAAAACATCATTTTACCTTCTCTTGGATGAACACAAATCATAATAACATCAGTCTTGTTAGAACACTCATACAGAGCATCAGATGCCAGGGAACTTGTCGCATGGATTGTTCAGCACGACAGCACCATGTGAGCATTTTACCTCGGAATTACTGCTATTGTTTCTTTCTACTGGCAAATAGCAAGAATAGAAGACTACAAAACAGAACTTTCTCTACAAAGCTGCTTCAACAAAACAACTTACATAACTGTTTTTTTCCTCCTAAATGATTTATATAATATAGACAAATACCACAAGCCTTCCTAAGTACCATATACAGTATATATTCTTATTACCAGTGAAAGATATTACATTTTCAATTGGCAAGGAAACAGCTTGTGGTAATTTGCTAGTATGTTTTTGTTTGTGGGAGTAGAAGGTTTTTATGGTGTTCTTTGCAATATCACAATGGCTATCATTCATAAAAGTGTGGTCGGTAAAATAAATCCATGCGGGAAAACATCGCTTTCGGTATTTTAGACTTCTGGCTGCTCATTCATAAAAATGTTGCCAGTTGCGATAGCAGTGCGGTGATTTCCCGAACTAGGCTGACGGTAGGCTTGCGGAGACACAGGAAGCTGCCGAGTTGATACATTTCTCCGTGTTCCGTTCTACTGCAGCTGCCTGGGAGGTCTGCGTCTCCATTAACTTAACATGGTTATCACCACATCCAAGGAGTGGTATTTCCCGACCTTATACCGCTTGTGTAAATCTTTATGAATTAACATTTTGTTACATTTGTTACGATAGTCACTGCACAAGGCGGTGATTTATCCCTCTGCTCAGTAATGTCAGCTTTTCATGCGGAAAGAGCCTTTATGAATGGAGATCTTGCTATGTGAACACTGCTATTCCAGCGCAGGAGACTTTGGCGCAGCCGGCGCCACCATAGGCTGTAATAGGAATTACAGCTATAGCAGCGCACAGGGAGTAACTTCGGCGCCGTCAGAAGAAGGAGCTGAAGTTACTTTTAAACACAATAATTCGGCTTCCAGCAATTGCTGGAAACCGAATGATATCATTCCCCACCATCCATGGCGGCCTGGAGGGGGAATAGTATTTAGCGCGGTCGGGAACTTGTGCAATAGCAGGATTAGCCATATACCGGAAGTATCCTGCGCCCAAGTCTCCTGCGCTGATTCCTCTCGTACGCATGGGAAGTGCCTATGGGGAAGTTCATACTACCCACGTTCTGGTATGCTGCGCAGGAAGTGCCTAATCTAATGATAGCGCAGACCTAAGTTACCGAGCAGGATCTGCGGCAACCTGCGTCGGCCATGTTAGTCTATGGCGACGTGAGTTTTCTAAAAGAGTTGAAGATGCGCATGAGCGGAAGTGTATTTTTACAATACGCTTCTGCATACCTGAAGCAGGAAGTGACTGCAAGCGCGCATCACTTCCTGCTTGGCTGATGGCCAGACAGGGATCATTGCGTTAGTATACAGCCTGTTTTTGGCGGTGCGATGCAGTAGGCGCGACACACCGCATCGCTACCACCAGTGTACAGTGTGAAAAAGCTTCGCCATCCATCCGGACAATGGACCGGATGGAACAATGAACTGGATGAAACAACTATATGTTTGCACGTCTATTAGTTGGTCAAACGACTAGAAGCCGTTTGTACACACGCACTGAATTGAAAGTCGTTTGCTCGATAGTCGTCTCAACTGATCCGCAAGTTGGATCGGGCAAACCGCATTTTATCAGTTGGTAGTTTAGGAGTACACACGTCCACCTTATCATCCGAACAACAAGTTTGAACAATAGTTGGTTGAAAAAGTTGGATATATGTACGAGCCTTAAGCGATTGACTTTATTAAGGAATCTACTTCAGTATGGTTGATCGAAAGTCGATCGACTAGTGACCCACACACTACAAACGATATCCTATGTGATTCACCTGCGATTCACTTTCACATTTGATCTGACCGATGTTGTGTCTCCATGCTCTGAATGCAAAATCGATCGAGTCGATCGAATGACATATGAACTGTAGCCGATTCCTGTGCGATCAACCGATATCTTGCATCCTGCCCAATCGACAAAGCTGGTCGATTTGACATAAAATCAGCCACTTTTTATCGATTGGGAATTCTGGAACACAATCTATTCTCTCTTGATTCTATAAAATGATCGAATGGTCAATCGTACAGCCAAATCGCTAGATATATGGCCACCTTTTAAGCCTCATCTACACGGTACAATTTTCTGTCAGATCGGAGCTATTAGACGGATCTATTAGATAATTGGATTGCGTTATATTTTGCAATACATTTTGGGTACTTATCAAAGCAAACTATATCGCAAAAGTGATCTGAAACAATTTAAGCATCTACACGCGATGCAATTTCTTATTAGATCTATCTAAAGGTGGCCACACAATACAATAAAATGATCCGATTTTACGGCAATTCGATAAATAAGATCGGTTCTCCTGAAAAATTTGAAAGCTTTTTTTTCATTTTACTGAAAAAATCTGATCAGATTTCTCGTTTTTTATCGATCCGGAAAGCAGGAAATTTTTCTTAAATTTTTCTAAAGATTGTATGGTGTGTGTTAGATTGTCAATTTATTAATATACACACCCTAGCAATTTTCTCAGAGTTTCCAATCATCGATCAATTTTTTGAGTGATTTTCTGACCGATTTCCGTAGAAATGAATGAAAATCGGTTAGAAAATCGCTCAAAAATTGTTCGATTCTCAGATCAAACATGCTGGAAATAATCGATCTGGCAGGTAAATCTGCCAAAAAATTGTAAGGTGTGGATCCAGTACAATGGATCTGTCTATCTAATGGAAAATTGTACTGTGTAGATGAGGATTAAAGGTACATACACACATCTGATTTTTCCACGGGTCGTTCACAATGGTCGTTTGGACGTCAAATCGGGCGTGTGTACAAACGATCGTTCAGCTGATAAGACTGGTTTTGACCGATCCGCCAAGCAGATCCTTCAAAACCAGCATTATCAGCTGAACGACTGTACACAAGCCCGATTTGACATCTAAATGACCAGTCGTTTGGACAAATCAGACGTTTGTAGCTTGATTACAAGACTCAATGGCTGAAGAAGAAAAGACCTCTGCACGATAGCCAGTACAATGTAGAAAATCATTTATTTAATAAGAAAAAAAAATTCTGGCACTACCTGCTGACATGTTTTGGACACACAATGGTTCTTAGTCATAATCTCTAATCTTAATGGCTGATTGACAGATCCTTAGCTCTTTGTCAATGGCTGACCCTTGTTTGAGCTGGCAAGAGTCATAAAATTCCAAACAGTACACACCATACAATTTTCTGTTAGATTTTTCTGTAATGCTGGGAATACAGGGTACGTCGATTAAGCCATTTAGATGGCTCGATTGATAATTTCTGACATGTCCGATCACCCGCATGGGGGACAATGGAAAAAGATAAGGAAAACTAGCAGAAGATAAGAGAATCGCCAGTGGGGTCAAGCAGGGAATCGATCGGGTGGCATAATCGAGCCACGGAAACGCACCGTGTATTTCCAGCATTATGATGGGAATACACCATACAATTTTCTGTTAGATTTACCTGCCAGATAGATAAAATTCAACATGTTAGAAATGTATCTATCTCACCATCTATCTGCCGAGCATTTAGGCATTGTTCTACTCAGCAGGAGTTAAACAGAGGACAATGCACCAGAGATTTCAGGATGAAACCGATCACAATCTGTGGTGGTGGTGGTTCTGTCGCTGCCCCCGCCTGCCCGCATACATTACCTTCTCCGGCCGGCGCGACTCCCCCTCTGTCCCTGCAGCTTCTTTTCCGCGCTGGGTTCCGGACCGGCTGCTGCTTCATTGAACTCGGCGGCAAAATCGTTAGGTGTATGGGCACCTTAATTCCTTATGCTGGGTACACATAAATGCATTTTTTCGAGCGATTTTCCGTCTGTTCGATTTCCGATTCGATTTCCCAATTGATTTCCGATTCGGTTATCTTTTCTTATCTATTTCCATTCACTTCTATGAGAAATCGATCAGAAAAACGATCAAAAATAACATCGGACATGTTGGAAATTATCTATCGAACCATCTAAATGACTCAGAATCAAGCCGTGTATTCCCGTGTATTCCCAGCATAAAACACACGTTACGATTTTCTTTGCGATAGATGGATCTGATTGATAAATTCCGCCATGTCCGATATTGCTCCCGATCGTTTCCGATCGTTTCCACGATCAATTTCTCATAGCGGTGGATGGAAAAAGATAAGAAAAACGAATAAAAATAAGAGAATCGAGTGCAGAATCCAGTGCGGAATCCTGCCGAAAAAATGATTGGGTCGCAAAATAGCACGAAAAACCGTAACGTGTGTACCCAGCATAACAGAAAATCTAACAGAAAATTGTATGGTGGGTACACACAATGCTAGATACACACGATGCGTTTCTTCGGTCGATTTTCCGTTTGATCAATTTTCGATTCTCTCATCTTTTCTTATCATTTTCCATTCACGTCTATGAGAAATCGAGCAGTAAAACGATCAAAAGTAATATCGGACATGACAGAAATTTTCTATCGACGCCTCTATTGAACGCAAAAACGTATTGTGTGTACCTAGCATAAAGGTACATGTATCTAGCGATTCTGTGGCCTTATTGACCATTCAATTCGATAGTTTTATAGAGCTGGATAAAAATTGGTGCCACAACAAGCGTGCCCAATCAACGATTCAACTGATTTCAGGCTGAAATTAGTCGAATGTATCGATCAAGCCAGTTGGAAAATCAAAACAACATGTTTGATCAGGTGGGCGGCGGTTACGACATACGATATAGTGACAAAGTGACGGAATCCCCAAATGTTAGTGTTCATGCAATAAAATCTCTTATCTGTCAGGCCGCCGCTAGTTTCCAGTTGCTCCTGAATCCTCCATTTGTGTCCCACGTGACTGCCGCATATAGGACTGGCACGTGTGCTATTAATGGCAGCCACATGGGACATAAATGGGAAACAAGGTTCAGGTGGATAAGCTTTAAAGTGGATCCGAGATGAACTTTTACACATTGCATAATTGGGTTCCTTTCCTACTGTTTATAGGGCATTCCTCAAGCCAAATACTTTTTTGTTTTTGTTTCAATACTCTAATTCCCTATAAACTAAACAAGCCACGCCCACAGGTTTTCAGAGAGCCAAGGCACTTTCAGACAGTAGCAAGGGCTCATGAGAGCTTAGTCTGGGCAGGAGGTGGGGGAGGTATTACTAGCCAGAGATTTCAGAGGCAGAGGGGAGGAGGGGGGATTAGTTTTTTTTTTGCTCAAGATACAGATAAGCCTGCCTCTGTGTAATGTTTACAAACAACATGGCTGCTGTTATTGTATCATAAGAAGAAATAAAGGCTGTTTCCGCTCTAATTATTCATGCAAATCAATGGAAATTTGTGGGCAGTCATTACTTCTAAGTTTTGTTGGTATTTTTATGAAGAAATGCTTTTTCACCTTATCTTCAGATTTGGACATTTTTGTAAAACATCATTTTACAAAAGGCTTTTTTTGTAGCATGGTAACAGTATTTGTTTTTGACATTTTCTAAATTTTTAAAGCAGAAATAAAGTCTCAGTTCGAAGACAGAATGCTAGCATTTTTAAAGGAAAAACAACAACTTCTCTCACATAAAGTCATCAAAGAAACTTGTATCTGAATCTGAAATATTTGTCAGATGTTTGGTTTTTTATCCTGTAACAGAAAGTTATATTTTTTCAAATCATCCTTTTTCAGTACATGTACACATTCGTCTGTCTAGTTTAACGCAACTATACAGTAAAATCCATAGGCACATTTTATTTGGACAGTTGTTAACGAAGCCACAATTGACTTTTGGAATAAACTGCTGTCCAACAGTCGTTACTACACAGGCTACTGGATTTACAATCTATTTTCAGAGTGGTGTGTACTGAATCCAACTTCTTAATGGGGCACGAGAAGGATAACACTAATAAGTGGTTAATGACAAACCCATTACTACTTGAGCTGTGTTCTAACCTAAATTAAACATGAACCATGTGCCTAAATACAGAAAACCTTTGTTTTATGCAGGGCTGTGGAGTCGGAGTCGTGGAGTCGGAGTCGTGGAGTCGGGCAATTTTGGGTGCCTGGAGTCGGAGTTGGGAAAAAATGCACCGACTCCGACTCCTAATGAATTTGTAACTGTAATTAAAATAGAAAATATGATAAAATGTTCTATTTCTCAGATAATAGTCATTAAAAATAATGTATATATACAGTATATATACAGTAATAGCTGTGCTTAGTCCACAAAAATGAAATAAACCAATCAAAATTAGTTACTTGTGCTGCTTCAATAAAGCAGTCCCTGTATTTTTAAGGTCAGATATACATATCTGATTGTGACTGTATATATGATGTGTACACAGGAATCTCTTATATATACTAAATAACATCTATGCTGTAAGAATAAAGCCTGATGTGTAGCTGTGTCACTAATAGAGATGGTCAATGAGATGGAAATAATTCTGCACTGATGCTGATTTATGCAATGTACACACTCCCTTTGCTGATGAAATCAAATAATTTGATATGTTGTTAAAATTTGGTTTGGAGACTACAAATTAAAGGGTACCTGAGACGGATGAAAAGTAAAGTTTTATACATACCTGGGGCTTCCTCCAGCCCCCTTCAGGCTAATCAGTCCCTCGCTGTCCTCCACCACCCGGATCTTCTGCTATGAGACCTGGTTATTCAGCCAGTCAGCGCTGTCCGGCCGCATGCCACTCCCACAGCCAGGAACATTCTGCACCTGTGCAATAGTGCTGCACAGGTGTAGTATGCTCCTGGCGGCGGAGTGTGTGCATGCGCACTACACCCGACTGGCTCAAGTACCTGGACTCATAGCAGAGGATCCAGGTGGTGGAGGAGGACAACGAGGGACTGATTATCCTGAAGGCGGCTGGAGGAAGCCCCAGGTATGTATAAAACTTTAATTTCATCTGTCTCAGGTTTACTTTGTTACACAGTAGTACTATACTCTACATATGCACTCCCCACAGAGCTGCAGGGAATCCACTGAGAATGCTGTGCACATTGAACACAGAGGTGTTGTCTGTTTACAATCTCCTCATTCCCCTGCAGAGTACCTGCACATCATTCTTACATGTACCCACACTTACATTGCCTAGGGCCTGATAGATGTTCTTTGTTCCGGTTTGTACCTTTTACAAGTACTCTTACCAAGGACTAGTTTTAGTCTAAAGGGAATAAATATAGTAGTCTATAGTAGTCTACATATCCTTCTCACTTCAGTTGTCTTGTAAAATTCCTAAGCGTTGGCAGTTAAGAGACGAATTTCATGTTACATACTTTTACTCAACAAAATTGTAATATGCAAATTAAAGGAGTCGGAGTCGAGGAGTCGGAGTCGGTGGAATCCTAAACTGAGGAGTCGGAGTCGGTGGATTTTTGGACCGACTCCACAGCCCTGGTTTTATGAAAACATAACTACAGTATATCGTCCGAAATAAGTCAACCTCTCCGTCCCCGCTACCCCTCCAGATACATGCTGTAAAACTTGTTACAATGTATAATGGGAGTGAGCGGAGCTTACCTACTCCTCTTTCCCACCCATGATCCGGTTATTTTAATGAATCGATTCGAATCCGAACTTCCCATCACTAGTGTCACTGCCTGCATTGCCGCCCTCTATACTTCGGAGGGCGGAATTGCAGGCATGACACTAGTGATGGGAAGTTCGGCTCTTTTCAATGAATCGATTCATTTGAATCGATTCATTAAAAGAACCGGATCATGAACGGGAATTAGGAGTAGGTAAGCACCGCTCTCTCCCATTATACATTGTAGCAAGTTTTGCAGCATGTATCTGGAGGGGTAGCAGGGACGGGGACCCAGGTGAGGGAGGGGGTGTACCCCCTCCCCGCCGACTGCTGCAACCCCCGTCATGCCTGCTATACCCCTCCAGCATGGCGGCCCCCTCTCTCCCCACAGGCTGTGACATAGAAACGGATCCCTTTCGGATCCAAAATTTGCCTGTGTGGAGGGGGATCTGTTTTCTCATTGCCTGCCATTACCCTTCTGTGTATCAGGATCTAGATCCGTTGCGTGAAAATGCAGCAGATCCGGACCTTTCCGTTCAGGTTTTAAAAACATTTCCCCACTGCTATTTTTAATATTGCTATCCGTGGCTCCGTTTTTGATCAGGTTTTACAACCGGGGCCACGGATACGTTTCCGGACCTAGTGTGGACCACAAAAATATTTGCCTATTAAGAGGGAAGCCTTATAAGGGAATGAAGATGGGTGCCTCTGTAGTCATCTTACTTCAGGTTCCCTTAAAAGGGACAGTATAGGCTTTGTAAAACAGAAGCATCTGCAGTTTATTACTTACATGTGTACAAACAGCAAGACTCAAGGCATAAAGGAATGCTTCCCATGGCTCCACCCACCACTGCCAACAATTTTGAAAGGACAGCGTGGGAGCGATCAGGCTGGGGGGGGGGGGGGGGGGGGCAGGTGTTGGGCGGCTGGAGGAAGCTCCTAGTATGTATATTTTATTGTGGGGCCCCTGTCTCAGATACACTTTCAGGAGCTGCATTTGTGATACAAGTCTAATGCTGCTTTTACACTGCGGAGATGCGTAAAACCCCTGTAAAAACAGGATCACAATGAAGGGACAAAGCCACATTTCACGTTAAGCACACAGTGCAATGCATATGGTGAAGCATACAGTACAGAGAAAGCATGCAACTGTTAACACGCACGTTATGCAATACCGCACTGCATGCATCATGTTATTTCAACGGATCCATTTCACTTCATGATACGCATTATTCCAGTAATGCACTTTTCACTAATAGAGCAACAGATGCTGTCCCCTGGGTTTAATAGGTCTTTTGTGCATCAGGCCTATAGCGAGGAAAGAAAGGAGAAAGTATTGTACTAAGTCCCACCTTATAAGTAGGTACACCATAATGAACTTTATCAGTATTCAATTAGATTGGAGAGATCCCATTATTTACATCTCTGGTTCCATTCCCTCCTCTTTTTTCTGTGTTTTTCATGTTTATTATGGTCCTCAATTGAATTAAATAAAGTTCATTATAATTTACCAAACTATGTGGTGCGACTTAGTACAGTACTTTTTTCTTTCTTACTTCTCCAGTATTTCTTTATTGTGATCACACACACATTGCGTTATATCTGTAAGTGTTTACTCAGTGGTTCTTGTACACTCATTTTTTTTTTCTGATCTTCTTATTTAGGAGAAAGGAATATGGACTGATTGAGCATAGTACAATCAATGCTCTTCCAAGCCCTGCATAGGGGCAGGTATATGAGCTGGAAATGCCTGCTGCAGGTCCTTTTTAACACCTTTGCTGACATGGTCTTAATGCACACTAATCACTTGTATAAACCTTAAAGAGGATCTGACCTGGATAAGCAAGTATTTGTATTTTCAACTGACTGAGACATCATAACTGCAGAATCCTCATTATGTTAGGAAGAATCCACACTTATGGTTGAAGGAAACATAGAAATACTCTCTAAAGCAGGTCTTTCCAACTCTAGTCCAGGGCTATAGCCATGTCAGTGTTTAGGATGGATAGAGAAATGGTGAAATGTGTTCTATTTGATGAACCGCACCTTTACTGATTCAGTCCCATCAATTAATTTAAGATGTGCCAAAAATGTGTGAGGACCTCGACCTTTGAGGGCTGGCATTGGATAACCCTGCTCTAAAGTGTGTGTGACTGCCTTGAAAAAATGTGCTGCCTGATGTAGATGGATGGAACATACACATGCCTTCTGCTGCTGTCTGGGAGTACAGCTCCCTACAAATGCTACATTTTCATTGCTCAAGAAGATAGTTTGTGGTCGACTTGGGTGAAGTACGAGTGAGGTCCCCAAAGATTGTTGTCTTTTTTAAGATCCACCACATGGAATCCTGACCACCATTGTAGTTCTGCTGAGCTTTCCTTCTTCACTGAAGAAAACATGCAGCCTATAGACAGCCATGTAGTCTCTGAATAGCGATCAGTCATAAACCATGAGGCACTCACGATCAGTTGTCTTGGGCAATAGTCATTGAGCATACATAACTTAAGAGTAGTTACATAGTTACATAGTTATTTTGGTTGAAAAAAGACATACGTCCATCGAGTTCAACCGGTACAAAGTACAACTCCAGCCTGCTCCCTCACATATCCAGTTGATCCAGAGGAAGGCGAAAAAACCCTTACAAGGCATGGTCCAATTAGCCCCAAAAGGGAAAAATTCCTTCCCGACTCCAGATGGCAATCAGAGAAACTGCCTGGATCAACATCATTAGGCATAACCTAGTAATTGTAGCCATGGATGTCTTTCAACGCAAGGAAAGCATCTAAGCAGGTATAGAGTTTGCCATAAAGACTTCCTGTGGCAATGCATTCCACATCTTAATCACTCTTACTGTAAAGAAGAGTACTCCCTATTGAAATCAGGAGCAATGGTAGCAGGGGCGTAACTAGAAATCACTGGGCCCCCTTGCGAAACTCTGGATGGGACCCCCCACCCCAGGTGCTCTCAGTATAGATAGCCAGGTATAGGTGCCCGTCCCCAGTATAGCAAGGTATAGGTGCTCACCCCAGTATAGCCAGGTATAGGTGCATTCAGTATAGCTAGGTATAGGTGCCCACAGTAAAGCCAGCCATGGGTACCCTCAGTATAGCTAGTTATAGGTGCCCTCAGTATAGCTAGGCATGGGTGCCCTCAGTATAGTTAGGCATGGGTGCCCACAGTATAGTTAGGCATGGGTGCCCACAGTAGAGTCAGGCATGGGTGCCCACACTATAGCTGGGTATAGGTGCCCCTAAAATAGCCACATATATATGTGCCCCCAAAATAGCCACGTATAGGTGCTCTCAGTATAGCTAGGTATGGGTGCCCACAGTATAGCCCGGCATGAGTGCCCACAGTATAGCTAGGTATAGGTGCCCTCGGTATAGCCAGGCATGGGTGCCCACAGTATAGCCAGGCATGGGTGCCCACAGTATAGCTAGGAATAGGTGCCCTCAGTATAGCCAGGCATGAGTGCCCACAGTATAGCTAGGTATAGGTGCCCTCAGTATAGCCAGGCATGGGTGTCCCCAGTATAGTCGGCATGGTCGCCCTCAGTATAGCCAGGCATGGGTGTCCCCAGTATAGCCAGCATGGTCGCCCTCAGTATAGCCAGGGGCACCAGGGTGCAGCGCATGAGGGCGGAGCAATTTCCACACACAGCGACAGGGAGGGGCCCCACTCCCCCACCTTGGGCTCCCTAGTCAGCGCTATCCCCTCAGCATTAATGGGCAGAATCAGTGGGCGTGGAAAAGCAGACATACCTCTTCTGTGTTCCCATCTCTGGAGGTCTGATCTTCTCTGTATCAGCGCCTGGCGCTACTTCCTGATAAACAGGAAGTAGCGTCGTCGTGCCCTGATACAGATAAGAACCCCAGGCATATGGAACGCAGAAGTAAGTCCGTGTTCCCTTTTGTATGCCCGCTGCTGCTGCCCATTAATGCTGGGGGGTGAGCGCTGACGGGGAGCCTGAGGTGCTATGCTATAGCAGCATAGAGGGTGATATAGTGGCTGGGAACGCGGAAAATCACCCGCGTTCCCAGCCTGTCGGCGGCTGTCGCCGACCCCGGAAGTAGCTGCCGGCGGGGACAGGACGATCGGAGCGGGGCTGCAGGGGCACAATACAGCTTCAGGGGGCTGAGGGATGCCACGGGTGAGTAAATATCATTTTTTTTTTTCAGACTTAAATATTCCTTTAATAGCGTAATAGGACAGCAGCTCTACCTAGACTTGGGAACAGATTCTAAATCTCGAAAGGTGAAGTTTGGCACGGTGGATGTCACTCCTACCTTGCAGTGTTGGGTCCATGGTTCAGATCTGGGTCAGGAAACTATTAGTATGGAATTTGTATATCCTCCCAGTGTTTGCATGGGTTTCCTCTGGGTTCTTCCCACATCCTAAAAACCTACAAAAGTTATTTGACTTCCTCCAACAATTTGACTTATCTTGCTGAGATGGACATATGACTATAGTAGGGATTAGATTGTAATCCCCTCTAATGCTAGGATTACACGATGCGTTTCTGCTGCTCGATTCTTAGCTCAATCGTTTTTGCCGCTCGATTCTGCACATCTTCCGCTCATTTTTTATCTTTTTACATCCACTTCTATCAGAAATTGAGCGGCAAAATGATTGAACGGGAGATCAGACATTCTGGAAATTATCTATCGAACCATCTATCTGCGGCAGAAACAAATCGTGTATTCCCAGCATGAGGGACAGTTAGCGACAAGACTGTATACTGAGTAATGCACTGCAGAAGATACTAGTGCTACATAAATACTAAAAGATTCCATGTTTACCTATACAAACATATTATGGGACCACAAAACTATCTGTTACTACCTCTTGCCAGAGGTTGCGTGCACATACGCGCGCGTGATCGCACTTTGACCTATATTTCCTCTGGTCGGATCCCTGTGCTCTATTTTGATGTGCACATGCGGGTTTAAACCTATGTGCATGCGCATACGTGAAAGCGCTAGTTTGGGCACAAGTTTTGAAATGGCTATTTAGGCTAGGTTTCCGCTTGTGCGAAAACGGGCCGATTCCCCGGTCAGGAATTCGGTGGAATTTGGCAGCCTCTAGAAGTTAATGCAGAGCATCTGAATTCATGGCCAGGGAAAAATCTGATGGCCTGCAGCATAATCTCGTGCGAATCCCATAGCCATACATAACGCGGCTAGAGCGATTCGGGTGTGAAATGCGTCACAGCTGTGCCGGTATCGTGTCTTGCAAGACGCATGCTGGGCACAGTGGAAACGTAACCTGAGGCCTTGTTCACATTATAGGCATTTTTTTAAAATTTTAAGCTAAAAGCGTTTGTGCAATGATTCTCTATGGGAGAGTTCATATCAGAGCAGTTCGTTTGCGATCCGCTTAGAACAGCGGTGCTTGGGCCATTTTTGAGGTGATTTGCCTCAATGGAAGGTATAGGAAAACCGCAAAACGCTCACAAAATCGCTTTGGCAAGCGATTGCATGAGCGTTTTTTTTTAATACATTGTATTTATTTTTTCCCGATTTTTTTCCAGATCAAAAGTCGAAAGTGCTCTGCAAAAGCGCTTACAAAAACGCCCACAAAAACAAGCAAACGCACAGAAAATCGCTAGAAAATGCTTAAAAAAAGCGCAGAAAAAAAAGCCCACCACAGACACAGTTTTTCGCTGCAGCCTTCAGCCTGTTGATTTGTGTACCCGTTGCCGATCCTGGTTGTTCCTGACTTCCGCCCGTTTGCTGCATGTCCTGACCTTAGCTTATTGTACTGATCATATCTGCCTGCCTTGACCCTTTGCCTGATTAATGTTTACGTCTGTCTGCAGCCTGCCTTGACCCTTTCCCTTATTACTTCTGTCTGCCACCTGCCTTCAGCTTTTGCCTGATTACCATTTACGTCTGTCTACCGCTTGCCTTGACCCTTTGCCTGATTACGTCTGTCTGCTGCCTGCCTTGACCTTTTGCCTGATTATGATTACGTCTGTCTGCCGCCTACCTTGACCCTTTGCCTGATTACCATTTACTTGATATATTTTCTCAGTTGCGCTCCCCTCCTCTCCCACTCCCCTCTATCCCAGGGCCTGCTGCAACTCAAACACAGATGCTACATGTACATCTCAGAACTCAATGCAATACACAACATGGAGTGCGCTACCCCCTCCCAGTGTCCAAGACCTGTAAAGACAGTCCTTATAGGCAATCCGTTTTGCTTTTCAACGTCCAATGTCCAGACACTCCAGATATTCCACCCGTGGCGAAGAATTTACATGTATGGAAGGAAAGACAAGAAAGCGCACTCCATGTTGTGTATTGCATTGATTACCATTTACGTCTATCTGCCGCCTGCCTTGACCTTTTGCCTGATTACGATTACGTCTGTCTGCTGCCTTCCTTGACCCTTTGCCTGATTACCATTTACGTCTGTCTGCCGCCTGCCTTGACCTTTTGCCTGATTACGATTATGTCTGTCTGCCGCCTGCCTTGACCCTTTGCATGATTACCGATTACATCTGTCTGCTGCCTGCCTTGACCCTTCTCCGATCCTTCTTGTGCCCATCGCTGCTTGCTGGGACTCTCTTCTTCTTTGTGGCCACACTTCTGTGTATGGGTGTGGCTGTACTGCGTAGGCACAATGTCGGCCCATGCACAGTGCTGTTTGTGCATGGAGTAAACCTTCGTGGACAAGCGGCTGCGTGTTACTGCGCAGACCGTCATTGTGTGCATAGTGCGGCCATGCAAACATATTCGACAGGCCCTTGCTGAATAGGTTTAGAGCAGAGGTGCCCACACTTTTTAGGCTTGTGAGCTACTTTAAAAAAATTAGCAAATCGAAATGATCTACCTATGTATGATTTTAGGAGCACGCTTGTATATACAGAATGGAACATGTAGTGGGGTCGGGATCTACCATGAAGCCCTTCGCGATCTACCAGTAGATTAACAATGGTTAATTTGCATATATTCAGCAGTGATGCCCTGGGAGACATCTCAAGCTCACTCTAACCTGAATTATCGCAAATTCTTTCTGTTTTAGGAAAGCAAACTTTTGTAAATATTAAGTCTGGTAAAATAAAAATATGTTCAACCCACCCTAAACAATGTCTTGAATGGTATACGAGATATATAGCCTGTTAGCAGAATATCTGTGAAGAGGTTATAAAATGAAGCTGAATCTAAGCATATGTATATCTATAAAAACAGACATCACAGTGTGTGCTCGCTGAGCCGGAGGGTGTTGAGGAGTACAGTCATGGCCGGATTTCTGGCAAGGCCACATAGGCCATGGCCTAGGGCACCAGATAAACGAGGGGCGGCCTGCAGACAGTGGGCATTATTTGCAGGGCAGTATTTACAAGTGTCCAAACAAATGAAAGGGGTCAGGATAACTGCACTATTAGTACCAGCTGGCATCTGCCTGTGCTGTGCTCAGGGCCGGCTCTACCATAGGGGCAAAGGAAGCAATTGCCCCAGGGCCCCAGAGCCTGCAGGGGTCCCCAGTGGCTACAAGAGGCAAAACAAAATTCCAAAAAGACCTTATAGTTTTAGAGAAAATCAATTTTAAAGTTTCAAAGGAAAAAAAAAATACACATTTAAAAACCCGATGACTTTAATGGTTAATGCGGTAGCAAATCCACCTTACATGCTAGAAACCCTACATTTGCAGGATATGTTCAGGAAATCATTGGGAATAAGAAGAAAAAAACAATTTTTCGAAAAGACCTTATAGTTTTTGAGAAAATCGATTTTAAAGTTTTGAAGGAAAAAAGTATACTTTTAAATGTGGTAAATGTCACTTTTAGTAGCAAACCTAACGGTAGTGTAATTTTACATGTATCAGAAGAAAGAGCAATACATTTCCTGATGGGGTTTCCAGGGGGTTCATACGCAGTACATATGGACCTCCTGGAAACCCCTCCGCAGCCGCAGTGCTTTGGCCAGGGATCGCTATACAGCCGCAATATGGCTGTATGAAGATCCCTGGCATTTTTTTCCTATTTTCCCAATTTTTTTATGTTTAGAGTGTGGGAAATGTTTTTTAAAAAATTATGTGGGGTCCCCCCTCCTGAAACATTTTAACCCCTTGTCCCCCATGCAGGCTGGGATAGCCAGAATGTGGAGCTCTGACCGATTGGGGCTTCACACCCTGACTATACCAGCTGCAAAAAAGGTCCCTTAATGCCGATTTTTGTTCCTGGGTATCTGTTGGGGGGCCCCCCAGGTTTATTTTGCCATGGGGCCCCATTGTTGCTAAAACCGGCCCTGGCTGTGCTGCAGGCAGCTGCAGTCCGTTAACCAAACGTTTGTGAACAGTGTGTGACTAGCAAAAAGCCAGACCTTGTCCAATGACATAGCAGCAGCTGCAGGCAGTTACAGAAGGCCGGGTCTCACGCACTTGGTGTGGGGGATGAAAGGACCAGGGGCAGCACCAGCAAATAGTACAGAATACAGAAGGCAGCCTCTCACAGTACTCATTTCTTAATTATTGATTGGCAGCGCTGTTACCCTGGAGAAAGCAGTGGGTACAGGACTCACTTTTACGTGTTGCTGACCCCACCCAATGTCCAATTGTGAGACACTTTTGACTATGTGTGTGTGGTGGACGGCTCCCACCACGCCCATCACCTGTAGATCGCTTGATTGACCAGTTCCCCCGTGTGACGTGATTGATTCACTTCACGTTGCCATGGAGACCTCGGCACTAGCCACAATAGTGGACACCAGCGGCCCAAAAATTTTTGGGTGGGTGTGTGTGTGGAGAGAGGTGGTAGGATACGGTTTCGGTTGGGGCGGCTGGTAATAGTCGGCCTTGGGCGGTAAGAAGTACAAATCCGGCCCTGAGTACAGTGAGTCCTCCTGGCACTCTGTCTCACAGCGCTGGTGGATGAGCTCGCACGGCATCACAGCTCAACAGAGCCATCCCCTATGAGGTGATTACTTCTGCTCTACTCTTATTGGACAGTACCAGGAACCCAATACAACCCGCCCTCCCTGGGGAATCCCGTATGATTGACGTAAGCCCTTGTCCAATCACGGGGCAAGTAACGGGACGAACTCCTCCCTCAGACTTGGCTTGCTGCCCAGACGAGAAGACAGCTGCACCTCTGTTTCACTCTCGGTTTTGGCCACACCCCTCTTCTTGGATCCCTTCTCTGACGGGCCAAGGGCAGTGATGCCGGGGTGTAGTGATTGGCCAGAGGATGGGAAGTGGGCGGGATTTGTGGCTGCTCGGTTCCGCCTGCCTTGTGCCGCTAGCTTGTAGCTGTGTACGGGGGAGAGGAGGGGCCGCCGTAATCCTGCTACTGTAGCGCTATGCTCCTGGGCTTCGGAGCGGGAGTGGGCTGACTGCGGAGTCTAGCTCTCTGTGTGTGGTATCGCGGAAGAGGAGGGGCTGTGTGAGGAGGGGGCGGTTTCCGCCGTGAGTTCCCCTCTGACACGGAACCTTTCTATCCTGTGTAATCTGTGTGTGAGGAGCGCCTCCCCCTCCTCCCTCCACCTCCTGGCCATCTTTATTACATTCATTACCGCAAAGGAAGAACGAGCTTGTAACCAAGCACCGCTGCCGCCCGCAGGGAGTCGTTACCGGGGGAAGGTGAAACTGCCAGGTGTCCGGCTATGACCCGCTGCTCCGACCCGGACCTGTGAGCAGCCACTGGCTTTCTAGGTGGGTGACTGATCCTCCTGAGCTGGCCATCTAGGCACACTGGCTGATCGTCTCGTACTGCCCACCCATGGGGCGGGGGGACAGGAAGCGGGGGACCCTCTGCTGTGCCCAACATATGATCCATGCTGTGTCCCACAGGGACATCCTGGGCTGCTGTTGGCTTCCTGTTGTGACTTCTTGCCTGGCAGGATAGCCAGGCCTGCTGGGGGCTGGGCACACATGGATGGGGAGAGTGTTGCCTTCCTTGGGTGAGGGTGGCGAAGGTGTATGAGGGACTTGTTTTAACTGTATGACTTGGAGGGTCATAAGCAGGTCACTGTGCATCAGTTCTGTGGATACTCTGACTACATATGTAGAAAGAAATCTGGGCAAGATTCATATCTCACTAACATATTTGTACCTAAATGTATACTATTTACATTAACAGCAAACGAGGAGTGCTTTGTGGCTTAACTGAACCCAACAGAAATATCCTAGACAGAGTGACTTGAGTATAGATATGTTTAATAAACATTACTTCTTCAAATCTGATCAGCCAATATCCTTTCTGGCCCTATTTATTCTATTGATTGTAGAGGGGAAAAAACACAGCCGATTTGAATTTTTTAGTTCACATCTTTCATTTACTTTGATTTCCACTTTGCAATTCAAGGTAGTACTCTGAAGTTACAGTTGTTCTGATCCATGCATGTACATCTCTCTATAGACTCCTCAGTAAAAGTACTTGATCTCCACTTGATTCTAAGTTAGTGCTGAAAGGAAATTGATTCACTTTTTTTATTTGTTTTGATTACACGGTTGACTTTTGCTTCACATATCAGGTGTGTTAAGTATTTGGGCCCGTTTCCACTATCACGAATTCGCATGCGTTACCCGCATGCGAATTCGCATAGCCAGTGCAAGTGGATGGAACTGTTTCCACTTGTGCATTTCCCCGCACGTTTTTCTGTGCAGAAAAAATCTGCATGGTAGGGCCCTCAGAATTCGCCTGCGTGTGGAATGCAGGCGAATCGCACGCAATGTATTTAATAGGGAAATCGCATGCGTTTTCCCCATGCGTTTTTTGCCGCAAATTCGCATGCGATTTCGCATAGGTACCCATGTTAATTCACACAGGCAGCGACATGGTTAAAATCGCATCACCCTAACCTATGCGAAATTGCGGCACAAAAAGCATGCGGTATTGCACCCGCATGAGATTTGCCTGCGGTGATTCGCCGGCGATTCCGCAACGCTATAGTGGAAACAGGCCCGAATGTTTGTTGTGTTGTGAATTGTCGTGTGTGGGTTTTTTTTTTTTTTTTAATACAGATTTATTGCGCGTACGTTGACATGAATTCGCATGTTGTCTGCTTTCATCCTGAGAATGGCTGTGATCTCATCTGACCTATTATGTCAGGCTGTTGTCAACTACAGTGTGTTGGTGAGGGTTGCCACAAACTACATATGTGAAGTGTTTAATGAATAAATCATTCCACTGCAAACATGTATTACATCACAGCTCCCCCCCACTTTTTTTTTTTTTTTTTTCTAGCACGGTACAAATTTGGAATTATTTTTTTTTTAATTAGGCGTAGCGGTGGTGAGGCATACTTTAATTTTACTGTATACCTCACTTTATATACTCAACCCAATGCACACAGGGTATAAGGAGCTTATAACTATATTGGAGAACTATGGAGGCTGTCCTCTTAATTTCCTTTTCAACAGTTAATTTCCACTTTGTTTTAGGCTTAGTTTACACTGCAAATTGCAATCACAAAGCATTTTCTGCATGGCAACTCCCCCCCCTTAACAATTTTTAAAGGAATGTGTTTTTTTTTTTTTTTTGCACATAACTTTAGCAGAATTGCTTTGGAAAATGGTACAGGTAGCAAGATTTTGATTTTCTACAAATTGAAACCTCATAGGGTTATACTGCACTAGTGCTTTGCTGATGGGCAAGCGCAGCGCAATTGCCCTCTGTGTCAACCAGCCCTCACTGATTGTTTGTTTGCATGTAGCACTTTGAGTCTTTGAGCTGGAAACTGGAACATGTAAGCAGATCAGGGTTTCCAATGAGCATAGTGTAGTGCCTTGCGCACACACAGTGCTAGACAGTTCTTGGTGCCTTCTTTTCCAAGAATCTTGCGCGTGTACATCTACAGCCCTTTCATGCGTTGGTGGTCTATTTGCTTGGCAGGTTGGCTATGTGGAGGGATTGCTTTCCTAATTACCCTACCCACTCCATCCAGGCTTGACTCCGAACTGTCACCCAGTGGACGGTGTCCTGATTCGTAACTACAGGTGTGCATGAGGCTTAACACCCGCACTGCATCACATAGAGCAACATAAACTGTTATAACCTGCACATTATTTTTACGTCATACAGAATTGCAATACTAACATCTTCATTACTGCCCACATTATTCAGGAACGCACCGTGGAAAGTGCTTTTCGGTAACGTGGTTGGATACAATGCAGATGTAACGCACTGCGCATAGAATAATGGCATCCTGAAAGTTCATATGTGAATTCTTCAGGAAATATAACTGGAAGAACATTTAGGCTGCCATAGACATAAAGAGCCATTTGAACTTTTCATCAATCATAGACCGTCAAATCCGGCAACTGTTAATTTACTTATAAATAGTCATTCAGTGATGGTGATCATTGCTTAAGAACTTGTTTGGCATTAATGGAGAATGTAATTGAACACTCACATACACTTTTTTATGTGTATAGCATTTTAGGATTGTCTCTGATGCCTTAATAACCGCTTCCCAAACGCCAAGCAGTCACTTCAGACATTTGATAAGTGCCCTCGTAGCTGTTCACATCAGCATATTTAAAACCCCGGGTCAGAGATGAATGGTTTTGCATTGAAGGGCACTGTTCTTTTTGCAAGACGCCTTCAGATTGCTGCATGCAATAGTTTGGGGTCGCAGTTGAATGAATGAATGAATTGAATTGTCGTAAACCCCTCCCACAAATGTCAGTGCCTCACAGCACTGAGGTACTGACATTGCACTGTGGGAGCCTTGTTGCATTGTGGGTAAAACCAGCTGTTTCCAACTGCCAAAAAAAGCAAGCAGCATCTCTTTGCAGTGACATCACCTGCCAGCAGTAAAAATGTCACCATGTGATACATGTCATAATGTAAATCAGGGAGAGGAAAGATTTTACAATGAGCAAACACTGACTAAATCATTTATACATAATTATTGTAAAAAATAAGCACTTTAATTACATTATTTTCACTAGAGTTACAATTTAAAAACCTTATCGGTAACCCCGAGTCAGGCTCGGGCTGGAATCTGCAGCTCAGACCGTTGACTCCGGGCTGGATGCATGAAAGGTGAGCAAAGTGCAAGGCTGCCACAGATCTATCTAGTAGTATGATTTTTAGGGTCTAAAAGCGTGTGAAAAATTGCAATGCTTTCAGACACTAAAACCCGGAAATAATCATACCATCAGGGAGGTTAACACTCCCATCACAGCTTACCTAAACAAACTATGGGGGAGGAAAAGGCAAGTGCCTTGCCTTGGGCCCCATTTCTTCTTGATCCTTTTCTCAATAGGGCTCTAATCAGTAGTGCAAGTTATTTGTTATAATTGCTGAGTTTTGTTTTATTGGTAAGGATTCAAGCTCACCTTTTGCTAAAGTTTACAATTAAAAAAATGAGTCAGGGCTTTTGCAGAAATTTTCAGCACTTTGACAGAAATAGGATAACTAGTTTATAGAGTCAGTGTAACCTTTATAGAAGCAGTAGGTAGTGCTTCTCCAGAGTCATACTGTACACGCTGAAACTGACATGTTTTTATCTCAAAGAAACCTGACCCGAGGCAAAGGGGTAAGCACAGAGGTACAGTATGTTCATGTTGCATCCGCATACCTCTGTGTGTTGTCCATTCCTCTGCTTGAGGAAGGTGACTTCGGTCACAAAGGGGTGGATTGGACATGCTGCACAGGCGAGGCCAAAGGTTGGCTACTTACTAAAGTCACAGCCGCGAATGGAGTGACATGGGGGCAACTGAGCCTTACGGGCATGATCAGGAAGACCAGTGAGGCTCTGCACACATGCCCCACATCTCCCTAGCCTCCATTTTCAAACAGCAGATGACTTTGGGTATCCTTTAGACGTCGTTCACATTATTTAGCACAGATGGCTGTGTGATTTGGAATGCAACACGTCCGATCGCACGCCATTTGCGTTACTATGCGCTGCGCTAGAGATCCCATTCATTACAGTGAATGGGATCTGCGCTGCGATTCCCGAAAATGCCGCTGCAGGGCGATAGCGCATCGCATATAATGGGAACGGTAGAAGGGTTGTCTATGCCCTTCTACTGTTCTTACGTGTCGCACACAATGTGCGCTGCCAAAATGCGCACAGCAAATGCAAACGAGCCCTTAAAGGAGACCTTTGGAAAACAAGGGGAGGAATGGCCAACGCACAGAAGCATCTCCGCTTACCTTGGCTAGCTTTGACTCAGTTAAGATATCCTTTATAAATGATATAAAATAATGTAATTACTATGCTTTAATGGCCAGGAGCTCATTTGGACGATACCTTAAAGGAATACTGTAGGGGGGGTCGGGGGAAAATGAGTTGAACTTACCTGGGGCTTCTAATGGTCCCCCACAGACATCCTGTGCCTGCGCAGCCACTCACCAATGCTCCGGCCCCGCCTCTGGTTCACTTCTGGAATTTCAGATTTTAAAGTCTGAAAACCACTGCGCCTGCACTGCCGTGTCCTCACTCCCGCTGATGGCACCAGGAGCGTACTTCGCAGGCCCAGTATGGTCTGTGCCTCCGCTGTGTGCTCCTGGTGACATCAGGGGAAGCGAGGACACGGCAGTGCAGGCGCAGTGGTTTTCAGACTTTTTAAAATCTGAAATTCCAGAAGTGAACCAGTGGCGGGTCCGGAGCATCGGTGAGTGGCTGCACGGGCACAGGATGTCTGCGAGTGACCATTACAAGCCCTGGGTAACTTCAACTCATTTCCCCCCCTCCCCCTTACAGTGCCCCTTTAAGGGCTCTTTCCCACTAAGAAGTTGCGTTAGATACGACGTTAAAGAAGAACTCCAGTGAAAATAATTTAATAAAAAAAAGTGTTTCATTTTTACAATAATTATGTATAAATGATTTAGTCAGTGTTTGCTCATTGTAAAATCTTTCCTCTCCCAGATTCACATTCTGACATGTATTACATGGTGACATTGTTACTGTGGGCAAGTTATGTAACTGTTTCTAGCTGCTCTGGCTGTTACAGACAGCTTTAAACAGCCATTTCCTGTCTGTGAACATTGTTACATTGTGGCAGTTTGCCCAGAGTACCGCGGTATTCAGAGCCTCTTGTGGGAGGGGTTTCAGCACAAAATTAGTCACACAGCGCCCCCTGATGGTCTGTTTGTGAAAATCATTCAATTTCTCATGTAAAAGGGGGTATCAGCTACTGATTGGGATAAAGTTCAATTCTAGGTTGGAGTTTCTCTTTAAGGTCGCATAACGTGCCCCTAATGCAACGCATGTGAGCTTTGAAGTTGGACGTTATATAGAGCCACGTTATGCGTCTTTTGATGTGTCCGTCATGCATACTTTTTGACGCATACTATCGGAAAAAAATGGCGCATGCGGCAAATAAAAAAAAAAAAAAAGAACCAAAAACAGTACTGAGCATGTGCAAACATTTGAACGCAGCCACATACAAGTATAACGTACAGCACGCTGCACTTTCATTGAACGTGCAGCGTTATACTCCCAACGCAACGTGGGCACTGTGAACAGCCCATTGATTTTTCAGTGCTGTGAGTTGGGCTGCGTTACAGGCTGCTGTAACGTGCACCTGTAACGTCCCACTGTGAAAGCAGCCTAAAGCGAACCTGAACTGAAAATTAAAAGTCAATTGAAGGTACACAAGTGATAATTACCTCCCGCGTAGTCTACTCTTCAGTCTCTTTCTCCTCTCCAATGTCCTGTTTGTCTACTGTGTTTAATGGCATTCTCAGTTTTTCATTTTAAAAAATTGTGATGACCCCATAACAGCTGCCTATTCAGTAGACTTTTAAACTGTAATATCGCCAACTTGAGCCATAGGGAAACGTGGACATTACCTTGCACCTCATTTGTCCTTTAAGTTATAACTGACAGCAACATATACATTTTACTTCTGACAAAATCTTGTCAGAACTGGAAGGAATTGCAGCTACATCATATGTTTATTTTAAATAATTTTACTTGGCTCAGGTTCAGTTTAAACACATATGTACAATAATACCTTACTCATTTTTTAAATTTGTCAATTAACTACACTGGTGTCTTTGCAGATTTATTAAGGGAGTGTTGGAAGATATACAGAGAATCTTTGACTTGATGATGATGATAATGTACGGTAACCACTGTTGAAGCTTAGCTATGTACACTCTGTCCTACACTAAAGCCAAAGTATGTCCCATTCTGTTGGAATGATTCTGAATTGCATCTAACTAGAAGTGCTTCTGGTAATATGTAGGGAACATTTCCCTTAAAGTCCCATGTTTCTTTATTTATTTATCTTGCTATTGATTTTTCCCTTTCAGGACATTTGAGTCAGGTGGTCAATAGGCAGTGGATGTCTGAGCTCTTTATTGGGCATCCCTTTATGAGTGCAGTGTAATTTGATTTGTAAGCCACATAAATGAGTTTACTCTTTTCAAATTCACAGAATTTCAAGAAATAAGCCTGTGTTATTGTGGCTGGAGTTCTTGTTTAGAAAACAAATTCTAAAAAAAGTAAAATAAAAATTCCTTGTAAAAAAAATAAATACTGAGACATAATGCCTCCATTCATAAAATGGTGTGCGATTTAAAAAAAATAATCTGGACGTTAAAATACCGCACTCTGTATTTTAGACTTTTGTGTGCTAATTCATAAAAATGTTCACTGAAGCGGTAGAAGTTTGGTAATTTACTGGCTTCAATAGACAAAAACTTGTTTGGTAACGAGAGCAGTGTGGAGCAGTCTGTTTTGTTACAAGCTGTTCCGTGCAGTGAAGGCATTACAATAGTAAGGGGCATCCCGACATGCCTTTAGAAAGTACATGTTTGTTTTACTGCCTCTGCTCGCTCTGAATCTATCTGAGGCCTGGAACCCACAAGAGTGATTTTGTGAGCGTTTAGTGAGCGATTCAAACCGCTAGCGATTTCCCTAAACGCTCAGCTAATGTTAATGGATGAGCCAAATTCCACTGGAGCGATTGCGATTACCAAAACGCAGGTTATGCAGCATTTTTAGCATTAGCGTTTCTGCAATGAAAAGTATATAAACGCTGGCATAATCGCTCATCAAAACCTGCACAGAGCGATTTTGCTAGCGTTTTGAAGTTACTGCACACTGTAAAATAATTAAAATTAATTGAAAGGACCAATCAGAATTAAAAACGCTAATCGCTACACAATCGCTGGCAAAAAACCTTGCACTTTTTAAAATTGCTGCCAAAAACGCTCATGAAATCGCTTACAAAACACTCACACAATGCTAGCGATTGCGATAGCGTTTTGTAGTGGCTTCCAGGCCTAAGTCTTTCTTAAAGTGAACCTAATAGGATGCTATGGTGGACAGGAATGTGAGGAAAGATATGTGTGGCGAGGACCGTGTAGTGTCCCGCTGACTCCCAGACGGTGAAAAATGAAACTTAGCCGCGTCGGAAGAACAGAGGATCGTAGAGGACTAGCATGGGCGCAGGACGGCTGAGGGGGGCTGGTCGAAAGTCGAAACACTTTTTTTTTTTTTTTTTTTTTTTTTTTTTTTCTTTGATTGGTTTAGTTTCACTTTAAAATTTAATTGCCACAGCTTAGATGAACTCAAAAAAACTTTAAACATGGCCTGCTTAGGTGATTTCCCCACTAGTCCCTCCGCATCTTTAAACAGGAACCTAAATGATTAAATGGCCGAAGGGCTCCAGGGGAAACCGCTTTTGTTCCATTTTCTCTGTTCGCTGCCTGTGGTGTTGAAAACCTAGCTCCACCGGAGAAGCCTTCGCAACCTATCAAAATCTGATCAGCGAGCCTTGCTGGAGACGGGCTGTTACTATTGGCTCTCGGCTCCTGTCAGTTACAGCTCTCTGCTTCTGCGAGTCACAGCTGGCTTCCCACAGTCTCGCACAGTCTCCACACTATTTACGCCACACCAAAGGTGTCGGTAATATTTCTTGACTTCACTACATGTTGTAATTTTTATGAATTGACTTGTTGAGGTAATTACCGCACAAGTCGGTAATTTACCTCACTGTTCTGTAATTTCAGCTTTTCATGCGGTAACAGCCTTTATGAATTGACATTTTCAGTGTTCTGTATAGTCATCTGTTTTCTGCATTACCGTATGCAGTAATGCTTTATGAATAGAGGCCATTTGTGTTGTTTAAAGAAGCCTTTCTAATTTCACTTCATTTCCAGTAAATATTGGACTTGAACCTATAGTGGAGAAATGCAGGATAGGCCTGCACTCCCATGTGCTCAGTATGTAGATACTAACTTGGAGATTTGAAGTTGCAGCTTATGGTGGGTTCATGTGCGTGTCCTTATGGTCCTTTTTTTTTTTTTTTTTTTTTTTTTTTTTTTTGTTGATAGCCAATTAGAAAAAATGATTGGAATTTAGAAAAAAATGCATGTGTGTATGCTAGCTTTCTTCTATGGCTAAACAATCACTCAAATAGAATCTGAAGCAAAAGTTGCATGGCGTGTACCCAGCTTAATGCCAACAGTATACACACCATGCAATTTCCTGTCAAATCAATACTTTCTAGACATATCCGACCAGGTTTCTGATTGTTTTTCCAATCACTTCTGCACAAAATCGATTGGAAACCTGATCGGACTTGTTGGAAATTATCAATTCGACATGTTGATCTCACAGGAAATTGCATGGTGTCTATTAAGCCTCATCTACACGGGTAGATGAGGCTGCGATCCGGCGGCTCGATTAGCCGCCGGATTGCCTCTTCCGCGTGCCCCGGATTTGAGTCCCCGCCGGCGCCGCTTAACTTCCGCTCGATTCCCTGCCATTGTCCCCTCGCGGGGGACGAGCAGGGAATCGGCGGTGGGGAGATCCGTCCTGTCGGATCTTATCAATCGAGCCGCATCAGCTGCTCGATTGATAAGCCACATCGCCGCTGCATCTACGCGTGTAGATGCGGCTTTAGGCATTAAGGAGCCCATACATCAGGAGATTATGGGCAGATTCAACAGAGACAAATTTTATCTCTAATCCAATTGTATTAGAGATAAATTTGTCTGTTCGTCGAAGCTGCCCATAAACTGCAGGCCAATTCCCATCCGATTTCAGCATGGGCCCACCGCAGCTGCCCCCCAATGTATAAATGCTTCCCTGTGTGTGCGCATTATACATTACCTGTCCTGTGTCAGCCTCCACGCGGTGTCCGTAACCTCTGGGTGGCTCTTCATACAAGCCACTGGCGCATAGTGTCTGACGTCAGACTCTATGCGCAAGTGGCGTGTACGGAGGCCGCCTGGAGGTTACTGATACCGTGCGGAGTCTGACACGACAGGTAATAATGCGCGCACACACACACAGGAGGGAACATCTTCTACATGACGGTGGCAGGGATTTCGTTGCTCGTTCCAAGATCGGCCGCTGCACTCCCGAGCAACACAACCAATTTTGGCCCGAAATTGGTCATTTCGTTGATCGGGCCAGCACTTGGCACCATTTGTTGAACCAAACAATTACTTGATTGAGTAGTTTACTGCAAACCTCAAGTGATTTTTTTTTTTTTCCTTTTTTTACTGTATTATTAACAGAAATTGATATCTAGCTATTAGGTATGTGTAGAACAAGTCACTTTCATTCACTGCTCCACCCAGCCAGTTTTAGTGAGCGCCCGGCTGTCATCGGCCCACTTCCTCCTCTGCTGTAAGCTGAGTTGTACAGACCCTGTATTCTCTCATCTTGCCCCACTTTTTCATGCCACCCGGGTGGAAAAAAATTCTGGGGAGAACACTGGATATTCCCATGAAGTTGATGTTCTTCTGTTCAGAAATCTGCTCAGTTGGAAAATTCTAGTCTATTCAAATTAAAGATAGCATTTATTGGCATGACCAAGGTTCATACTGGCATTGCCAAAGCAAGGGGGACATGGGAGGGTGTGGGGTAGGGGGGACAACGGCTAAGCAGTCTGTGGACATAGTCATTTGTAGTTCCTACACATTCTGCCTGTGGTATGCTTCCGGCTCCCACTTCCTACAAAGAACTGTACTTGCCACTAGGTAGGAAGCTGAGCAGTGTTTCCGCACAGTGGTCATTTACAAACAGTCCTTTGAGAAGATCATGGCATTTCAGTTTACAGAACTGTTGCAAATGTACCTGACTTTTGAAAATTTAGCAGCTGACCTTGAACATGGAAATGGACTTAAAGGGGAACTGAAGAGAGAGGTATATGGAGGCTGTCATGTTTATTTCTTTTTAATCAATACCAGTTGCCTGGCAGCCCTGCTGGTCTATTTCTCTGCAGTAGTATCTGATTAAAATCAGAAACAAGCATGCAGCTAGTCTTGTCAGATCAGACTTATAAGTCTGAACCACTGAAACACCTGATCTGCTGCATGCTTGTCCAGGGGCTATGGCTAATAGTATTAGAGGCAGAGGATCAGCAGGGCTGCCAGGCAACTGGTATTGTCTAAAAGGAAATAAACATGACAGCCTCCATATACCTCTCTCTTCATTTCCCCTTTAAAGGGAACCTGAACTGAGTAAAATTATTTAAAGTAAACACATGACGTAGCTGCAAATGAATATTACATACTTACCTCTCCATCAGTTCCTCTCAGAAGCTCACCTATTTTCTTCTTACATTGATCCCTTCCAGTTCTGACAAGATTTTGTCAGAACTGAAATATACCAGCTGCTTTCAGTTACAACTGAATGTGTAAGGTAATGTCCATGTTTACCTATGGCTCAAGTGGGTGATATTACAGTTTAACAGTGTGCTGACCAGAAAGCTGTTATGGGGTAATGGCCATTTTCAAAATGGAGGACAGAGAATTCCATTGATCACAGTGGACAAACAGGACACAGGAGAGGAGAAAGAGATTGATGAGAGCACACTACATGGGAGGTAAGTATGACCGGTGTATGGTAATTTTGACTTTTTATTTTCAGTTCAGGTTCTCTTTAAAGAGAAACTGTAACCAAGAATTGAACTTCATCCCAATCGGTAGCTGATACCCCCTTTCCCATGAGAAATCTATTCCTTTTCTCAAATGGATCATCAGGGGCTCTGTATGGCTGATATTGTGGTGAAACCCCTCCCACAGTGTGATGTCAACGCCTCACATCTGAGGCCCTAACATCATACTGTGGAAGCCTTGTTGCATTGTGGGAAAAAAAACTGTTTCCAACTACCAAAAAAAGCAAGCAGCTCCTCCTCCAGTGACATCACCTGCCAGCAGTAAAAATGTTACCATGTGATAAATTTCAGAATGTAAATCAGGGAGAGGAAAGATTTTACAATGAGCAAACACTGACTAAATCATTTATAAATAATTATTGTAAAATGTAAGCACTTTTTTATTACATTATTTTCACTGAAGTTCCTCTTTAAAACCATTTAATTGGTTTAAAACTGACAAAATATTCAACAAAAATGTGTTTTCCTACTTTTTATAACCCATACAATTATCATATTTGCTTTTGTGCACAAGTATTATAATTCATTTATAAATTATAACTTCCCAAAGTTCAGTTTATTTACTTTGAAAGCTGCTGGTGCATATTATTCATAACTGTTGTCATTCTGTTTTAAATGCAGCCATCAGTGATTTCTGACCTGTGTTTCACTCCAGGACTCATTGGCATAAGTTTCTGCACAGCCAAAGAATGTTTACTTAAGGTAGCCATACACAGCTCGATTTGCCATCAGATTTGACCAACAGATAGATCCTCTCTGATCGAATCTGATCAGAGAGGGATCGTATGGCTGCCTTTACTGCAAACAGATTGTGAATCGATTTCAGCATGAAACCGATCACGATCTGTGGAGCTGCCGCCGCCTGCCCGCCAGCTATACATTACCTGATCTGGCCGGCGCGACTCCCCCGGTCTCCGCTGTCTTCTCCGCGCTGGTCTCCGGTCCGGCTGGCTTGTTTCACTGAACTTCCTGTCCAGGGGAAGTTGAAACAGTAGAGGGCGCCCTACTGTTTAAACTTCCTGCCGGGACAGGAAGGTAAAGTGAAGCTGGAGCCCGGAGCGGAGAAGACAGCGGAGACCGGGGGAGTCGCGCCGGCCGGAACAGGTAATGCATCTCCGCTGCATTGCGTCGTTCGTCAGGCATTTCGAATGCCGCTATCGACGCACTCCCGGCGGTCGAGAAAAATCTTGCGCATGGACGGATCGACGGGAACGATTGATTTCGGACGGAAATCTATCTTTCTGTCAGCGTTTGCGCGACGATTTCACAGCAGATTCGATCACAGGGATCTAATCTGCTGTATATCGGCGGGAAAATCGTCAGGTGTATGGGCCCCTTTAATTGTATCAAGTAAAGAATGTATACAGAAGATAAGCTAATCACCAGTTCGGATGCAGAGAAAAAGTCAGTCCTGTGATGTAACCCTTTAAATGCTCTTTTACTAAAAAAAAAAAAAACATAATTAGTATATTATATGCTGTAAATAATCTTTAAGAGCAAAGAAGAAATACTGGGTTATATTTCACTTTAATTTTGTAATTGCTTATAACTTGACTTGCGCCATTATTATAAACTAGTGACCTTAGCCCATTTAAAAACGGGCTAGGTCTGTCTCCGTGCGCCTGCCGCATGCATGCGTGCACCCGCACCCCGCTGCGTGCGGTCACACTCGCACACATGGCCGCCCCTTCCTCCCCTTCAGTGTCTCTGCATCCCTCCCTGCACATGCGCAGTGCTACAAAATACACACAATGGGGACATGGGACGCAGAGACACTTGGGTTTTATTATATAGGATAAACTATACAGGCAGGGTTGGCTGGCATGACTGTTCCGTGGCCTTTGTTGGTTGGTTTGATCAACACTGAGGCTACATTTACTGCTGCTCTTGTATTCTAGCACATAGGAGCCTGAGGTCAGAAAACCATTAGCTTAAATCTGGAAAACCTGTTTTGTGGTGTCCATTCATGTGGCAAGGATAAGGCTACGTTCAGTGTGTGCGTTGTGACTTCGTGGGGGCAACTTATGCAGAAAGTAGCACAGCAATAGTAAGTCTGTGCCATGTTTAGAGTACATGCGGTGCGTTACTGCATAACGCGTGCATTAAGAGGCAGGGAAGCATACTTTTCATTGACTGGATAAGACCTAAAGGTCAAGTAATGTTTGGTGCGACTCTTCCTTTCTGTTTTTTTACAGGTAACTTGGATTCCCCTGTGAATGTAACCTTAGATTTGAATAAAGGAATCAAGTGAGATGGCAGTTTATCTGACTATTTATAAAATGAATGCATCGTTTTGTTTATCAGACATCCCAGTAACACTGCCATGTGTATGGCCACTTTAAGACTTTATAACCGGATACGCTCAGAAAACACTTGCCCATTAAATTTTAACATCATATATTCTAGTAATGCCTAATTTACATGCAGCAATATATCCATTTCAGCAGTGAAAGGCTGTACTGGATAATAATGCATACTGTGCAGTTTTAAGCTTTTTGCTTTGCATTACTCATTAAGAGCACCTGTCAGACTTCTGAGATTTGTATTGACTTAAGCAGAACATGTTTCTAAATTTATAAAGTGTTAAATCTATCTATTTTCCCTAGGTTTAAACTATATTGTAGACGGTTTAGGAGTTTTAAGAAAGCACTCCTCATTTAGATCACAGGTGTCAGACTCCTTGCTATTTTATGTGACCTACAAGAGCTTTAACCACTTCACCTCTAAGTTTTACATTTCATTGCTGCGACCAGTGATGATCACCGGACGAAATCCAAATAGGTTTTATTCGGATTTCATCCAGGTAATTAAAGCACCTGTGCAGGTGGGCGAGGGGGGGGGGGGTTTAAATTTATCCAGCAGGCGTCTTCTTTAATCCCTCCCACGCTGCGTTCCAATCGCGTCATGCGACTACAAACACTTCCTCCTTCAACCCGCAAGGAGGAAGTGTTTTGTAATCACGTGACCGCAGCTGGGAACGCAGTATGGGAGGCGCTGTGGGACGGATTAAAGAAGACGCCTGCTGGATAAGTACACAGGTGCTTTAATTACCTGGATGAAATCCGAATAAAACCTATTCGGATTTTGTCCGGTGATCATCACTGGCTGCGACCATTCATTCGGTAATAATACTGTTTTGACTATTTATCAAACCTAAATGATCTATAGATTTATTTATTTTTTATTTTTTTTTCTGTGCTACAAATTTTGGTTATTTTTGGATGGTACTTATTTGCTAAGATTTTTTTTTTTTATTTTATATTCATTTTAAAGGAAATAAGAAGGAAAATAATAAAAAATATTCTCAGGTTTCAGCCATTATAGTTTTTTAAAACGTAAATTAAAACCCAAACATTTTTTGCCCATTTGTCCCTGTTACTACACCATTTAAATGATTTCCCTAGTGCAATGTATGACAATATTTTATTTGGAAATGAGGGTGTACTTATTGTACTCTATGAATTTAAAAGCCCTTATTTGCAAAAATAACAGTAATACATCCTCATGGCATACATATTTAAAAAGCAAAGTCCCGAAGGTGACAATTTATGTATTGTCTTTTAAATTCCGTAACTTTTTTTTTTTTTTTTTTTTTTCCCTGTCTTGTTTCAATGCTGCATTCTAGCCAGCAGGAAATGACAGTTACTGTCATTTACAATGCAATGATTCTTGTTGCTCATTGCAACAGTAATCATTGTCACTTTAGACCCTAAAGCCTAGTACACACTAGCAATTTTGATAGGCCAATCATTGGTCAATTTTACCACCTCCATGTAGTATGACCATTTACCTATATAATCTGCATAGAATTGAAAATCTGTTTGGCCCTCATGCTACATGGAGGTGGTAAAATTTACCAATCATTGGCCAATCAAAATTGCTTGTGTGTACTAGCCTTTAAATTGGCTTTGGGAACAGCTGTTCCTATTCACCTATCTGTCCACTGCCGCGGGTGCGCACACTCATCGGGCAAAAACAGTGAGTAACGAGTATCTACACCCCTGGGAGCTCAAGTGCGGTTTTCAGGGATGTAGATGCTTGTTCTAGGGGTGGGGAGGCGCACAGTCCTTACATGAGTATAAATGTATGCAGTAAGGACCCGTTTCCACTAGCGTGGAAATCAGGTCGAATCCGCAGAGTTTCCCTTCAGGCAAATCGCGCGGGGAAACTCTGCCGTAGGGAAGAATGCTGCTGCTGTCCGGATCCTTTGCCATAGCAATTTCCACAACATTGCTGTTAGTTTTCGTACGACGCCGGTTACACGTCTCGTAGGACGCGCAGCAACTAGTGGAAACAGGGCCTTAAAGGGCATGAAGAGCTTAAGTGTGCTGTAGACATAGTGGAATTCAGGGTGTATGTTGAGCCTTAAAATTAACTTGGATCGGCAGTTTTATTACGTTAAATGCATTTACAGATATGTGCGATCATATGGACTTTTCTTTTCCTATCAGATTTGTGTTCTTTGACCTGTTGCATGATTGTCATTAGAAAGTGTATCTGCACAGGCATGAAATTAAGCTTATTTTTGTTCTGTTTAATGCAATTTTAAATTCTGCCATTTTTAAGTATTTCCCAAAATATTGCAGTATAAAAGTGTAGGAAATACATCACAGAAAGTAAGTACGTTTGGAGACCTTTCACCAGTCTGTACACAGCTGTTTTCCCCACTGCGAACATTATGTGGCAGAATTTCTGAAAGAATGTCACTCTTTTCTTTTTAAAAGAAAAATTCAATTATTACAATACTGTGAGCATGCATAATATTTCTCATATAAACAATGCAAACTATGCATCGTAGGCTGGGTTCACACTGACAGCAAGAACGGTCCATTTATCTAATTGGATGTCAACAGGTCAATGCTAAGCAAATGATCTGTTCAGACATGTTTGTTGCCAACGGGTCCATTGCTTCAGTTCCGATGAGCAAACCGCAGGCCTGTGTTGTACGGGAATATTCCAGACACAGCAGAGGGTGCAAAAGTCTATGGAATCAATGAAAGCCTATAAAAATGGAAAGTGTCCGCTCTCACTAGGGCATACATGTCAAACTCCGGCCCGCGGACCAAATCTGGCCCTCAGAGCCATCAGATTTGGCCCTCAGGTGGTTTCCCCACTTTGCATTATATTTGACCACTAGAGAAACTATATTGGAGGGTAAGCCCTAGATCACCAGGGAAGCCATATAGGGAGGGGTACATCACTAGATACCAGGGAACTGTATTGGGGAAGGAGGCCACTAAACACCAGGGAACGGTATAGGGGAGGGAGGAGGCATTAGACATCAGGGACCTGTATAGGGGATGGAGGGGGCTATCAGACACCAGGGAACTTTATAAGGGAGAGAGGTGGCCAGTAGACATTGAAGTTGGCCCGCGACTTGGTCCCAGAGCTCAGTTTTGGCCCACTTTGAGTTTGACACCCCTGCACTAGGGTGATCATTGTATATGTTCCTGCACCCCTTCTGTCCTCCTCCACATTCTGCCTTCATCTCTGTCACTTTCTACCACAGTACCGATGGGTGCACTAGTAAAAACATACTGCTGGGTATCCCCATTTAATTGAAACAAAAACAAGTAAGAAACTTCACTCCCCAGAGGGGATTCTCATTGGTCCACTGGGCTGGCAGCAGAAGCAGCGACCCGAGCAGTGTGCAGTGACAAATGTACAGGGTGCCAGTGTGACCGGCTCACTGGATACGCAGAGAACACACCTCTGTGCATCCATCGTAGTGTGAACTCAGATTTAATTATATTAAAACATTTTTCTTCTTGGTTTTCTAAATGTGTTGTCTTGCTGTTTCTTCTGGCCCCACCCATTTAAATAAAAAATGATTGCTTGCTGGGGTTAATATGTACACAAAATTACTAATGGGTTCCTGAATGGATTTGACAGCTAAAATACCACTTGCTGAAGAGTGATCAGCGTGTGTAGGGAAGCGGAGGATGGCGTTGGTGTAATTTCCAGCTTGTAGCATGATCCTATGATGTGGAGAGTAGATGATGTCAGTCACATGCTTAGGATTCCAGCTTGCATTCATATTTCATGCAAATTGTATGCTACTTGGTATTGAGTCATACAGAAATGCCAAGAAGTGCAATGGATTCCAAGTTGCATATAAGACATTAACACCTCATGAATTTTCTACTGGAGAGTGCTGGGGGGGGGGGGGGGTCTGCTTTTTAAAACCGGAAAGTAGTAAAAAAGTTATTGCTCTTCTTGTCTTCTGTTTTGAGCGTGTAGGTTTTAGTTAGTGGCTTACATAAGCTTGCAGGGGACATGTCTGGCATAACTGTTAAATCCTCTATGTCCTAAATTTTGCTTGTAATTGTTGTGATGTTCCCTATACTGTATCATTTTCTTTGCTCCCTGCACTTATCTAAAACCTCTGTGCAGTCTGTCTGCCTAACTTGATGCCAACTGGATTCTGAGTTTTAGTGCAGTGCTGGCAGACAATGAGGCGTGCGCGGTGGGAGTGTAAATAGTTGTTGTTAGGTCAGCTCCACTGACCTTCAGCGTTCTTTGCTATATGTCTTGTGACATTTGCCAAGAAATAATTAGCATGAAGTTATTCATTGTGCAGATTTTTTATTTCTGGTCCCCACAAATATAACAAATCTTTTAAAAAAAATAATTGCAGGAACTAGACTAAATCACAGGAAACGAAAGCATGTGTAGCCTTTTACTCACATACCTACTGATGCAGTTATTTTAAGAGGTACAATGGTTGAAATGACAATAAGAATCCCTATAAAAACATTGCTTTCTCGCCTTGTCAAGATTCTGCATTCTGTATTCAAGCAGCAGCACCCGCATAAGAAATCCATTCAGTTTTGGCATTTCTGCTTTGTGAGGTTTCGAGGATGGCGTTTCCTTATGTCTAGTGTGGAGCACATGAAAAAATACAAATGTTTTTCATTTTCATCCTACTTCATAGTGCTTGAAGTAACCCTGTCACTGTTTGAAGGCCATCATTCACTTTTAGATAGTTTACATAGATTGCCGGTAGATGTTTGAGTCGATAAAAACAATAAAATCTAATGAGAATCTGTTGGGGGAAAAAAAGACCCTCTTGATTAACTTTTAATAGTTTTCTTGGTTGAGCATTGATGAAGGAAAGCTGTTTATAATCTGAGAAATTGGATTAATTCTCTTGCTGTTGTCTTCTTAACAGCATAGAGTAAACATCCATTTCTGCGTAAATTTGCACGGTTTTTCAGATACCACGCATTTATGCATGCAAAAACATGAATGCATTTTCTGCTGCAGGCTTCAGTAATTGGTTAAAAAAACAAACAAACAAAAATTGCTGTCATTTCCTCCCCCCCCCCCCCCTTTGTGTGTTGGCCCCCCTCTTTAGCAACATAATGTGTTGGAAACCTGGAGACTAGCAACATGCATGTACAGCTTCTCCTGAGTGACAGTCCTTGTACGTGAGCTCAAGACTTTACGCTATATTAACTCCTTCAAAGCACTGCAAGAAGAACCCATGGAGCAGACATCTTACTACTGGCCAACTTGTTCTTACTGATCCTTCCTTTTATGCCGAATACTGTGGACCTCCTAATTATTTTTTGCTTTCTTATATCTCCTGTGCTCATGCTCTTTCATGCAGCTTGGGGCAATGCACATACCTTAAATGCCAGTACATGCACTCAGGGCTGTGGATTTGGTACAAAAATTATCCGACTCCTCCTCAGTTTATGAAACCTCCGACTTCAGATACCCAAAATGACTCAGACTCCTTAAGGCTCATACACACATCAGACTATAGTCTTTGGAAAATGAAAGATCACAGACCAATCTTACCACCCTTCATGTAGTATGAGAGCCATACTCTACACAGTCTATTCTATGGAGCTGAACTCCACATCAGAAAAAAATCTTTGCAAGATGCTGCACACACAGATGCTGTACAGACACAAAAGATCAGTATCTGCAAAAGATCTGTTCCTACCAAAAATCCATTCCTGCAAATTGCAATGATAGTCTATGAGATCTGCAGATAATCATACACACATGATTTAACTGACATTCATCTGACTATAGTCTGATGTGTGTATGTGGCCTTAGTCTAATACTTACCAGGGCTGTGGATTTGGTACAAAAATCATCTGACTCCGACGCCTCACTTTATGAAACCACCGACTCCAACTCTTACTCCAGGCACCCAAAATTGCTCCAACTCCACAGCCCTGCATACTCTTAACCAAACCGGTTTGCTCGATCTATCTGACAGATCGTCTCACATGGTTGTTGGGCTGATATCGTGCAGTTGTCCACATCTGTACACTATTTTGAACAACGTACTTGTTTTGAATGCAGACATGTTGTGCAGTCCTTCGTTCATGGTGCATTTAAATGAGTTGGTTAAAAACCTCCCTGGCGTTCAATTTCCCCAGGATTTTTGTGCAAAAAGTGATAAAAAATTTTTTTATCATTTTTTTGTTTGTTTCCTGTAACTTGCCAAAATGTGCCAAGCAAGGGCCTAGTATACAGTGCAGGAGAGTATTGATGTGTATGCAGTTGCACGTTTATACTGTTCAGATATATCTGTCAGTACTGCTAGGGAGGTTAAAGAGAACCCGAGGTAGGTTTGAAGAATATTATCTGCATACAGAGGCTGGATCTGCCTATACAGCCCAGCCTCTGTTGCTATCCCAAACCCCCCTAAGGCCCCCCTGCACTCTGCAATCCCTCATAAATCACAGCCACGCTGCTGACAAACAGCTTGTCAGTGCTGGCTGTGTTTATCTCTATAGTGTCAGTCTGCTGCTCTCCCCGCCTCCTGCAGAACTCCAGTCCCCGCCTGCATCCCTTCCCTCCCTGCTGATTGGAGGGAAGGGACGGGGGCAGGGACCGGAGCTATGCAGGAGGCGGGGAGCAGCTGAGACTGACACTACAGATGTAAACAAAGCCTCACAGCATGGCTGTGATTTTTGAGGGATTGCAGAGTGCAGGGGGACCTTAGTGGGGTTTGGGATAGCAACAGAGGCTGGGCTGTATAGGCAGATCCAGCCTCTGTATGCAGATAACATTCTTTAAACACACGGGGGGTTCTCTTTAAGTTGGTTGGTGTGCAGAAAATACAAGTTGTGTGAACAACGGTTTGTTGTGTTGTTGGTCATGCACTTTAATAATTCCTTTTTTTTTTTTTTGTATAGCACTTTTCTCCTGTCGGACTCAAAGCGCTTGAGAGGCAGCCACTAGAGCGCAATCAGTGGGCAGTAACAGCGTTAGGGAGTCTAGCCCAAAGATCTCCTTACTGAATAGGTGCTGGCTTACTAAACAGGAAGAGCCAAGATTTGAACCCAGGTTTCCAGTATCAGAGGCAGAGCCCTTAACCATTACACTATCCAGCCACTTTACACAGGTCTTCACTTCCTTCTGAACCGTTTCCAATGATAAGTGCCTCACCTGTGGCACCTCAGCCGACCAACTTTGCCCATTAAGGTCCATATATATACCCATTTGTACCTCTAAAGAAGCTGCTGTGTTAAAGCTGTGAAACTCACATCATACTGCTCTTACTAACCAGTTACCCACCATGCTGTAGATGCATTCTTTTAGCTGCATTCTGTCTGGGCAGTTGTATTCATACGCTTGTTTATCTGTACTGCTTTTATGCTGTATTAAATTATGTACTATAGTGCCTTAATTAAAGAGAAACCTTGACCAAGAATCGAACCTTTCCTTTTCACAAACTGAGGATCAGGAGGTCTGTATGGCTGATATTGTGGTGAAACCCCTCCCACAGTGTGATGTCAGGACCATGGTCCGGGCAGTTTCCTGTCTGTGAACCTCATTGCAGTTTCGGAAATAACAGCTTTTTACAGCTTAGTCCAACTGCCAAAAAAGCAAGCAGCATCTCCTTCCACTGACATCACCTGCCAGCAGTAAATCTGTCACCATGTGATAAATGTCAGAATGTAAATTAGGGAGATAAATGCTTTTACAATGAGCAAACACTGACTTAATCATTTACACATAAATATTGTAAAAATGAAGCACTTTTTTTTATTACATTTTTACTTTGAATCAGGATGATACCATTTATTGGCTAAGTTAGAGATGGATAAACAGTGAGCTTTCGACTTATAAAAAGCCTTCGTCGGACTGGTTCCTGACCAAAACTGAAAAACACAGCTTATATACACTGACATACAGAGGAGAAACATTCTTTAGCAAACATAAATGTAATTAGATGCCTTAAGGGCCCTTTTCCACTAGCAATCGCTAGCGTTCACGCTGAACGCTAGCGATTGCTGAATCGCAATTACCGGCGATTCCCCGACATTCGCGGCCGCGATTTTGCTATGCACTGCATAGCAAAATCGCGGCAAATATCGCTCCGCCGCGCGTTGGCAGCAAAAACGAATCGCGGTAGTGGAAATGACCTACCGCGATTCCTATGTTAAAAAGCAAACCGTAGCGATTGTAAAATCGCTAGCGATTTGCGTTTTTGCGATTCAGCCAGCGCAAACGCGCTGGTGGAAAAGGGCCCTAACTGTTACTGAGGAGGCTTTCCCAGGCATCCTATCTAAACTGATAAGATCAATAGAATCCTCAACATGACATAAAGCAGACTCTGGTGATGGGGAGACATCGTAAATTCCGAATTCAAATGGTAACTAACCTGGTTACATGCACCATTAATTCTAAGCTTAAGAGAATTGTGGCATTTAAAGCCAGCACCTGAAAGCAAATAAAATGAATAGTGACAGTGAATTCCATCTTACACAGCATATGGCACAAAAATAAATGAAAAGATTGAAAAATTTAAATTAAAAGAATTGTGGCATTTAAAACCCATCGTACCAGCACAAGAAGTTAGAGTCCTTGTTTAAACCATCTTCTACAGTTTTGAACCAATGTATAAACTTAGTTTCTTGTGTTAGTCTCATGTTTCCGGATTTGAAGCCACCCATTAATACAGTGACGCGAAAATCGCTTAAACTGTGTCCAGGTAAACAAAAGTGTGTTGGTATTGGGAGATCAGTATATTTTGCAATATCCTTTTTCCTGCTGTTAATAGTGGATCTGTGGTGTGTCATGCGATCACGCAGTGGTTGACTTGTTTCTCCCACATAAATTCCTTTGGGGCATTTTGCACACATGATCAGGTATACCACATTAGATGAGTCGCAGGAAAAGGTGCCTTGTACTTTGTATTCCTGTTGTGTACCTGGTATTAGTATCCTGTCAGTGGAATGGATGTTTTTACAGGTCCCACACTTTTTCCCTCGGCAGGGGAATGTTCCATTCTGTTCTTGCCTATTTAAGGCACTCCTCACTATCATCTGCTTAAGATTGGGTGGCTGTCGGAACGCTAGGAGGGGAGGTTCAGGGAATATCTTTTTCAGTCTCTGATCTTTGTGTAGAACAGGATGAAGTTCTTTTGCAATCTTTCTTAAGATTTCCAGGCGTGGGTTGTAGGTTACTACCAGTGGGACACGGCTCTCTTCCTGGCTCTGCTTGTACTCCAGGAGCTGAGTCCTAGGGATGTTGTTAGCTTTCTTGATTTGGGTCTCGGCCATTAGAGGATTGTATCCCTGTTTTTTATGAAATTCTTCTTCAGGTAATCCAGGTGTTTGTCTTTGTCATCCTTGTCAGAACAGATCCAATTGCATCTTATTGCCTGGCTGTAAATTATGGAATTCTTTATATGTTTGGGGTGGAAACTGTCATACCTGAGGTATGTGGGACGATCCGTCGGTTTGCGGTACATGGACGTTTGTAAGCTGTTCTCTCTGATGTATATGGTGGTGTCAAGGAAGTTAATCTCTCTGTGAGAGTAGCTCAATTTCAGTTTGATTGTGGGATGGAAGGCATTGAAGTTCCTGTGAAATTGGATAAGATCCTCCTCACTTGCAGACCAGATGATCAAGATGTCGTCGATAAAACGGAAGTAGGCCATGGGTTTTATATGACAAGTATTCAGGTATTCTAATTCAATCTTCGCCATGAAGAGATTTGCACACTGCGGTGCAAACCGTGAGCCCATTGCCACTCCCATTTGCTGTAAATAGAGGTCCTCCCCAAAAGTTAAATAATTGTGGGTGAGAACGAATCTCATTAGTCCAGCAATTGAGTTTATAGGTGTGCCCAAACCTTGAAGATATTTGCGACAGGCCGCAATACCATCGTTGTGGGGAATGTTGGTGTACAGAGACTTTACATCCATAGTGGCAAGAATGGTGCCTCCAAGCACTGGGCCAATGGCTGCCAGTTGGTTTAGGAGGTGTGTAATATCCTGTATGTAGCTGGGTCTTTTACAAACTAGAGGCTTCAAAATGTTTTCCAACCACCCTGAGATATTCTCTGTGAGAGTTCCATTCCCTGAGATTATGGGCCTGCCTGGGTTCCCCTCTTTGTGGACTTTGGGAAGCATGTAAAAGCAGGCGGTTCTTGGCTTTTCCGGGATAAGAGTCTGTACATGAAGCCTGGTTTTTACGGGCAATTTCTTTACCATCCTATTGAGTGCCATCCTGTACCTTTTTTGTTGGGTCCTCCTGTAATTTGGCATAGTGCATGGTGTTAGACAACTGTCTTTGTGCCTCCTGGATATAGTCACTGGTGTTCATGATGACTATGGCACCCCCTTTATCCGCTGGTTTAATAATAATGTCCTTATTCTCCTTAAGGGATGTGATAGCTTGTTGCTCTTGCAATGTTATGTTATGAGCCAGTGTTTTTCTTTTATTCAGAACCCTGTCAGAGATTTGGCGTCTAAATTTGTTGATGTATTTGTCCAGGGTAGGATTTTTTCCAGCTACAGGGGTCCATCCGCGTATCTGAATTGCTCATGAGCTAGTTTCGGACAGCATATGGCATACATGTCAAACTCCGGCCTGAGGGCCAAATCTGGCCCTCAGAGCCATTTCAGTGTAATGCCTGGTATACACCGTGCAATTTCCAGTCAGACAGGTCGAATCAATTATTTACAACAGGTCTGTTCTGATTTGTAATCATTTTTTCTGATTGATTTTGTATAGAAGTGATCAGAAAATTTATCAGATGGATCGGGCCAGTCAGAAGTAATCGATTCAACCTGTCTGATGGTAAACTGCATGTATAACAAACTGAAAGCATTTCTGTCACTAGGAATTCTCTCTGATAAATACCACAAACAAACCCTGTTAGAATCTGAGAAGAAAACTTTCTGTAAACAAATGTGTTATTTGCTGTAGTTACAGCTTTCTGTAGTTCACTTGTATTACATTATTTGTATAGCCTCTCCTGCTGCTTCTCTGTTACAGGGAAGTTGGTCTGACCTAAATAAAAAGCACAACTCGACTTTCCAACCAACCTGCAGCAAACCTGGGAAATCCACTCAAGGATTTTTCAGGTAAAAACTGCATGTTAACACAACCAGTAGTTGCTGAGATATTCACTCCTGAGCTCACAATATGGGAATAGTTGTCCTTGGACCCACACTTTGCACCTTCCAAGTCCTTTACAAAAAAATATACTGTTATAAATATAACCTTATTCTGTTTTAATTGTGATAGGTGGCTTCACTGACCTATTAGGAAGCTTTGGTGTTCATCTTGTTTTTACTTTCACTTTCACCATATTTAAAGTGAACCTGAGATGTGCAAAAGCTTGTATTTATACTTGAGGCTTCCTCCAGTCCCGTGGGGGACCGTGACCTCCCTTGCCGTCCTCTTTGGCCCCTCTGTTCTGCCTCCTGGTAACGTGGCTGTCTTGACCACACGCACCCCTTGTCCCGCAGCTGGGAGCGTTCTATACCTACACAGGGACAGGAGCACAGTGGGGGTGTGCGTGTGGCCAAGCTGTGCATGCGCAGAAGCCCACAGAGTCGTAGCGACAGAACAGAGCAGAGAGGCCGAAGTGGACAGCAAAAGAAAGCCACGGTCTTCATGGGGCTGGAGGAAGCCCCAGGTATGTATAAATAAGGCCTAGTGTACCATCTCAGGTACACTTTAAAGCAACTTTGAATTGGGTGAAAGACAAAGTACACGCCCTTGTAGAGTTAGATTACCTTATGGTGGAAAGCCTGATACTGATGTTGTCTTTTGGGGTCCCACCCATACCCCATTACCAGTATTTCTCTCTCACCACTCTGACAAGTGATTCTGAATTGCTCATGAGCTAGTTTCGGACAGCATATGGCATACATGTCAAACTCCGGCCTGAGGGCCAAATCTGGCCCTCCGAGCCATTCAATTTGGCCCTCCAGTGGTTTTCCCACTTTTGCATTATGTTTGGCCCACTTTAGATCACCAGGAAAGCTGTACTGAAGGTAAAGCCCTAGAGCACCAGGGAAGTCATATGGGGGAGGTAAGGGGAAACCACTAAACACTAGGGAACTGTAAAGGGGAGGGTGGGGGCCTCCTGACACCAGGAAACTATAGGGGAGGGAGGACCATTAGACACCATGGAACTTTATAAGGGATGGAGATGGCTAGTTGACATCAAGGTTGGCCCACAACTACTGTACAATTTTAGCCGACTTTGTATTTGAGTTTGACACCCCTGGGGCAGTGGGGCATATCGGCAGTGAAAGAGAGTGCTTGTGGATGAGCTCTCCCTTTTGCTGTGTACACATGCAGTTTGGAACTTGGGCATGCACAGTTCTAAATTGCCTGTCGCCGCTGGGGGAAATTTCAGGAAGGCTTTTTGACTGAAGCAGTCAGTTGAAGAGGAGGATGGGGAATGGAAGGGATGGTGAAGACTAGCTGCATCAGGATTCTCAAAGGAAGGTATTCTAGCCCTCCTTGGGCTTGATTCCAGTTTTGTTCTCCTTGGTTTAGTGGTGCTTTAAAGAGAACCCGAGGTGGGATTTAATTATGTTACTGGGGCACAGAGGCTGGTTTCACAGTGGGACGTTAAAGTCCCACGTTACAGCAGCCAGTAACGCAGCCTAACTCACAGCACTGTAAAATCAATTGTGCTGTTCACAGTGCCCACGTTGCGTTATATAGTAACGCAGCACGTTTAAACAAAGTGCTGTATGCTATACTGGGCTAATCAGCGTTAGACTGCTTGCACATGCTCAGTAATGTTGGAGGAGGAATTCTCCCCTCCTCCTCCGCAGCCAGCCACATGGCTAATTAATATTTACTGCACTGCAAAGACTCCTGGTAGGACTGTAGTGTTGTCCGGTTCATGAACGAATCGTTCATTTGATCCGGATCTTTTTTGTGAGTTGAATTATCCGGATCATCACAATGAAAGATTCGGTTCACAGTGGATGTCTGTCTGCAAGAAACAGCAACATACAGACTGTACAGTGCAGGGAAAGTCCTGTCCTGCTAGTCATTTCACCCAGTCTGCTTCCCTAGTAAAATGATTCAAATGATTCGGTTCAAAGATCCGGATCTTTTCAATGATCCGATTCAAATGATCCGAATCCTTAAAAACATCCGGATTTCCTATCACTAACCTGGAGCAGCTGCTTTGAGAGCTGCATAACGCAGCTCAATCTGACGTCCAACTTCAACACCACCATACGTTGCGTTAGGGGCACGTTATGCGACCATAACATCCCCTAAAACGCAACGTCTTTGTGTGTAAGTAGCCTAAATGTTTGCCTTTGGGCAAGAAACCAATCGTAGCTCTCAAATGTTAGCCTTTTAGTGGGAAATGAGGCTTCTGCAGCTAAAGCTCAGGTCATCAAATGCTTATAACGTGACCAAAAGCAGGTAATAAAGGGAGTGGATTGTGAAGCTCTGAGAGAAATTGCTGCTGCCATTTTTATAAACCATTCTGAAACCTATTTGATTTCTTAAATTGGAAATAATCGATCAGAAATTATTTGTGACAACAGGATTTTTTGTTCAAAAATTTCAACATGGATATCATCGTATCGGTCACATACTGAAGAATCAATCATACTTAATGAGCTTTTAATTTGGATATTTATTATTGATTTATAAAGTGTTAACATATTCCCTGGTGCTGTTGTAAAAAGTAACTTAGACAAATTATTTATCACGGCTAGGGTATATAATTGATGTTGCATTCTGTATTTTTGGAAATATGTATGCATACTCACTTGGAATAAAGAAACCAGAGTCAAAAATGAGATCACAAATTGATATTAGAAACCTATAGTTAACAATAAAGCTTTATTAAAAATCCGCAGAGCAAATTGACAAGATGACTATATATGATCGACTATCATGAGCAGCTGCTCACTCTTGTTTTGAACAATTCGGGCTGATTTACCTGATTTGAAATATGAAATTGTTCATAAAAATTGTACTGTTAATGAGCACTTTTACAGGACACCACCTCCGATTGGTGTGTGTGTATACAGTATATTCCCTGTTTACTAATAGGTGAAGGGCTTGGATGGCGTGGCTTTCAGGCTCTACTGCCCAACTTTTTTGTACTAATGCAGCAGAGATAGAAGTATGGTCCAATGGAGAGCCAGCTGGCTGGAAACAAGTGACCGGATGAAGCCAAGCAGCACACCTGCATTAGGTTTAAAGGCAAGGTGTCAAACCCATAACAGAAAGGTTCATGGTGGATAAACATGTTTTTCAATGTAAAAATCCCAGCATTAAATGTTAGTTTTTAGGTGAACACACGATGCAGTTTCTGGTCAGATCGATGGGAATTGGACAATTTATTTCCGACATGTCCGATCTGTTTTATGGTTGATAAAATTATTGATGTTACTATCTGAAAAATTGATCGCTTTCTCAATCAGTAGCAGTTTGGACATGTACACATGATACAACTTCCTGTCAGATAACCCATCAATCAGATGAGACATTGCATTGTGTGTTCCCAGCATAAAACGTATGCGTAGACATAGTTAGGTCAATAAATATTTGGACAGAGAACTTTTATTTTATTTTTTTCTTCTAGTTTTGGTTCTGCACATTACTACAATGGATTTTAAATGAAACAACTCGGATGCAGTTGAAGTGCAGACTTTCAGCCGTGTTCAGTGGGGTGAACAAAACGATTGCATAAAAATGTGAGGCAACTAAAGCATTTTTTTAATGCAATCCTTTCATTTCAGGGGCTCAAAAGTAATTGGATAAATTAAATAACTGGAAATAAAATGTTAATTTCTAATACGTGGTTGAAAACTCTTAGCTGGCAATGACAGCCTGAAGTCTTGAACTCATGGACATCTCCAGATGCTGGGATTCCTCCTTTTTAATACTCTATATGCCTTTATTGCAGCTGCTTTCAGTTGCTGTTGCTGTTTGTGGGCCTTCCTGTCTGAAGTTTAGTCTTTAAAGTGAACCTTTAGTGTAAAAAATAAATTGAGTTTTACTCACCTGGGGCTTACCTCAGCCCCCTGCAGCTGATCGGTGCCCACGACGAGTCGCTCTGATGCTCCGGGTCCCGCTGGCAGCCACTTCCGGTTTCGCCGTCAGGACCCGTCAGGCTGGGGAACGCGGCTGATACTACGCGTTCCCAGCCAAAATAGCATCCCTATGCGGCCATATTTATTTTTTACACTTAAGGTTCACTTTAACAAGTGAAATGCATGCTCAATTGGGTTAAGATCAGGTGACTGACTTGGCCGATCAAGATTTTTCCACTTTGCTTTAAAGAGAACCCGAGGTGGTATTTAATTATGTTACTGGGGCACAGAGGCTGGTTGTGCACACGAAGACCAGCCTCCGTTGCCCCATGGTGTGCCTCCATGTCCCCCCTGCGCGCCGCTATACCCCCCCGCAGTGCTGGTGACACGCAGCGTGTCGCCAGCACAATGTTTACCTAAGCGCTGTCAGCGCCGCTCCTCCGCATCGGCGCTTCCCGCCCGCGTCACTTCCCTCCTATCAGCGGGAGGGAAGGGACACGGGCAGATAGCGCCGATGCGGGGGAGCGGCGCTGACAGACAGCGCTTAGGTAAACATTGTGCTGGCGACACGCTGCGTGTCACCAGCACTGCGGGGGTATAGCGGCGCTCATGGGGGACATGGAGGCACACCATGGGGCAACAGAGGCTGGTCTTAGTGTGCACAACCAGCCTCTGTGCCCCACTAACATAATGAAATCCCACCTCGGGTTCTCTTTAATAAAGTCCTAGGTTGCTTTGACTGTATGTTTTGGGTCATTGTCCATCTGTATCATGAAATGACGTCGTAATGTGTTTTACTGCATGTAGCTGGATTTGAGCAGACAGTACTCTGAACACCTACAGTCTCTGAACACCTAAGAAATAATTTGGCTGCTTCTCTCCTGTGTCACATAATCAATAAACACTAGTGTCCCAGTGCCACTGTCAGGTACACCCAATTGCAATTACACTGCCTTTACCATGTTTCACTACTTACTCCCTATGTTGCTTTTGCTTGCAGTAAGTGTTTTTAGGGCAGAGTTGCACTGCAGCGTTTTTCGATCTGTTTTTGTTAAACGTGCTCCCCTTAATTTGCATTATAATTACTGTAAAGTCTCTGCAAAATTGCCAGAATCACAATTTCTTTGAAAAATTGTGACCTGGGCATTTTTGCTGTGATATATTTGTTTTTTTAATGCAAGTCAATGGGAGCTTGTTTTTAAAAACAACAAAAATGGATCAAAAAGCGCTCTGCATTTGTGTTTCTGCCCTTAATCTGATTGTTCTTATTAACAGGTTTTGGAGTAGTCCATCTCCTCGTAGGGTATTCTCAGGGTTTTATTTATTTTCAAAAGCACTTGCTGAATGGCAGATGCTCAGTCCGACTGCCACAATGGTGTACGAGCGAGTAGGGTGGCTGTTTGTCATCTTTGTAGAAATCCTTGCTAAGCAGTGCTCTTAAAAGAATAAAGCAGACTTTTAGGTCCTCCTATGAGTAGGCTTGGAGCACAGTAGCCAGAATCGCTAGCATTGCAGACAGCGCATGCTTTTTTGCCCATAATGAAAATCTATTAGTCGTATTAAAAAAAAAAAGTGTGTGTGTCTTCTGCCCTGGCTCTTTTAGCCGGGTGCTCCACCTGGCCAGTTTTGGTGAGCACCCGGCTGTCATCGGCTCACCTCCTCCTATGCTGTAAACTGAGAAGCACCAGCAATGCATTCTCTCATCTCTCCCCACCCTGCGCTTTACAATGTGCAGTTTCAAAACACACGTTTATTTATCAAAAACGCATTGTTTTTGATGCCGTTTTATAAAATGAATATCCTACTGTATTTTACGCCATTGTTGCCCTGTTCACAGTGCTCAGTTGCATTGCAGAATAATTCTGCATGTCAGCTCACTGCCCATACAGTTCTCTGGGCCTATTCACAGTACTGCATTCTAACTGATTGCGTTTTTCTAACTCAGAATGCAGGCTTTGTATAATGACTGTGAACTGCAATGGAGACTGGACATAGATTAAATTGTGTGTGTTATGCAACTGACTACTGTGAACCTAGCCTCAGAAGGGGAAAATGTTGAAAAAAACTCGCAAATGCAAAACAATGCATATTTATTTTTGCACTACCTAGTGTCCTCCCAGCAGGACTGGTCCTAAACCGGTAAGAACCATCAGATTAAAAACACTTAATGTAAGTGACAGCTACTTAGAAATGGTCATGTACAATGCATTTTACTCTGGCCAAATGTATATCTTATATGTATCTATGCATATTTTACATTTTGCAGTTTTCATCATAGTGCCCCTTTAAGAGAACATTGTCTTTTCGGATGTTAATAAATGCATCTATCTCTCCTGCTGTCTCCTCAGACTCCTTTAAATATCAGAGTTTTCTAGATGGCAGTTTTGAGAAACACTTTTTTTTTTTTTTTCCCCCAACGTATAAATTGGAAATGTAGTTATTATTTAAAGGACCACTATAGCGAAAAAAGTAGGCAGTTAAAATCTGACAGAACTGACAGGTTTTGGGCCAGTCCATCTCCTCATGGTAGATCCTCAGGGTTTTCTTTGTTTTCAACAGCATTTCCTGAACAACAGTTTACCTGCCAAAGTAGTAAGATACCAGCCAGCCTCCCTAGTCACTTGCACACTATTTTGTCAGGTAGACTTTTCAACTGCTGTTCAGGAAATGCTGTTAAAAAACCATAAAATCCCCGAGAATCCCCCATGGATGGACTGGCCAAAAACCTGTCAGTTCTGTCAGGCTGCCTACTTTTTTCACGATAGTGGTCCTTTAATGGCAATTATTGAAGCAGTCCTGACCCTGAGGGCCCATTCACACTATGGCGATTCCTGCTAATCGCCAAATGCTAGCGCTTTTTAAAGTGCAATGGTAACTATGTAGCAGTGATCTTACTGCCGCGATTGCCGCTGATCGCAGGTGTTTCGCGATTAGCGGCAATCGCAAACGTGTTGCATGCAGCATTTTGCTGCAATTCTGGTGCGATCGTGGTAAAGTGCTTAAAACGCTGATCACGATCGTCAGGAATCACTGAAATGTACATTGATTTTACTGCAGTAGAGTCACCCGTGCAAAACAGTAGTGCTAAGCGCTGCCGTTTTGCCAATTTCAAGTGTGAATGGGCCCTGTGATCAGGATACTCTGCATATTTATACTTACCTGGGGCTTCCTCTAGCCCCATGACGTGCAATAAATTAACTCCTTCACCATACTCGCCAGCTGTTCGGTTTCTCTGGAATCAGCCTCAGTAATCTGGCCAGACAGGTCTGAGTGTGTGAGACTTGTACTGACATATACAGTTGCTGCCTCTTTGGCCTGTGATGGTCAGTGATGCATTAAAAGTTCCAGCTAGCAATGCATTTTCTGAGAGGGCCCGTTTCCACTTGTGCGGTGAGAATCGCCGCGGTAAAAATTCGCACGCGGATGCGAATTTCGCATGCGGTTGTATGCGAATTTTCATGGATGGCGTTGTATGCGAATTTAACCATGGCAGTGCCTTTTGTGCTTTTCCATTGATACCATGCGAATTTGCATGAACATTCGCATACCAATGCTGCATTTGTACGTGAATTCTGATGGCTCTGCCATGCAGATTTTTTTTCTGCACAAAAAAACGCAAAGGAATCCTGACAAGTGGAAACAGTCCCATCCACTTGTATTGGCTATGCGAATTCGCATGCGGCCCTCAATCTTTTGTTGTCCCAGTTTACAAGATGCATACAGTTTGCTTTAAAGCCAGAATTTGGTTCTAGTGCTCTATAATTATTCCCAATAATATTTTCCTGTTCTTGGTACCAGCGATTCGGATATGTCTAAAACTCTTTTACTAGATGAAATGGCATAATCTAGTAGTCCGCAAGAAATTTTTAAGCCTTGTGGAATTTGAAGCAAGTGAAAATAGCATTTAGCAAACTTTTTTTTTTTTTTTTTTTTTAATTTTCATGGTTTTGTGGAATCATTTGGTTGCTATTGGCAACAAGAGCACCTTTTCCAGCAGAGTGACAAATGAATGACCCAGGTATTCAGCAGCAGCTGACATGCTAGTGCATAACACCCATAAGGGCATGCTAGAGGAAATGCAGCTGCTGAGCCTACAAAGGATGTGTAGCTATCAGACTTGCTAAATGGCAGGAAATTCATACATAACTGTCAAGTGATGGGAGGAGGAAAAGTGTTATAAATGAAGGACACAAGTAGCTTTTTATGGTGTGTTTTTTTTTTTTTTTTTTTTTTTTTTTTAAGCATTAGTTCACTCTCCCACACTTTTAATTGTTTGTAAGGATTAATAGGAGACTGTGCCATAACTCACAGTCTTCATATTTGATGCAGCCCAGAATAATTCTGTTTGGAAAAGTCAGTCACATGACCCAGAAGTCACTGAGCCGCTAGCAGAATGGAATTTTTTTTTTCCTCTGCAAGGGGGGCATTACCTGGATCCACCCACCTTCTGTCTGCTCTTTTCTGTGTGGGCAAAAGGGATCTCTGTATTCACAGGAGCAGACTGGCTAGTGCCCCCACTTAGCCCCTTCCTGTGGCGGATGATAGCCTAGGTAGTAGAGTTTTGACTTCTGATAGACTGCTGGTTCGTGCCGGCAAGCTGTCTCTGACATTCACACAGGAATTCAGCGTTGCAAACAAAGCAAGCCAAGTAATAAAATTTAATAATATATATTTTTTTTTTTTTTTTTTTTTTTTATACAGTATGTGTACTTTTCTAATACAAAAAGTTAAAGGGCCTGTTCACACAAAATGGCGGCATGTAGGGCCTGATTACTAGAGTTGATTACATTTGCAGTAATAGTCATCGGAAATCATTATTCTCAATCTTCCCTTTCCTTTATGGATGCTGCTGATTAGCCAGTTCTGCTTTGTGGAAAGGGATTGTGGAAAGGATAAACTGGAGTGAGTGGCTTCCTTCCATTACAGGAAATAACAATAGTAGTGAGGCATGATTTGGCATTATACCTGGTTGCTGGTAAACGGGAGGATTGGAGAAGCCTCTGGACAATTCAGACTTCCTGCTGCTGAGGTAAGTATATAATTTTTTTAATTAATTTTTTCCCGTCCAGTATGGTTATCTGAGGCCAATGCTGCAGGCTATCCCTGGACTTGTGCGTGTTGTGCTTAGGTGATGAACAGGCTCTGTGAAGGATTCTAGATAGGTTAACAAACCTACAGTGATGTTTCAGAGGCTCATAATCTAGTAGGCTACTAAATATTATGTTCAGAGATACTTGTTCCACATATTGTCTGCCCTGAGTTTTGTTTCTTTGATCTTCTTTGTACAGCTCTTCCTCCTGCAGCCGGTTTAGCTTTTCTTTTGACCTTCATTAAGTCGCGGTGACCCTCATTATCTCTCCGTTTAGGATTTGTGTGGTGCTGCAGCTCTGCTTAATTCCTTTGCTTCAACTTTCACTGCAAGTATCTCACTAATCAGTGTTTTGCTTTCAAACAAGTCGGGGCATATTTCAACAAAGCAATAGCAGCAGCATATTCGGAAAATCAATTTCCATGTGTCTGAATAGATGGATTGCATTGAGCAGAACAGTGTAGGTCAGTGTCAGGGATTTGCGTGACGATTGTGTAGCTTTTCAGATGAAGTATTCAGCAGTAATTGAGATGAGGTATTCTACAGTCATTTTCTTTGTAGTGAAGCAGACTTTGCTGGTAGCCTGATGCATATTATCCTGGCCTGCCTAGCCTCTGTACTAGGATTATGCAAAATGGGTTACTTCTGCATTACTGTTCCATTCACATTAAATATGTTTGGTAATGCAAGTCGTTGATTATATTCTGTACACAAATTTTCATATGATGTGTTGGTTTTAGAGCGCCAGTGGACTCCTTCCCACTCAGCAGTGCAAAATACACATTGCATACATCTGCCAAAACATCCCAAGTTGCCACTGGATGCTTCTGGATGCTTCTTTTTGCTTTTGCACCTACATAGTCAGACAAATGCACCTTGACACCTTTTTGTTTTGGTCCAGTTCCAGGTTGCATACCGTTGTTGACCATATTTGCTACAATGACCTTTGACATAACTGGACAAATTTAGGGACATGCCTTCTGCAGGCATTTAACGTACCGACATACTCGGACATGTTTGCAATGTAAATTGGTATTCTCTTTCTGAAAAGGCCCATAAGGCAGTGGTTTAAAAAATGGCATACATGTTATAAAGAGAAAAGGGGGAAAAAAGGGCGGCAGGTATTAACGCTAGTAGAATATCTGTAAAATTAAAGATATTAACCAATTTTTTTAACTAAAACTTAACCTTACGATTACACATAACCCTTCCTCTAATGGTGATTAACCCTTCCTCTACCAATATCTAACCTTCCCTCTGCTGATGCATAATCCTTATCCTTTACTCTACCAATGCCTAACCCCTAAGGCCTCGTTCACATTAATGCGTTGCCGTCCGTATCTCGGCAACACATGTAGGAGGCAGGCAGACACACACGGACATTAGATGTACATAGACTACACTGTCTGATGTTCACACTGCATGCGTTCCGTACCAGTGCAGTGAGCGAATGCATGTTGCACACATTTTTTTTTTTTTTGTTAGCAAAATGCGTTTGTTCTACGGTTGATTTAGCATGGCTCTACCTATCTCCCAATCCTACCTTTTCCCCTATGGGCAGCCAAGATCACTTCAGGAATGGTGCCACTCCCCCCCCCCCCCCCCACCCCCATGACAGGTGTAGGGCATGCCTACCAGAAACGGTGCCACTGACCACTACAATGTGTGTAGGGGCCGGGCCTTTTAATGTGGGGGTTGATGGAAGTGTTAAGGTGGACTACTGTGTGGTTTTGTGGGTTGTGTTTCAGGGGACAGTGGGAATGGGTGGAGTCAGAATGCTGCTAATTAATAGGAGTCAAAGTGGGTTTGATGATTGTTTGCTCAGACTAGAGTAACTTGACCCCACTGTCGATCCAGGATGCAAAGAGAAGCAGGGCTGTGGAGTCGGTGCAAAAATCATCCGACTCCCCAGTTTATGAAACCATTGACTCCGACTCCAGGTACTCAAAATTGCTCAGAGTCCTCGACTCCTACTCCACAGCCCTTGCATGACACTGACTCGTTAGTTTATGGAACCACCAACTGCTACTCCGACTACAGGTAACCAAAATTGTTCCGACTCCTCAACTTTAAGGGGTTATTGGGGCAGAGGTTAATAAAAATATTTTCAAAAATCTAATCGTGAAATGACTATTTGAATCCAATGCTAATGCATGTTATTGGAACAAAATTGCTTTACAAATGTGGCCCATAGTTTTCAATTGAAGCTTATTTTAATTTAACAGAGAGCTGCTTGGAAATAATATTCAGTACCTAACCTCCCTGGCGTTCAATTTCTCCAGGATTTCTGTGCAAAAATGATCCAATTCATTTTCATACCCCTTCTTCTTTTTTTTTTTTTTCTTTTTTTTTTTCTGTAACTTTCCAAAATGTGTCAAGCAAGGGTCTAGTATACCGTGCAGGAGAGTATTAACGTGTATGCACATCAATACTGTTCACAGCATGTTTTGTATTGACTTGTATGTCTGTCAATACCGCTAGGGAGGTAAAGGAAACCTGAAGTTACTTTAAAAAAAAGTTTTTAACTTACCTGGGGCTTCTTCCAGTCCCCTGAAGCCTCCCTGTGCACACGCCGTCACTCACTGATCTACTGGTCCCCCGCTGCGACTAAGTTCCTTTATCGCCAACTTGCAAGTCGACGGCCACTGCACCTGTGCGGCCCTGGCCATGCGCGTCCTTGTTCGAGGTTTTATCATACTGGGCCAGTGACTGGCATGCGGATGAGGCCGCATGTGGTCAGGGCCGTGCAGGCGCAGTAGCCGCCGACTAGCAAGTTGGCAGTAACAAAGCTTACCCACGGCAGAGGATTGGTGAGTGACTGTGTGGGCACAGGGTGGCTGCAGGGGGCTGGCAGAATCCCCAGGTAAGTGAAGCTCTTCCCCCCCCCCCCTTTTTTTTTTTTTTTATAAAGTAATTTCAGATTTCCTTTATGCTTTTTAAAGAGAGTCTGAAGCGAGAATAGATCTCGCTTCAGACCTCATAGCTAGCAGGGGCATGCGTGCCCCTGCTAAAACGCCGCTATGGCGCGGCTTTACGGGGGTCCCTGTCCCCCCAAACCCCCTCCGTGCAGCGGGGGAGCGCTTCCTGGTTGGGGCAGGGCTAACCGCCGCAGCCCTGCCCCAGTCGCGTCTGTCAGACGCGTATCTCCGCCTCTCCTCCGCCCCTCTGTCTTCCTTCACTGAGAGGGGCGGGGGAGAGGCGGCGATGCGCGTCTGATAGATGCGACTGGAGGCAGGGCTGCAGCCGTTAGCCCTGCCTCCAGGAAGACAATCCCCACGACCAACTTGCCGACCATCTTTTGCGGGGGGTGGGTTGGGGGTGAAGGGACCCCCGTTTAGCCGCGGGATAGCGGCGTTTTAGCAGGGGCACACGTGCCCCTGCTATATATAACACCTGAAGCGAGATTTAGTCTCGCTTTAGTGTCTCTTTAAGGCTCGTAATACTGTGCAGAACTTATTTCCACTTTCCCTATTAAATAAAAATGAGCCTCATCAACTCCTGTTTATGTATTCCAAGTATCTTAGCAAGCTGCATTTCTTCTACATACCTGTGATTAGTCTGCTGTTTCCTAAGACACCTCCTTTGAAGTTCTCCATGTGCTTCACTGTGAGTCACAGGGAAACCTGCCTTGCATGGCTCAGCTATTAGTGACTTGAATGACATCCCAGCAATCTCTGTTGATGTAAGGATCTCTCCACCCTGTAGAATGAATGTGTTTTTGTAAATCAAACAAGCTGTAGTGATGTGAAGGGGATAATGCATTTATTTTCTTCTGTGGGAACCAGTAACTGGGAGAAGAGAAGCGAATGTTGGGTAGGTTTAGCACAAAGTTGTATATGGTTACCTTGGTTTCAAGCAAGTTTCTATATGAGGTGTTGTCTGAAGTAAAAGTACTTGTATAGCACTGACATCTTTTGCTGAGCTTTATAGATTGCATAGTTGTGTCACTAACTGTCCTGTACAGGAGCTCACAATCTGATCCCTGCAGTTTGGGCCCGTTTCCACATAGACAGTACAAGTGGATGGGACTGTTTCCACTTGTGCGGGATTCTGTGCGGTTTGTCGTGCATAAAAAATCTGCACGGCAGACCCATCAGAATTTGCACGCCGCACACCCGCATGCGATTCGTCGGTAATGTAACTAAATAGGAAAACCGCAAGCATTTTAGTCTTGCAGGTTTTCCCGGCGTTTCCGCTTAAAAACCCATGTCAATACTTGCCGGCATTGATATGGTTTAAAATCGCGCTGTGCAAACCGCGAGCGATTCCGCGTGAAAATCCGCATAGAAACGGCAACGCAACCGCATACAGATTTTTTGCCGCGATTTTCCCGTTGAAATTGCGCCGCGTTAGTGCAAAAAACGGGCCCTTATAGATGGCATTATGTCTTTATTATAGGCATGGGCAAACTTGGCCCTCCAGCTGTAATGAAACTACAAGTCCCACAATGCATTTGCCTTTGAGTCATGAATGTGGTTGACTCCTGCAATGCATTGTGGGACTTGTAGTTCCGTAACAGCTGGAGGGCAAAGTTTATTACTGGGATTTGATAAAACGCAAGTTTGAAGCCAAATGAGTGCCTCCTTCGTATTTACTACATTGAACCGTGTGTGGAGTGGTGACCCACAGAGGGATTGTGCACCGGCAACATAGACCTGACTAGGCCTATTCCACAGGGACTCTCTGCAGTTTGCTTGTTGTGGTCTAGAAGCTAGTCATGCACGTATCAGTTCATCACTATCAAATATCTCAGATCTCTGTTTCCCTAAAATTGGATCAATTCTTTTTTTTTTTTTTTTTATTCGATTTTGAATAGATTATTGATCAAAAATGTGATCAGGCATGTTGGAAAAATCTCAGTTTCATGGGGTGGGGCATGAGCATTGGGAGACCAGTAGCAGCATAGCATTATACAACTCTTGCGGTTAATTCTAAGCTCAAATTCCCGTTAAAGCCCCACAAGCTTGGTAAGATGGCAGCTTCCTTAACATAAAAAAAAAATCGGTTAGGTCTGAAAAAGTAGCATAAAAACTCTAGTTGGAAGCATGCCTGTCAATTCAGGATGCAGACAATGTAACATTTATACGGTCCTGTATAGTGCTTTAGGGTAGGAACACACTAGGCAGAATCGCGTGTGCGTTTTCCACTATGTGCTATGGAAATGCATATGCTATTCTGCCTAGTGTGTTCCTACCCTCAATGTAGTTACTGAAAAGTGATATTTCTGAGCTAAGCTGCTGATAGGAACAAGGATTCCACTCTTCACTTGTACTCCTGTTCCCATAAGGTACCCATCTTCACTTGTTTCTTATATTTTAAAATACCTAGCTGGCTCTTCTAACTCCATTTCCTGTTGAGATGTCGGTGTAGTTTTTATTAATAAAGTCACTCGTACTACTCAGCCTGTATCGTCCTGTTCAACATGCTTATTTCATTTTATGCAATACCAGTTGCCTGGCTGTCCTGCTGGTCCTCTGCCTCCAATACTTTTAGTCATAGACACTGAACAAGCATGCAGCAGATCAGTTCTTTCTGACATTGTCAGATTTGACAAGATTAGCTGCATGCTTGTTTCTGGTGTTGTTCAGACACTACTGCAGCCAAATGGCTTAGCATGGCTGCCAGGAAATTGGTATGGTTTAAAACAAGGCTGTGGAGTTGGAGTTGAGGAGTCGGAGCAGTTTCAGGTACCTGAAGTCGGAGTCTGTGGTTTCATAAACGTCGGGAGTCGGATGATTTTTGTACAAACTCCACAACCCTGGTTTAAAAGGAAATAAATATGGCAGCTTCCATATTCTTTTCACTTCAGTTGTCCTGTAGGCCTGAAACCCACTAGAAAGCGCAAAGCTCTAACACAAACTCTATTGATTTGTGATGGCATTTTGCAAGCAATTTTGGGAGCGATTTCCCTTCTCCTATACAATTCATTAGAATGGAAACGTTCCCAAAATGCTTCATGTTCTGCAATTGCAATTCAGCGCTGCGTAATATGTTGGCGCTTTATAAATACAATAAATAAATAAAATAAATAAATTGCGATTTGCTTAATCATAATCGCTGTAGTAGAATCTGTCCCATCCATTTACATTGGCATTTAGGGAAATCGCTATTGATTTAAAGCACTCCCTAAATGCTCCAAAAAATGGGTGGGTTCCAGGCCTCAAGAATGTTTCTTGAAATTTGTGTTGGGACTGACGCATTGATCTTGTTGCAATGAGGATATCCAATGCTTGAGCGGTTGACATTGGCTGAGTGGCAGAAAGTGTAACCTGGAATTCAAGTACACAGGACATTTTCCGGGGCTCTCAACACAAGTGTTGCCTGACTGATCATGTCGGCGTGAAATTACTGAACCAGGAGACAGCTGCACCGAGTGCTTCCATTCAGAATGGTTTAAGCCAGTGCTGAGATGATCAGTCATGGCACAAAACCGCGAACTTGGGTTCAGCTTGTGTTGATCACTCATTCTTTTAATACGTCTGGAGTGTATGGAGTGATCGTTTAAGTACAGCAAAGGGAAATTCTTCCATTCAATACTCATTGAGTATTTCTATAGGTGCACATGATTGGCTTCTGTAGAATAGAAGCTGGACTGTAGTTTAACGTAGTACAATATACTACTACTACAAATTTTACTGTTAGCTGTCTCTTGTGTAAACAAGACAATAGGTGACATGATGAGATAAACATGTGTATGTACAGTACAAAACAGATTAATAACCAGGCTATTTTACTTGATTTATTTTGCTGCCTGAAAGAGTTAATTTGTAGGCATGGAAGTGACAGCTTCTGTCTTGTCGGTACCTTGCTGGGAATATAGTAAACTTCACTGATATTATAATCATAAAAGGTTTTCTGGCAGAATACAACTTCTGAGGACGGAGAGAGAAAATACATTAACTATTGACCTTTTTCTAACTCTGGGACACGTAATAGGCTGCCATTGATTAGAGACCGTAAGGGCCCATTTTCACTATGGCAAATTTGCGTGCATTAGCTGCATGTAAATTTGCATATGCAATGTATTTCAATGGGCCTGTTTCTATTTGAGGCAAAATGCGCTTTCCCCCGCAGGCGGAAAAAAAAAGCGTATTGGGAGCCATTCAAGTTGGGAACTCCCTGCATTTGGATTAGACTTTTTTATCTTTTTCCCCCCACTTTTGGGGGAGAAAAAGTGAGTCTTGTAGTCCAAAAAATACAATAAATGTATTGTATTTATAAAGCGCCAACATATTACGCAGCGCTCAGTAATGGTATGAACACACTCTGATTCTATGTTGTGCTTTGGGTTTAGAGGGTGTCTACATTTCTTGACACTAGCGTTATGTATTGTGTCGTGGATCAATCAGTCTTACAAATTTCAATCCTGGTGACCACTTGTCCCTATTTTGCATATGAGGAAAACAAGGTACTTTCAGGTGAGTGGCAGAGATTGTTGCTACAAACTAGAACCCAGTTGCAGAGTAGCTTATGTATCCCCCATGTAATAGTCTGTGTGTCTGGCCTAGCTGTTTTTTTTTTTTTTTTTTTTTTTTTTTTTTTTTTTTTTTAATTCTACTTTGCAATGATTTGTATTGTAGAAATGCTTTGACCTCTTCTGTCAATCTGTTCCAGCATTTCCCCTGCCCTTTCATTGGCCGCCTCTGCTGAATTTAGTCTACTGTATGTACCTGTGTATGTTCGAATCTCTGCTTTTCCTGATCAGTAAGCCAGCACCTATTGAGTAAAGAGACCTTGGCAAGAATCCCTAACACTGCTACTGCCTACTGAGCGTATCCTAGTCGCTGCAGCTCAAGCACTTAAGCTGGCTATACACTAGGCCGATTCCCCGCCGATCGACAGCAGATTCGATCACTGGGATAAAATCTGCTGTCAAATCGTTAACTCTAAATTTTGATCTTTTTCGCCCCGAAATAGATCGGTCCCGTCGATCGCTCTGTGCGGGAAATTACTGTCGATCGCCCGCGGGTAGGCATCGTGTCACTAGCGGCGTTCGAGTGCCCGACAACCGACGCAATACATTACCTACTCCGCCGGCGCTACTCCCCAGGTCTCCGCTGTCTTCTCCGCGCTGGTCTCCGGGTCCGGCAGGCTTCACTTCTTCCTGTCCCGGCAGGAAGTTTAAACAGTAGAGGGCACTCTACTGTTTAAACTTCCCCCAGACAGGAAGAAGTGAAGCCTGCCAGACCCGGAGACCAGGCCAGAGCGGAGAAGAAGACAGCGGAGACCGGGGGGAGTCGCGCCGGAGCAGGTAATGTACGCGGGGGGGGGGGGGGGGTGTCGTCGGCAGCACCACCACCAACACAGATTGTGAATGGTTTCAGGCTGAAATCGATTCACTATCTGTTTACTGTAAAGGCAGCCATATGATCCCTCTCTGATCAGATTCGATCAGAGAGGGATCTGTTGGTCGAATCTGATGGCAAATCGACCAGTGTGTGGCTACCTTTAGAGTCCGCCAGGAGAAAAGTGAAATATAAATGTTCTTTGTCTTGCCTTCTCTAATATAAATAGCCCTGCTGAGTGTGGTATTGTTAACCAAAGAAAGCAGGCCTAGGGACTGTGATACTTTGCTCTTTGTAGACGAGTAGTGTATTTTAAAGGCTAGTGCTGAAAATTTCATATGGTAATAGGTTGCATTTATTTACGTTTAACATTATAGAACAGTTCTATAGGCTTAAAATTAGTTACTGTTAATAACTGTAATTTAAACTAAGTTGTTGGCTTTATTGGTTTCTAAAGAGTACCAGTCACCTTTTAATTATCCAGAATGATGGGCATGTGCTTGCTTTCAAAATGACATGCCATACTGTGTCCAAGTAGGAATAATTTTCTCGATTATAGCTGTAAGTTAGGCAAAGCACTTGTTGCTAAAATCAAGTGGCTATTTAATTGCATTGTAGAGACCAGCAATTTGTGAGCACTTAGTAGAGCTGGTAAAGCACTCATGCCAGTTGTACTTTGCTTGACCATGACACCAGTCATTATTCTCTCGTATGGCATTATGCTTTATAAATGTCACTACTTTGCCATCACTTTGTTAGGCAGTGTGTATGGATTGCATAGCATCATATAAATTATTTGATATAGATGTTCAAGTATTGTTGCAAATACCTTTCTCCTTGGTATCTGTGAGGAATGTGTACATCAGTAAACATAGGAGGAGATGTGAAGCAGGGTTTGTGTTAATGAAATATTGAAGGAATATTTTTTTTGTTGTTGAAAATGCCTCATTGCTATCCACAGGTGGGCTTGTTATTGATTAAATTGCACTGTACAGGGATCTAATTTTCCATTAAAATGTACTGGTCAGTCTAATTCTGTGTGTGTGTGTGTGTGTGTGTGTAACTTTTTGTATTTTTCTAATATGGTTGGGTTTTTATGAAACAGTTTTAGGCCTCTTGCACACTGCAAGCAATTCAGATTCCGCTTTTTAATCTGTTTTTACTTCAGATTCAGATTTGCAGTTTGCTCCTTGCACACTGCAAATCTGAATCGGATGTAAAAACTGATTAAAAAGCGGAATCTGAATCGGAATCGCTTGCAGTGTGCAAGAAGCCTTAGACATGGTATCAATCTGATGGTTTTTTTTTTTACGAAAGCATGGGTACTTATTCCATGTCCATTCCCATGCTCCAGGTGAGGATTGCAAGTGTTTGCCCCTCAAATTAGTTTTTTTTTTTCTTTTTTTTTTTTTTTTTTATTCTGCGCATCGCCATAGACTGCTATGACTTCCGGGCCACAGCGTTAATTTAGTTATTGACCTGCGTCGGGGATGCTGTGAAAAGTCACTTCTGTCACACCGTAACGTTACAGCATGAAAGTCTCCATAGACTTTTATTGCACAATGGTGCGGTAAAAATACCGCACCGCCTCGGTGTGAAAGGACCCTAAAGTATAGAGCGCGTCCTAATGGATGCAGCTCTGGCGCTTTGAGTCCGCCAGGAGAAAAGCGCGATTATAAATGTTCTGTTTGTTGTAAAGTGCATGTTTGTCGGGCTCCCGCCATCGAGTGCCTTCCAGCTGCGGTTTCATGCAATTGGATGATAGTGTTTGTAACCCCACTCGTATTTGTGTTTGACATACAGTGCAGTTACCAGACTGTCTGTGCTCAAATGAGACTTGGTGCGACAGGCGCTTCACACTGCCTGTGACTAGCGCAAGCTCCTGGCCAATGTGTGGAGCGGCTCACTGGCGGTGTATTCACTGCCTTCAGCCTTGAATGTGAAAGGGGCCTATTGGAAATGGTGTCTACTTAGCATTAGGCTTCTTTTCTGCTGCAACTCTTCTTCACGCCATACTGTTTTGAATTCCTGAGTTTTACGTCAGTGTAAAAAAAGTTTGTCATCCATTTCCTTGAGTATCATCAACTAGAGGTTCTTTTCTCCTCCGGGGTGTATAAAAATAATGGCACAGGCTGTTACTCTAAACAACATGTGACTTAGAGCCAATGAGTAATATGTGGCATGCCTCTGAGAATCACAGAAGGCATGACTAGTGTCTGGAATGGACCCGTAACGCTAAGGCATGCTTGTGAACCTTTATCTACCTAAATGACACTTTGCAAACAACAAATCTAAAACAAACAGTAAAAATGTTAAGCCCCATCTACACGATACGATTCTTTGTGCGATTCGATTACGATTCTATTTACGATCCGTTTAAATCCGACATGTCTGATTGGGATTCGATTCAATTCGATTTGCCATTGTTTTGCAATGGTAAAATCTTATTGAGTTGAATCGGACATGTTGGATTTAATCGGATTGTAAATAGAATTGTAATAGAATCAAACAAAGAATCGTATAGTGTAGATTAGGCTTTACACCGATTCACTAATATGCTGTGTCCATTAGAACAGGATGAAAAATCTGAGTGGTAGTTCCCCAGTAATATCTGCTGATCAGCTAAGCCTTTGCCTTCACCAACCCAGCCAGAATGAATACTAGGTACTTGCTTGTAAAGTGTTCCACTAATTGACATAACACAAGCCATCATTTAATTAGCAGCATAATTATGGGATCTTGTCACGAGCAACATTTTTTTTTTTTCGTTCTGTTATGGCTTTGCCAAGAAGCTTTGTAACGAACGTTTCTTCTACACGTGTTCACACTGACTTACAGCCTGAAGGGAAATGGCTGTACAAATATATTACTCTCCACAGCATCAATACTATTCCCAAAAATGGATCTGTAGTGCTGGGTACTTTTCTGATGCGTCTGAAATCTCACATGGTAGAAGTGTGTCAGAAAACGCCACTGTATAGTGAAGACCATACTTGCTGCTGTCAGGTACTATTTGTAAAGTGTACTCATGTCCTTCCTTTACTTACCGTTTTTGTTGCTGCTTGCTATGTGTAGGTTCTTTGCACTGTAAAATGATAGACTTGCACAGTGCTTTTGTCCCTGGAACACATCTGTACTTCCTGCTTGGCAGGATAAAATTTGTCATACTAGTATAACTGATATTTGGGTGTGCCACAAGTTTTTACATTCCACAGCATTAACAACCGGACCAGGACTTTTTTTCTGTTTAACATTCCTCCTAATGGCACTATTTCTGCTGTTCAATCAAATGAATCTTCACAAGTGCCTAGACATGAGTGCATGTGTAAATCTCTCTTAAAAATGACTTCATTACCTTTTTGTTCAGCACATGTGAGTATTTATATCTTGTGTGAGGTCTATATTTGTATTGATTGTTCGGGTCATAACTGAACTGCAATGCAGCATTCAGAATTGGACTGCTGTCTTTTTTATACAGTTGCTTTGTATTTGTGCTATGCTTGGTGCACACCATGCAATTTCCCGCCAGCTAGATCATTTCCGACAGGTCCGATCTGATCTCTAATAGATTTAGATTTTTCAGAAAAATCAGAAATTATTATTAAAAAACGGATCGGACCAGACATTATCTATTCGACCAACTATCTGACGGGAAATTGCGTGGTGTGTACCAGGTATTCTATTTTTTTTTATAGAAGTATCATCTTGCATAATGTAGTACAGTATTCAATTCAGTTTGCAAGCAACACACAGCAATTTTTTTTACTGTCATTCAGCACTCAAGTTTTTATCTCCTGCATTCATAAATAAGAGTGATTATTGGCAGCCTGGTGAGTTTCTCACAGATCAGTGACTGATAAGGCTACAGGAGGAAATTAAACTAAACTTTCAGGCAGTTACTAACTAAAGTTTGTTTTTAGAATGTGTTGACAATACAGTATTCATATTCGGAAACCTTGGTTGAAATTCTTCCAATTAGAATCTGATTTGATTTGTTCATGTGCAACACATCAGGGAGTGTTAACTTGCTCTGGCAGTTGCGCTCCAAGTCATGTTCCAACTCGAATATATGGTACTTCCTCGTGAAGAAAATATGGGGCCCTCAGAGCTAGGTACTCGAGCAATGCCACCTGCCCCCTACCCTATGGAAATGAGTTGACTGGGCAATTTCTAGTCCCGTGCAATATACGCTGTGTATAGTCCTTGGGCTAATAGACAAAATCAGAGGGAAAGTTAATAGTGAACACACACAAAGTACAGCCTGGGCCCTCTCTGCTCCAGTGCCCCATAGCAGTTGCTATGGCTATTGCTACGCCCCTGGTTATCAGCCTCTCCCACAGTGTATGTAGGAATATTTGAAACGAGCTTCCAAATTCAAATATTCCCAATATGTGGACACTAATTTATAGAACTAAATATAACGCGGCTAATTTTAACTAGAGCAAATTCGTATTGGAGTTGCTCAGAGGTTGGAAAAATCATCGCTACATTTTTCTTCATACATTCTTCCTTTTACCTGTTTGAATCTGCTGGTATATCAGTGGTGAATGGCAGTGTCAAGATATACAGTTGTACAACCTCTGATCTGTAGTGCAGGCTTGACTTCTCTCTTCATTTCTCCACAGCTGTGATGGTGTATGTTAGCCTTTAGTTTGTGGTCAGACAGTTTCATGGAGCTGCACTACTGTATGATTTGTTTTTTCTTTTCCAGCAGTCATTCAGCAGGGATGGTGCTTGCTCTAGTTATTTCTCAGAATTTGTAATTAGAATCCATATTTCTATTTCTGCAATGTAGTGTTCTGCATAGAGGCAGGCGGATATTGATTAAGTAGTATAAAGCTTCCTGCAGCCATGAATTGGTGGTTGAATGTGCAGGTGCAATAAAACTGCTAAAAGAGATCACTTGGGATGTTTTGATAGATCATTGTGTGCATGAATATGTGTCTAATGATGAGATGGAAAAAATGTATTTGACCCAGATTTTTTCCTCTTCCAAGCAAAACTGGCCCAGGTATGCCATCAGGGTCACTCAGGCAATTGTTTCAGTCAGTCTGGCCATAAATTAACAGATTTTGGTGACAAATTATTTCCTTACTCCATCATATTGGACGTTTTACCTATCAAAGCCAGAGGTGGATAAGGGCCTGTTTCCACTACACGCTTATTCTGGATGCAGAAAGACTCCTCCAATGAATGCCTATGGACTTATTAACACTGAATGCGATTTTTCTGATGCAGTTTCCTATAGGCATTCATTGGAGTCAGTTTTTCTGCATCCAGAATCCGTGTGTAATGTGGAAATAGGCCCTTAGACTGTGTTCCCCGGTAGAGTGGACAACAGACTTTTTTCTTGTCTGCTCTCTGCTCATCGCTAAACGGACAGTTATAAATAGGAGACGTTCATACTTGTGACTCTGCAACGGATCCGCGGGATCCATTGCAGTAAGCGGACCGCACTTCTGTAGAGTCTCCGATTATTCCTGGGCAGGTGGATTCGTTCCCCCATTTAGCTTATGGGGGAACGCATCCTCCCCGGGCTTCTGCTGGACAAGGGCGGACCATCAGAGCAGACACTACATTGTCTGCTCTCGCTGGCTGCATGTGGTCCAGCAACAAGTGGGAGCAGAGCCTCAGGCCTTTTTCATATGGCAGGCTGAATGTAATGAATTCACCGTCTGTCAGTTGCTCCTGTGCACCGACTAGGCTCTTGCTATCACTTAGCCTAGGAGCTGGAGAGGCCCTTACACCCCCCCCCCTCCTTTGAGTCTTATCCCAGCGCAGCTGTGCTCACACATGACTCTTCACCGTTTCTACCGCTTGCTAACCCCACGGTTTGTAAGTAATTGCATCCAAAAGGTACTTGTGACCGGCAGCCGGGAGGCTCAACAGCAGTTTAGCCTCCAGTGTGAAAAAAAGCTGGAGGTTTGAATGGTTAGGTGCCAGTCATAATCTGTAGGAACTGGCTCTTGGGATTTATCTAGTCAGTGCAGCACTACCTTGTTGCCCTTGCAGTTGAACTGTGTGCTGTCCTCAGGGTAATGGCTGAAATGTAATGGCTTCATGGGTTCTTGGAAAGGTGAAATGATGCATGCAGAGGTTAGGTTTCAGGTAGCATCAGTACATTTAGTAGCGTGGCTGTGATCACATTTCGCTTTTTATTCATCGGGATCTTGGAGCGTCTTTTTATGTGCTCCATTGACGTGCAACAATAACTTTGCCGTTTGATGGGACGCAGCTAGCTTGTGTTAGTATGATGCTGCTATTTCCCTTTTTTCAGAAGATTCGCAGATTGGTGTTTCTACGCCTCTTCCAAATATTGGCCAAAAGTTTTATATATCCTCCCTGACTCGCCAAACTGCCGTAAGATTGCTGTGCACCACCCGTTAACCTATTAGCGCCACTAGCGTTACTGGGATAACTTGCATGTTTCTATGGTAACAAAAATAGCAAATAAAAAAAGATGGGCTGGGGACCAGAGTGAGCATTCCTGGGGAAAGGATCATGCTTTTTTTCCCCTGTAGGTGCATACTTTTTGTATTTAGTGACTCTTTAATGATTGCACCTTCCACTATGTGAGGCCAGGCCACTGCAGTGACACTGCAATGTCAACAGGGATCGGGACAGAAACCACTTTGATATCCACCTGCATGCAACCTTACTCCTCATTAGGAAAAGTTGTGGTATGCAGCCTGGCATTGGTGATATTCTGCTTTTTGACTCTACAGTCTGCTGCAAACTGGCAGCTTCTCAACATGCTGCCTCTGCTGAGTTTAATATGTGTAGGAGGCTTAGCTGGCTGCTCAGTCAGTCAGACTGAAACACTCCCCACTTCAAACAATGTAATGCAGTTTAGGAGACGGTTTGCTCTATCGGCTAAAACCTTGCCAGCCCTCTGACTATATTTTCTGTTTTCCTTTTTTTACTTCCAAAACATAGTTTGCTATTAAATGCATATTAAAATAGAACAATGCCTTAACTTGCACTTTAAAAGGAGCCTGTACTGAGTAAAATTAATTAAACACATGAGGTAACTTCAAATGAACATTACATAGTTACTTTGCCATCAGTTCCTCTCAGAAGCTCGACATTTTCTTCTGACAATAATCCCTTCCAGTTCTGACAACATGTTGTCAGAACTGAAATATATCAGTTGCTGTCAGTTATAGCTGAGAGGACAACTGATGTGCCAAGTAATGTCTGTTTCCCTATGGCTCAAGTGGGCGATGTTACAGTTTAACAGTGTGCTGACCAGGAAGCCGTTATGGGGTAATGGCCATTTTCAAAATGGAGGATGAAGAATTCCCTTGATCACAGTGGACAAACAGGATGTGGGAAAGGAGATAGAGATTGAGGAGTACACTACATGGGGAGGGGGGGGGGGGGGGGTTTAAGTATGACTTGTGTATGTTTGTTTTGATTTTTCATTTTCAGTTCAGGTTTTCTTTAAGGTGCTTAGTCCTTAGAGCTATACTGGACAACCTCCAGGAGTCAGACAACCAAGGATCCCTAGCCACCGCTCTAACTGTAGCCGTATCGCAGCTTTTCACTGCATGCAAATTTGAATGCGGTATCGCATCCTTTTGAAATCCGGATTCTTCTGAATTGCATGGGGAAAAAATATTGCCTGCAGCATTTTTCTGCACATCGTATCTGAATCCCCATGCATGGCACGGCTAGAGCGAATCGGATGTGAATTCGCATCAGCACGGTTGCTGCAGGCGATTTGGAAACAGACGCGACACCCTAGCGAAAATACAACCATAGTGAAAATACCACCATAGGCTTTCTTGGGTGTTAGGCTAGGTTCACAGTGGGACGTTGCGTTGCGATTCAATGTTAAATCGCAACGCAGCCTTATAACTCAACACAAAAAAGGTGGCAGCGCACATTAATGCTGCGTTACCGTCACATACAGTAGGTACAGTAAAGCATACAGGCAACGAAAAGTATGCTTCCCTGTACCTGCAGCAGTGTGTTACCATAATGCAATTTTTACAACGCGACTTTAACTTCGCATAGCCTTAACATTGCGGTGCGGTAACCTGCCTTATAACACTTCAATAACGCAGGACTATAACGTCTTACTGTGAACGTAGCCTTACATATTCTTTAAAAGTAGGAGGGAAAAGTCGCATCCCCATGTCGCATGTGCGTGTGGTACGACATATAAAGGGAAACATTTGGTACATACAAAGCATTCTTCACTGCAACTGCAGCATGCCTCGCATTATTCTAATGGATTCTGTTGCACCACTCTGCAAATGTGCCAATGTGAACATCCTATTAAAGTATTGCATCCGACTATCTGGATACAATAATAGCAATGTGATTATATTGTCTGACACAATGCGTTGCAACGCACCGCAACAACCTAGTGTGAAAGTAAGTATTACAACTGGCTCTGAACTTTTTTTTTTTTTTCTCCTTTTTAAGGGTACTTCTAAAAGAAACCTCTCTGAATACATTTTTCGGTGTTGTAAGTAACTACCTGCGCAGCCTTGAATTGTTTAAAAGTCTGCTTTTTCCACCTTTTTTTATGAGAAGAATATTTGCTCTGATCTATGGGAGTTTACCAGGGGTGTAACGTAATTTTGGTACATTTTTCTATGCTTATAAAGTACAGTTGGCTCACACATGAGTACTAGTATTGTAAAGACCGCTTAGATCTGGGAAGAAATGAGTGCTGAGCAGCAGACTATGAATAATGCTCTGAGACTCTGTTGGTTTAAGTAGTCCAGTCTTGGCATTCACTCTATAACTTGTGCTGATGCTGGATTTTCAGAGCTTTTGCATTGTTTTTGGTTTTAGCGGTAGGTATGTTCAAACAATTCTGATTTATTTTTATTTTTTTTAATTCTGTAGCATTGTTCTTAAAGATGGACGTTTGGCATTTATACGAACCTTTTAGATTTGGTTTCTACATCTATCCTTGTTAGAAAGATTCACTTACCTTTGCAGCAGGGTCAGAGACTTTAGTTAAGACATTTAACTTTTTCATCATACTTTTTACATTTTCTATATGTCTGTGTGCAGCAGTTTGTATAAAAGCTGCCATTCTTCTTTGCTAAATCAATATTTCCCAGTCCTAATACAATTTGGGGATTGCCAGTCAATGCACCACAGTGTATCGTGAATCTAATACAATTTCTAACAGAAGGCTCAGTTTCCAATAGAGCCAGAAGGAACGGGCAGTATAGTCCATAGCTTCTATAGGAAACCCATCCTCTGCCTTGCTCCCGACCCTCCACTGATCGAGCAGTATCTTCTTTCTTACACATCCGTTGCCTCGCTCCCGACCCTCCTCTGATCGAGCAGTACAGTATCTTCTTTCTTACATATCCGCTGCCTCACTCCCGACCCTCCACTGATCAAGCAATATCTTCCTTCTTACACATTCGACCTATATTTTCGATTTCAGCCAAAGATTGATCAGGCTTCATTTGTGGCATCGATTTATATCATCATACATTGGCAGGAAAAGTTTATATAGCCACCTTAGTGGTCAAGTTTATCAATCTTTCAGATTCGATCACTCTGATCAGATATTTTAGGGCATATTCGATTCAAACAAGTCTTAAAGTCTTCATGGTTGATCGACTGGCTGTATTGTTGCACCATATCAAAGTAATGTTTGCTTATTATTTTTTTAATAGGCTGCCAGCTGAAATCTATTGAAAAGCAATGTGCAGTAAAGCGGATTGCCACTTAATGTCAGTGTGTGTGGTTAGCTGTGTGTGTGGGGGGGGAGGGGGGGGGTGTTCGGGGGCTGATGTTCCACAGTGAGATTGCAGAGCCATTGTAGCCAGTGTAAGCACTGGTACTGGATTGTTTATATCTTGGGGTAGGTCTTAGTTCCAGGTAAGAAAATGAAGGTCCCTTGTATAACACTGCATTCAGTTGCCAGAGACTTCCCAGACTACACCAATACTATCTGAATCAATTTGGCAGTAAACCTTTACAACCCATAAATGTGTTTGTATTGACTGCATCCTTTGATTTCTTTGTGGAGTTTTTATGTTCCGCTTATCTTGTGAACTGCATAGAAAAATCACCAAGGACATTATTTCCCCCCACCCCCCACTTCAACATTTTATTGCCCTGTTGATTGACAAGTTAAATTGTTGGTGTTAATAGCACAACTAATGACTTCTTCATGGGAAGAATACATTTAGATGTTCCTCATTTGTTTTTCTTCTTCCTTTTTTCCAGGTTTCATCAGGAGACGAGGAAGGAGGATTTTCCGCAAGGGATAAACTTTACTGTACTGAAGACCCCAGCGGACACCGTTTGCGAATGGGATGAACCCGCCTCTGCTGAGTCCTCGTCACCATCAGCTGAGAGAATAACAGCGTCCACCGGGGGAACTTCGCTAGTTATGTTTCCATTTTTACAACACCCAATTTGAGTTTGCTTGTTCTTAAAAAAGAATTCAAAGTGGAGTACCGTAAACTTGATATGGATGGCAAAAAGAAAGACAAAGACAAACCTGATGAAAGAATGGCCCGACCTGGTGGCCGATCAGGTCACAACACACGTACTGGCTCTTCGAACTCTGGAGTATTAATGGTCGGGCCTAATTTTAGAGTTGGGAAAAAGATTGGATGTGGCAATTTTGGAGAATTGCGATTAGGTAAGATAATGCTAGTAATCCCTGCTGGGCAAGTCATTAGGTGCCTAACTGAGGTACGAGCTATGTGAACCCATCTTGTGACTATTAGCAATGGGACAAGACTGATGTATATTTTACAGAATACATTGTCAAGCTAATTGTGATTCATCTGTGGGGTAACTATATCAAAAGCAGAAGGCAAACAGTCAGGTATCTTGTTGTCTTAAGCATGTGTTTTGCTCCAGCTTTGTATGCGTGGTCTTATTGGTTCAGCCATTGTGTGTTTCTGAAAATTGCTTCTGAAAATTTTCTAGCAGCTTCATCATTTTCTTTTCTTTTTACTTTCATTTGTGTTTTTAACAGATGTAGGAAATAAATGGGTTCATGTGGTGGATTATAGCTCTTTATAGAGAGAGCTTTTTTTCAGTGTACATTGGAGTGGATCTCAGGACAGTTTGGGGTACAAGGTTCCTGCAATGAAAGCGAATGTCTATCTTCTACCATACAAAGTGTTACATATAACATATGGTAAATAAGTAAGAAAAGTTTCTGTAGTAAAATACTACAGTGTACTGCTGCTTTTATCCTTAACCTTTGGACATTGCCTAATCAGTCCAACCCCCTGCAGCTTCATCCACCTGTTGAATGAGCACACATGTAAAATGTACCTATGTAATGGTCACCACATGTGCATGTTTTCTGAGGGTGTTTCTGGTCAGTTTTACCATGTAATATGATAGCACTTCTAAGCATTTTGTGCAATGTGAGTTTCTATCCCTTAGTGAAAAATCATTAGGTAGCAGCTTCCCTCCACAGTGTCTCTAGAAAAAGGTTTATAATGGAAGGTTATGAGGGGATAATGTACTGAACGCACACCTTGTGTGAGAAATGAACTTATTATGCTGATTGCTTGCACCGATGTAATGGATGATAGTTGGACCTTGTCTATTTGCTTTCCTCTTTTTGGTTTGTTGACTGTCTAATTTGTTTTTTTCTTCCAGTGGGAAGACAGGAAGTATGTGGTCCTATGCCCTGCCTTTTCCAGTGTATGTGAGAATGACTGTCTGTTCCCCTGAAATGTTTGTCCTGCTTCCAACTGCTATTGTTGCTGGTTTGCGAATGAAACTGGAAATATGACTGTTTGCTATGGGCAGCAAATATAAATGCTTTCTAGTATAGGCACAAATGCTCCAGGGCTGAAGTTTTGTATCTCGCATGAAAAGCTATTCTAGGTTAATTGAAGACTAATCCTGTTGCCAATATAACATGAAAACTGTTGACAGTTTGCCAACGGGAGCAGGAGAAAGAGGCAGGCATGGGTTGCTTTTATTTCAGCATTTGGACCCAGGCTCACTTTAAGCATTAAAGTGTACCTGTAGGGAAAAAATAGCCCAATTTAGATACTTGCCTCAGTAGGCTCCCCCATCCTTCACATCGCTGATCCTGTGCTTGGACCCCCGGAATTTTGTTAACAGCCGTTTGTTGTTGGGGCAAGGTAGCCCTGCGCATGTGCCGATGACTCGCTCCTGTGCAGTAGTATGGAGCTGTTCAGGCTCCGCTTTCTCCACCCTTCCTGGGCGGCTCCATTATACTGTGCAGGGGCAAGCCGTTCTGCACCTGTAAAGTGCAGCCGCACTTGTTCATGTATGGAAGCGCGGCCGTGAGATTTCAGAAGTTCCTGGCAAGAAGCGGGGGTCTGCAAGAGGGCGTGGGATGTCTCTAGATCTTTCTACTGAGGCAAGTATCAAACTTTTGCCTCCATTAAACTCACAGGTTTGCTTGAAATGTAATAGCTGACATACATTGAGGGACATTTTTTCTTACGTCTGAAATACTTAAAATATACCAGAGATAAACAATATTTAAAGATTTATGCATACCTGGGGCTTCCTCCAGCCCCATCCACATGTCTCAGTCTACTATACCGGGTCCCATAACTTCGGACAGTCTGAGCAAGCACACTGCGCTCTTTCCGACGGAGAATAGTACTGGACAGGCACAGTACTATTCTGAGTCGGAGAGAGACGTAGAGAACACACTGCTCTTCCACAGACTGGCCGCGGGATCTGGTACAGAAGATGCAGAAGACTGAGGACGGCGTGGGAGCGATCTGTGCGGATGGGGCTGGAGGAAGCCCCAGGTATGTATAAATATTTTAATAATGTTTATCTCTGGTTTTCTTTAAGCTACTAGGAAATGGGATTGGAGATATTTGGTTAATCTTTAGACAAGATTGTTCAACACACTGTAGAGGTCACAAAGGCGTTCCATGGGCATTTAAGCCTCCTGGTATTCCATCAGTAACACATGACATGTAAACAAATTTGTCTTCTGATGTGACCTACTTCAGAAGTGAGGAACAGCTGACAAGCTATGCAGGTCTCCATAGTTGGCAGCTTTCTAGCTAGATAAACTGGCAGGGAAACCAGATCAGCTGGTATAACATTTGTGAATTTAGTGTTATCCACCTATGCTGCATTCCTTGCAGGTCAGCTGAGCGGACCATCTCCACAAATCAACAGTGAATATTACAGTTAACCAGGGTCAATAGAAGCTGCTTACTGTGTTATTCTCCTCATGTGTTTTTATCAACATGGGAATCTGTGTGCTGGAAGTCAGATGGCCCAACATATATGCTTGTTCAATGTATTTTTGTTAAAGCAGGAATGTAAATTTGCATAAGGTAGGCCACAGGTGGTCACTTGTACCAGGCAGAGTATGGTCCATAATGTCCTCTAAACTGGAATGGCTCTTTACAGAGCTCAGGTCTCTTAGTGTCACCACTTCCTAAGCTGGTAATGCCCATGTGCCTGCCTAGCTCTGCCTAGTGTCTGCTAACTGCAATACGGAGAACGCACATGAGATCTTCTAACCGTGTTAGGAGTTTTGTATCTGTGTCCATCCCCACTGGCAAGAGAATTAAAAGAGCAGAGGTTACTATATCAGCTACAACACAGTAAGGGACAGTTTGCCCGCTGATTCCTGGCAATTGCGTTTGGGTCCACGATCTCGATGTGGCGGGCAAAATCTCTCGATTAAGCGCAAGTTGCGGTTGTGATTCCCATTGAATAGAATGAGCATCACAGCGCAATCCCTCCAAAGACGCTGCATGCACCACGTTTGCGATTGACCACAAACTCTTTAGTGTGAATGTATCCTAAGATGTAAAATGATCTTTAGGCGAAAACTCGGGAGAAACCGTTCATTTTGTGAAGGAGCCCTTATGCTGGGTACTCACGATGCAACTTCCCTTCTGAGCGATGGCATAGAACCGATTTATTTATGATTGGCTACCGATTGCTAATGTAATTGATTTTGGGAAGTTAGTGCTGGAAAATCGGTATCATTATTGATCGGAAACAGTTTGGACATGTACACATGATGCAATTTCCTGGCAGATTTTTATCAGCTGTAGCAAAGAAATGATTTTCTTAAAGGTTATTATTGTGTGTCTTTTTAGAGCATGGAGGAAGTTCTGAGTTCAGGTGCGCTTTAAAGTGGACCTGAACTCTTGCACAGGACAGGAGGAAAACCTAGATAAATGCACCCTGTATGTATTTAGAGAGTTTAGGCTGTTTAATTCCCTGTCACTTCTGTCTAATCACAAATTGTAATCTGATATTTCCCCTGTGTTACATGACTGCCAATGGCAGAGATGGCAGATAAGCTCATTTGAAAGCACTCTGAGGTTAACAATATGTCTGCTTTCATGAATCAGGAAGTAGAAACTGTGCAGATATATTGTAGGCTTTGTATCAGCTGTAACAGAGAAATGTTTTTTTGTTTAAAGGGATACTTAAGTCTGGGCAAAAAAATGAGTTTAACTCACCTGGGGCGTCCCTCAGCCCCCTGCAGCTGATCGGTGCCCTCGCAGCTCCGCTCCGATGCTCCTGGACCCGCCGGTGACGACTTCCGGTTTCGCCGTCACCGGCCGACAGGCATGGGAACGCGAGTGATTGTTCGCGTTCCCAGCCACAATAGCACCCCCTATGCGACTATTGTGGCACCGATCAGCTGCAGGGGGCTGAGGGACACCCCAGGTGAGTTAAACTCATTTTTTTGCCCAGACTTAAGTATCCCTTTAAAGGCTATTATGCTGTTGTGTATCTTTTACAGCAGAGAGGAGTTCTGAGTTCAGGTTCGCTTTAAGAACCATGCCAGTTGCCTGGCTGTCATGTCCAGGTTTTGGCTTCAATTGTTTTTGAGTCACAGACCTGTAACAAGCATGCAGCCAGTAGAGTCAGGCCATAGTCAAAGTATCTGATCATCATGCTCCATCTGAGCCAGTAACTTGAGAGGGAAACGAAGGCTGATGTATTTCTCATTTTGATCATTGCCAGTGACCTGGCAGCCCTGCTGCAATTTAATGCAACAGTAGTATCTGAATCACACATCTGAAACGAGCATGTGGCAAAACAAAGTTCAAACACCCGATCTGCATGCATGTTAATAATTCCAATATTTGTCTGGAGCTTTTCTCCTGTCAGACTCGGTGTTAACAAGGCGGCCACTAGAGTGCGCTCAGTAGGCAGTAGCAGTATTTGGGAGTCTTGCCCAAAAACACCTTACTAAATAGGTGCTTTCTTACTGAATAGGAATAGCTGAGATTTCAACACAGGTCTCCTATGTCAGCACTATCCATTCACCCATATTCAGGGTCTATGCCTAAAAATATGAGGCAGATGATCAGCAGGACAGCCATGCAATGTGCATTGTTTAAAAGTAAATAGCTTTCATATCTCTCTTACTCCAGGTGTCCTTAGAGGCAGACCAGGCAACTAGTATTGTGTATTAGAGAATGAATATAGTATTTCTCTCACTTCAAGTTCCCTTTAAGCCAGGTTACATGCATATTCCTGAAGCAAAACCTTGCTAAAATTGCCTTTACTATCTGCATGTGAAAAAACGCATTCGAACTAACATCCCAAAATCAATGGGCCGTTTGCATGTAATATGTGGTTATATGCACGGTAACACACTGACAGCAGGGTCCTTTTTTCTGGACTCTACATGTGCTTGTGCTATAACATTGGACATTTGTGGAAGACACAAATGTATGTTGACCAGGGACCCGAGCATGAAAAGAAGTGCGCACTGCCAGGTGGAAATGGGGCGTCAGTGAAAGAAGCTCACTTGTAGCAGTTAGTAGACTTTTTCCTGAGCTCGAATTGTCCTCGGTTCTGCTACGCTTACCGTCCGTTTTACTGCATAAGTGGTATTTTACCGCATGCAATAAAAGCAGTTTGCGGTATTTTACCAAAAATTGGAATTCTCATGAAAAATAGGGGGCATGTTAGCACATAATTTACTGATCAGTTTAAGACCTGCCTGTACCTGGCAGTAAAGTAAATTTGTACGCATTTTGCAGTTTTTAGTGGAGTTCCTATGCAGACTGTGTCATAGAAAATAATAGGGGATGCTTATAAATATATTCCATAGGTTGCTACATAATCAAATAATCCAACCCGCCCCCACCAGGGAAGGAGGAGGAGGAGACTATTATAATTATTAACCGCATGCTTACCGCTGAAATGCAACATGTTTTATCGCACGTGTTATCACATTTTCGGAACTGCTAAAAAAATCTTCCAGAATTGCCCAAAAAAGGGAAAATACTGAGTGCTTGTTCACACCTGGAGCGATTTCGTTTTTTTTTTTTTTTTTTTAGGCGCTGGCGATTTTTAAAATCGCCCTCAATGCACTTCTGCATTGTTGCTTGCTCAATGTGAGTGTTCTCACATGAGCAATGAGCATTCTATCCAATCGCAAATGCGGCTCCTGCACCATTTTTTGAGCGTTTGCGATTCAATAAAAAGGATAGGGCAATCGCAAAGCGCTTGAAAAAGCACTGAATAAATTGTATTTGTTTTCCAGAGCAAAGAGTTCACTTCCTGACTTAAGTCAGGAAGTGAAAAAAACACTGCTACACAAAATCGCTTAGAAAAGCGCTTCTCTAAGCGCAAATCATTCTGAAAGCGCTTAGAAAAGTGTTGTAAAAATCTCTCCATAAATCGCTTAGCGATGGCGATTTTATAATGTGAACAAGGTCTGAGTTAGGTATTTTACAGACCAAAAATATTGTGTTCATACCCTTGCGTTGTGAAAACCCTTGCGTTCACGCGCTAGTTTTTTTTCACATGCCTTTTTAGTCAGGCTTGTTTCTGGCTTCATTACGGTACTTAAATGGACTACAAATAATGTGGGTGGGGTCCAGAAAAATGCAGCACGCTTTTAAACTCTAACAGAGAAAGTTATATATGATGTGAACAGGCACTTTTCCTTAAGCAGCCCATACACTCAGCCGATTTTCTGGCCGACCGATCGATCCCGATCGATCGATTGATCGATTGCAAATCGGTTGGCCAATCGACCGATCGATGGCCGATTTCGATCGATTTCGATGGATTTCCATCGAACTTGCAGGGTGGAAAATTTAGGTCGATCTGAAGAGATTGCTTATCAGTTTGCATTGGCCTTAATGGAAATCTGATGGCAAAAAAATGCCATCAGATCGAATTTCAATAGATTTCAAACTGAAATCTGTTGGAATTCTATCCTGGTAAAAAATGTTCTAAAAACGCATCAGATAGATCATCAGATGCATTTCTTATCTATCTGCTGCCAATCTGACGAGTGTATGGGCACCTTTAATGTGAGCTGTCGGTTTGAATGCATTTCTGCATTATGGAAAAACACAAAAAAAAACAGATGTAGCGTGAGGAAAGCCTGGTGGGTCACAACCATAGAATATATTTTAGTAGTTTACAAAGTGGCTGAGTTGCCACTTGCAGCTGGCCCATGAATGGCCAGCGGGAGTGGACAGTGTAGTGTCCGCAGCGATAGTCCGTTGGAGTCTGGATGGAAACAAGTTGGAGTGTATGGAAAAAACATCTGCCTGTCTGGGAAAATCGGACAGCGAATCTGTTGCAGACCAACAAGTGTGAATAGATCCCATTTATAAAATCAGATCTGTTCAACGTCCGTTTTGCAATGCGATAAAACTGACAAAAAATGTCTGTTTTCCACTCGTTGGTTTAGATCTCCCTGGTTTTAGTTTTCTCTCTTCCGTGCTTTAGATCACTTCTTCCTATGCAGAAAATAATCCACTAGCACCATTTTATGAAGAATTCGGTTCCCTCTAGAGTATTCAGCACAGAAATTCAAACATGGGGGTATGTGCAGGCCGAGAACCAACTAGCGTATGTAAAAGAGAGACTGGTTAGTTGGGATAGGAAAACTTTGCCTACTTGTCAGCGATGAAAATGATGAAAATAGCACAATGAATTATGGAGAAGTGGTGACACTGCTGAGGCCAAGAAATGGGTGCAGTGATCTTTCCCATTAAGCCACAGTGCGGATTGTGTGACCTGGGACACAGAGGTTTATATTGTGCTGCTCAGCTGGAGGCCCAGGGACATTTACAGGGTAAGAAGTGGTTAGCTGGAGCTGGGAGATCATTTGTATTTGGAAAGTGTATTGGTTAAGGGCCCTGCCTCTCACACTGGAGACCAGGGTTTTAATATCTGCTCTTCAGCCAACACCTTTTCATTAGGAGACTTTGGGCAAGACTCCTTAACACTTCTACCGCCTATAGAGTGTGCCCTAGTGGCTGTATCTATGGTGCTTTGAGTCCACCAGGAGAAAAGTGCGATATAAATGTTCTGTGTCTTGAGATAGATAGATATAGATAAATAGATAGATGTATCCTAATATTTTACACACACATTGCAGAAAGAAAGCAGTAATTAGCAATGAATTCACATAATACATATACATGCATGGTGTTTTGGAAATCAGTGGCCAGTCGTAGTTGCTTGGTATTCAATTTGCAGTGACTTTGCTCTACAGAGGCCTCCTATTACAGTTTGTGTATATAGCAGCTTTCTGGAATGGATCCAGAGTTTTCCCACATTCCCAGGACAATACTGGTATTTCTGACTGCATGGGCTGATTGAAATAATTGTCCAGTAATGGAGCTCTCTGCTGCCCTGTGACTTATTTCGCTGCTGTTTCAATTATGCTCTGAGTGCATACTTTAACACAACACTACTTGGTTTCTTTCTCTATTGTTTTCATGTTGTGTTTATTTTTATGTACATGTGAGCAATGTCATCTGTTTTTTTATTTTCTTTTTGCTTTTAGAAATGGTGTAGGGTATGTTTAAAAGCTGGGCTGTAGGCAGAACACACTAGTTTTGCCCAAGCCATCTCTGCATTGCAGAGTACAGTTTATAATAAAAGAGCAAATGCTTTGGTATATGGTTTTCCTCTGTTTATGGGGCATTGTGACACATCCACACGTAGCATCCTTCTAAGGTGGGACTCCAGTTACTGGAATGGGGCAGTACTGCTTTCAGTTTGCTGTGAATGAAATGTAATAGCTCTTTATTTAAATGGGAATTAACCTCTGCTGTGTCTTCCTGGTCTAGCTCATGGCTGCCTAGCAGCCCCCTCTTTCACTAGCACGTCTGCCCTTTGTTTTGCAGTAGTACCTGTGCAGGGATGTTGAGGAACAGCCTGGTCAACTCTAGTACATTTGCCCTACCCTCTGCAGAGTGTGTATGCATTTGCAGCCCAGTCTACAAATACTAATCCACCAGTGTGCCTTCACTACAGATGTGTGCATGGTCACACCTCAAAGGCTCACCAGCTGTTCACAAAGGGAAAAAAATGAAATATTGAATGCGGCATGTAACTGTCCTCCTTTATTTATTAATTTTTTTTATTTCTGACCAATCCTTTGTGAAGTGAAGCCTTAAGGTCATACATCTTTTGACTGGGTGGCCGAGCGACCATTCAATTATCAAATCGCATGAAAATCTGTTCCGCCAAGAACATGCCCAATCAACGTCGATCATGTGGGTGGCGGTAATGGAGAGCAATATTGCGATGAGCGACTAACCCCCTGGCGCTGTTCTCCTTAGTGTATAAATGTGCCTTCTGTGTGTGCATTTATACATTACTTATCCTGGTCACCTACCGCGCGGTGCCCATCTGTCTTTGGAATACTGCGCTCTTCCATTAGCGGTATACATGCCACCAGCATATAATACGTGGCATGTGTGCTAAAGGAAGAGTGGAGGATTCCAAAAATGCATGGGCACCGCGCAGTGGGCAATACAGGAAAGGTATAATCTATACACTAGGGGGGCAGCAAACTTGGCTGACTCATGTGAGATTTCATACTGAAATCAATCGGGAATCGGCCTGCAGTGTACGTGCAGCCGAAAGATCTCTCTCTAATCAAATTCAATCAGAGAGAGATTCGTCTCTTGGTCAAAACTGCCCATCATCGCTGGATGTATGGGCAGTTTTAGTTTCTTCTTCATAGAATCAAAATGCATTGCATGGATATGGGCTGGAGTAGAAGCAAACAGTACAAACTGTGTAGCTGCGGCAGAGATGAACCTTTTCTAATGTTAAAGAGACTCCGTAACAAAAATTGCATCCTGTTTTTTATCATCCTACAAGTTCCAAAAGCTATTCTAATGTGTTCTGGCTTACTGCAGCACTTTCCACTATCACAGTCTCTGTAATAAATCAACTTATCTCTCACTTGTCAGACTTGTCAGCCTGTGTCTGGAAGGCTGCCAAGTTCTTCAGTGTTGTGGTTCTGTGATGCATCTCCCCCCTCCTGGCCCCTCTCTGCACACTGCTGTGTGTTATTTAGATTAGAGCAGCTTCTCTCTTCTCTCTTATCTTTTACAAGCTGGATAAATCGTCCTCTGAGCTGGCTGGGCTTTCACATACTGAGGAATTACAGACAAGGGCAAAGCTGTTTGCAGGAAGAAAAGAGCAGCCTGAAACTTCAGTGCATGAGAGATGCAGGGGGAAAGAAACACACAAATGATCTCTTGAGATTCAAAAGGAATGCTGTATACAGCCTGCTTGTGTATGGATGTATTTTCTATGTGTGGACATGCTGTACATCAACCTACTTCCTGTTTTGGTGGTCATTTTGTTTGTTTATAAACAAACTTTTTAAAACTGTTTTTAACCACTTTAAATGCGGCGGGGAGCGGTGAAATTGTGACAGATGGTAATAGATGTCCCCTAACGCACTGGTATGTTTACTTTTGTGTGATTTTAACAATACAGATTCTCTTTAAATGGGACACTGGATCAAACTCTTAGGAGTTCTGGTTCACCGTGAGCTTGCTGGGCAATCTGTAACTATGGATCACATTGGTAAATGACGATTAGATAGCTATTGATCATTTACCACATCTATCAAAAGTATGCCCAGGAAAAAGGCTCCTTTACTGCTTTTTTGCTCTGACTTGTCAAATGCGATCAGGCAGTACAGGAGAGGATAATATGGATACAGTGGTTTGTGAATTACAGCTGTAGGTTCTGATGGAAACCAGGTGTGACATTAGTCTGGCAAAACCGATAGCTGTGCTGTTACATTTCAGCAGCTGGAGAAATACATTAAGATGAGTATATGAACTTGGGATTGGAGTTAAACCACTAATCCTTCTACCCCCAAAACAAAAACTCTCAGAAGAATCTCTAATGAATGTCCTGCATTGTTGCTACTCAGCGGCATGACGTGCCCGTGGGTTCACACGCTAGGCTGAACTTGGCCAAAAAACCTGATGACCACTGCCTCTGCTTGTGTCCAGCAGCCCCTTCACCCCTCTCAGCCACCGATCCACCAGGCAGATTGCTTTGGATGAGGAACATCTAACAGCATTGTTCTCCCCACTTACCCTGCCCACTGTGTGACATCACTCCTGCATCAGTCTGCACCCCCCATGCAGAACAGAATCTGTACAGCCTCAGCCTGGCAATGTTGCCTCTGCTGGGTGACATACCTCATATTTTTACTATGAGAGTTTTGAGACTGATTACAAATAGAGATGTGGCCTGCCATTCAGTCTCCTTACAGTACAAGTCTATAGGAGAGGTGGGGAACAGGAATGGTGTTGGGACAGCCTGGAGCGGCATCTGGTGGATTTAGAGGTTGTCACTTGAACCTCGAAACTTAAAGAGAACCTGAAGCAAGATTTATGGGGAGTTGCCTTGCTGTCCTGCTGATCCTTTGCCTCTAATACTTTTAGCCACAGTCCCTGAACAAGCATGCAGCAGATCAGGTGTTACTGCAACTTCCAGTGTGTGGGAGCACCCAATGCAAAAAAGATAAGTGGCACACAGCCTTAGGTCGCAGCACCAGTGATCATTCAATGTAAGTCTAAAGGGGCTGGCACCACCTGAAGTAAAATCAGCTCTTTATTGTAAATGTCATTAATATGACATACAGTCGATAAAAATGGCCGTAGCTATGGCCAGTTTTAATCGATTGTATGTCATTTTAATGAAGTTTACAATAAAGAGCCGATTTTACTTCAGGTGTTTCTGACATTATTGTCAGATCTGACAAGATTAGCTGCATGCTTGTTTCTGGTGTGATTCAGACACTACTGCAGCCAAATAGATCAGCAGGATTTCCGGGCAACTGGTATTGTTTAAATGGAAATAAATATGGCAGCCTCCATATACTTCTCGCTTCAGGTTCCGTTTTTAAAACTCTGGTATGTGCGAAGTGATGTGCACGGTCATATTTTGGTTCAGGATGGTGACTGGGAGTTCCCTCACTTACAGGTTGGATGCCCAAAAGGGACACCCTGGAACTGGCCTTCAAGTGTGTGTGTGTGTGTGTGTGTGTGTGTTTACATTTATACATATATATAGATACATGTACGCGGATACACGTACGTGTGTTCTTTCCAAACCGCAGCCGCATTGCTCCATAGAGAATGGAAAAATTGTCTCCTACTATAATTATCCACTTATTTCAGCACCTCTACTTAAAGTTTTAATCCCTTGTGCTCCATAAAGAAATGTGTTTTTCTGCGTAGCTCAGACAGATAAATGAACATCTGGTTTACGCATTTGAGAGCAGTATAGCAGTACTTTATTCCTGTGCATTTATTAATGTTAGCATGTCACTACTAATTTTGTGTTCTCTATATGTTTTCATGTGGCAATTCTGAGAGGTTGCAAGGCTTATTCACACTATGTACATTGCGCAGTTCAGTAACGCAAAATAATGCATGTTAGAGCAGCACACGGGCTGGCTACAGTGGGTTTCTGAGTCACCTCTGCAAAAATGTACCTGCCCTAGCAAGTTATTAGGGTATGAAATAGTACAAACACTATGCATTGTATTAATGTGTGTGTATTGTAATTCTCATCTTGCTGCATGAGCAATTTGCTACACACACAGGGAACTGGGCACCAATTTTAAACATTATTTTTTAAATTAACCTCCCCATAATGGGGGATTCTGAACTGACACTTGGAGGGGGGGGGGCACGGCACCATTACTTATCTATGGGGTGCTGCTCCTCTTGTCCACTGTTGCTATCTTTGCTTCAAACCGGCTGCACAGACTACAGTTTGTACCTCCTACAGTGTTGAGCGTGTGCTGCGGTGCATGCTGGGAGATGTAGTCCAGGAGATGTAAGTACAGAGAATGTACTCACATCCATGGACTACATCTCCTGGCATGCATCATGTCACGCTCACAACATTGCTGGGAGATACCAATGGTGGCCAGTGTGAAGCAAAAATGGCGACGGGGACCAGAGGAGCAGCACCCCGTAGATAAGTTATGGTGTTTCCTCCAATGTAAGTGCCAGTTTAAAACCTCTCTTATGGGGAGGATGATTTTCAAAAAAAAAAGATTTTACTTTGGCGCTTGGTTCCCTTTAACTGCGTGTAGCTAATTTCTTGTGCAGCAAGATGAAGTTACTTTCTAGGCAGTTAATGTTCCTCAAAAGTAGACAGTCCAGGTTCACAAATAACTATTTCTGCTTCAGCCAGATTTGGAAATTCATTGTTAGCTGCAAACTGAAATGGAAAGATAGTTTTTCTTAACATTTTAAATTACAAAAAGTATAAAAGAGCACTGAATTGATTATTACACTTAAACTCACTGCTCTGTTTTATCTCCTCCATGAGTTCTACCGAACAGCCTATATTTAAGATCTCTGTTTTTTCTTTGTTCAGTTTAAAATTTGAATATTTTGCAAAAAAATTAAGTTTATCTCGACATTTTATAGTTGAATTAAGTGGGTCCGTCAGAGTTAGGAGTAAATCGTCGGCATAGGCCAAGATCTTCATTTCGCCTTGCCTAGTTTTTATACCTCTAATTTCATCATCTTGTTGAATAGCTTGAATAATTGTTTCAATGCCAAGATTAAATAGAATGGGGGACAAGGGACATCCTTGCCTGACCCCGTTTGAGATAGTAAAAGTATGATCAAGCTGATTGTTTACCTTGACGCCTGCACTTTGGTTTTTATAAAGTTTCTTCAAGTTCCCAATAAATATTGGGCCTAGTCCAAATTCTGCCAGCACTGCAAAGATAAAGCTTCTTGATATACGGTCAAATGCTTTTTCAGCGTCCACTGCAATCATCACTGCAACCTCCCCTCTGTTTCTACACCTGTGGATCAGATCAATTGCAGTGTATATATTATCCTTAGTTTGTTTATTTTTAATAAAACCTGATTGTTGACTCCCCAAAAGATGACTAATTATTTTATTTAATCTATTTGCTAATATTTTGGCGTAAATTTTTACGTCACAATTTATAAGGGATATAGGTCGAAATTGAGCACAACTTGGGTTCGGTTTATCCCCTTTTGGAATTAAAGTTATGGTAGCTCGGTTTGCTTCATTAGAGAAAATTATGGAGTTTTCGTCATTATTCACAAGCTTACAAAAGAGGGGTGCTAAGATGTTCGTAAATGATTGATAGAACTCGGCATTAAAACCGTCAGGGCCTGGGCATTTTTTTTTGGGTAGTTCCCTTACAGTGCTGAAGAATTCGGCCAGGGATATCGGAGATTCCAGTTCTACTTTATCATTCAAGCTTACCTTTGGGAGGTTTATTTTGTCTAAGAAATTTTTTGGATTTAGCAGGTTTGATTCATCCATATTGTAAAGTTCCTTGTAGAAATTAGAAAATTCACTTGAGATCTGTTTAGTATCATGGATTATTTTACCTTTTTTATCAGTTATATGGTGAATAAATTTGGATCTTCCTTTATCTTTCAGAAGGTTAGCTAAAACTTTCCCCGATTTGTTTTTCCCCAATGTATATCGTTTTTTTAATTTTTTATGTTCTGATGAACATTTGTTATTCAGGAGACCATTAAGTTCTGTTCTAATTTCAGTCCCAATTGATAAAGATGTTATAGTTGAGCTTTTTTTATGTTCACTTTCTGCTTGTTGTAGGGATTTTAGTAAGTTATTAATTTTATTATTCCTTTCTTTGTTCACTTTACTTTTAATGCTAATTAGAGTTCCTCTAATAACGCATTTTAAGGTGTCCCACAGGATACCACATGAACTGACAGAGTTTTCATTCAGATCTATAAAATCTTTAATTGCACTTGCAATTTGTTGCCTATAATCAATGTTGTCCAACAATGAAACATCCAGTTTCCATTGTTTACCTTCAATGGATTTTTTCCCTAGTAAAATAGATATTATCACCGGTGCGTGGTCGGAGAAGGTAATTTGTCCTATTTTTACATCTGTCACTGACAATATAGTATCCTGCTGGACTAAAAAATAATCGATTCTTGAATAATTATGATGGACATGTGAGAAGTATGTGAAATCTCTTTCATTAAGGTTTTTAATTCTCCAAATATCGACCAATCTATTGTTACTAATTGCTTTTTGAACTTCTGATATTTCATTTTCAGACAGATATGACCTGCCCTTAGAGGTATCTTGTTCAGGATTTAAAGGTAGATTAAAATCACCTCCCAAAACTATCGTCCCTTTAGCTTTAATTTTAACTTTATTAATAAAATTGGTCACAGCGGCGGATTGGCCTCTGTTCGGGGCATATATATTAGCAAGTGTTACTGGGTCTCCATTTACCCTCCCCAATACAATAAGTTCCCTGGCATCATCATCCTTGTATATTCTATCCACAGAAAAATCGAGACCAGTTCTTATAATAATTGAAACACCACATGTTTTCTTAAGACAGTTAGGATTATTGATCCACTCTTTATATCTTTTATCAAAGATCGTTGGGGCCTTCCCTAATTGGAAGTGTGTCTCTTGAATAAAAGCAATATCAATTTTATTTTTTAACAACAGATCAGTAATTCTTCCTCTCTTGCAGCCTGAATTGGCTCCTTTTACATTCATAGAAAGGATTTTTCATTCACACATCTTTATTTATTTTTTTAAAAGCAATAGGCAAAAGAGATGATTCGCGGCTAGGGGAGAATAGGGCAGGAGGACGCGTGGAAGGAGATGTAGGCTGGGGGAGGGGCTCCAGGGCAAGAAACACACGGCCAACCCACCACACTCCCACTTCAATCATACCTAAAATGAGCATCGCACACAATCAAACAACAAACTCTCTCTTTTTTCTCTTTTTTTTTTTTTCTTTCCCGACCTAGATAAAACAGAGCAGTGAGTTTAAGTGTAATAATCATGCAATTAAATACTTAGGTATTAACCTTACCAGCAATCTTGATTCTCTCTTTAAAAATAACTTTTTGAAAATAGTAGGTGAATGTAAAAAAAAGCTGAGATCCTGGGACCGTCCATGTTTCAATCTAATTGGTAGGATTAACATTATTAAAATGTTGATCCTCCCTAAACTTATTTTTTTGTTGCAGAGCCTACCAATAGCCATCCCTAATATATCCCAATAGCCATCCCTAATATATGGTTCCAGAACTGGCACAAGATATTCCAGAATTTTATCTGGAACAATGTTAAGCACAGAATAAATTATAAACTAGTTATGAAAAGAAAAGACCAGGGCGGACTTGCCGCTCCAAACTTATATAATTATTATAAAAGTGTACATCTGACAAGAATTCTGGAATGGAAAATAGAGGCCACCACTGTTGCAGAAAATAAGATATGGCCGCGGCTAGAGGAGGAAGAATCAGACTTTGATCTTGTCTTTACTTGGATCATTAAAAATATCAATAAAGTATATAATTTATCGTCCCATCCATTGATTAAACCAACCCTGAAATCACTGCTCTGGATAATTGAAAAATGGCAAAAAAAAACAGGGTTTTCCCCCTTGATAACCCTACGAGATAATCCAGACTTTCCCCCAGGTCTTGATCCAGCTTGGTTTGGTAAACATAATATAAGTCGCGAAACACGTATTGTTAATATTGGGGGAAACCCCACGCTGGGAATTAGACCGATCCTTGAGTGTAGTGACCAGATTGGTTCATGGGGTTTCTCCCAGATACATAGTTTCTTTTATAAGTTTGCCTCGAGGGTGGTTCAGAGGAGGGATCTGAATAATTTTGAGAGACATTTCTATCTGGGAAAAAAAATAAATAAATCTATTTCTAGTTTATATTCAGATATCTGCGCAGCAGAATGTGACCAGGACTTTCCTGCATATTGCAGGAAATGGGAAATTGACCTGGGGTCCAGTCTGGAAGGGTTATGGCCACAAATATGGGTAAATACTTTTAAAATCCAAGATCCAAGGTTACAGTTGATTCAATTTAAAACAATTGGTAGATGGTACATGACACCATCCCGTGTTGGTAAGTTTGCGAACCGCAAGGTGAGGTGCTGGAGGTGTGGACAGGGGGACGGAGGTACTTTACATATGTGGTGGCAGTGCCCGATAGTTAGAAAATTTTGGGATGATATCACCCTCTTGGCCGAGAGATTGCTAAAAGAAAAATTTGAACTTACACCGAAAGAAGCAATCCTTAGTTATACAGCTAAAAAAGAAAACCTTGGATGCTCTCTGATTAAAGAATATGGCACGATAGTTGCCAAAAGCATGATTGCTAATAACTGGAAAAATCCGTCTAGGTTAGATATAGGAGAATGGTTTGTTAGGATGGATGAACTGTGTAAGAACAAGGATCTGGGAACTACGAATAAAGTAGAAGAAACTTGGAGAAGCCTTATAGCTAATCTCGGTTAGGTTTACTCGGGGAGGGACTGAGTTAAAAATTGGGAATCGCTGGCGAACGCTGTTGGGGCTGGAGGGGGGCGGTGATGGTCGGTATTAGAGTGTGATGATGGGCCCCTGGGAAGGAGTGGATGATGGGGTGACTGTGAGTGATACGTTTGGGACGTCTATGTTTGTTGGATGATTCTACAGGGTACAGATACCCTTCAAAAGAGAGGATGGAGAGATGAGAGGAGTATATACAAGATGTTGACGGGGCAAATGTATAGGATTGTGATATGAGAAGGATAAATAGATAACTGTCTCAGCAACAGTCATGTAATTGTGAGGAAAAAGAGTTTAATGGTGAAGAAAGTTATAGTTATGCTTATTTAGCTCTTACCAATCTACGATGAATAAACGATGATGATCACACATCTCAGTTTAGGGGTATGGCAAGAAAAGAAATTGCTAATGCCCCATGTAACTGATCACTCATGAATTTGGGTCTGTGTGCTGAGTTAAAAAAAAAAAAAAAAAAAAAAAAAGAGCACTGAATTAAATTTGGTGCAAATTTCAGAGGAAGTAGTTTCATTTTATGTCCATTAGGTGCAACAGACTGCAGTGTCCTTTTCATAATTTACAGTAGTTTGTCAAAAATCGTGTCAACCAGTTTCACAAAACTGTTACAAACGTTCATGTCTGTTCATAAATACGATTTTAATTATGCTTTATTAAAATGGGAATGGGCTTAAACTGATAAGGTATAATTTACAATTGTGAAAACCTTGTAAATCCTCACTCTCGCCTAATGTGGATTTACAGGGAAGTTTTCTGACGCCCTTGCTTAAAAGTGAACGGCTGTAGGCACTTTTATTGACCTGAGGAAGTGGGCAGAGACCCATGAAACGCGTTGTCTGTTTTAAACAGGGCTGTGGAGCCGGTACAAAAATCTTCCGACTCCTTAGTTTATGAAACCACGGCTCCAAATCCGGGTACCCAAAATGACTCTGACTCCTCGACTCCGACCCCTTAGTCTAATACTTAACAGGGCTGTGGATTTTGTACAAAAATCAGCCGACTCCGACTTCTCCGTTTATGAAATCAACGACTCCAACTCTTAGTACCTAAAATTGCTCCAACTCCGACTCCACAGCCCTGGTTTTAAACATGCTTGCATAAATCCTACCTGATCTAAACCTCCCTTTTTGTCTGGGTTGTGTCATCTGGAGAGGTTAGGACATCTCGGTTTTACAGTCTATTATTTTCAAGTTTTTACATATAATCTGACTCTTTTGGGTGCCTTCACCCCTCATCGTTACGATGAAGTTGACTACCAATTTTGCTAGAATCTTGCTAAACAAGAATGGGTCAGATCCGCCACAACATTGAGTTTAGCGATCTCGCATGCTCATTTCTAATACAGTGGTTTGCAAAAGTATTCGGCCCCCTTGACATTTTCCACATTTTGTCACATTACTGCCACAAACATGAATCAATTTTATTGGAATTTCATATGAAAGACCAATACAAAAGTGGTGTACACTGAGAAGTGGAATGAAAATCGTACATGATTCCAAACAATAACTGCAAAGTGGGGTGTGCATAATTATTCAGCCCCCTTTGGTCTGAGTGCAGTCAGTTGCCCATAGACATTGCCTGATGAGTGCTAATGACTAAATAGAGTGCATCTGTGTGTAATCTAATGTCAGTACAAATACAGCTGCTCTGTGACGTCCTGAGAGGTTGTCTAAGAGAATATTGGGAGCAACAACACCATGAAGTCCAAAGAACACACCAGACAGGTCAGGGATAAAGTTATTGAGAAATTTAAAGCAGGCTTAGGCTACAAAAAGATTTCCAAAGCCTTGAACATCCCACGGAGCCCTGTTCAAGCAATCATTCAGAAATGGGAGGAGTATGGCACAACTGTAAACCTACCAAGATAAGGCCGTCCACCTAAACTCACAGGCCGAACAAGGAGAGCGCTGATCAGAAATGCAATCAAGAGGCCCGTGGTGACTCTGGACGAGCTGCAGAGATCTACAGCTCAGGTGGGGGAATCTGTCCATAGGACAACTATTAGTCGTGCACTGCACAAAGTTGCCTTTATGGACGAGAAGAAGAAAGCCACTGTTAACAGAAAAGCATAAGAAGTCCCATTTGCAGTTTGTCACAAGCCATGTGGGGGACACAGCAAACATGTGGAAGAAGGCGATCTGGTCAGATGAGACCAAAATGGAACTTTTTGGCCAAAATGCAAAACTCTGTGTGGCGGAAAACTAACACTGCACATCACTCTGAACACACCATCCCCACTGTCAAATATGGTGGTGGCAACATCATGCTCTGGGGGTGCTTCCCTTCAGCAGGGACAGGGAAGCTGGTCAGAGTCGATGGGAAGATGGATGGAGCCAAATACAGGGCAATCTTGGAAAAAAACCTTTTGGAGTCTGCAAAAGACTTGAGACTGGGGTGGAGGTTCACCTTCCAGCAGGACAACGACCCTAAACATAAAGCCAGGGCAACAATGGAATGGTTTAAAACAAAACCTATCCAAGTGTTAGAATGGCCCAGCCAAAGTCCAGATCTAAATCCTATCGAGAATCTGTGGCAAGATCTGAAAACTGCTGTTCACAAACACTGTCCATCTAATCTGACTGAGCTGGCGCTGTTTTGCAAAGAAGAATAGGCAAGGATTTCAGTCTCTAGATGTGCAAAGCTGGTAGAGACATACCCTAAAAGACTGGCAGCTGTAATTGAAGCAAAAGGTGGTTCTTCAAAGTATTGACTTAGGGGGCTGAATAATTATGCACACCCCACTTTGCAGTTATTTATTTGTAAAAAATATTTGGAATCATGTATGATTTTCGTTCCACTTCTCACATGTACACCACTTTGTATTGGTCTTTCACGTGGAATTCCAATAAAATTGATTCATGTTTGTGGCAGTAATGTGACAAAATGTGGAAAACTTCAAGGGGGCCGAATACTTTTGCAAGCCACTGTAAATATAGAGCACATCAGCTACTGCATGCATTGCAGCTCTGCAAATGTACCTTTGCGTGTGGTCAAGTAGAAGGCATGAGGGGCATGCGGGTCTGGGTTCCATAAGGCCCGGTTCACACTTGCGGTGGCCCTCCGGAATCGCCGTGCCGGAGCCGCACCGCCTGCAGAACGGACGGAACGGACGCACGGCATAGCAATTAAAGCCTATGCGTCCGTTCACATGGGTCCGTTCTGCAGAACCGGAGCCGGACCGGATCCGGGCCGGATCCGGACTCCGGCCTCCGTTCCAACATGCGCTATTTTTTCATCCGGCCCCTCCGGCAGCCGTATCCGGGGCGGAGCCGGACTGCACCATCCGGCCAATACAAACCAATGGGAACCGGAGGCCGCACAACACACTGGCTGAGAAATCCGGATGTTCTACCCCACTTCCTATGCGGATTGTTGCGGCGATATTGGCTGGGGACACGTGGGCAAGCATTTTGGAGTGGAGCAGCACAGCTGGATCCGGATCCGGAGATGTTGGCAGCATGTCGCAGGTGGAGGTGAGTGCTAAACAGCAGAGGGCCTGATTCCACAGGTCCCCCTTCTGCTGACCTCCCAGATCCCAACATTTTTTTTTTTTTTTTTTTACGTTACTTTGCCAAACGGATCCGGATCGCATCCTGATTACCACCTGATGCAACCTGACCGGATCCGGATCGGATCCGGATCAGAACCGTACGGTTCCGATCCGGATCCGGTCAGGTCATCCGGTCCGTTTGGCAAACAACCGCTAATGTGAACCGGGCCTAAAAGGCTGTAAAGGTGTGTGTGTGTGTGTGTGTGTGTGTGGCACATCCATACTTTTTTAGTAAATGCATTGAAAGTCCATGACCAACTTGGGCCTGGAATTCCATGTGGCAGTAAGAGTGGGTGCAAGTCCACCCCCCTCCCCTTTTTCCCCCTAATAGACCTGCCTCCTTTCCATTTAGTGACATAAGAATAAAAGTTAACAAAAAAACACCTGCTATAAGCTTCATACAACAAACAAGCCCCTCCACTTGGTTGACTCCTGAGTCTGCTGTCCCAACCAGGGCTGTGGAGTTTTTAAGTCTACAAGTAGTGCAGCCAGGCTGAAATGCAAAACCCTATTATTACATAAGGTGCGTACACACGCACGACAGCAGCTAACGTCTGGTCTGTCGGCACCTCCCGCTGGGCGGGTTTTCAGCAGACTGTAGTGCGTGTGTCTGCGGACTGATAAGGCTGTTCCTGAATGATCTGCCCGGCTTCCACCCCATTCTTCAGTGCTTTGGTAAGCTCCTGACACTCGCACATTTGCACATTGGTTTGCTAGCTGGCGCCGTCCAGCCTTGTGGTCACTCTTGTTTATAACTTTTCATTGGCTGACTGTCTCATTCCTTATTTTGTTCCTCACTGCTACTTCACTTTTCCTTATACGCCTGATGTGTACGCTCATCCGTGCACACAGGGGACACCCTTGTTTATAAAGCACTTGCACCTTGTTTGGTTCTCATTGTTCTGCACTTTAGCTTACTGATTTAACTTTTTACTATTCTATTTATATTTCGTGGGTGAGTGGAATCTGTTTGACATTACAGCATTACTATTGTATTTAAATTATTTTCTATGGTGTGTACCCTGGACATATATTTTAATTGTTTTTATTGTTGGAACCTACTGTGATACAATAAAGCTTTTTGATATTTCAATACCTGTTGTGGTGCGGTTTTGATAGGATAGGTCTTTTTGTTGGCATTTTAAAGTACTGGTATCGACTGGTCATTATCTCTGGTGCATTGTCTTCTGGTTATCTCCTGCTGAGTAGAACAATGCTTAATTGCTAGGCAGATAGATGGTTAGATAATTTCCAACATGTTGGAAATGATCTATCTGGCAGGTAAAGCTAAAGGTGCCCATACATAATGCTGGATACACACGTTGAGATTTCCCGTTCGATTCCCGGGATCGAACGGATCGAATTGATTATTTCCAACATGCTCGATTCGGATTTCGATCGTTTCTGCAGTCGATTTGGCATACTTAACATGCAAATCGACGGCAGAAACAATCGAAATCCGAATCGAGCATGTTGGAAATTATCGATTCGATCCGTTCGATCCCGTGAATCGAACAGGAAATCTCAACGTGTGTATCCAGCATAGAACGAACATGGGCAGATTCGACCTAGAGACAAATTTATCGCTAATCGAATCTGATTAGAGATAAATTTGTCTCGAAACGAATCTGCTGATACACTACTGGCTGATTCCCGTCCGATTTCAGCATGAAATAATCAGGGAATCGGCTGAGCCACCGCATCCGCCTCGCCTCGCCGCTGCCCCCAAAATGTATAAATGTATGGTGTGTAGTGCATTTATACATTACCTGTCCTGTAGCAGCTCGCCGGGTCCATCCGTCCATCCCGCCGGGTAAGCCGCATACACGCTAGCGGCGCATAGGGTCTGTCAACCGCTATGCGCCTTCGTGACGTCAGACATGGCGCCGCCGCCGTGTATGCAGAACCCGGCGAGATGGAAGGAAACCATGTGGAGGCTGACACCGGACGGGTAATGTATAAATGCATTACACTACATACATTTATACATTGCAGCGGTTTCGTTGTCTCATCGCTCGTTTGCAATTCGGCCGCCGCACACCCAACCAACCAACCTCGGCCCGACATTTTTCAACATGCGCGATCAACTGTGTGGCCAATTTCTGTCCTGAAATTGGTCGCTTTGTTGGCCGGGCATGCACTTGGCAGCACCAATTTTCATCCAATTCGATTATAATAATCAAGTTGGTTGGTTGGTCGCCTAGTGTATGGCCCCCTTAACAGAAAATCTTACAGAAAATTGTATGGTGTGTATTAGGCAGCATGGGTGGCAGCCAGACACTGTAGGAATGACTCAGTAAGAACCTTTAAGATTTCCATAAGTATCTGGAGACCTGCAGTCCAACGGTACTGCATGGTGGTGGATCTAGTTCTCAAAGATGTCAATCAAGGGGGTTCCAAATGTGTTCAATTAGTGTACATACAAAAGATAGACTTCAGTAGAGTGAAGCCTCCGGATAGTCCAGAGGCTTTTCCCATCCTCTTCTACCTCACTGATCCAGCGTTGGGACCCTCTGAACAGATTCAACTTAGCTTGTTGAATATGTTTGTGTCTTTGCTCCAGTCCGGCTGCACTGTGCAGGTGTAAGGATGGCCTATACTTGTGCAGTAGTGTGGAGCTGCTTGTGCACAGCTTTATAATCCATGCATGAGCATCTCTAGGCTACTGTGCACACGTGGGCCTCCTTTATGCGACACAACAATTTAGGGCAATGATCTGCAAACTTGGCTCTCCGGCTGTTAAGGAATTACAAGTCCCACAATACTTTTCGGGAGTCTGACAGCCACAGTCATGATTCATAAAGGCAAATGCATTGTGGGACTTGTAGTTCCCTAACAGCGGGAGAGTCAAGTTTGCAGATCACTGACTTAGGGTAATGGTGCTCATTAAACCTTCTGCAGATAGTCATCAAAATACAGTATACTCTTTATAACAAAACCATTGACATGACCATTCCTGATGAATCTAAATTCTTAAATCCCTTGGGCCATGGTGACTCCAAGTGCAAATTGCTCCACAAAATTGTCACTTGTACGTTCGAAATGTTTACTTGATTGTCTTTGCTGATGGCACTAAAACATTTGGCTGATAGTTTAATTGTAGCCAATGGTTCCTGACGCAATCCCTAAACATCTCTTGTGTCTCAGCAGTTGTTAGCTAGGATGTGCCAATCTGCCAAAATCAGCTCGTGAAAAGCATTGCAGGCAACAATTACAGGAGTTCAAAGAATTGAAGGCATCCCAGAACGTGCTCCACTATTTTGGCAGTTGAACTGAGTAACCACTCAGTAAGTGCTTATGAAACTAAAGAGAAGCCCCCACAAGAAGATGGACTTGTCCAAAATCTGTCAGATTTTTACTGCCTACAGTGACATTGGCACGGGATAAAAGTAATTTATGGTGTATTTTACTCTTGGACAGTTGAGTATCTTACATATATGAATGCAAATGTATTTTAAATGTTACAATTTGTGATAGTGTTCCTTTAATGTCTCTATTCTGTGTCCTCTCAGTGCCTGACAAAGTGACCATTAGAAAAGCACGGTGGGCAGCACGGTGGAGTAGTGGTTAGCACTCTTGCCTTGTAGCACTTAGTCCCCAGTTCGAAAACCCAGCCAGGGTACTATCTGCACAGAGTTTGTATGTTCTTGCCGTGTCTGTTTCCTCCGGGCACTCTGGTTTCCTCACATTCCCTAAAAAACCCATACAGAGAAGTTCATTGGCTTCCGTTAAATTGGCCCTAATGTATGATCTATTCACTACACGATATAGACATAAGTCTGTAGACATTATGGTAGTAATTAGATTGTGAGCCCCTCTGAGGGACAGGTAATTGACAAGACAATATACTCTGTACAACTCTCCGGAAGATGTCAGCACTATATACGGTAAATAATAATAATTAGAAAATGTCCTGTTTTCCTTACATTTCTTGTACTCTAATGTTCTCCCCAGAATTCTTTTCCAGCCGGGTGGGGCAAGATGAGAGAATGCAGAATCGGTGCTTCTCTGCACAACTCTGCTTACAGCAGAGGAGGAAGTTAGCCGATGACAGCCGGGTGCTCACCAAAACTACCTGGGTGAACCATCCGGCTAAAAGTTCCTGAGGAGAACACTGTACTCCATTAATTGTTGGCTCAAAGAGGACCGTGAATGTGTTTTGGATAGAGAACAGCAGAACCGTGCACTATATTCTCTTTCCACGAATAAAACCATGTGTGAGATTGTGCAGACAACTGTGTGCATATAGCCTTACCCAATGTGTAACTCATAGCTATGCAGGTTTCCAAATGATTGAATTAAATCATAGAAACGTATTTGACGTGTTCATTTTTAAGGCGTGTGTTATATAAAATCTGCTTTGACTAAGGTAACTTTAATAACTATTGTCATAGCAACGTTATCACATGATTCAGCTGTGGCTCACTACACTAAAACTGAAATAAGGTGGAATCCAACTGCTACTTTATCATGTCACTTTTTGGTAAGTGCTTTGTGCAAAGGCTTTGGTTTGGGGCTTCATTAAGGTTTTATGTGGACTTTGTATTCTGGCACATTGCTCACTTGTTTCTCAATGCACTGCTGTAAAGCCAGTCCTGGCAAGACTTAACATTCTTGTTTTTGTTCTTCTTTTCAAGGGAAAAATCTGTACACAAACGAATATGTGGCAATTAAACTGGTAAGTTACACTTTTTTTTTTTTTTTTTTTTTTACAATCCTAGAGGCTATAAATGTCTAGTTACGTACTGTTCTCCTACTTTAAACTGTGTAATTTGCATTGTCAGCAAATCCAGGAAAAATGGCATGAAAAGTTAAGAGCCAGTAGCAGACTTTAAAACTTCACAATATTTCTGCTCCCTACTTCATTACTTGATCTTTAGGGTAATCATTTTTTCCCCAAATACTTTAGCACTACTGTATATTCACAAGTGGCATTGCAAAAGATGACATAAGTGACCTTTTAGGCCAGAAACCCACTAGAAGCAATTTTTCTGAGCTCTTTGCGAATTAAAAACTTATGCTAATTAAATGCTATGGGTGTGATCCCACTTGAGGGATGTGATTTTATAAAAAATCCCCCTTATCAAATCACTAGCGCTTAGAAATCGCTCATAGTGGGTTTCTGGCCTTAAAATGATTCACAGAGGGTGATCAGCAGAGTGCTGCAACAGTGCTACCATATGGCTGCGATCGCAGATTGATCAAATAGTGTTACTTGCAGCATTTTGGGAGCCATCCTGGAGCAATATCATTTTATTGTTTGGAAAAAAGTGTTAATTGCCGGGACTGCACACAAAAGTAATACAGTGCTAGCATGTAAAGCACTGTGGTCTGCTTTGTTATCCTTATAGCACTCCTGAACAGGCATAGAACATAAAAAGAAAACCTATAGTCTTACCGTATGTTTACCACCTGGATTCCCCATTCCATGCCGCTCCTTCCTTTAGGCTTCTCCAACTGGGATGCAGTCACCAGTGTCCATGCATGAACTCCTGTGTGCTGGGCATGTGCAACTTAACAAGCCATGCATACCCAGTGCATAGGAACGAGTGTATCTGAACTGGGAATGTGTGCGCTCTACCGTGCATGCTGAAGGAAAGCAAGTGCTCCTACAGGAGCACTAGTTTCCCGTGAGCATGTGCAGAAGAGTCCCACACATGCCCAGTTCAGATGCACTGCTGCCACCAACACAGACACTTCTGGTCCAGCGTCAGGTGAAGAGATGCTGGACTAAGGAATGGTTATCCCCGTTAAATTTTAAAACTAAGTTCAGATGTGTTTTAAACAAATCTACTGTACACAAAGCAGGCACAATCATAAAGTCCTGGCCTTGATACTATGCTATAGATATGTGGGATGTCATATTTTGAAGCATTTGATCTCTAATATTAAATTGTAAAGAAGTGCTTTACTGAAGGAAAAAAACATTCACATTGTTATCTTATTAATGCGGCTTAGGCTCAGTACTGGCCTCAGGTAAGCTTCCAAGTATTGCTTACCAGAAAGACCCCCACTGGCTGCAAATAAGTGAGGTTGTCTCTTCCGTAACATTTTTTTTTTTTTTTTTTTGCAGGGCACTCTATTTAGTGATTTGTGTTTAGGTGTCCATTGTTTCCCATATTCAGAGAGATCATGTCCCTAAAACTTGGGCCCGCTAAAACACTGGAAACTGGCATGATAAGTGTGTGTGTGTGTGTGTGTGTGTGTGTGTGTGTGTGTGTGTGTATCTATCTATAGTTACTGTCAGAACGCGAAGTCTGGCCACTGTCCCTGTAGCTCTGCCTATTCTCCTGCCATTACCACCCCACCCACTCTGCACCCATCCCAGCTGGGGTCTCGAACAGATACAAGCTCCATACTGCCAGGGTCGGGCTGGGACACATGGACAGTGGGAACGTAAAAAGCAGGACAGGTTTCGTTTACTGAGCATACATCCATGGCATGAGAATAGGCAGAGCTACATGGACAACAGATAACAAGATGGCGCCGGACTCGGACGCCACGGCCACAGGGCTCCGGCCTTTTCTGCTTTTTTAAGGCACTATCTTTGCCTACACTCACCTCTGAGCTCCGCTCTTGCTGAGGTGGGAGGCGAGGGACATGGGCATGGCTGATCCTGCTGCGAACCGGTCACGGATCGCAGCCTGCGGGTCGGCGTGAGGACAAGGACCACGTGCAGGCATGGGAGAGGCGGCACGGAACCTCGCTGATCGGCCGCCGCCACCTCCGGATCACCCGCGCTGACTCCACCAGGCACCGCAGCTTGTCACCCAGAACGGCTCCCAGCATCACCCAGGACGGCTCCACTAGGTGGTTCCAGCGTCCACAGCCGTCCCCTGAAGCCGCTGCCATGGAGACCAGGAAGCCGCCGCTATGGACGGGGACCACGTGCAGGCATGGGAGAGGCGGCACGGAACCTCGCTGATCGGCCGCCGCCACCTCCGGATCACCCGCGCTGATTCCACCAGGCACTGCAGCTTGTCACCCAGAACGGCTCCCAGCATCATCCAGGACGGCTCCACTGGGTGGTTCCAGCGTCCACAGCCCTCCCCTGAAGCCGCTGCCATGGAGACCAGGAAGCCGCCGCTATGGAGACCAGGACACTAGGAGGGAACGCACAGCTGTTCCCCCACCGCTCACAGCCAGCCAGCAAGCGCAGCTGGAGGATCCAGGCCGCTGCACAGAGGTGGGTCACAGCTGGTCCTCCGCTGCTGCCCCCAGCCCCCTCACTGCATGTGGGAGAAGCCAGGGCAGGCCTCATCCACCAAGGCCGGAGTATCCTTTTTGTCCACATGGCAGCCCTGGATCCCCATGGGCCCTGGAGAGCTTGGTTCTCTCTACAGTCCTGGCTCTGGGTTTCAGCTGCCGGGAGCACGAGGTCCCCTCTGCCTGTAACCACCATCCATATGGATTTTTGGCCCAGTTCCCCATTGCAGCTCTCTCTGTCCTCTGGGCAGGCTGAACTTGCTGGCGACCTCTGGGCCCCCTCGGCTGCCATTACCTGTTCCACCTACGCTGTTCCCTGCTCCACCAAATCGGCCCTGGCTGCATGGCCCTTTGCAACCATCAGCTTCATGGCAGGGCCCGTGCACCCACCAGCTCCATCCCACATCACTGCGGCATAGACAGCCAAACGGGACGCTATCCAGTCACACCGCACTGCCCAAGGGGCCCCACTCCCACTCTCACTTTCATTGTTCTTCTTCCTTATTCTCTCTCTAGCTATCCCTTCTCTCTTTCTCTCTCTCTCTCTCTCTTTCACTACCCTCTCTACTTTCGTGGACAATTGGTAGCACCTGTCTAGTTGGGAGCGTGTCGCTGTGTAGCGTCCAGTGCCGAAAATGGCAGCGCTCGTATCAGCTCTCAGGCTGCTCCTCCAGTCCCACTCTTTTCTGTTCCTGCTATCAGTGTATGTCTGCTATGTTTGTATTCGCTAATTGTACATGTATGCTGCAATGCTCTGTTTGAATTACGTTAACTGTACGTGTATGCTGTAATGCTCTCTGTTTTGCTTTTGTTTTTGCTTCTACTGTTTATACGTATGTACCATGCTTAACTGTATACGACCCACTGCTTAAATGTACGCACAAACTGTAATGTTGTCCAATGTATGCTTGTCCCACGTCTACGTATGTACCATGCTTAGCCGTACTATTTTCTTGTTTTCATCAACGACCCTGTATGCGCCAAAACCAATTCCGGGTACAATCCACCGTTGTACTTGGCGAAATAAATTCTGATTCTGATTCTGACAAGATCTGTCTCTTCCTCCTCGTCAGGATTTGACTGGGCTGGTGGAATACTTTTCTAATTTGGGGGAACTGTGAGCTCAAAGAAGACCTGGGACTATACCTTATTACCTGTGAGCCTTAAGGTCCGTACACACGCCAGACTTTAGGCAACGACGGGTCCGTCGTTGCCTCCCGCTGGGTGGGCGTGCCAGCGACAGTCCGGCGTGTGTACGCTCTGTCGTCAGACTGATACGGCTGTTTCTGAGCGATCCGCCCGGCGGATCGCTCAGAAACAGCCGTATCAGTCTGACGACAGAGCGTACACACGCCGGACTGTCGCTGGCACGCCCACCCAGCGGGAGGCAACGACGAACCCGTCGTTGCCTAAAGTCCGGCGTGTGTACGCTGCTTTAAAGCTGAACTATTTTTTTTCAGTTATATAGCTGTTTTTCTATAACATTGTATCAGTCTCTAATATTTGCAGTTTACAAATTACACTCTGTATTTTAAATGCTGAAACAGAGCAGAGCGTATAACCCTTTGAACTTCCTAGCAGAAAAACCCTAAATAAGAAACCGTGAGAGACAGATTGAGCTAAGTGCTTCAGAAAATAGCACTGCTCTCTGACAAAATTAGTCGCAAAGCTCAGAGAGGCTCTTTTTGCGTAGATAACAAATGAAGTTTCTTAACTCTTCCTGTACTGGGAACAATATGAAACGCATATCTGTGCTACTAATGTTTTATTGGCATAGCTGTACTACACATACAGTTCATTACCTCATAAGTTTATTTTCACTTCAGCTTCCCTTTAACCACTTCGCCCTATCTGGACGGATATATCCGTCCAGATAGGCACTGCTGCTGCAGCCGTGTGGTGCGCGCGATCGCTGCCACTGCCCCCCTGATCAGTGAAAGGGAATATAATTCCCATTCACCGATCTAAGTCCCCGTCAGAAATACCGACGCTTTCTCATCAGAGAGAGCGGTATTTCTGCCCGTACAGAGCTTCCCCAGCCTCTTTGTTCTTCCTGGATGCGCGATCGTTCGCATCCAGGACTTTTTTGAATGTGGCCATCTTGTGGCCAAATAGTAAACTGCACCCACATACATTTATTAAATAAATCAATACATTATATTACATCTAAAATGAGCTATTTACCTCCCAAACTAAAATTACCCAAATACATTTTTTTTTATAAAAAATAATAATAAAAAAAATTACAATAAAAAAAAACAACTACATAAATAGTTACCTAAGGGTCTGAACTTTTTAAATATACATGTCAAGAGAGTATCTTATTAAATTTTTTAAAATTATAAGCTTGTAAATGGTGATGGACGCAAATTGAAAAAAATGCTCCTTTATTTCTAAATAAAATATCGGCGCCATAAATGGGCACATAAAATGCATGGGTTTTAGTTACTGTAGCATGTATTAATTTTAAACTATAATGGCCAAAAACGGAGAAATAATGAATTTTTCCATTTCTATCTTAATCTTCCTGTTAAAATGCATTTACAGTAAAGTGGCTCTTAGCAAAATGTACTACCCAAAGAAAGCCTAATTAGTGCCGGGAAAAACAAGATATAGATCAATTAATTGTGATAAGTAGCGATAAAGTTATTGGCGAATGAATGGGAGGTGAACATTGCTCGGATGCATAAGATTTTCGAAGCTGTAGGCTGAAGTGGTTAAAGGCCAGTGTGCTGTGTGTGACACAGTAAAATTGCTTCAGGATTCCTTTCATTCTAACCACATGGTAGCTTTTAGGGGATTTGTGTTTTATTTACGTTTGATTTCTTTTCATGTGCATTTGGTCTTTAGTAAAAGTTGTCTACTAAATTCTATACAGTCTGTTAGGAACTTAATTTGCGGGAGAAAATTACAGGTGCAGGCTACATGTAGATATAGATAAATGGAATGCAACGCATATAAAATGGAAATACAGGTTTACACTGCTTTAGAAAAAAAACTTTAAAATGTAGACTCTGTTTAAGACCCATCCAAAGTGCGTCAGCAATGTAGGTCAGATGCCAAATACAAAGGAGCATTATGTCTAGGCAGTGCCAGCGACCAGCTTTTCTATCTTCTTGGACCTTCAGATCTTTAAGCTTTAGCCATGGGCATGTACACAAGGCACACAGATTTCTATTACAACAGGTTCACTTTAAGCAGGACCTTCTTCAACCAGCTTGAATGGGAAAGGGCAGGTCAATGTGCCAAAAAGCAAGGCGTAAGAGTTGTTGGCTGCACATTTCAGTTCAGTGCATTGGTTTGCCAATTTATACCAGTGGATCTTGGCAAGTATTGCGTTTTGACAGAGCAGAGAAATTCATAAAGAATGTTCCCAGTGTTAAAAAGTCCTGGTGGTTTGTGAGCTCCACTGTTAAATTCACTTCAGGTCATAGAATTATAGACTACCTTTGATAATATATCTGGGTGTTTCCTACTTATCAACCTGGTGGTTTTTTTGTATTCTTGACAGGAACCTATGAAATCCAGAGCACCACAGCTACATTTGGAATACAGATTCTACAAGCAGTTGGGGTCTGTTGGTAAGTTTCCTTTTTGTTTGTTGTTGGAAGCTGTAAAATGCATGCATAATGTGGTAAAGGTACAATGGTAGTGATCTACACTTACTGCAGGGGGTGATAGCCCACTAGTCTCACAAAAGCATTGAATACTATGACAAACCTCAGTATTGTATTGTGTGCATGCTGTCTATCTGAGCTCTTCCTGGAGCTGTGATGAACACTGTGTGCCAGGGTAGGAGAAAACCCTAGTGTTTGGTATCCATGGCTTCAGTGTTCTATACATCTCTATGGCTACACCTCTGCCCAGGCCTCTCTGAGACTTGCCGGGAAGTAGATGAATGTGATTCATGTATGCTGTCATTTGCTTCTTGTGCAAAGTATAAAGCTAGATTTGCTTTTTCTACTATTGTTTAATCAGTATCTGTTCTAGTAGTGTTAAGTTGGCTGCTGAGCAGCAGGAGAGGTAAAGGCAGATAACTGGTAATGAGCAATGATCTATTTCTACTTAGTATAACCTGTCAGCTGTGGCATCTTTGTGTAGCTTGTGGCTGGTGAGCACAGTGTTGCATATTTCTTTTTTTTTTTTTTTTTCTTTTTTCTTCTTCTTTTTTTATGAGTTGGGGACAAGTTTTGATTACTGCTGACTTTCTAGTTCAGACCTGCTGTGAACTTTGTATTGCAGCCCAGAATATATGATCACCGGGATGGTTTCATATCATGATGCAGTGGGGCATCCTTGCAGCTCCCCACAACCGTAGTCAAATACTTTGTTGTATTCCTGTAAGCACACCCCTGAACTCCAGGTTACCATGCACTAGTCTCCCTAGAGTTAGCACTCAGATGTGCTGAAGAGGGCATGCCTGTATGTCACTACCTGAGTCGGGGGTCTGCCGAAGCTCCGTTCATCTGACAGACAGCTCTTTATTCAGTTGTTATGGGCTATAGTTATTAGAGCCACCTTAACGTAAAATTGAATACAAGCGTCACAGCTGCAGTTTTCTCTGGTTTATGTGTTACTGCCAGGCTGGTAAACCCTTATATATCTCTGCTTCCTCTGTCAGACATGATGGAACGCTAACAGGGCAGGTCGAGACTGATCTGTAACAGCATTTGTGAGGTCCAGAAGAGAGACACACAAACTTTCTTAGTAGTTTTTTTTGTATATACAGTTGTTATAGATTAAAAGCATTTCGGTTTTTCAAAGTTTGCTTTCCTCTGGTTTTTGTTAGAATAGAAATCTGAGCAGAAAGTTACACTGCCGAAATGCATAATGTGTAAATAATAATGTGTAAACTACCAGCAAAAATTATTGTAAGAACGCACTGCCTGGCCCAGGCATAAGCTTTCTGCTGCCTACCAGTAAAAGGTCGCTGGTTTTACATTTAAAGGTTTGTTTGTTTTTTCAGTTGCTATCTTCTTACAATGAGTTATTTTTATAGAAGGTGGTCAGTAAGAGGTTACATTTGCTGACTTTCATTCTAGTTTTATGCAAATTGGATGTCGTTTGGGCCAATACTTTAACTTCCTGTCTTCTTATTGGCCCAGTTCTAAGCCACTTAGTTTGCATTAAATTTGCATGCAAATTAGAAAAATTAGCATGTCAACTGCCATCTCTATTGTTTGCTTGCATTCCAGTTTGCAGCATTCACTAATAGATCACCTTTAACAGCAGTAATCTGATTGAATGTCGGTTGCACTACTCCCAGCTTTGTACATCTCGATGCAGACCTAAACTATGTGACCATTGTGTACTGCTCCTGCCCACAGCCCTTCCACACAATCCATAACAAATGGCTTTTCCTGATCAATGTTCAAGTTCTGTTTATAAAATTATCAAATATTGATTGAAAGGGTCTTGATTGGTAGTAGTTTATTTTTAGATTCAAAATTTTTATCAAATCAAATATTTAATCTTCTAACAATATTAGGGCCAAGGCACACTCTTGGGCTTGGTTCACATTAATGCGGCCGCAGATCGGATCCGGTTTTCAACATGTTGAACTTTTGTAGCAAACGTTTTCAGCACATGTTTAAAGTTCTGTGCGTGAAGGGAGGTCTGTTTTTGTAGTGGCTTTCATTGCCTCCGTGAGGATCCGTGCTGCGGGAAAAAGTGCCAAATCCGCACTCTCCGTTCAGTTTTCATGCACAGAGCCCAGGTATCCATTTTTCTGTACAAGTAAAGGGCTGAGGAGTCTGTACAAAAAGCCTCCGACTCCTCAGTTTAGGATTCCACCGATTCAGACTCCTCGACTCCGCCTCCTCTAATTTGCATATTACAATCTTGTTGACTGAAAGTATGTAACATGAAATTCGTAACTGCCAACGCTTAGGAATTTTAAAAAACTGAAGTGAGAAGGATATGGAGACTGCCATATTTATTCCCTTTAGTCATAGACTAAAACTAGTCCTTGGTAAGAGTACTTGTAAAAGGTACAGACCGGAACAAAGAACATCTATCAGGCTGTAGGCAATGTAACTGTGGGTACATGTAAGAGTGATGTGCAGGTACTCTGCAGGGGAATGAGGAGATTCTCCCTGTATTACACATTCTTCATGCACAATCTGAACAAGGTTTATGGGTGACAGACAACACCTCTGTGTTCAATGTGCACAACATTCTCAGTGGATTCCCTGCAGCTCTGTGGAGAGTGCATATGTAGAATATAGTACTACTGTGTAACAAAGTAAACCTGAGACAGATGAAAATAAAGTTTTATACATACCTGGGGCTTCCTCCAGCCCCCTTCAGGCTAATCAGTCCCTTGCTGTCCTCCTCCACCACCTGGATCTTCTGCTATGAGTCCAGGTACTTGAGCCAGTCTGGTGTAGTGCGCATGCACACACTCCGCCGCCGGGTGCATACTACACCTGTGCAGCACTATTGCGCATGTGCAGAACGCTCCTGGCTGTGAAAGCGGCATGCGGCTGGACTGCGCTGACTGGCTGAATTACCAGGACTCCTAGCAGAAGATTCAGATGGTGGAGGTGGACAGCGAGGGACTGATTAGCCTGAAGGGGGCTGGAAGAATCCCCAGGTATGTATAAAACTTCTTTTCATCCTTCTCAGATACCATTTAATTTGTAGTCACCAAACGAAATTTTAACAACATAGAGAGTGCATACATTTGCATAAATCAAAATCAACGCCGAATTATTTCCATCGCATTGACCATCTCTATTAGTGACACGGCTACACATCAGGCTTTATTCTTACAGCATAGATGTTGTTTAGTATATACAGTGGCTTGCAAAAGTATTCGGCCCCCTTGAAGTTTTCCACATTTTGTCACATTACTGCCACATACATGCATCAATTTTATTGGAATTCCACGTGAAAGACCAATACAAAGTGGTGTACATGTGATAAGTGGAACGAAAATCATACATGATTCAAAACATTTTTTACAAATAAATAACTGCAAAGGGGGGTGTGCGTAATTATTCGCCCCCCTGAGTCAATACTTTGTAGAATCACCTTTTGCTGCAATTACAGCTGCCAGTCTTTTAGGGCCCTTTTCCACTAGGGCGTTTGCGACTGCTTAATCGCAAAACCGCAAACCGCTAGTGATTTTAAAATCGCTATGGTTTGCTTTTTAACATAGGAATCGCGGTAGGTAATTTCCACTACCGCGATTCGTTTTTTACTTGATCGCGATCGCGCTGCGGAGCGACTTTTGCCGCGATTTTGCTATGCAGTGCATAGCATAGCAAAATCGCGGCCGCAAACGTCGGGGAATCGCCAGGAATCGCCGGTAATTGCGATTCAGCAATCGCTAGTATTCAGCGTGAACGCTAGCGATTGCTAGTGGAAAAGGGCCCTCAGGGTATGTCTCTACCAGCTTTGCACATCTAGAGACTGAAATCTTTGCCCATTCTTCTTTGCAAAACAGCTCCAGCTCAGTCAGATTAGATGGACAGCGTTTGTGAACAGCAGTTTTCAGATCTTGCCACAGATTCTCGAATGGAATTGGATCTGGACTTTGACTGGGCCATTGTAACACTTGGATATGTTTTGTTTTAATCCATTCCATTGTTGCCCTGGCTTTATGCTTAGGGTCTTTGTCCTGCTGGAAGGTGAACCTCCGCCCCATTCTCAAGTCTTTTGCAGACTCCAAGAGGTTTTCTTCCAAGTTTACCCTGTATTTGGTTCCATCCATCTCCCCATCAACTCTGACCAGCTTCTCTGTCCCTGCTGCAGAGAAGCACCCCCAGAGCATGATTCTGCCACCACCATATTTGACAGTGGGGATGGTGTGTTCAGAGTGATGTGCAGTGTTAGTTTTCCGCCACACATAGCGCTTTGCGTTTTGGCCAAAAAGTTCCATTTTGGTCTCATCTGACCAGAGCACCTTTTTCCACATGTTTGCTGTGTCCCCCACATGGCTTGTGGAACTGCAAACGGGACTTCTTATGATTTTCTGTTAACAATGGCTTTCTTCTCTTCTCTTCCATAAAGGCAACTTTGTGCAGTGCACGAGTAATAGTTGTCCTATGGACAGATTCCCCCACCTGAGCTGTAGATCTCTGCAGCTCGCCCAGAGTCACCATGGGCCTCTTGACTGCATTTCTGATCAGCGCTCTCCTTGTTCGGCCTGTGAGTTTAGGTGGACGGCCTTGTCTTGGTAAGTTTACAGTTATGCCATACTCCTTCCATTTCTGAATGATCGCTTGAACAGTGCTCCGTGGGATGTTCAAGGCTTTGAAAATCTTTTTGCAGCTTAAGCCTGCTTTAAATTTCTCAATAACTTGATCCCTGACCTGTCTGATGTGTTCTTCGGACTTCATGGTGTTGTTGCTTCCAATATTCTCTTAGACAACCTCTGAGGCCGTCACAGAGCAGCTGTATTTGTACGGACATTAGATTACACACAGGTGCACTCTATTTAGTCATTAGCACTCATCAGGCAATGTCTATGGGCAACTGACTGCACTCAGACCAAAGGGGGCTGAATAATTATGCACACTCCACTTTGCAGTTATTGATTTGTAAAAAAATGTTTGGAATCATGTATGATTTTCGTTCCACTTCTGAAGTGTACACCACTATATATTGGACTTTCACGTGGAATTCCAATAAAATTGTTTCATGTTTGTGGCAGTAATGTGACAAAATGTGGAAAACTTCAAGGGGGCCGAATACTTTTGCAAGCCACTGTATAAGAGATTCCTGTGTACACATCATATAGTCACAATCAGATCTGTATATCTGGCTTTAAAAATACGGGGACTGCTTTATTGTAGCAGCACAAGTAACTAAGTGATTGGTTTATTTCATTTTTGTGGACTAAGCACAGCCATTACTGTATGTATAATTATTTATGATGACTATTATCTGAGAAATAGAACATTTTATCATATTTTCTATTTTAATTACAGTTTAAATTCATTAGGAGTCGGAGTCAGTGCATTTTTTTCCCGACTCTGACTCCAGGCACCCAAAATTGCTCCGACTTCGACTCCACGACTCCGACTCCACAGCCCTGGTAAAGACATCCAGTATTTTTAACATTGGGATCCTTGGCTCTGTTTCTTTCCACTCCTCAAAACGTATCACACGGATGTTCTTAAAACAAAATGTGAACTCGCCCACACACTGTAGCGCTGACTCTATTTGGTTACATTGAATGATGCAGCACTGCATTGTACACAGAAATGCATGCGCAGCATTGTGTTGTGGGATTGCAGTCTATGCTCTGTCTGATGTCCATGCAGATCACACACTTGCATGTATTACTGTAATCTACTCTGCATGGAAACTGTGCCCAGGCCCCTTAGTGTATTACAGATAACCTTCAGAGGGTGCTTCTGTATTTGCCTTGCATTTCACATCAAACTGTTTGCTTTCAGATTTGAGCTTTTCAGTTTTCTAGGTTGTAGTTGATGCCCCTCGTACAGAAGACAGTATGTGAGGTGGTGATTTCTCAAATTGATGGCTGGACTACATAGTCTCATGCATTAGACTGGTTTGTGTTCAGCGATACGTGGCAACTTTCAGCTCTTTTATGGTCCATATAACACGTTCATTTTCTTCTCCAAAGAAGGCTAACCACGAAGATATATTTAGCAGCATGCTAAGGAAAGGTTCCTGGCCCTAAAGTCTTGGATACTAAACACCGGGTGCATTAACTGCTTTTCTTGGACATTTCTGCAACAATATAGTAAGCTTTATGGATTTAAACTACTAAAATAAGTATTAATTTTTTTTTGTACTGGGTTAGTCACATCCTTCCCTATATCTATGGCACTGCAAAAACTTTTTTTTTTCTTTCTTTAGAAGTTTTCTCTAAACGTAAAAAAAAAAAAATCAAACACAAATTGTTGTCTTGTGTTTCTTTGTAGTATTTGAAAGTACCCAAGGTGATATGTGATATGAGATAAACATGTGTATGTATATTACAAAACCTATTCATAACCAGGCTGTTTTACTAGTTTTATTTTGCTGCCTGAAAGAGTAAATTTTTAGACATGGAAGTGACAGATTCTGTCTTGTTGGTACCTTGTCAGGAATATAGTAAGCCTCATTGATGAGCAAATTACTGCCATAAAAGTTTTCCTGGCAGAATAGAACTTCTGAGGACAGAGGTAGGACAAGATCAATAGTTCATGTATTATAGACAGTAAAACATTCAACCTACTTAGGCTATCATTCATAAAGCATTCCCGCATGCGGAAATGCTGAAAACAGCTGATTTTACCGAGCACATAGCAAAATGTTTATTCATAAAGGCTGTTTCGGCACGAAAAGCTGACATTCTCGAGCAGAGCGATAAATTACCGCCTTGTGCAGTGATTAGCTTAACAAATGTTACTAAATGTCAATTCATAAAGATTAGAGCAAGCAGTATGAGGACTCCCTTGGAAGTAGCGATAAGCATGCGGATAACAGCTAAGTCAATGGAGACACACCTCCCAAGCAGTAGCAGTGAGAGCAGCGCACGGAGGGACTCAGGCAGGTTTTCTTGTTACGCCAGCCTAGCGACAGCCTAGAGCCAGCCTAGTTCGGGAAATCACCGCACTGCTATCGCAACTGTAAACATTTTTATGAATGAGCACACAGAAGTGTAAAATACCGAATGCGGTGTTTTCCCGCACTGATTTTCTTTACTGAACACACTTTTATGAATGATAGCCTTTGAATGTTTGAATATAAAAGAAAACCCTGGAATACTTAGTCATTTTTTAGGAGTAGGAGGATAAATATAATTGTTTATCTCATCAGTTTATTTTCACCTCAGGTTCACTTTAAAGGATCACTCCACCCAGAACTCGTAGTTCAGTTATGCATTGCACTATGAATTGCACTTTTCTGTGATGGTTTTGTTTCAAAGTCCTGAAGCTTGTAATGATGTTATAGTGATATTGGCTTATGGTAGGATAGGATAAACTGATATCAATGTATAATCTCTACATTGTTTAAAGTTGTTACTTAAGGATCAAAAATATAGGCCCTGCTGCATAGCTCATTGATAGATTTACACGTTTCCTTTCCTTTATTTTGAGTTGAAAATGGTGGTCACATGATCCACGCTGCTTCTTTTGTGTTCTTGTTTTGGCAGACCTCATTTCTCGTGACCTCACATGGAATTACAATTGTACATGTACACAGCTGTTTCATTAAAATGTACCCAAGGCAACATGTGACATGAGATAAACGTGTGTATGTACAGTACAAGACATATTAATAACCAGGATTTTACCTGCTTTATTTTGCTGCCTGAAAGAGTTCATTGTTAGTCATGAAAGTGACCGCTTCTGTCTTGTTGGTACCTTGTTGAGAATATAGTAAACCTCACTGATAAACAGATTACAGCCATAAAAGTTCTCCTGGCAGTATACAACTGCTGAGGGAAGGGAGAGATAAAATACTTGAGCGATTGACCTTTTTCTAACTCTGAGACACTTATTAACAGGACACGCAGTCTAGTTTGTAAATGTTTAAATAATAAATAAAATAACTAAAACAATGGGATATCTAAAAAATAATTTAGGATTAGGAGCATAAATACAATTGTTTATCTCACCCCCACACACACTCGCACACATCTTGCTCTCCTCACCCTTCCCCAGTTGGTTGGGGGGGGGGGGTTATTTTGCAGTGGACAAACATTGACAAAATAATTTATAAAGTAACATTGTAGAGATCAGCAGCTGTATTCATTAAGTTATGTACATTGAAGTTCCTATTTAAGAATGCAGTTTAGTGCACCACACCACATTTTCCAGCAGTGCGATATTCTGTGTCCTGTGGTCAGCAGCAGCCCAGCTGCCTGTGCTATAAGTGTTTCCGTTACTTTTCAAACGCTATTACCAAGTGCAGCCTTTGATTCATTATCGAAATCACTTTCCTATTTGATGACAGAAAGCCAATAGCACTAAAAATAGATGTACAGGAAGCACAGTTGAAGAGAAGATATGTATGCGTGAGTTACTTGTTGTCATAGTCTGCTGCTCTGACATTGATATTGTGCTAGTACATATGCATGGCAGTTATTTGCACTTGATTGCTTTGGAAATAGATATTATATATTTTACAGAACACACTGATGACCAAGTCACAGCAACCTACTTAGAAAATGTGTTACATTTTTATTGGTTTTATTATGTACTTTGTCTCAGATTAGTGTAGTGCAGAGGTGCCCATACTTTTACAGCTTGCCAGCTACTTCAAAAATTGGGAATCGAAAATGATCTACCAAGTAGAATCTACCGACAGATGCAAACCTCAACTGCAGCAAAAGACTCCACAGAAGTCCCTTGATCTACTGGTAGATCACCCCTGGTGTAGTGATATTGATTAGCAGTGGCTGGATAGTGTAATGTATGCTATCCAGCAGGGCTGTGGAGTCGGAGTCGGGGAGTCGGGCAATTTTGGGTGCCTGGAGTCGGAGTCGGGAAAAAATGCACCGGCTCCGACTCCTAATGAATTTGTAACTGTAAATAAAATAGAAAATATGATAAAATGTTCTATTTCTCAGATAATAGTCATTAAAAATAATGTATATATATACAGTATATATACAGTAATAGCTGTGCTTAGACCACAAAAATGAAATCAACAATCAAAATTAGTTACTTGTGCTGCTTCAATAAAGCAGTCCCCGTATTTTTAAGGTCAGATATACATATCTGATTGTGACTGTATATATGATGTGTACACAGGAATCTTATATATAGTAAATAACATCTATGCTGTAAGAATAAAGCCTGATGTGTAGCTGTGTCACTAATAGAGATGGTCAACGAGATGGAAATAATTCTGCATTGATGCTGATTTATGCAAATGTATGCACTCCCTTTGCTGATGAAATCAAATAATTTGATATGTTGTTAAAATTTGGTTTGGTGACTACAAATTAAAGGGTAACTGAGACGGATGAAAAGTAAAGTTTTATACATACCTGAGGCTTATTCCACCCCCCTTCAGGCTAATCAGTCCCTCGCTGTCCTCCACCACCCGGATCTTCTGCTATGAGTCCTGGTAATTCAGCCAGTCAGCGATGTCCGGCCACATGCCGCTCCCACAGCCAGGAACATTCTGCACCTGCGCAATAGTGCTGCACAGGTGTAGTATGCTCCTGGCGGCGGAGTGTGTGCATGCGCACTACGCCCGACTGGCTCAAGTACCTGGACTCATAGCAGAAGATCCAGATGGTGGAGGAGGACAACGAGGGACTGATTATCCTGAAGGCGGCTGGAGGAAGCCCCAAGTATGTATAAAACTTTAATTTCATCTGTCTCCAGTTTACTTTGTTACACAGTAGTACTATACTCTACATATGCACTCCCCACAGAGCTGCAGGGAATCCACTGAGAATGCTGTGCACATTGAATACAGAGGTGTTGTCTGTTTACAATCTCCTCATTCCACTGCAGAGTACCTGCACATCATTCTTACATGTACCCACACTTACATTGCCTAGGGCCTGATAGATGTTCTTTCTTCCGGTTTGTACCTTTTACAAGTACTCTTACCAAGGACTAGTTTTAGTCTAAAGGGAATAAATATAGTAGTCTACATATCCTTCTCACTTCAGTTGTCTTGTAAAATTCCTTAGCGTTGGCAGTTAAGAGACGAATTTCATGTTACATACTTTTAATCAACAAAATTGTAATATGCAAATTAGAGGAGTCGGAGTCGAGGAGTCGGAGGAATCCTAAACTGAGGAGTCGGTGGATTTTTGGACCGACTCCACAGCCCTGCTATCCAGCAGGTGAGTCATCAGGCTACAAGATGCTATGTTGGTAAAATTCAACATTACGTTATATTTAGGTATGATTTTTTTTGTTTTTTAATATTGTGTTTTCCTGATTCCATTAAGTGAACTTTTAGCTGTTCTTTTTTTGCATCAATCTCCTGATTGGTGCATGTGTACAATTTTATTCCTATTGCCCCATCTAGAAGGAGCGATCCGGCGGCTCGATTAGCCACCGGATTGACTCTTCCGCATCCCCGCGCGTATTATGTCGAACCTGAACTCGCCAGGGAACATATGCATACTTAACTAGGAAGTCCAGAGGCTTCCCATGTCTTTCTCCACCCTTTTGTTGCCGCACTTGGACCCTCTGAATATATTCGACAAGAGCTTGTTGGATATGTTCTTGTGGCAGCGCTCATCTCCTTGTACGAGAGCGGCCATACTGTACCAGTGCGATTTATCCTGTGCCTACGCAGTAAGCTGAAGCTGCTCATCCATGAGGGACAGTACTACTTCACAGGCATGGCCATACTCCTGCTGGAGCAGCACAGCCGCACTTGTTCCGGAGGGGAGCATGGCCCTGAGCAGTAGTCATTCTGTTTGTCCATTTTAAAGCAGCAATAAAAACCTGACAGAGGTTATAACCCTCCCATACTCTGGGGAACAAAAGTCTCTGTTCCTGTCAGAGTTCTGATGGAGAATGGCTATTCTTTGTAATGTTAATGAGTGGATGGTCAATCAGATGCTAACAATTCTGGCTTGCATGTACATTTTAATGCAAATTAGGCCAGTTAACATCATCAGGAAGTATGCATGCAAGCCAGAATTACTGACCTTCTGTATTCATGAGAGAAACAGGAAGCGAGTGACCACCTCCTCATAGTGAAGCAAACAGCAAGTCTTTGAGTTATGCTGCCGATGTTTCACTTGTGATTGTTCTGGGGCACGTTTGAATTTGCCAGAAGCAAGATACTGTATCACACTTGTTGAAATCAGGGCTGTGGAGTCCGAGCATTAACTGGGTACCTGGAGGCGGAGTCTGGAAAAAATGCATTCCGAATCCTAATAAATGTAAACTGCAATTAAAAAAGAAATATGATACAATGTTCTATTTCTTAGCTAATAGTCATGGTAAATAACTTCTATCTACAGTAATAACAGTGCTCAGGCCACAAAAAGTAAAGACACCAGTCAAAAATACAAGTTATTTGTGCAATGAAGCAGTCACTTTGTAGACAGCTGTAGTGGGTGGTATATGGAGGCTGCCATATTTCCTTTTAAATAATACCAGTTGCCTGGCAGCCCTGCTGATCTATTTGACTGCAGTGGTGTCTGAACCACACAAGAAACAAGCATGCAGCTAATCTTGTCAGGTCTGACGATAATGTCAGAAACTGGCTGGCGTTCTCAGAGTACTGGTAACAATGAGCGAAATGTCTAGCCAGTGCCCAACAAATATATGGTGAGACAGCAAGTGAACTTTTGAGGTATAGAGCCTGTGGATTATACTGGTATGAGGAAGTTGTCCAAAACTGGGCGAGACCTATGTACAATTTATCTTTGCATGTCAAGCTGGATTACTATATCAAGTGGCCGCAGTCTATTTCACTATCTGAGGATAATTGAACTGCCTCCTTCTATAATTGTCTGACTAGCACAGTAGAATTTATATGGGGGTCCCGTTTGAATATGGACTTTTGGTACTAGTGTGAGCATTTTGAATGTGCGGACGCATGTGTGAGATGTTGAATTTATTCTCTGGCCAGAGATAACGTAGTTCTATCAGAACACATCATTCTCAGCCTCAGCCAGCAAATGGTGTTGTACTCTGCTGCTATTTAGTTTTAATTGCTGAATTGTGATGCATTCCTCTTTTATGTATTTTGTATGGGGGGATGGTGTTTTAAGACATAAGGCTATATTAAAGTGTTGGTATACTAAAGGTGGCCTAGTGACCTATGATTTTTACCTCTAATCAAAAATGTCAAATGCCTGATCTGCTGCATGCTTGTTCAGGGTCTATGGCTAAAAGTATTAGAGGCAGAGGATCAGCAGGACTGCTCCGTAGCTGGTATTGCTTAAAAGGTAAATTAATATGGCAGCCTCCATATACTTCTCACTTCAGTAGTCCTTTAAAGCCAGATATACATATCTGATTGTGACTGATTGTGATATACTGTATATATCTGATGTGTACACAGGAATTTTTTTTATATTTAATAACATCTCTTCACTAGTTGTCACTGGTGGGTACGGTCAATGTGTGGTCATTGCTGTTGGTTTTTTTTTTTTTTTTAAGTGAGACCCCCCCAAAATGTCATATCTGATTTATTCTATTAGTCAATTTCTAAACTTTTAGGATGTTTCATATTCTGGATGTTTCAGATTTTTTTGCAATTGCTATTTAAAAACTGTTTAAAAAGAGTGCATTAAAATCTAAACATGTGGCTGGCAATGGCCTTTATTGGAGATGGTCTCTTTAACTTGAGCAATTTGTGAGCAGGCGTCAGGTCAGTGTGTAGTAGGCTTGCTTGTAAAGTACATTGTTTTGTATACTTGGTTCATTCTTAACATTTAGCCGGTACTAGCTGAGCATAGTATGTAGTGAGCATACCTGTGAATGGTTCTTGGCCATGTGCTGTATAAAGTAACAGCTCTCCAGCCTCTATCCAGGAAATGACATCATGCTTCATGGAAGCCTGATACATTCTTCACTTCCTAGAATACAATGCTGGATGGTCTTTAACTTTTCTGATGCGTGAAGTTGCTATAGTCAGCCATTGATGAGATACAATAATTCTTGACACTAGGGATTGTCAATGAGATGATGATTCTAAGTTGAACCAAACTTTATGCAAATGTATACATCTTAGATTTAGACTACACACAATTTGTTACATACATTTTCTAGTTTATCTAATAGTTCTTTTGAATGAACTAGAGATTGAAAGTAAAAAAAAAACAAATCACTTCAATTTCAAGAAACTCTTCATGGATGGAAAACTTTCCAATTTGCTTTTGATTGAAGTGTCCTATTAGTATGTGGCATTTTTATGGCAGTCCAGTCATGTTAAATGTTTGAAATGTATCAGAAAGGGAAAAATTGCCATGTGTGGCCAGCGTGAGGGCTTGTGTGAGTAGATATACAGCTTCTATAGATTCTCACTTCTTCTTTTCACATTGTGGCAGAAAGCTGGAAATGGGCTGATGGGTGGAATTCTGATAGCTGTTTGTAAGGCCTTGTTCAGACTATTCAGTGCAGGTGAATGTGTGTTTATATTGCAACACAGGGCATCTGCGTTGCTGCACTACACTGAATGGGACAGCCCTGCTTCTGGACAAACAATGCAGTGCTCCACTGCTTCACACAACTCTGAAGCGAAAATAAACGTATGAGATAATTCATTTTATGTTTAGTATGGATAATAAATAGAACATTAGTTGCAAAGAAAAGTCTCGTGTTTTCCAGTACAGGAAGAGTTAAACGATTTGATTTGTTATCTTTGCAAAAGAGCTTCTCTGAGCTATTAGACCAGGTTGAACCTCTGTTTTTTGAAGAGCTGAAACCGCCAAGAAATCGTGAGAGACAGTCTGAGATGAGGTTTTACTGCAGGAGAGTTTAAAATACAGTGTGGGAATTCTAAAATGCCATTGTGAAAGTCTGATGCAGTGCTATTAATAAAGCTTTATAACTGAAGAGACTTCTTTTCTTTGCTACTAATGTTCTATTTATTACCCATACTACCTATAGAATTCATTATGTCATAAGTTTATTTATGCTTCAGATTTGCTTTAATTTCTTCCTGCAAAATGGACGTTTTGAGTCAGTGCCACACGTTCAGGTTCACGCATGCGCTGCCAATTCTCTGTGCCTGTGGGCGGAGGGGAAGTGGTTAAATGGGACTCTATCACACACTTTGCTGAAATGTGCCCAACTAAATGCATATAGTATGAACAAAGCCTAAACAATAACTAGAGCAAAATCAAAAATATACATTTGCAAAACTAATTGGATGAGAGTTAAAAAACAAGTTTTCCATAAATGGTTAACGTTTAAGCTATACGCTCAGCCTTCTGTTTTCAAACCACAGCTAGAGGAAGACATAAGGAAATGTCTGTACGTTCCCTAAAGATATCTGAGTTGCATTACTCATCACTAATCAGGAGACCCATCCTCCTTTCATACAATTGTGTGCATAACTCTTAAGAACTCAAGCAGAGATTTCATGTGTTGACGATTACCAGTGGTCTTGGTATTAATCTCTTCCTCTGATGGTCCCATTAGATCTGGCTTCACTCAGGCATTTTCCTGTTTATTTGTCTGTGTGTTGTTTTTTCATGGAATAAATTTGGGGTAAATTCCATTGATTCTTTAGCAGAAGCCAATGACCTGACTATCTGATAATATTTCATGCAGCTATGAAGTACTGCTCTCAGTTCTGTTCTACATGGCTGCAGGAGTGCTCTGGCTTTTAATAGAAGCATATGTTGTGGAACATTTCATGTGCGCATGCTAATATCTGGAGGTGAATAAATATAGCCGCTTGATTGGCATGCAAGTCTGTTCAGCTGGTTTCTCTTGAATGTTAAACACTGGTTTTGTGTAAGCTCTGGCAGTGATTCCTGCACTTGGCTTTCATACGTTTTTATGATACCAGATGTGTTGTGCAGATGATGATTCCTTTTATATAACTTAGTATGTATAGCTGCAGGTTGTCATGTAACGTTATAAGGCAGAGGTCTCCAACCAATTATAGCATGTAAATGTCACGTGACAGTAATCTGCAGTAGGCAAGTACCAAACATGACACGTGAGAAATACTCTAGGGGGTTCCTTCCCTCCACAAGAAAGAGGAGTATTTCTCTGTTAGTGAGCTGATGGGTGTCTGGAGTCACTATAATTGGACTACCGTATATACTCGCAAGCAAGCCGACCCGCATGTAAGCCGACCCCCCCACTTTTACCCAAAAAAACAGGAAAAAATGATTGACCCTCATGTAAGCCGGGGGTAGGAAACGCTGGCCGCGTGATCCCCCCCAGTATGTCCCAGTATAGCTAGTATAGTGCCCAGTATAGGTAGGTAGTGCTCAGTATAGCTAGTAAAATGCCCCAGTATAGCTAGTATAGTGCTCAGTATAGCTAGTATAGTGCTCAGTATAGCTAGTATAGTGCTCAGTATAGCTAGTATAGTGCTCAGTATAGCTAGTATAGTGCTCAGTATAGCTAGTATAGTGCTCAGTATAGCTAGTGAAGTGCCCCAGTTTAGCTAGTATAGTGCTCAGTATAGGTAGGTAGTGCTCAGTATAGCTAGTAAAATGCCCCAGTATAGCTAGTATAGTGCTCAGTATAGCTAGTATAGTGCTCAGTATAGCTAGTATAGTGCTCAGTATAGCTAGTATAGTGCTCAGTATAGCTAGTATAGTGCTCAGTATAGCTAGTGAAGTGCCCCAGTTTAGCTAGTATAGTGCTCAGTATAGTGCCCCATTATAGCTAGTATAGTGCCCCCAGTATAGCTAGTATAGTGCCCCATTATAGCTAGTATAGTGCCCCCATTATAGCTAGTATAGTGCCCCCATTATAGCTAGTATAGTGCCCCCATTATAGCTAGTATAGTGCCCCATTATAGCTAGTATAGTGCCCCATTATAGCTAGTATAGTGCCCCATTATAGCTTGTATAGTGCCCCAGTATAGCTTGTATAGTGCCCCATATAGCTAGCATAGTGCCCCATATAGCTAGCATAGTGCCCCAGTATGGGTGGGTGGGTAGGTGCTGTCCCTCCCCGCGGCTGCCGCTGCTATTACCTTAGGCGGCGCCGCTTCCTCTATCCCCGTCCTCCTCCGGTAACTCATTCACAGCAGCGCGCCTCTCGCTGCTGTGATGATGAGGAAACCATAGAGAGCGGCTTCCTGTAGCGGCGATGCCGTTACTATGGGAACCGCTCTCTATGGTTTCCTGCGTCATCACAGCAGCGGGGGGCGCGCTGCTGTGAATGAGTTACCGGAGGAGGACGGGGATAGAGGAAGCGGCGCCGCCTAAGGTAATAGCAGCGGTGGCCGCGGGGAGGGACAGCACCTATCCATCCACCCACCCACGACTCGCAAGCAAGCCGACCCCCCAACTTTTGGCCCACTTTTGGGGGGTCAAAAATTCGGCTTGCTTGCGAGTATATACGGTAGTTGTTTTATGGCTTATGGTAAAGTGATGGAAGATTCTTACCGTATATCGTTACTGTATAGCAGTGGTGGACAAATTGATCCAGAATTTAGGAGCCGCTGTCTCAAGTACAGGGAAACACAAATGTTATACATTAGTCTGAGTTTATTTAAAGTGGGCTAAAACTCTGACATAACGTTCAATAAAAATGGTTTCCTACTTTCTGTTGACCCATACAGTTACTATATTTGCTTTTGTGCACAAGTAATATTGTCTGTTAACAAATTACGAATTCCCAAAGTACAGTTTATCTGCTCTTAAAGCTGACATTGCATTTTCTTGCATAGCTGCTGTATTTACATATTAAAATCTATCTAGTGATCACTTCTCAGCAGAGAGAGCTCATTTTCAGCACAACTAGGAATGTAAACAATGTAAGCCAAGTTCACTGCGCTCCTCAATCAAGTACACTACAGAGGTTACACTGATCAGCCCTGGACAGAGTTAAAGAGACTCCGTAACAAAAATTGCATCCTGTTTTTTATCATCCTACAAGTTCCAAAAGCTATTCTAATGTGTTCTGGCTTACTGCAGCACGTTCTACTATCACCATCTCTGTAATAAATCAACTTATCTCTCTCTTGTCAGACTTGTCAGCCTGTGTCTGGAAGACTGCCAAGTTCTTCAGTGTTGTGGTTCTGTGATGCATCTCCCCCCTCCTGGCCCCTCTCTGCACACTGCTGTGTGTTATTTAGATTAGTGCAGCTTCTCTCTGCTCTATTATCTTTTACAAGCTGGATAAATCCTCCTCTGAGCTGTCTGGGCTTTCACATACTGAGGAATTACATACAGGCAGAGCTGTCTGCACTCTGCAGGAAGAAACAGCCTGACACTTCAGTGGAAGATAGCTGCAGGGGGAAAGAAACACACAAATGATCTCTTGAGATTCAAAAGGAAGGGTGTATACAGCCTGCTTGTGTGTGGATGTATTTTCTATGTGTGGACATACTGTACATCAACCTACTTCCTGTTTTGGTGGCCATTTTGTTTGTTTATAAACAAACTTTTTAAAACTGTTTTTAACCACTTTTAATGCGGCGAGGAGCGGCGAAATTGTGACAGAGGGTAATAGATGTCCCCTAACGCACTCATATGTTTACTTTTGTGCGATTTTAACAATACAGATTCTCCTTAGAAACCGCACCCCCCCCCCCCCCCCCCCTTTGGGTATGCACTTACCATTACGCCACTTGTCTCTGCTTATCAGTACCCAAAGTACTCCTTATATCACCATCTGGTCAGTTCTTGATAGAGGTCCCACTCGGCGGTCCAGTAAAAAAAATGTAATAAAAACCCGTAAAAAGCAGAACAGATGCTAAAAAATGCTATGAGGATCAGCATCCAGTATGACAACAAGCAGCAGCGGCTGCACCGCAGTATACAGCCCGTTATTGCCGTGCCTCGCTTCTCCTCTCACTAGACGTCAGCGTGTCACCAGGAGCCAGTTGACTCCTTGACGTCTAGTGAGAGGGGAAGCGAGGCACGGCAATAACGGGCTGTATACCACGGTGCAGCCACTGCTGCTTGTTGTCATACTGGACGCTGGTCCTCATAGCGTTTTTTAGCATCTGTTCTGCTTTTAACAGATTTTTATTACAATACATTTTTTTTACTGGACCGCCGAGTGGGACCTCTATCAAGAACTGACCAGATGGTGATATAAGGAGTACTTTGAGTACTAATAAGCAGAGACACAAGTGGCGTAATGGTGAGTGCATACCCAAAGGGGGGTGTACAACGGATTTGTATTTCAAGGGCACGTCCCGGTGGAGTACATAGATGTGGTGAAAGGGTCTCATTACCTAGGCAATACTAAGCACTATGTGCGGTTTTTAACTCTTTCCAGGGCTGATCAGTGTAACCTCTGTAGTGGGGGCCACTTGATTGAGGAGCGCAGTGAACTTTGCTTACATTAGTATAACAAAGAGACGGTGACTTTGTATTTAACTGTGAACCCCTGGTATCATATTAGATCCATCTGGAGCGCAATCTCTTTTCCTTGGATATCAGGAATGTAAACAAAAGATATTACCTCTTCAGATGCAGCAACAAGCTTTCCATTGAAGATGATCTGTGTTTAACTGTATAATTGCTGTTCTGCTACCCTTTTTTTTTTTTTTTTGTGGTAGTAGATTTTATGCTGTAAATCTTTTTAGAGCAAAAGCCTTTGCATTTAGAGCTTGGATTGGTCCAGCCCTGTAGTACAGTATAGTTGACATAAGGGCACAGAGGGGCAGAATTATCAAAACTAGTGCAAAGTAATCTGAAGCAGAATAGGCACACGATTGTACTAGATGTCCAAATAAGTATTTGGATTGTTTGCTCTGAGCAACTGCTTCACGTCTATGCCTGTTATGCCTCCAATTTTCTCCTGTTTTTCTTTGGCGGTCTTCGGGGCAGATTTATCGGACCAGTACAGTTTTGTTCCTGTCACTTTGGTAGATATGGCTAGTGGCAAAGTAACGTGGTAATACTTTGCAGATTTATCCTTGCTGATGGAGCTGGAAAACCGTGAAGCACCCTTCACCAAAGCACAGTTCATACCTTGGATTTTGAGACTGGAAGAGACAGGCCTGGCACGATCTATTCTTCACCCTCCTATTCCCTCTTTTTCCAACTCCATTTACTCCCCTTAAAGAGTAACTGTCAGGCATAATCTCAAAAATCAATTCTCTATTTGTATCTGGTAATCAAAGTAATAGGGATGCTAACCAGGCAATCCAAAAGTTAAAAATCGCCCTTTTTTTAAAAAAAAATCTCAATAGAATATAATTTCCCAGTTTCCCTGGCTCTTATTTGGTACACCTGCCGCACAAAGGAAGTTACAGGGCATGGTGTTTTTTCTTCTTCTTTACTTTTCTCTTTTTTCCTCTCAGACTTAACTAATGCAGCCTGATTGGCTGAAGCCTCTTTCACTTCCGGTTTCCCCTCCCACACCTCTGCACTGCAGAGCTGTGTGGGAGGAGGGCAGGCAAGGCATACACAATCAGGCAGAGGAGAGTAAAGGAGGAAATTACTTCAGGATTGGCTTCAAAATACAGTTAAAATGGGGAATGCGAAGAAGGATTTTTTTTTTTTTAACTATAGAAACATCACTAAAATCAAAACGTGGACAGTGCAATACATATATTATGTAAGTAGAGCAAGTATTTATCTACTTATATATATGTAGTTTTTTTTCCCCTAAAACTAAGCGCAGAGGTATGTAGATCCAGCATAATCCTACCTCTAAGCAGTTGTGCCTCGGGTTTCATTTGTGCAGAGTAAATTGAAGGTAGAGAGTAGAATGACCTTTATGCTGATGTTATATAAATGTTGAGAATTTTTTATTGTTATGTAACAAGGACCAGCTCATGCAGTTTAAGTGAGTAATGGTGAAAACTGTTGCTGGGCCCAGCAGTGTGCCTTGCCTATATCCACATGCTCCTATCGACCCTTCTGTCTACGGTTTCCCTGTAACTATTAATTCAAAGAACCTGTATTACATTGATGCCTGAAGATCCTGCTGCCTTCATATGTCACAATATACAGAGGAATCCAGAGAGCCAGACACATTATGCCTACAGTAATGCCACTGGTGCTTACCTTTTTTAGAGCTAGTTTTGTTAATGGAAAGTTTGCACTGACTGGCAGATTTGACCAGGGCTGTGGAGTCTGTACAAAAATCATTCGACCCTATGTACCCAAAATGGCTCCAACTCCTACTCCCTAGTCTAATACTTACCAGGGCTCTGTTTAGGAAACAGCTGACTCCGACTCCAGGTACCCAAAATTGCTCTGACAACTCGACTCCGACTCCACAGCCCTGGACTTGACTGGTGCTACATGACTGCAAGGTACCTAAACCTCTGTAATGATGCTTATACAATTTTTTTGTGCATGCTAACCAAATGTGAAGAGGTTGAAGCGAACAAGCATTTTTAATTGACTTTATGTAATACTTATTACTCAACACTGCCATGAGCTGTTATGTCCTTTGTACCTGTTCTAGTTGCTTTTTAGTTGCAGTGTCAGTGCTATAGCTTACATCATAATGGACAAGTTCACAACGATTTCATTTAGCGAAGCTGCTTGTCGTCATGGTAACATTTTTAGAACATCCTTTATCGGCTAAAATGTTGCCAGGATTTTTATCTTTAATTCACGTGGCAGGGTTCTTGACTTATATTTGACCATCTCCTTGTAGCTAAATTAATTTTCTTTAATATATATATATGTGTACAGTTCACCTACTTAACATAACATACAGAAGAAGATCCTAGGTATTTATGCCTCCCATGTTTTAGAGGCAAGGGCAGGGTCAACATACTTCAGACTGCTGCAGCCCGGAACGTACATAAAATGCTGAAAAAAAGTACATTGAATCGAGGTATTGATTCCCCCATATCATACCCAGAGGAGAACTCCCAGCAGCAGCCATTCAGTCATGCAGAGCCCGAAGAACGTCTTTGTGCACCAGACAGTGAAGCATACGCAGGTGACAACCTGCCCTCCAGGTGGACAGCAGTGTCGCCTGATGCCGGATTGGATTGGAAGCCAGCGAATGACTGCTCACTTGCTTCTATAGTATGTGGATGGGTGGTGCCAGCACTGCTATTCTATTGGCTTCTATAGTATGTGGATGGGTGGTGCCAGCACTGCTATGCTATAGGCTTCTATAGTATGTGGATGGGTGGTGCCAGCACTGCTATTCTATAGGCTTCTGCAGTATGTGGATGGGTGGTGCCAGCACTGCTATTCTAAATGTGTGCTACCGATGTTTAAAGGTGCAGGGGGCCACATCTATAAGTTATATATTTTGTGTTTGGGGGCCAGTGAAAAAGCCTCAAAGGGCGGCGCATTCATAGTTTGAGGACCACTGTATTAGTCTCAGGTTTCTGCCTTACACCTGATAGGTGCCTGCCAAGTACACCTGGAATGAGAAGGATATGGAGGCTGCTATATTTACTTTTATACAATACCAATTGCCTGGCTGTTCTGCTGACCCTCTGCCTCTGATACTTTTGTCATAGACTCTGAACTAACCTACAGATCTGGTGCTCTGAAGTGTTACTGGATTAGCATCATGCTTGTTTCCGGTGTATAATGTAGATACTACTGCAACCAAAGAGATCAACAGGATGCCAGGCAACTGGTTTTGTTTAAAGAAAATCTGTAATGAAAAAACCTCCCCTGGGGGGTACTCACCTTGGGTGGGGGAAGCCTCGGGATCCTATTTAGACTTCACCAGTCCTCCTCGGTCCCATGGGCGGCGGAGAAAATCCTCCTGGAGCGGCGGCGATGTAAATATTTACCTTTTTGGCTCCAGGGCAGACGCAGTGTCCGCTCTTCCCACGGAGATAGGCGAAAACAGTCAATCTCCGTCGGGCCGCTCTACTGCACAGGCTGACTGAGATTGGCTATTTTCGCCTATCTCCGTCAGAAGGGCCGCAACAGCGCCCCCTGCTGGAGCCTGAAAAGGTAAATATTGCACAGGCTGTCGGATTTGTCGCCTGTGAGTTTCGGGGGCTGCAGCAAGACCGTCGTTGGGACACAGGAGGAGAGGGGAAGCCTCCATAGGGTCCAGAGGCTTCCCCCTACTGAAGTGAGTACCCCCCAGGGGAACTTTTTTCAGTACAGGTTTTCTTTAAAAGGAAATAAAAAAGGCAGCCTCCATATCATTATCATTTCAGGTGTCCTTTAAAGTGAATCTGATGTGGAAATAAACTGATGAGATAAACAAATTATATTTATCCTCCTACTACTAAAATGCCTTTTTAAGTATCCCATGGTTTTCTTTTATATTTAAACATTTACAAAGTAGGTTGAATGTTTTATTGGCTCTAATCAGTGGCATCCTATTAAAGCGGACCCAAACTAAACATTTTTTTAATTCAAAATATTCAGTTGCACCACTCTGACACATACAAAGATAAATAAACACTCCTTCAAGCCTATGAGCATTTCAGTGCATGCTTTTCACCCTTCTCTTTGCATACCTAGGGTTATACAGGTGGCAGCCATTAGCAATTCCTCCATTGCCGGACACCTTCTACTCCACCAGTTTGCCGGATTCTGTCCCGGCAATATGAAAGGAAGGGAGGGGTTTCTCCAATGAATGTAAAATATTTTATATTTGTCATCATGCAGCTGAAAAAAGGCTGCTATTTATTATTATAATTTAGAAAATAGATTTTATTTCTGAAATATTGTATTTTTAATTTGGTTCCACTTTAAGTTTCCCAGAGTTAGTAAAAGTTCTATAGTTCATGTATTTAATCTCTCCCTGCCCTCAGTTGTATTCTGCCAGAAAAACCTTTATGACTGTAATTATCAGGGATGTTTGCTATATTTCCCACAAGGTACCCACAAGATGGAAGCGGTCATTTCCATGCCTAGAAATTAACTCTTCCAGGCAGCAAAATAAAACAAGTAAAACTGCCTGGTTATTAATATGTTTGGCACTGTACATACACATGTTTATCTCATCAAGTCATATATCGCCTCAGATACACTTTAAGAGTAGTCCATTTTCTTACTGATGTGAGTATATCTTAAGTTTTACCAGACTGATGATACTCTCTTTTTCTACCACTTCCTTCACACTTGCAGAAACCGCTGTAGTCTGACAATTCACAGGCATGAAAAAAATTTGTGAACGGAGAAGTTATTTCCCCTACTCCTTTTCTTATGACCAGTGTGTGCCACCCTATGGAAAGGGGAGAGCAGTAGCAGCATTTAACTGAAATAAAAATCCAATGTGGCTAATTGCGCAGGATGTTTAAGAAATGCTTGATAGCAGTTCTATAGATGTAGAACTGCAGGCTAGACATGATTGCAGAGTGCAGGCTAGACATGATTTGTGGGGTGCTCCTCCCCCCTGCTGTATTCCTCAGTCAGAGCCTGCTGCTATCAATACAGCAGATGTGTTGGTTACCTCAGCAACAGCGATTCCCCTCACACACTGCACTGTCTGAGAAACCTTCCTAGCTCCTCCTGTTTTACAATAGTTTTAGAAGGAATCTGCACCATCTAATAATTTCTTAAGACAGTTCTGTATGGATTTCTAAAAACCTACCAATATTTTGTGGCCCATCGACTCTAGTGGGATCACACCCGTAGCATTACAATAGCAAGAGCTTTTCAAATCACAAAGCGCTCCTAGTGGGTTTCAGGCCTCATTCTGGGACAGTTACAAGCAAAACATCAAGATAGCAGCCAGACAGTTGTCATGTTTGTTGGTAACAGGCCCAGTTCACATTAGAAAATATGAGCCAAACTGATCCGGTCTCCGTTTCACTGGGTCCGGATGGCTCTGTGCACACTGGCAAACAGATTGTGAAAACTGATCTGATCACTTATGGATCGGATCGGTTCTCACTCAGTTTGCCAGAAAATACATACCTAATGGCAGCGGCAGAGACTGCTTCTTCTCGCGCTGTGATTACACAGCACCATCATGTGACTAAGAAGATTATGGTGGATGATGGAAGCCTCTACCGCCGGCCTTTAGGTATGTTTTTAAGACCCAGTTACCCTTGCTTGCTTACATGCCCTGCTGCTACACCCTCCCGCCGCTCAGGTTCGTGTCCCCACTAGTGTGAAGAAACTTTCCGTTCTCCATTGCCCCGATGCGAAAGCATTTTTTTAGTCTGGTTTTGTTCTGCTGCACAGAACGGTCCGGAAAATTAGGGCCTGCTGCACTTTTTCGGTCCGGGGAACGGAACGTATCTGTACCAACGGACGCATGTGAATGGTCCAATAGGTTAACATTGGATCCTTTCACATCGGTTCCGTTTGTACAGTATACAGTACATTCTGGTTACGTTCTGTAAAAAAAACGCAGATATGAACTGGGCTATAGAGAAGTCCGTCTTTACAGCCCACTTGATACAGGTTTCATTTAAGTACAGTGGGCTATAGTAGTAGACGAAATAATCTCAGAGCTCAAAAGAGCATTGTAAACAGTATATCTTCCCATTCCTGCTAAATGCTGTGTTGTAGCATTGTACACTGATTACATTACGTTGCATGGGGTTCTTCCGACTCCTGTTGATGCTAAGCACAAACAAACGTGGGCCAGCAATATTTCACACAGCTTTTGTTGTGGAAGGAAATTGCCCTGAACTGCATAATCGCGAAAAGAACATTTGGTGAAGTAAAATGATTTTCTTATTGCAGAGGTGGAAACAACCGGTCATTTTTTTTTCTTCTAATGTGTGTAAACTAAGGAAGTAAGATAGGAAATTATCTGCTAAAACGAAAGATGCACAAGCGCCATTTATGCCTTTTTTTTTTTTCATTGTGTCAAGCCAGACTTCACAAGGACATGTGTAGGTTGTGAGGTCATCCGGGAATACAGCCTTGTTTTCTTCCTTTCAATGCAGTGCAGTTAAAACAGGTTTGTGGCGTAGTGCATTTTTTTCCCACTTATAATAGCGTTCACATTATTTCAAGGCTACCCAGACTACTTTTTCAAGGGTGCATTGTTTTATGCAAATTTGACAAACCATTTTTTTCTCATATTTAGCTTATACTTTAATGTGCCGTTGGTAAAGGTTATATTATAGATTAAATGTAGTTCTGCCTTCTTAAAACAGACGGTATTTGCAATAATTCATCTTTAAGTGAGCAACTGTGGTTTCCCATGATGCATCACTCCTGAATATGCAAATCCTCTTTTTACGCTCCTGCAGGGAAAGCTGCACATCCAGAACATCTGGACACACACACATGAAACAAGCATGTGGCTAATCTAGATTTTTCTCATAAACCACTAATCTTCAAGCTTGTTCAAGGACTCTATGTATAAGTGTATTAGAGGCAGAGGATCAGTAGGACAGCCAGGCAAAGTGTATTGTTTAAAAGGAAATAAATATATCAGCCTCTATATGCCTCTCACTTCAAGTTCCCTTTAAAGGGAACCTGAAGCGAGTAAAATTATTTAAAATAAACACGACGTAGCTGCAAATGAATATTACATACTAACCTCACCGTCCATTCTTCTCACAAGCTCACCATTTTCTTCTTACAGCGATCCCTTCCAGTTCTGACCATATTTTGTCAGAACTGAAATATATCAGTTGCTGTCAGTTATATATCAGCTGCTGTCAGTTACAACTGAATGTGCAAGGTAATGTCCATGTTTCCCTATGGCTCAAGTGGGCGATATTACAGTTTAACAGTGTGCTGACCAGGAAGCTGTTATGGGGTAATGGCCATTTTTAAAATGGACAGAGAATTCCATTGCTCACAGTGGATAAATGGGATGCAGGAGAGGAGAGAGATTGAGAATTAGAGCACATAGGAGATAAGTATGACTTGTGTATGGTTATTTTGACTTTTTATTTTCAGTTCAGGTTCTCTTTAACAATATTGAGTTGCACAATGGATTGTCACAAAGAGCAGTGTGGCAGACCAGACCTTGGCAGCAGTGGGACATTAAAGTGAAGTTCAACCTCCCATTTTTGTAATGCATATATGACCGTGAATTTGCATTAACTGATTAAAGGGAAGGTCCGAGGAATGGCCACTTACCTTGGGCCTCCTCCAGCCCCTGGAAGCCGACCTGTGCCCTCACCGCAGCTCCGTTGGCTCCCGGTCCCCTCAGGTGCAGATGCCAACCTCGCCAGGTCGGTATCTTCCTCCATTTTCTTGCGTTCCACTGTGCGCCTGAATGAGTCGCACTGACGTCACCCGGGCTGTTCTGCGCAGGCACAGAACTACTGCAGTGTTCTCCCCAGAATTATTTTCCAGCCGGGTGGCATGAAATAGTAGCCGGGTGGCATGAAAAAGCAGCCGGGTGGGGAGAGATGAAAATGCAGGGCAACTCTGCTTACAGCATAGGAGGAGGTGGGGAGGTGAGCCGATGACAGCCGGGTGGTCACCAAATCTAGCCGGGTGGAGCACCCGGCTGAAAGAGCCTGGGGAGAACACTGTACTATGCCTGTGCAGTACAGTCTGGATGACGTCAGCGTGACCCTGAGAGCCGCTCGCGCAGGTGCAGTCTGCATCTTGCGCCAGGGGGACCCCGGACCACCGGCGTGGAGCGGAGCTGTGCGGGGGCACAGGATGGCTGGCAGGGGCTGGGGGAAGCCCCAGGTAAGTAGATTTTTATTTAACTCCTCGGATGTGTCCTTTTAAGACACAATGTTTTTCACCTGAATCATCTGTCAGGTTTGCAGTAAATATATTTCAGGTTCCTGTTTGGTAGCATCCAGCAGCTCCTTATTGTCAGAATTGGAGATGTTTCCCCAGCACAATGCTGATCACACCTGACTTGGCCCAAACCTAAAGTATATTAAATATTTGTCTAGCACTACAGCCCTGCATTTCCTGCGCTAAGCTGTATGCGCCTGTCATTACCCTGTCTGCAATAAGAAACCATTTCTTACGATTTTTATTAATGAATTTGTTTATTTATGTACCGTATTTTCCGCCGTATAAAACACACCTTTTCTCCTCCAAAAATGGGGAGAAAAACTCATTATACGGCAAAGGCAGGGAATCTCAGCCGTACGAACGGGCGTCTATACGACCTGCCACCACGTCGTATTCCCTGCTTTTGTTTCCGGCTCCCCCCTCCCCCATGCCTCTACTCCCTTCCCGTGTCTCTCTTCCCCCCCCCCCCCCCCCCATGTAGCGGCAGTAGCAGCAGCTGGCTTACCTAACCCGCCATGCTCACGGGGATTGCAGACATCCGTGAAGCTTGATCTATTAAATGGCTTGTATTGATAATGCGATCTATGAAAGTCGAACACTAGAGGGAGCTGGGCGGAGGACGTCTGCAATCCCAGCGAGCATGAAGGATTAGGTGTACGCACGCACGCACGCACGCACGCACGCACGCACGCACGCACGCACGCACGCACGCACGCACGCACGCACGCACGCACGCACACACACACACACACACACACACACACACACACACACACACACACACACACACACACACACACTGGAGGCACCCCACACACTGGGACAGAAGCGGACATAGGACACTTGGGGAGACATGGGAGACATGGAGGGCATACAGGAGGATATGTGCAGGAGACTAGGGGGAGGCACATGGGGAGACATGGAGAACACCACTTGGGGGAGAACATGTACAAGATGCTCCTGGAACATTTTTTCTTTTTTTGTTTGTTTTTGCCTTCTAGACTTAGGGCTATCGTATACGGCAGAAAATAATGGTAATTTTTCTGCAGCTGCAGAGAGGTGATGACCAGGGTCAGGTGATCAGCACTGTTCATTGAAAGACTATCTGGTGCACTCTCACAGCTTCACTAACTGGCTTCCTGTGTGAATATCAGGTAACTGCAGTCTGTGAGCCGTACCATCATCACCTGCAGGAAGCAATTTTGCCCACCCAGCCATATAATAATGAATAATACATAAATGGTTTAGGTGCAGTACACAAAACATTAGGCATTGCTGATCAGGATTTATTCCACACTATATGCATTAAAAAGAAAAACGAGCAAGTGCCTTTTCCAGCAGCCACCTTCTGTGCTTTGTTTTAAGTCGTTTGTTTTAAAGGAAGACTGTGTTATTCTTCCTGTGCATGTAGCTTGCTATGCCCATAGACTTTGATGTCATTTTGTGCAGCAAGGATTCAGGGCCAATGCAAAAGTACTCTGGGTCGTTGTCACAAACTCTGACCATTCACAGAAGTGTGCTTGTATTAGTCTAATATAGGACACTTATAGGGCAAATGTAAATGCTAAAGTATGCAAGGAAGGAAAATCATATTCTTTCTCTTCCAAGTGTTCTAAAAATACTCTTCATTTCATTAGAGTGCTAGGCGCTATTTCTTTGTTATATATTGATGTTGCTGAACTGGTTTCAGTTTGTGTGTTTTGACCTATTTGCTTACCTTGCTTCATAAACGCTGTCCTAGCTTCTTGATTTAATCACTTGTTGGGCTTTAAAGAGGACTGTTATTATTTTTTTTAAACAAAATTATTTATTATTATAGATGTATAAAGTGCCAACATATAGTGGCCCTGTGCAAAGTAAGAAACAAATATGGGGTATATAGGAATACAGACCAATGGAATACATTAGTATACAAAATACAGAATTGGTGACAAAATACAGAATTGATACAAAATACAGAATTGGTAATGACAAAATTAACAAGATGAATAAAATGTATAATGAATTCTAAGACACAAAAGGGTGAGAGAACACTGCCCTTGCGAGCTTACAATCTAAAGAAATGGGGGGGTGAGAGAAAAAAGAGGTGGGGTAGTATACAATAAACTTACTTAGAGGCAGTGTGTTTTAGGATATTTAGTAGGAGTACAATTTGGCTTTAGGACAATGGGTAAGTGGTCTAAGGTAGAGCATTTGCTTGTCAGAATAAGTGAGTTTTGAGAGAGCGTTTCAAGGTAACAAAGGTTGGAGAGTGACGGATGTGTTGTGGGAGGGCATACCAGAGGAGGGGTGAAGCACGTGCAAAATCTTGTATGCGTGAATGTGAGGAGGTAATTCCAGAGGGAGACAACAGAAGATCATGTGCAGATCTGACATTGTGATTTGGTTGGTATCTGGAGACTAGTGAGGAGATGTACAGGGAGCGTTTTTTTTTTTGTTTTTTTTTGTGGGTTAGGATTAAGAGCTTAACCACTTAAGTCTATCTGGACGGATGTATCCGTCCAGATAGACTATGCAGCTGCCGCTGCCTGAGGCGCACGATTGCGCACGCTCCCGCTGCCTGCCGTTACACCCCCCCCAATTAGTGAATGGGAATATAATTCCCATTCACCGATCTAAGTTCCCCACAGAAAAAAACGAGGCTCTCTAATCAGAAAGCGAGGTATTTCTGCAAAAAAAAAAAAAAAAATTACAGCCTCCTCATAGTTCCTAGTAGCGTGATCGGACTTTTTTGACTGTGGCCAAATGGTAAACTACACCTACATACATTTTTTACATTACAATACAATATTTTACATTTAAAATTATCTGTTTCCCTCCCACACCAAAAATTACCCAAATACATTTTTTAATAAAAAAAATTACAATTTAAAAAAAACAACAACATAAATAGTTACCTAAGGCCCCCGTTTACACTTGCGTTTTGCCATGCAAACGGCCTGGATCCTGATCGGATCAGGACCTGATCCGGATCGGAACCGTACGATTCTGATCCGGATCCGGTCCGTTTGCATCAGGCATGCATCAGGCTGCCATCCGGATCCGTGGGCAAAAAATAGCGAAATTTAAATAAAAAAATGTTGGGGTCAGCAGAAGGTGCACCTGGTGCACCTGTAGAATCAGGTTCCTCCGCTGTAGGCCTCACCTCCACCTCCGACATTCTGCCAAACAGCTCCAGCACGTCTGCCACTGCTGCTCCACTCCAGACATGCTTGGCCCATGTGTCCCCATCCGAAATGGCCGCTTGGATACGCATAGGAAGTGGGGTAGAACGTCAGGGGTTTGTAGGCAGTGTGTTCTGTGCCTTCCGTTTCCCATTGGTTTCTGTGTTCCGGATGGTGCTGTCAGGCTCAGGTCCGGCTCCGGTCGTGGTGCGTGGGCCGGAGATCCAGACCCAAAAAATAGCGCATGTTGGAAAAGTGTCCGGAGTCCGGATCCGGTCCGGCTCCGTACGGTACGTACTGTACGTATGTGAACGTCCGCATAGCCTTCGCATTGCTATGCGGAACGTACGTTCCGTTTGTACAGTATACAGTCCGGATCCGATCAGGCGGATCCGGATAGGGAACGCTAATGTGAACCAGGCCTAAGGGTCTGAACTTTTTAAATATACATGTCAAGAGAGTATCTTATTATATTTTTTTTAAATTATAAGCTTGTAAATAGTGATGGACGCAATTTCTAAATAAAATATCTGCGCCATAAATTGTGATAGGGACATAATTTAAATAGTGTAATAACCGGGACAAATGGGCAAATAAAATACATCAGTTTTCATTACGGTAGCATGTATTTTAAACTATAATGGCCAAAACTGAGAAATAATGATTTTTTTCCATTTTTTTCTTAATCTTCCTGTTAAAATGGATTTTGAAAAAAATAATTCTTAGAAAAATGTACCACCCAAAGAAAGCTTAATTAGTGGCGGAAAAACAAGATACAGATCGATTAATTGTGATACATAGCAATAAAGTTATTGGCGAATGAATGGGAGGTGAACTTTGCTCGGATGCATGAGATTTTCGACACTGTAGGCTGAAGTGGTTAAACTAGATCCTCTGGTTAATTGGAAGCCAATGAAGAGCTTGACAGAGAGGGGTGGCAGAGGAAGACCGAAAAGAAAGATGAATGAGATGAGCAGTTGGGTTCAGTACAGATTAGAGCGGTGCCGGTCTGTTAGCTGGTAGTCCACAAAGTAGTACAGTATGTTACAGTAGTCCAGCCGAGATATAAGAGCATGTATTAACATTTTAGTTGTATCTTGAGTGAGAAAAGGTCTGATGCAAGATGTTTTTGAGTTGGAGATGACAGGAGCTGGTTAGGGAGTGAATGTGAGGAATAAGTGAGAGAGCGTGTCAAATATTGCCCCTAAGCAATGTGCTTGGCGAACTGAAGTTATGGGAGTGTTATTAACATTTGTTATAACAGACAGGGAGGTGGACAGAGACAGTGGAAAAATGATTAGTTCTGTTTTACTCATATTAAGTTTTAAGAAGAGAGAGGACATGGAGGAGGGTATAGCAGACAGTCAGGAACACGTGTGAGGAGGGAGTTAAAGGAAAGATGTAGGCTAATTAAAAACAAATCTACTTACCCAGGGCTTCCTCCAGCCCCCGGCAGCCGTCCTGTGCCCTCGCTGTAGCTCTGCATGCAGCTGGTGACCCGGGGTCCCCTCCGGTGCAGATGCCGCTCGCGGTCTGTAATATGTAGCTATAGGAAGTGCTTCTGATGCTGGAACCAGGAAAATTCATGTAAACGTAGATATTTTAAATTTACTGCATTTTACTATATTTTGTTACAGTGCCACTTTAAAGGAAACCAGAGATGGCAAAAATAAAAGATTTTATACTTACCTCCAGCCCTATAAGCACTGCTGAGTCCCTCGCCCTCCTTCTGAGTGCTGCCGTTCTTCTGCTAGCGGTCCCAGTACTCTGGCTCAATCGCGCCAGACAATCTCTCCTGCGCATGCTCAGCCAGTTGCCTGGACTGCTAGCAGAAGCACGGAGGCACTCGGGAGGATGGCGAGGGACTCAGCTGGAGGAAACCCCGGGAAAGTATAAAATCTTTTACTTTTTCAGTCCCTGGTACACTTTTTAAAGTAAAACCTGCTCGATAACTACTGCGAAGCAGTAGTTATGGGAAAATGGAAGCTGCCATTTTAATTTCCGTTTAAACCATGCTTTTTGCCTGGATACCTTGCCAGTCTGCTGTCTGTAATTTGTTAAGCCACTAAATCTGAATGAATATGCAGGTCAGGTGCTCTGATGACAAACATGGCAAGGGGCCTGAAGCACCGCTGGTAATGATGCTCTGTGCAGAGACAGTACCCTGTGTTGCGTAATTAGTGTGACCCTACATGGATAACACAATAATTTCTATGGTAACATGCATTAAGCAAATGTCGTATTGCTTGTTGCTATAGCAATGCTCGCATTACCCATGTACCGCGAGTTGCACTAATTGTGCAACACACGGTACTCTGCTGGCATTAATACCATAAAGAAACTCAGGGTAAAGGTGCAGGATCCAGACTTAAAGAGAAACCGTGACCAAGAATTGAACTTCATCCCCATCAGTAGCCGATACCCCCGTTTACATGAGAAATCTATTTTTTTTCACAAACAGATCATCAGGGGGCTCTGTATGGCTGATATTGTGGTGAAACCCCTCCCACACGAAACTTTGAGGACCATGGTACTCCTGGCAGTTTCCTGTCTGTAAACCTTGTTGCATTGTGGGAAATGGCTGTTTACAGCTGTTTCCAACTGCCAAAACAGCAAGCAGCAGCTACATCACCTGCCAGCAGTAAAAATATCACCATGTGATAAATGTCAGAATGTAAATCGGGGATTTAAAAGATTTTACAATGGGCAAACACTGACTAAATCATTTATACATAATTATTGTAAAAATGAAGCACTTTTTTTTATTACATTATTTTCACTGGAGTTCCTCTTTAAACCCTTTTGAGCATCTCTGGGGCATCTTCAAGCTGCAGGTGGAGGAGTGAAAGGTCTCTAACATCCACCAGCTTCGAGATGTCATCATGGGGGCATGGAAGAGAATTCCAGTGGAAACCTTTGAAGCTCTAGTGAGCTGCATGCCCAAAGAGTTAGGCAGTGCTGGAAAATAATGGTTAGCACAGAACATGTTGACAGTTTGGGCACAATTTTGACATTCTCCACTCTGGTACACTGAATTTGTTGCCAGCGGTTTTGATATTAATGGCTGAGTTGTTATTTTTAAAGAGACACTGAAGCGAAAAAAAATTATGATGTTATGATTTGTATGTGTAGTACAGCTAAGAAATAAAACATTAAGATCAGATACATCAGTCTAATTGTTTCCAGTACAGGAAGAGTTAAGAAACTCCAGCTGTTATCTCTATACAAAAAAGCCATTCATCTCTACGACTTTCAAAGTTGTGGAGAGGGCTGTTTTCTGACCTTTATTATCTCAACTATTCAGTTAACTATTTACTTTTTCTCTGCCAGAGGAGAGGTCATTAGTTCACAGACTGCTCTGAAAGAATCATTTTGAATGCTGAGTGTTGTGTAATCTGCACATATTAGAGAATCAGCGCTGCGTAATATGTTGGCGCTTTATAAATACAATAAATAAATAATAAATAAAATAAATAAAATGATGCAATGTTAGAAAAAACACTGTATACCTGAAAATAAAAATATGAGAATATTTTCTTTGCTGCCAATCTTCTAGTAATTATTCATAGTACACAACCAATTCATTATATCATATATTTTTTTTCGCTTCAGTGTCTCTTTAAGGGACAGCAAATGCACACTGTTGTACAAGGTGTGCACTGACTACTTTACACAATGGCTATCATTCATAAAGCATTCCCGCATGCCGTAATTCTAAAATCAGCTGACTTAACTGAGCACTTAGCGCTACAAAAAGAGCAAAATCGCCCTAAGTGTGAACAAGCCCTTATAGTTTACTGCAAATCCCCTTCCCAGACTTTTTTTTTCTTTTAAAAAAACTTCCCTTCACTAATCTAACAAAATAACATGAAAAATGTTAAAATGCCTTCATATGCCTCAATTTATCTCTAATCCGCAGCAATCTTGTGAGCAGTAACCCTCAGTATAGCTTAATACTTAACCCATATAGGGCATGATTCACAAAGGTTTTTCACCTGTTTTCATCTGTTTTCACCTTCTCTATGCTACATTTTTATGCTCCCAAAAAGCAAAAATGTATACTTTAATATACTATAAGGTAAGAAAAGTAATATTGAAATTAAGTTAATCAGGAACAACTTAGTTTGAGTGATTATGTTGCTTGTAAATTAGCTGAAAGGTTATTTTAATCAATTAGGTCAGTGGTCCTCAAACTAAGGCCCGCGGGCCAAATGCGGCCCCCTGAGGCTTTTTTACCCCCCCCTTCCCCACAGTGCTGCAGGCTTTTGCAGGCCATTGGCTGACATTATGGCTCACATATGACTTGCTTTGTTAGGGTCACAATATTTGCGCAGTGTTGGGGGGGATACTATACAACATTCTGTGTTGGGGCATATAATATCTGCTCTGCTTGAATGGGAGACATGATGGTTGCCCATGTTAATAGGCCCTGTCTACAATACTTAGGCTCAATGTTATGCTTTTCTACATCATTTTATGTATACTCCGGTCCCCCCAGTAGTCTGAAGTATGTTGACCCGGCCCTTGACCGGAAAAGTTTGGAGACCCCTGAATTGGATGATAAATAAGTCATTTATGAGACGTTTTTGTGAATAGAGCTCATTGTGTATTTTTGTTTTTTCTTTTTCCCTTTAAACGTTTCTCTGTAATTGACACAGTAATGTCCTTCCTGAATTATTCATGTGTAGATCACGACCTGATTAGTGAAATAAGGTCATTCAAGTTGCAGTATATATATTTTGCAAGCCAGTGTTTATATCTTTTCTAACAGGTTTGTATTCTATGCAAAGCGATTTTTTTTTTTATTGTACTATATTTAGGTTTAAACGTATGCATTCATATGGCATCAAAAAAATTGTCAAGGCTCAACTTCAGATAATTTTTTTTTTATTATTATTATTATTTTAGTTGAGCTCACACCTTTAAAAAGTACCAGATGCAAATAAAGGTAGAGCAACAGGAGGAGCAGGCATATACTATCACCTCTCCTGATGCCCACTGCTCCCCCATTCTGCTCTTGTCCACCAGCCTATCTAGAAGCCCCCTGGGATCCTCTTCCAAGTCGCCGGAGTCTGGCTTACTGCGCAGATACTGGCCAGGCTGCACTGTGCATGCGTATGACGTCACTGCGCAGTGTGCCTAGCTACGGGCGCCCGCTGTAGGATGCCTGTAGCCATAGCCTGCACAGCAAGCCTGACTCTGGCGACTTGGAAGACAATCCCGGGGGGCTTTTGGAAGGTGTGTGTGTGTGGGGGGGGGGGGGGGGGAGTAGGCATCAGTATAGGTGATAGTATATTCCTGCTTCCTCTGTTTCTCTACCTTTATTTGCATCAGTTACCCTTGAAAATTTGGCCATCAAAAACCATTGTTTTCATCTTTCCATGACCAGTCCTCATACAAACGAGCCTATTTTGTCCCAGGGAAAGGGGAGTTAGGATGAGCTAGCATATGTGGAAAGAAAGGGGTTGGAAAATTTGGGTGCCGGGCAATAGCCAATAGTAGAAAATCGGTAACCTGTCCCGATAATTTTCCAAGAATTTACAATGGTAATATTGGTTAGTAAAATATCTGTGGATATTATTGATTTTGCTATAGATGGGACACAGAGGCATGTTCCCTGCCTCATGACATGCCTCTGTGTCACCCATGCTGCACTTTGCCACCCCCCCCCCCCCCCCCCCCCGCCGGACAACTCCCACAAATTGGCGACAATAATTGTCGCTAATCTTTAGGGGAAAGGAGGAGAGGGATTCCTTGCTCAAAACGCCCACTGGGGGCGTTCTTGCAGGTTTTCCACAGCTGCCATTGGGCAGCTGTCTCTCCCTGGCCGTTCCCCCTGCCCCACCCCGTGCTCTCTTTAAGTGTCCTCTAAATTGAATATCTATTTTGACCTTCTCCTAGTCTTTTAGATCCGAGTTCCCCAACCCTGTCCTCAAGGCCCACCAACAGTACATGTTTTGCAGAAAACCACAAACATGCACAGGTGGGGTAATTAGTGTCTCAGCAGAGCTGATTAACTACCTCTGTGGATATCCACAAAACATGCACTGTTGGTGGGCCTTGAGGACAGGGTTGGGGAACACTGAGGACCCTTTGACATTTATTTGGCCTGGCCTGATGTCTGTTCATGTAAAGTGTGTCAGTGGGCAGAGGATAAGTGTGCCTCTTGCATCTTTATATTGGTAGGTGAACAGAGGCGCCAGAAGGATAAAAGTACATAACATTTTTAAAAAAATTGCTGGGAGGAAGTGGTGGACTCGCCTCCGTTAAAGCAGACACCAAGGACTGTAAATATATAGATATACACATTTATTGAAACTACCCCAAAGATGCAACGCGTTTCGTGGGCACAGCCCACTTCTTCAGGCAATAAGCAGGGGATAAACAACTGTAAACAAAAGACAGAGGCATAGCTATAAATGTTGCCATAAAAAGCCTCTGTCTTTTGTTTACAGTTGTTTATCCCCTGCTTATTGCCTGAAGAAGTGGGCTGTGCCCGCGAAACGCGTTGCATCTTTGGGGTATTTTCAATAAATGTGTATATCTATACATTTACAGTCCTTGGTGTCTGCTTTAAAGAGTAACTGTCAGGCTGCAGAAGCTAATTTAAACCTCTATTCTCCTGTGTTAAACAGTTTAGAAGGAAGCTCAAAAGCCATTAGTGAAGATAAAAATCTCAGTTACCTTTGATGTGTGCTTATCAGCAAGTCTGTTATAGACCCATAAAGACGCAAGCCGCATACTAAACTGCAAAGCATTCTGGGGCCCTCCCCTCGGCTGCTAATGAGACGTTACAGAAGCTTGTAATCAGTCCAGCGTGTAGCACTGATAAATCTCGGGGCAGAGTACTCTGCAGGAGTCAGCTATTGTTCCTAGCCACATGGCTCATTAATATTCACTGCACACTGTGTTGTTCAAGTAGGAGCTTATCTGTGATCAGGAAGCAGGCAGGACATGACGACACATTTGACAGAAAAACATGGAGCCTGCCATGAGCTGTCAGGAGCATCTATCTCTGCATATACTATATACAAATTCTGTGAAATCCAAACGTGGACAGTGAAATGCATATGTAATGTAAGTACAGCCAATCTTTAGCTACTGATATATGTGTTTATTTTCTCTGAGACCTTATACCTAACAGCTCCTCTTTAACGGAGGCGAGTCCACCACTTCCTCCCAGCAATTTTTTAAAAATTTCATGTACTTTTATCCTTCTGGCGCCTCTGTTCACCTACCAATATATTTGAGTCCACCCCAGGTGGCGAGGTGATCTACCCCCTTTCTTCCTATCTACAGAGAGCGACTTCTTAATCCTGAGTGAGGACAGGTCTAATCTCCTCACCTGCCTAATGAGTGGTTACCTAGGTGGTAACCCGTGTTTGTGAGTATTACCATCTCACTGTTTCATTTATCCAATCAATTTTGACATACTACACCATATTGGGCTCTCGATTTCTCTTCAACTCTTGCATCTTGTTAGACTCGCTGGCTGAGCATAGTTGTCCTCCAGCAGTTGTGTAACCCTGTAATAGATCAAGGCACCAAATGAGCGTCAGTTGACATAATCAGCATCTGGATTGATATTTTTCTGTACTAGCATGGTTAGGATGATGTAAGTAAGGTTTGCTGTACATGTTTTTGCTGGGACATTGAGCAGTTTAGACATGGTGAAGTATAAGAGGGCCTTGTTTCTGTAAGTTACATGCTTTGTTAAATGACTTACATGTGGCGTCCCAAAAGCTTATGGCATAGCAGAAGCATTTCAGATATTTGGGCCGCTGCCACATTTATGCTAAATCACCTTTTAAATACTGGTAGGTATGATCTCATTTTCCATGTTTTGTACTTTACTTCAGCAAAAAATAATTTGAATTTGGTTTTGCGTAGTGTCCTCTACAAGAATAGGCGTATGTGGGCCTTTGTAGCCTTCTGTTAGTACTTACACTTCTGAACACTTGCTGCATTGGTTTTGCTCCTTTCATTAGGGATGACCCTGCTTAGGAGAACTCATGGAGAAGCATGTGATCAGTTTGATCAGCTGACTGATTTGTAAGGTCCCGATTTGCAGTCATGACTTCCTGGTTTTACACATGATCAGGAAATCAGAACCTTACAAATCTATCAGCTGACCAAACTGATCACATGCTTCTCCATGAGTTCTCCTAAGCAGGGCCCATCCCTACCTTTCATGTACCCCCATCACCACCCTCCCACTCATGCATGCTGGATTTCTCACGGTTCTCCCCTTCCTCTGTAACTCCCTCCCTAAATCAGTTCACTTCAACACACGCCATTTTTAGTTATTCTGGAATGTAGGTATGGTGCCTGCTGCTTATCAGTGTCTACAGTGCTGCGGGCCTAGTGACAACTAATTAGTGCTTTCTGCTGCTGGTTATTGGTGGCTTCTAAGCTGTGGCTGCTGCTGCTGACGTAGTGGCAGCTGCTAATTAGTGACTTCTGCTGTTGCTAGAATAGTGGTGGCTGCTAATGAGTGGCTACTACTGCTGCTGGTATAATGGCGGCTGCTAATCGGTGCTTACTACGTTACTACTGGTATAATGGCAGCTGCTACTACTGCTGGTGCAGTAGCAGCTGTTAAGTAGTGGCTGCTGCTAGCACACTTGTAGCTGCTGTTTTAATGGTTGCTAAATATGAGAGCGGGGTGGAAGGTAGAGAGACATATAACTGGAGCAGCCATGTCACACAGGTTGGAAATCTCTGCCATGGGGAGAGTCAGGGGAAACCACAGATAGCAAGGAAGGGTTTGTAAACACACAGCCAGGGGATCCTCTGATCTCTGCAAGGTAGCACAGTCAGTAATGAATAATAATTACATGCATCTTTCCATACTGAAATAGTATGTAATACTCATGGGAAGGATTTTCTGAGTAAAACATGAGCTGCTGAAACTGACATCCCTGAGAGACAACCTCTCTATCGCACAGCATGTCAGTCCAGCCATGCAGCATGTCAGACTACTAAATCTTTTCCTAGTAGATTACAAGGTGCACTTTTTTATTTCATGAATAAATATGTGGTTATAGAAGACACACTCCCACTTAACAATTGCTGCCAGCCACATATAAGAATGCTGTGCTACATGGGAAGCCAGTTAGGGTCAAGTAAAAAAAACAAAAAGCAAACTTGCAGTGTTTATCATTCTTATGCAGTTGGATAAGCACACATCAATAATACATAAAACCATAGTAAAACAATCAGGTGTTACCTTCCAATAAGGCAATTCACTGTCACTGCTGGGATATTCACCCACCACCAGAGCACCCGTCGGGGAACAAACTCACCAAATATGGTGTAACCCCTGCTAGATGGGTTATAGTGAGCTTTATCCCTAGACTCCTCCGTGCATCAGGGTCCAAGTGCCCCAGCCAGTCCTCAGCAATACAGGCAGCAGTACAAGTGTACCACAGATTGGAGTGGAAAACACCCTCATAGCGTTATACCGTTCAAAAAGTTAAAAGCTTTATTATAACATTGCTCTCACATGCTCCCTGAAGTATAAACACTTAGTTTTTTTTTGTATGGGCTTTCCCCCATCGCCTCTACGTCAGACGCTGCCACTGATTCAGCTGTCAACGTTCAGTCTCTCACCTCAGCCCCGCGATTCTCACCCGCTGGTCTCGGCTGTTAATCACATGCTCGTATGGGTTTGCTTCCTAAGCTCTACCCGACATGTTTCGTCACTGACTCGTGACTCATCAGGGACATGGGAGCTAGGAGGGTGTATAGTAAATGCAGTATTTATAGCTGACTTTTTAAAGTACCACTATTGCAAATTATTTAATGTTTGTATAATTTACATTCGATATGCAGTAGACTCCCTTAATAGTAAATTTCAAGGGATCTGGGCAAGTTGTTTACTTTGTCAGGATTCATTATACATTGTATTTGTCATTCAGGCAAATGGCCTGGACCTGAGGGCTGAGTTTGCTTTAGTCAAAGGTTTACTATAACAAAATTCTGTTTACTTGTGTGTATTGTATAGGGCAGTGATGGCTAACCTTGGCAAACCAGAGCTGTGGAGTCGGAGTCGGGGCAATTTTGAGTGCCTGGAGTCGGGAAAAAATGCACCGTCTCCGACTCCTAATGAATTTAAACTGAAATTAAAATAGAAAATATGATAAGATGTTCTATTTCTCAGATAATAGTCATCATAAATAATTTATACATACAGTAATAGCTGTGCTTAGTCCACAAAAATGAAATAAACCAATCAAAATTAGTTACTTGTGCTGCTTCAGTAAAGCAGTCCCCGTATTTTTAAAGTCAGATATACACATCTGATTGTGACTGTATATATGATGTGTACACAGGAATCTCTTATATATACTAAATAACATCTATGCTGTAAGTATAAAGCCTGATGTGTAGCCGTGTCACTAATAGAGATGGTCAATGAGATGGAAATAATTCTGCGTTGATTCAGATTTATGCAAATGTATGCACTCTCTTTGCTCATGAAATCAAATAATTTGATATGTTGTTAAAATTTGCTTTGGTGACTACGAATTAAATGGTACCTGAGAAGGATAAAAAGAAAAGTTTTATACATACCTGGGGCTTCCTCCAGCCCCCTTCAGGCTAATCAGTCCCTCGCTGTCCACCTCCACCACATGGATCTTCTGCTATGAGTCCTGGTAATTCAGCCAGTCAGCGCAGTCCGGCCGCATGCCGTTTCCACAGCCAGGAGTGTTCTGCACCTGCGCAATAGTGCTGCGCAGGTGTAGTACGCTCCCGGCGGCGGAGTGTGTGCATGCGCACTACGCCAGACTGGCTCAAGTACCTGGACTCACTCATAGCAGAAGATCCAGGTGGTGGAGGAGGACTGATCAGCCTGAAGGCGGCTGGAGGAAGCCCCAGGTATGTATAAAACTTTAATTTCATCTGTCTCAGGTTCACTTTGTTACACAGTAGTACTATACTCTACATATGCACTCTCCACAGAGCTGCAGGGAATCCACTGAGAATGTTGTGCACATTGAACACAGAGGTGTTGTCTATCACCCATAAACCTCCTTATTCCCCTGCAGAGTACCTGCACATCTTTCTTACATGTACCCACAGTTACATTGCCTAGGGCCTGATAGATGTTCTTTGTTCCGGCCTGTACTTTTTACAAGTACTCATACCAAGGACTAGTTTTAGTCTATGACTAAAGGGAATAAATATGGCAGTCTCCATATCCTTCTCACTTCAGTTATCTTTTAAAATTCCTAAGCGTTGGCAGTTATAAGACGAATTTCATTTTCCATACTTTCAATCAACAAGATTATAATATGCAAATTAGAGGAGTCGAGGTCGGTGGAATCCTAAACTGAGGAGTCTGAGTCGGTGGATTTTTGTACTGACTCCACAGCCCTGGACAAAACTACAAATCCCATCATGCCTCTGCCTCCCCGAGTTATGTTTATCTGTCAGAGTATTGCAATGCCTCATGGGACTTGTAGTTCCACCACAGCTGGAGTGCCAAGGTTAGCCATCACTGGTATAGGGCATTCTTGGGAGTACCTTTTATTTTTCAAAAGCTTCCCTGGACAGCAGTGGCTCAGTTAAATTGCCAGAACAGTGTGCATCTTTGTATAAGTGCATTTCAGTTAGTGTTTTTGAAAAGAACAAAGGAAATACCCGTACTGAGAATTCCGCATGAAAAGATGGACCAGTCTGAAACCCGTCAGTTGTCCTTGTCATTTTGTAATCTTTCACGATAGGATTTTTTTCTTTTTACAGTTATAGTTGATAAGGGTTTGTTTTCTGTTTTGCCATTTTTCATTGGCAGATTTTTTAGGTGTTTCCAGTCCCTCTTTGGAGCATGTAAATGATCAAACATAATGGTTTTGGATGACGATTATTGTGAGGATCTAGATTTCCACACAGCCAAATGTGCTGATACTATACGTGAAACCTTAGAGACGCTGCACATTATGCCTCATTGTGGCACATGTAAGAAGCCAGAATGGAATGGTGTGAAATGTTCTGCAGACCACATCTGTGTTTTACTTAAATAACCATTTACCGCTCGCTAGTTGTTTGACACTGACAGCTATATGTGGGTTACAGTGTAAATGAAGGCCACAACTTGATATTCTATGCTTAGACTACTTTTTGGCTTTCTTGTGAATTTTATCTACCTGACATAGCCCAGACCCAAAATAGCATCATGGCCCAGAGGCAGTTCCCAGCTCTGCGGATCTGCCAGGAGTCATGCAACTTCACTGAGATTTTACAATATTGAGCACACATTGCCTCATTTAATCTAGTTTACATTTTTCAGTCAAGTGCCTTAAAAGGATCTTTACCAAAAATTGTACTGCACAAGAAGCCATAAGACAGATGTATGAACGGGCATAACATCAGCTGTTCAGGCTCCCTAGCAAAATTATTGCCCGTGTCATGGCCGAACAGTCCATTCTCCCACGATGTGGCCAGCAATTCCGCTGCTACCACTGACACCCCACTCCCACCCGTGCAGACAAAGCTGAAGGAACGCTGATATATTTATCAGATGCACACTGCATTTGGTCTCCTCTTCCTCCCTGGAGCTGCATGTTCTATGCCACCACCCTGGCGCTCCTGATGATATGTCATGCATCAGGAGGCTGAGGATGTCAGCATGCAGTGCGTGGATGCCAGGAAGAGACAATATGCAGCGTGGACTCGGTAAATATGACATGGCTCCCTGTGCTTACTCTGCACAAGAGGAGGGGTGGGTGGAAGAGGAGTGGGCCCCTAAAGCCGCCAGGATCCACTGCGGTCACAGAGGCTATTGTTACACCATTGCGATGATTGCATGGGAAGTCTGCATCACTGTGCTTTGGTGCATGTGTGATCTTGCATTGAGCACATTTTATCTCCATTTATAAATCCAAAGTTAGGGCTAGGATCATTACACACATGAACAGTGAGCGTTGATTCCTTTCGCGACAATTCAGGGCGGAGTGTTGTGTAGAGGGCCCCTAGGTTATAGTCTAGCAATGCATTCTGATGCTATGGAGGTTGACATTATGGAGGAGGAGGAAAATTATGCGCTCAGCCCAGATGATCTAGCGCTCTGGATCTTTCAGTGAAATATCTGGGTTACTGTACAAAGTAACCATCTACATTTTCGGCATAGACAACCCTTACTGGCTGCCTCTGCCGAGTTTAACGTGTGCATGTACAACGAGAACAATGAGGAAGAATCCTAGAGAGGTGAGTCACTTAACCCCTCCACTGCACACTCTTTCCTGTAATGGAGTAAGCAGGGTTTAAAGAATGCAGAGTATCCAGAAGAAGAGTCTTAGTACAGTCTTCTGCTCCCCATGATGACGTGTAACATGCACAAGAAGCATGGGCTATGCGCAGCCTTACGTTTTGCACTGTATTTGAATAAGTGCAGCAGTGTTATGATGTTGTATTTATGGATCCCGGATGAGGCACAGCAGCATCCACAATCCCTTGTGTTCACCACATACAATGGAGTGTGCAGACATGGGATTTTTTTTTTATCATTTTTTTTTATCACTGGTCTGCCTTCTGCCAGCTGTGTAGGATTGTCTTTTGCATGATGTCATTCTCTGTTTAACCAAAGTTATGCTATAATGCCATATCACTAGTCTGAAATAATGCAAACGTATAATCATGCACAAAAAAGAAATTGCTGAGGAATGATTTTGAGCTGCTGTATTTCTACTGCCTCTGTACTGAGAAACAGGGAAATCTTGTCCCTACCGCAACAACCCACTTTCCATCATTAATCTTTATAGGACCAATTTATGTCTACTATAAAGTTATGTTTTAACTGACATTCTGAATGGTACTCTTATTACACTAGTACTGATTCTTGATAATTCGTCAGTATCTATTTCCTAACCAAGTCATTTTCTTTGATAAGTTCTCTTGTCATGCCGTGTAATGTTAGTCTTTCTGGGGAAATGAATATCATGTTTTACCCTTCAAATAGCGTAAGGATTAACCAATGTAAGCAGATTTATTGACAGCTGTTTACACCAGCTGTACTTAGAACTCTGTGCTTTAATGCCATTGAACTTGTTTTGGTGTTTAGGACGCTGGGCCCTGTTTTGGACCTGATCACCCCAATGGGTTGATTTACATGGCTGGATTATAGTAGGACAACAGTGAAATGGGATGTAGCAGTAGTATTGTGAATAGCCAGAGCTGTATATTGTAAGGATTCCATTATGTAGTCAGATTTCTCCTGATACTTTATACTGTGTTAAAGTAATTTACTTATTGCTTAGTTGCTGCATATTTGGCTTTAAAGGCCAACTCCAGACACAGATGTTACCAGGATTTATTTTTCTGTATGAAAGCTCTTTGAGTAATGTGAAATCACTTTCAAGTTCACAGTGTGATTTGCATTGAGATCCTTGTAAAAACAGGATCACTGCATACAGTGAAGCATACAGTCAATGGAAAGTATGCTGCATTGTCATTAACAAAAGCGTTGCCTGGTAACCGCACCAGGGCTGTGGAGTCAGTACAAAAATCCACCGACTCCCGACTCCTCAGGTTGGGATTCCTCCGACTCCTGTCATTTGCATATTACAATTTTGTTGATTGAAAGTATGTAACATGAAATGTATCTCTTAACTGCCAACACTTAGGAATTTTAAAAAACTGAAGTGAGGGATATGGAGGCTGCCATATTTATTCCCTTTTAAACAATACCAGTTACCTTGCTAGCCGGCTGATCTTCTGCCTTTAATACTTTTAGTCGTAGACTAAAACTAATCTTTGGTAAGAGTATTTGTAGAAGACAGGAGCAAAGAACATCTATCAGGCCCTAGGCAATATAACTGTGGGTACATGTTAGAATGATGTGCAGGTACTCTGCAGGGGAATAAGGGGATTCTTCCTCTATTACACATTCTTCATACACAATATGAACATCTATCAGGCCCTAGGCAATGTAACTGTGGGTACATGTAAGAGTGATGTGCAGTTACTCTGCAGGAGAATTAGGCTATTCTTTCTCTATTACACATTCTTCATGTAGAATCTGAACCAGGTTTATGGGTGACAGACAACACCTCTGTTCAATGTGCAAAACATTCTCAGTGGATTCTCTGCAGCTTTGTTGAGAGTGCATATGTAGAATATAGTACTACTGTGTAACAAGGTAAACCTGAGGCAGATGAAATTAAAGTTTTTATACATACCTGGGGATTCCTCCAGCCCCCTTCAGGCTAATCAGTCCCTCGCTCTACTCCTCCGCCACCTGGATCTTCTGCTAGGAGTCCAGGTACTTGAGCCAGTTGGGTGTAATGTGCATGCACACACTCCGCCGCCGGGAGCGTACTACACCTGTGCAGCACTATTGCGCAAGTGCAGAATGTTCCTGGCTGTGGGAGCGGCGCGCGGCCGGACTACGCTGACTGGCTGAATTACCGGGGCTCATAGCAGAAGATCCAGGTGGCGGAGAAAGACAGCGACTGGATTAGCCTGAAGGGGGCTGGAGGAAGCCCCAGGTATGTATAAAACTTCTTTTCATCCATCTCAGGTACCCTTTAATTCGCAGTCACTAAGCCAACTGAAAATATGTCATTTTCTAGGTTGGGTCCCCCGGGGGACCACTTTCTGACCAAAATTTTCTCTGATGTGGGGTGCGCGACCTAGTGGACAGTCGTGCGCAGCGGGTTACGTGGGGGCGGAGGGTTGGGCTGGGGTGCGGCGGCATAGGGAGTTTAGTTGCCCCAGTATGGCTAGTATAGTTACCCCAGTATAGCTAGCATAGTGTCCAAGTATAGCTAGTATAGTGACCAGTATAGCTAGTATAAGTCCCAGTATGGGTAGGTAGTCCCTTAGTATAGCTAGTATAGTCCCAGTATGGGTAGGTGGTGCCCCAGTATAGCTAGTGTAGTCCCAGTATGGGTAGGTAGTGCCCCAGTATAGCTAGTAATGTGCCCAGTATAGCTAGTATATTCCCAGTATGGGTAGGTAGTGCCCCAGTATAGCTAGTATAGTGCCCAGTATAGCTAGTATAGCGCCCTAGTATGGCTCCGGACGGCCGCTTGTTCTTAGATTCCCCCAGCCGCTCTCCTCTTAGGAGCATCTCGGATTACAGCAGCGCGTATTGCGGCTGCTGTAAGGAAGGGAAGGAAGCAGGACAGCGGCTTCCTGTAGCGGCGATATGCATCGCCATTACCATGGGAACCGCTGCCCCGCATCCTTCCCTCCTTACAGCAGCCGCAATGCGCGGTGCTGTAATACAAGATGCTGCTTTGGAAATCTTTTTGTAGCCTAAGCCTGCTTTAAATTTCTCAATAACTTTATCCCTGACCTGTCTGGTGTGTTCTTTGGACTTCATGGTGTTGTTGCTCCCAATATTCACTTAGACAACCTCTGAGGCCATCACAGAGCAGCTGTATTTGTACTGACATTAGATTACACACATGCACTCTATTTAGTCATTAGCACTCATTATTATTATTATTTATTGTATTTATAAAGCGCCAACATATTACGCAGCGCTGAACATTAATTTAGGTTACAGACAATATTTAGGGGTGACATACAGCAATATGACAATACAGGAATACAAGAAAACCAGATCACACAGCACAGTATTAGTACAAGGTAATGCTTAGTCAGTCACTGGATGAAGCATGGAGATTAGGCAAGTTAGGTTCACTCAAATGCATGGAATGGGTTCACAGTAATGGAGGTGCCAGATCAGGTAGGACACAAAAGGAGGAGGACCCTGCCCAAAGGCTTACAATCTAGAGGGAGAGGTAAGGACACGAATGGTAGGGGACCAGAGTTCAGCTGTAGGTTTAGAGCACTTGTGAGGGGTAGTAGGCCAGAGTGAAAAGGTGAGTTTTGAGGGCTTTCTTGAAGATGTTGAAGAGGGGGCTGCCCTAATGGGTGGAGGTAGGGAGTTCCATAGTGTTGGAGCAGCTCTTGAGAAGTCCTGGAGGCGTGCATGGGACTGGGTGATGCGGGGGGCGGTTAGGCGAAGTTCATTGGAAGAGCGGAGTGAGCGGCTAGGTGTGTACCTCTGAGTAAGATCGGAAATGTAGGTTGGACAGGTTTTGTGGACAGATTTGTAGGTCAGACACAGTATCTTGAATCTGATTCTGGACTGGATAGGAAGCCAGTGGAGGGATTCTAGGAGGGGATCTGCCGTGGTGGAGCGATGGGAGCAGTGGATAATTCTGGCTGCCGCATTCATGATGGACTGCAGTGGGGCTGTTCGGGTCATAGGGAGACCAGACAGCAGGGCATTGCAGTAGTCAAGGCGGGAAATTATGAGGGCATGGATGAGGAGTTTGGTGGTGGCAGAGGTCAGGAAAGGGCGAATCTTACAGATGTTACGAAGGTGGAAGTTGCAGGACTTTGTGAGGTTTTGGATGTGAGAAGTGACGGAGAGTGCGGAGTCCAGGGTGACACCCAGACAGCGGGCTTGAGAGGTAGGGCGAATGGTAGTGTGGTTAACAGTGACATGCACATCTGGGAGGTTCGTGGATGGCCGGGGTGGGAAGATCATAAATTCCGTTTTGTCTAGATTTAGTTTCAGGAACCTAGCAGACATCCAGGAGGAGATGGCGGATAGGCAGGAGGAGACCTTGTCCATGGTAGTGGTGGATATGTCAGGGGTGTGGAGGTAGATCTGGGTGTCATCTGCATACAGATGGTAGTTAAAACCCATGGAGGAGATAACCTTGCCAATGGAGGATGTGTATAGGGTGAACAGTAGGGGGCCAAGGACCGAACCTTCAGCTTTAGCTAAGGCAAGGTCGTTGACCACTTTGGTGAGAGCAGTTTCGGTTGAGTGGGCAGGCCGAAATCCAGATTGGAGTGGGTCTAGCAGTGAGTTAGCATTGAGGTACTGGGTCAGGCGTTTGTGAACCAGACGCTCAAGGAGTTTTGAGGCAAAGGGGAGGAGGGAGATAGGACGGTAGTTGGAGGGTAGCGAGGGGTCGAGTGAGGGTTTCTTGAGCAGGGGTAGTACAATTGCCTGCTTGAAGTCTGTGGGGAAGGTGCCTGTGGATAGGGAGAGGTTGAACAGGGTAGTGAGGACTGGGGCCAATTCCGTGAAGTGAGGCTGGAGTAAATGCGAAGGGATGGGGTCAAGGGGGGAAGTAGTGGTATGGGAAGTCTGCAGTAGGTGGTTGACTTCCTCGGTGGTAGTAGGAGTGAAGGATGTGAGGGGAGGATAGGGTGGAGGAGGAGCTGGTTGGGAGGGGGTGGGAGGTGAAGATTGGAGATTGGATATTTCCTGGCGGATGGAGACAATTTTGTTGGTGAAGTGGGTGGCTAAATCTGTGGCAGAGAGGGAGGAAACGGAGGGTGGGGGGGTGGGTTTAAGCAGGGAGTTGAAGGTGGCAAAAAGACGCCGGGGGTTGGAAGCTTGTGCTCCGATGAGCTTGGTAAAGTATTCCTGCTTCGCATGAGCAAGGGCAGTGTGGAACTGCAGCAGGTTGGTCTTGTACTGTAGGAAATCCTGGTTAAGTCTAGTTTTTCTTCATTTCCGTTCAGTGGCGCATGTTTTCCTCTGGAGGATGCGAATATGGGTAGTGCGCCAGGGCTGGGGGTTAGGGGGTCGGTTGTGGCGAAAAATTGGTGGAGCAGCTTTCTCTAGGGCTGATGAGAGAGTTTGGCGATACTGAGCTGCAGCAAGATTAGGACAGGTTAGGGTGGGGAGAGTGGAGGAGAGGGCATGGAGGGGGTCAGCAAGGACACTAGGGTTGAGCTTGCGTAGGTCTCGCTGCCATCGACCAGGTGGGTGGGTGGCTAATTTGGAGGTGCCTTCCGTGAGGAGGTTGAAGGTGAGAAGGTGATGGTCTGAGGGTGGAAAGGGTGCAATGTCAAGGTCTGCAATGGTGGTGGATTTAGTGAATACAAGGTCGAGAGTGTGACCTGCAGTGTGAGTGGGGGTGTTGGCGTGTTGTACAAGTCCAAGTGAGTTGGCAATGGTGAGTAGCCGGGTCACAGCAGAGCTCTGGGCTTCATCGATGGGAATATTGAAATCCCCAAGGATGATGGTGGGGAGGTCAAAGGAGAGGATATGAGGGAGCCAGGAGGCAAGGTCATCGAGAAATTGTGGGGTGGAGCCCGGAGGGCGGTATAAGACCGCAACAATGGCAGGTAGGGGGTGGTAGAGGCGAATGGTGTGGGCCTCAAAGGATGTGAATTGTAGAGAGGTAGGTGGTGTGAGGACACAGAAGGTGCAGGATGGGGAGAGGAGCAGACCCACCCCTCCCCCGGTCCTGTTGTCTGGTCTGGGGGTGTGACTGAGGTGAAGACCCCCATAGGAGAGGGCAGCCTCTGCGGCAGAGTCAGAGGGGGTGAGCCATGTCTCAGTGAGTGCAAGGATGGTGAGGGATTTGGAGAGGAAGAGGTCGTGGACTGCTGTAAGTTTGTTTGCGGACGGATCTGGCATTCCAGAGACCGCAGGGTAGGGGGAGTATGTGTTTGTGGGTGGGATGGATGGAAATAAGGTTGGAGCGAGGATGGGTGTTGAGGTTATTTGTGGACAGAGGGCTGTGAAGTGTATGGAGCAGGTCAGCAGGGGATGCTTGTCTGGCAGCAGGCTGTGGCCCAGGATTGGGTGATATATCACCAGCTGCAAGTAAGAGTAGGAGGGAGAGAGTAAGCAAATGTGAATGGCATCAGGCAATATCTATGGGCAACTGACTGCACTCAGACCAAAGGGGGCTGAATAATTACGCACTCCCCAATTTGCAGTTATTTATTTGTAAAAAATGTTTGGAATCATGTATATATTTCGTTCCACTTCTCACGTGTACACTGCTTTGTATTGGTCTTTCACGTGGAATTCCAATAGAATTGACTCATGTTTGTGGCAGTAATATGGCAAAATGTGGAAAACTTTAAGGGGAATAATTTTGTGTGTGTTTTTTTGTTTTTTTTATTATATTAGGATTCCTGTGTACACATCATATATACTGTACAGTCAACTAGTTATTGGAGTAACTATTTTTCGATTGGTTTATTTCATTTGTGTGGACTTAGCACAGCTATTAATGTATATAATAAATTATTTATGATGACTATTATCTGAGAAATATAACATTTTATCATATTTTCTATTTTAATTACAGTTAAAATTCATTAGGAGTCGGGGGTCAGTGCATTTTCTCCCGACTCAGACTCCAGGTACCCAACAATTGCCCCGACTCCTCGACTCCGACTCAACAGCCCTGCACCAAGTACACTGTGAATGTCACATAGATTTAACTTAGCAGTGCAACTTTCTGCATCACAATGCGTCTGTTATGTCGCAGCGCAACACTGAGAGAATAGGGCCTTTAAGTATCTGGTCAAAAGGGCCTTCATCGGTTATTTCCCAAATCGCTTTAGGCTGCAGTTATTGTCTTCCGTCCTTGCAGCGTGAATACGCCACACAGCAGCTATGCCTAGAGAATTTGTTAAAGCCTTTCCAGTGTGTGTTTGCATTTGTATAAAATGTATTTAAAAAAAAAAAAATCAATTTTTTTTTTTTGAGATTTCCTTAAAGAAAAATGTTAGCTGTATAAAAATGTAAACCTTTTGCTGCCTCCTTGCAGTTTATGAAGTGCAGTTATCAAAAAACCTGAAGTGACACACATCAATCCTCCCTGGCGTTCAATAATTTCCCAGGATTTTCGTGCAAAAAGTAATCCAATTAATTTTCATAACCTTTTATTTTACCTGTAACTTGCCAAAATGTGTCAAGCAAGGGTCTAGTATACAGTGCAGGAGCGTATTGACGTGTATGCATGTCAATACTGTTCACAGCAAGTATTGTATTGACGTGCATAACCGTCAATACCGCTGGGGAGAGTAATCTGCTCAGGGGAAATAGGATTGGTCCATTTTCAATTTGCATACAAAATTTGCATAATCCTGGTTCAGATCATCCCCCCCCCCCCCCCCCCCCCCCCCCAACAATAGTTTTTATTGTATTTAACAGAGAAATAGTGAACATCATACATATACCATCAGTTGAGATACAAATGAACACTTATAAAGTCTAATATAATATACTTGACTAGATTGGAATTTATTAACACGTGATTGACCATCCCTAATGGTCAGTGGTATCAGAGATGCAAAGTTGCTAACCTCAAGCCTTAAAGTGTAATTGTCGGGCATAAAATCAAAAATCACTTCTTTATTTTTCACTGGTAAACCATTAATAAGGATGCTAACCAGGCAATCCAAAAGTTAAAATCACTATTACTTTTCTTGTTGATAAATGATCATTCCTTAGGTTACCTGGCTCTTATTTGGTACACACAAAATTTGGTACACAAAAAGGAAGTTGCAGGGCATGCAGGGTTGTCCTTTTTTGCTTCTCTACTTTCCCCTCAGACTTAACTAATGCAGCCTGATTGGATGAAGCCTCCTTCCCTCCCGATTTCCCCTCCCACACCTCTATTGCTCTCTGATTGGTCAAAATTTCTCATGCTGAGCCTGAGACGATGCACTTTCTATAGTGAAGGGCAGGCAAATCAGGCAGAGGAGAGTAAGGGAGGAAATGACACCAGGATTGGCTTCAAAATAGCCACACTTAAAATAGGGAAATGCTAAGAAGGATTTTCTTTTTTTTTTCACTTTGGAAAGATCACTAAAATGAAAACGTGGACAGTGCAATACATATGTTATGTAAGTAGAGCAAGTTATGCTTGCTCTACTTACATAATACATTATCTACTTATATCGGTGTTTTTTTCTGAGATAGTATGGCTGACAAGAAAGCTAAATGCAATTTGAATCTACGTTGTTGTGCATGCATTTATTTTAGGCATTGATAAATAATGCAGAAATGGAGGGTTGGTATTTTGCGCTGAGGTTGTTGGCCCACGTTCGTTACTTTTTTTTTTTTTGCACCAGATTTTTGTTGTAAATACAGGTAGTCCCCGGTTAACAAACGAGATAGGGACTGGAGGTTCCTCCTTAACCTGAATCTGTTCTTAAAGCGGATTGAACCACAGCAATTCTTACTCTAAAACAGTATTTACAGCATATTATATACTACCAGCATTTTTTTTTCACTTGAACAGCATTCAAAGGGTTAAACACAGGACAGGAAAAAAGTGTACTTTGGAACCTTGTAATTTCTAAATGAATAATACTACTAATGCACAAAAGCAAATATAACTGTATGGCATATAAAAAGTAGGAAAACATGTTTTTATTGAATTTTATGTCAGGGTTTTATACCCCTTTAAGTCGAAACATTGTGCCATCTCTGTCCCCTGTACCTCCTCTGTGCCTCTAGTGTCCTGCCCTTCGTACCTGTTTATACAAGTTTAAAAGCCTTTTTTCTTTGATTTTTTTTTTTAAATCGATTTTCTCAAAAACTGTAAGTCTAATTCGAAGCATTTTTTGACTAGTTCCCATGGAAACGGAGAATCCATGTCGTTCGTATTAGCGGGTCGTGCGTAAGTTGGGGACTACCTGTAATTATAGGGGTTGATCATGTTGCCCTTGGATCAACTTAAAACAGTCATATAGTCAATTTTAACTATCGATTACTACCGGTTAGCTATTATTTAGCATGTTTGACAGAATGATTGATAAATCGAGATTACCTTCACTTTTCATAGATTTTTGTTAAAGCAAGGTATGTATGACTTTAAGGAGATGAGCTATGGAAAGCAATGCCATATCTCATTATTCAATGGAAATGTTCAGTCAGACCAATGACACATAAAGGATCTTCTCTGCACCTTGTTTGATCTTTCACTATCACCCTCCTTATGTATATAAACCATAAACATCATTTCCCAGTAAACTTCTGCTGAGTTTAGTGTCTGTGGTCATGTAACATTTACTTATGTTATTCTGGAATATGCAGCACACCAGTCTCTTTTCCCATACTCCATATGCTTAATCCTGGTTAATCTAGTATATTAAACTGTACAGCTAAGCCTGTGCTTGGCGTATTCACTGGCTGAAGTGAAAGGGCATCCCCATTTGAGCAAATCTTATAACATCATCTGTTAGGTGTAAATGTGATGCATGTTTATATATCCGTACAGTATTTGTATTGTGATTTATTTATTTATTTTTATTCTTACGTGGTTGTATTTAACAAAATAACCCGCAAGGAATTAAAAAGAAAAAAAAAAAAAGTCTTGCTTTAGTGTAAATTTACACCAGTATAATTGTCAGTGGCATAGGAGCAGAAGTTACGCTGTGACCAGGCCCCTGCCTCTGGGGTTCCTATACTATATGGCCACTCCTTGGCTGGCACTTGGCTCCTGCTGCTGTATGTCTGTGGTGTGATATCTGATAACACGGTGTATGCAATGTATTCACACAGTGCTGAACACACAATGCTGAACATTGGCAATGTGGCTCCTTCATTCCCATCGCCTTTAGATCTGTATCTGAGAGTCTCTTTCCATTTTCCCGTAGAGAGTGGATTCTATAATCATCATGTCACGTGGTGCAGAACTCAAGGAAAAGTATACATACTTTCTGAAAACAGAACCTTGGTTGTTGGCAAAGAGATCATAGCTGGAGGAGTTGCATTGCTGATTATAACTATTTTAGTGTACAGCTTTTTTTGCAGTAATTGTTACACTATACCACAAACAGGAGAGTAGATGGAGGCAGAGTGGTGACCACAGATTGGTAAGGCAGGGCTATATGTAGGAGTCATGCTGGTGGGTGGGGTTCTGAAGAGGGAGGAGCCATGCAGGTGGGTGGGTATCCAAAGGGGGAGGGGCCATGCTGGTGGGTGGGGATCTGGAGACGGTGGAGCCGTGCTTGTGTTTGGAGATTTGGAGAGGAAGGAGCAGTGCAGGTGTGTGGGGAGGGAAAGGGAGGAACATTGTTGGTGCGTGGGATCTGCAGAGGGAGGAGCTGTACGATGGGTGGGGATCTGGAGAAGGAGCCTTGCGAGTGTGTTGGTTTCTGAAAAGGGAGGAGCCGAGCTGGTGGTTGGGGATCTGTAGAGGGAGGAGCCATAATGGTGTGTGGGGATCTGGAGAGGGAGGAGCCATACTGGTGTGTGGGGATCCGGAGAGGAAGGAGCAGTGCTGGTGGGCGAATTCGGGAGAGGGAGTAGTGCTGGTGTGTAGGATCTGTATAGAGAGGGGCAGTGTTGGTTGGTAGGGTTCTGGAGAGGGAGATGGAGCGTTGCTGGTGTGTGGGATCTGTAGAGGGAGGAGCCATGCTGGTGGGTGGGGATCTGAAGAGGAGGAGCCATGGGGATGTGGAGAGGATGGAGCTGTGCTGGTTTGTTGGGATCTTGAGGGATTAGCGATGCTGGTGTTTGGGCACCTGAAGAGAGGCAGTGCTAGTGTGTGGAGATCTGTAGAAGGAGGAGCCATGCTGGTGTGTGGAATCTGGAGAGGAACGAGCGGTGCTGGTGTGGGATCTGGTGAAGGAGGTGCGGTGCTTATACCTGGTGTTGTGGAGAGGGAGCAGTGCTGATATGTGAGGTTCTGCTGTATGTATGAGGATTTAGAGAACATTGCGGTGCTGCTGTAGGAGGATCGGAAACTAGGGGATGAGGAGAGTAAGCAATGCTGATGCATGGGTGATCTGGAGGAGGTGGAGGAGGAGCAGTGGCAATGCTGGTGCAGGGGGGGGGGGTCTGTTTTAAATTAGCGGTGCCGGTGCCTGAAGATCTGGAGAAGGAGCAGTGCTCTAGTGTATGGAAATCTGTGGTTTTGGCAGTATTGTATAATTAGTTCTGGGGCTCATACAGCAATGTCTCTGATGGCTGTATGGGTAGACTTGTTTTTTTTCCCCCCTTATGTGTAATAATTGTAGAAAGCCCAGTGATTCTCTGCACAGACAGGAATTCATTTGGGCATTCCAATGCCAGGAAACATTTGTAGCATTGGATGCATGGTCTCCTGCGGAGCACCATTTAGGTGGTTGCACTTTTCATTTTTTATTAATGTATGTATAGAGAAATGTGAGTTCAAGCAGTTATTGGCTGCTGGTTTCTATAAAATATTTTCCTCTCTGCATTCATTTTCTGGACTGGAAACGTAGCTGTGTCTTCCAGACAGGTGAGGGTCCCATTCTCTCACCTACAATTTGTTCCCAGCTTGAGTTGGTTTTGCCCCCTAAAATATACTGAGGCTTTGCGAGGGTCTTCCTTTACCTCCTCTCATTGCAGGAAAGTTGCTACTGATTGCTGCGCTGTGCCTCTCGCCAATCTTTGAAAGACTGTTTCCTAACCAAATTGCCAACTTTTGATCATCACAAACTTGTATTACTAACATTTGCAGTGACTTCTATTTGCAGCTCTAAGTTTAGTACAAAAAAACAAACAAAACAAAACAGAAGATTGCTTCCAGTCTGATTCTGAGGGGGAAGTCTAGAAAGGCAATAGTTACATAGGGCCTGATTCACAAAGCGGTGCGAACACTTTGCACGCCTGTTAAATGCCCTTTATCACGCCTAAACTCAGTTTAGGCGTGATAAAATGAAACTCGTGCCAAATCCCGCACGCAAAGTTTTGCGTGCGGTGCAGTGCGCGTGATGCTCCAATTAAACCCTATGGGCGCTGCGCACGGAATTGCACGGGACTTTGCGCGCGATAAAGAGCACAAAGCAGTGCTAACTCAGCGGTGCAAAGCTTAGCACGCCAAGTCTTTTAGGCGTGATAACTGAGTTATCACCGCTCTGTGAATCAGACCCTTAATGTTAAAAATGGTCATTCTACTCTGTAATATCTACTCTGTAGATATTAAATGTTACAAAATCTTTGACTGTTTCTTTTTACACTGACTTTTTGTTTTGTAAGCTCTGTAACTGGCTAAAGATATATTGCATGTACATGTATTTGCATAGTTTATGAATCTATACCATAAAAAGTGTTGTCATATATTATCCCTGCAGTGTATAGTAACTTTTTTTTTTTTTCTGTCTTTTCTTTTTAGATGGCGTACCTCAGGTTTATTACTTTGGCCCATGTGGTAAATATAATGCCATGGTGCTAGAATTGCTGGGGCCAAGTTTAGAAGACTTATTCGACTTGTGTGACAGAACATTTTCCCTGAAAACTGTCCTCATGATAGCCATACAGCTGGTAAGTACCTGTGATCAGGGGTGTACCTGGTTAATTTAGAGCCTATGGCAAACACTGAAATTGCGCCCCTCTCCCCTTGCCACAAGCCCCCTTCCTCTCTAAAAACAGCATCTTTTCTTGTGTACATGTTATGGTTGCCTGTGTTTTTTTTTTTTTTTTTTGGCTCGAGATATTGCTGAAGTTATTTTTTGGAAATATCTCTTCTTATTCTCTCTCTTCCATCTTTCCTAACAAATATGCCAAGCATGAACTACATACCGTATTTTTCGGAATATAAGACGCTCCGGCATATAAGACGCACCTAGATTTAGAGGGCAAAAATCAGGAAAAAAAAATAAACTAAACCTAGGTGCGTCTATGGTGCAGAGGCTTTTTATGGACCTCTAACTCCCCCAAAACTGTCTTTATCTAAGCTACACTGCCCATCTATACTAACACCTGCTACACTACACTTCACTTCACCCCTGCTGCCCCCATCAACTACACATTACTTCACTAACCCCTACTACAACTACACTACACTACACTACACTACAGTATACTACACTTCCCTCACTAACATCTGCAGCCAACCCAAACTACACTACACTTCACTAAGTAACCCCTTCAGCCAACCCAAACAACACTACACTACACCCCTGCTGCATCTCACCTGATCCTGTCGCCGCGATCCTCCCCTCCTCCATCTGCCTGCCATCACCCGAGAGTCGCAGCCGCCATCATCTGAGGGTCCCATTAGGTGTCATCAGAGGGTCCAGCAATCCCATCCAGTATCCCCGCTCTTTAAGTGTCCAGGTTGCCGGATCCTCTTCGCTGCAGTCATGCTTGTATGCAGCCCCGGGGTGATCACGCGGTGATTACGCGCTGCCGGGGCCGCCTTCCTCCATAGTTACAGCGTCCTCTTCTTAGATACAGTGCCCCGTTCTGCGTGACGAGCGGCGTACGTGCGCCTGACGTCATGCGTGACCCCGGCGCACATGCGCCGCTCGTCACACAGAAGGGGGCACTGTATCTAAGAAGAGGACGCCGTAACTATGGAGGAAGGCGGCCCCGGCAGCGCGTAATCACCGCGAGCCTGCATACAAGCATGACTGCAGTGAAGAGGAGCCGGCGACTTGGACACTTAAAGAGCGGGGATCAGTCGGGGATACTGGATGGGATTGCTGGACCCTCTGATGACGGCTGCTGCGACATTGGATGACGGCGGACAGACGAAGGAGGCTAGGATCGCGGCGGCAGGATCCGGTAAGTATATTATGGGGCGAAAATACCGTACCTTTGGAATATAAGACGCACCCACTTTTTCCCCCCAGTTTTGGGGAAGAAAAAGTGCGTCTTATATTCCGAAAAATACGGTAATAAGTTAAGAAGCCATGTTCCCCAGATAACATAAATAATCTGACCTAAGATCTGAGTGATAGGGGTGCAGCACAGGGGCAAGCATGGAGCCCATGTTGCTGTGGCGCCCATGGCATGAGCCATGCCTGCACCCCTCTAGATACGCCTCTGCCTGTGATACCTGAAGTGTTCATAGTATTAACTAAACGGTCCTTTTTCTTTTTCAATATATGCATATAGGAATATTTGCTTCATTCTGTATACAAAGATAAAAGTAATGTAACAACTGAAAAAAACCCTTTCCAATAACGTTATTGATCAAATTGTAATTCTTCCTGTACAGAAAGTATATATTTGACTGTAAAGTATGGCAAATCCCCCTTTAGTGGGGGGGGGGGGACCTCAAATAGGTGTTACTTGTAATTGTCCACCAGTCTCTGACATGAACTAAGAGAGTGTGTTTTGTTGCTCATTCATGTAGCCTTCTGTGTTATTTGAGTTACTTGGTTGCTCAGTCTTTTTCAAATCACTCCTCAGTGGGATTTAGATCTAGCGCCTTTTATTCATTCATCAGCCACTTCATGATGTTTTTATTGGAATGTTTAGGGTCTCTGTCCATTTGCAAGGTCCACTTTTGGTTGAACTTTTAACAGATAGGCTCACATCACCCTCAAGCATCCTCTAATACTGTGAATTTCTCAAAGCTAAAAGCTTTCTTTATCATCTGGTACTGTGGCTGTAAAGCTGCGTTCACACTGGGGAGTTTTTGTTTTGTTCTCTGTACAGGAATGCAGTGGAGGGGGGGAAAAAGTATGCTCCACTGCCACTGTTAACGCTAGTGTTATGCAGTAATGCACTGCAAGCATCCCATTGTGCCTGACAGATCCTTTACACCACACTTCAAATGTACCAATGTGACCGTAATATTACAATATAATTGCATCGCATTAGCAGTGCAATTATATTGTCCAACACAAGACACCACTGTGAACGTAGCCTCATGCCCACAGTTCTAGTGTTGGCCGCTATGATCACTAGATCCCCCACCTTTGGAGTACAGGTTAGAAAGGGAAAACTGTATCTTGGGGCCTTCAGGGTTAAGGGGGACATTAAGGAAAGCTTTGCTTTGTATTTGCTGTTATGCTGTCAGATAATTATGTTGTAGCTCTTCCATAATGTATGTGGCCAAGAAAGCCTGTCAGCTGTGGATAACATACAATGGCTTCAATTTATCAAAGGCTGTTCGATAAAAAAAAGCCGGAAAAATACCACGTTCGGTATTTCAGATTTTATTTTGCTAATTCATCAGTATTTTTTTTTTTAAAACAAACTTTATTTGGAATTTTCTTTGACCAAACAGTGCTGAGATCATTTTACAGAAAAACAGAAATTACAAACTTCAAATGAGAAATACAGGGTAACCTAATCTCTCTCATCAGTATTTTTACAGGTGCTGTAGAATTTTGGTAATTTACCGAAATATGATGCTTAAAAAAAAAGTGTTCGGTAACTGCAGAGCAGTGTGGAGTGTCTGTGTTGGTACAAGCTGTTCATTACAGTGAGGGCATTACAATAGTAAAAGGCATCCCCACAACCCTTTAGAATGTACATGTTTGTTATACTGCCTCTGCCCGCTCTGAATCTGTCCATTAGACTTTCTTAACCACCTTAGCGGTATGGACGAGCTCAGCTCGTCCATTACCGCCAGAGGGTGCCGCTCAGGCCCTGCTGGGCCGATTTTCATGAAATAAAGAGCAGCACACGCAGCCGGCACTTTGCCAGCCGCGTGTGCTGCCCGATCGCCGCCGCTCTGCGGCGATCCGCCGCGAGCAGCGGCGAAAGAGGGTCCCCCCAGCCGCCTGAGCCCTGCGCAGCCGGAACAAATAGTTCCGGCCAGCGCTAAGGGCTGGATCGGAGGCGGCTGACGTCAGGACGTCGGCTGACGTCATGACGTCACTCCGCTCGTCGCCATGGCGACAGGAGAAGCCAAACACGGAAGGCTGCTCATTGCGGCCTTCCGTGTTACTTTTGGCCGCCGGAGGCGATCAGAAGAACGCCTCCGGAGCGCCATCTAGTGGGCTTTCATGCAGCCAACTTTCAGTTGGCTGCATGAAATAGTTTTTTTTTTATTTAAAAAAAACCCTCATGCAGCCGCCCTGGCGATCTTAATAGAACGCCAGGGTGGTTAACATTTTATTTAATTGCCACTGCTTATTTATTTATTATTTATTTATTGTATTTATAAAGCGCCAACCTATTACGCAGCGCTGAACATTAATTTAGGTTACAGACAATATTTAGGGGTGACATACAGCAATATGACAATACAGGAATACAAGAAAACCAGATCACACACCATAGTATGAGTACCAGGTAATGCTTAGTCAGTCACTGGATGGAGCATGGAGATTAGGCAAGTTAGGTTCACTCAGATGCATAGCATGGGTTCACAGTAATGGAGGTGCAAGATCAGGTAGGACACAAAAGGAGGAGGACCCTGCCCAAAGGCTTACAATCTAGAGGGAGAGGTAAGGACACGGAAGGTAGGGGACCAGAGTTCAGCTGTAGGTTTAGAGCACTTGTGAGGGGTAGTAGGCCAGAGTGAAAAGGTGAGTTTTGAGGGCTTTCTTGAAGATGTTGAAGGAGGGGGCTGCCCTAATGGGTGGAGGTAGGGCTGAACGATAAATCGTTTTTTGATCGAAATGACAATTCCGTGATCGCCATGGCAACGATTTTTACCCTCCTCTGCATTCAGGCCAGCAGTCCACTCTCCCGCTCTGTTTAGCGGCGGTTTGCGGCGGCTCAGCACCAGCGTTTTCCGGGTGCACTCGTTTTCCGGGTGCAGCTGGCTCACTCTCTCCCCTAACTTCCGCCGAGTGTGTAGCCAATCAGTGCAGAGGGCGGCAAACAGTCGCCGACCACAGGCTCTCTCACTCGTGCGGCTCACTCCTCCTAACATCTCCGGAACATTAGCTGGCTGGATGGCAGACTCCGCCCACAAGGCTGTCAATCACCTTGTATTATGTGCGGCTGACTCCGCCCACCTCCACTCTCACACTCTGTCCCCGCGTCTCACTCCTCGCTCCCACCCAGATCTCCACATCATAAGCTGGGGAGGTGGCAGGCTGAGTCTTTTGATTGCTGACAATCGCCTTTTGTGATTTGTGTCACTTTTATTAAGTGGTGTGATGAGCAGCAGACTGGCTCTCACTAGGCAACTCCCTCCTCCCCAGTGCTTACACATCATTTGCTGGGCGGGCGGCAGACTCCGCCAACGTGCCAATCAAACTGTACCATGAGCAGCAGACTCCGCCCAAACTCCTGTCATTCAAGCCTCTGCTATGCTGCATAGTGTGTCAGCGTGATAATGATGACTGCTGTGTGACTGACTGGTGATCTTTCTGCATTCTGCAAAGCTGCAGTGGGGACACTGTGAAACTAAGGTGCTATTCCTTAGCTGCTCCTTAGTTACTGTGCACATTGTTAAATTAGTGATAAAGCTTGATTTGAAGAAAATCGTGAATCGAATCGAAATCGCAATTTCTGACAGAAATCGTGTGATTCAATCTTTTCCTAAAATCGTTCAGGCCTAGTAGGGAGTTCCATAGTATTGGAGCAGCTCTTGAGAAGTCCTGGAGGCGTGCATGGGACTGGGTGATGCGGGGGGCGGTTAGGCGAAGTTCATTGGAAGTGTGGAGTGAGCGGCTAGTTGTGTACCTCTGAGTAAGATCGTAAATATAGGTTGGACCGGTTTTGTGGACAGATTTGTAGGTCAGACACAGTATCTTGAATCTGATTCTGGACTGGATAGGAAGCCAGTGGAGGGATTCTAGGGGGGGGATCTGCCGTGGTAGAGCGATGGGAGCAGCTTAGCTGAACTTCCACGAGACATTACACATGCCATGCTTAGGTGATTTCTACACTAGCTCCTCTGCATCTTCAAACAGGAACCTAAAAGGTTAAACATTTGAAGGTAGGCAGGGGAAACCACTATTGTTGTTTTCTCTCTGCTCGCTGCCTGGGGGTAGAAAAGGTGGACCCTCCTGAGAAGCCTTCTCAACCTATTAATGTCAGACCAGCTGGACTTGCAGCGGACAGGAGCTGTTTCTATTGGCTACTGCTCCTGTCAGTCATAGCGTATCCCTCTATGCTTGTGTGAGTCATGGCTCCTCTGCACTGATTCCGACAGAGAAGAGCTGCTGGTAATTATAGAGTAGGTTACTTGGCTTTAGCGCATGCTGTAATCTTGATGAATTGACAATTACTGACGTGTTGAGGTATTTACCGCACAAGTCTGTAATTTACCTCGCTGCTCTGTAATTTCAGCTTTCCATGCGGTAACAGCCTTGATGAATTGACCTAAATGCTCTAAAAAAAAATCCGCTGTTTTCAACATTACAGAATGTGGTGATGCTTGATGAATTGAGGCCATTCTCTTTAGGTGTAAATCCGCCCCTATTTTAACATTCTAATCTGAATCACTGTCTCATTAAATATTCTCTATATTGAACATTACAACTGAATGTTTTAGTTTGTATTATCATGATTTATGTTTAACATGCGTTTCCCCCCTCTATTTTTAAACAGATTTCCCGCATGGAATATGTTCACTCAAAGAACTTGATATATAGAGATGTAAAGCCTGAAAATTTCTTGATAGGTCGCCCAGGAAATAAAAACCAGCAAATAATTCACATAATAGATTTTGGCTTGGCGAAAGAGTACATAGACCCTGAAACAAAGAAGCACATACCCTACAGAGAACACAAGAGCCTTACAGGAACAGCCAGATACATGAGCATAAACACACATTTAGGAAAAGGTAGGTATCAATGCGTTCATGAATGTTTGACAGAAGGTGACTGACAAATTCTATCGTATGCAAATTTATTCATTTTCACTTAAGGAAAATGCTGGATCTGGGTACAGTTCTGATGATCTAAGCTGATCGTATTCATTTTGAACAAATGCTACTCATACTGTAACTTTACTTTCCCCTACTAGTGTTTTGTGCATCTCTTTACAAGTGACGGTTACTGAGCTTAGTGTTGTGGGAAAGTCTTAGAACTTTTTGAGGTTCATATGGCTGCCTCTATTCCTGTTGTGAACTTCCTCAGTGACCTGGTCATAAGATGTGGAAGCTTAGCCTTCTGTAGTAGGTATAGGCATAACACAAAAAGTTGGTATTCTGCTACTTCCTTGTTTGTATGCAAAACTGAAAGCTCCATTTTATATTGGAGCTCTAGATAAAACAGTACCTCCTTTATCTCCATCTTCCTCCATTTATACCAGCATAGACAAATCAGTGGCCTGAGAGTCAAATGGGTCCCACTCCATCATTAATCTCGCCCAGTTGTCTTTTGTGTTGAAAAAAAATAAAGCAAGAATGCTTTCAGTAATACCATAAACAATTTTCATCAAAGCAGACCCAAGTACAGCGTAGTAACACTTAAAGAGGACCTCCATACAAAAAATAAATATTTGTCGGAGCTGCTTTAATGAAAAGTAATGTTTACCTGTGGACTCTTGTCCCACGAAGCCGCCCTGAAGACCCCACATCACTACACTTCCACCGCTTGTCCCTGCCTCCTCTCTCTCCTCCGAGAAAACCAGCAAGCTATTTACTGCATTAAATTGCCAGGTGTTTTCTCTCGGAGGAGAGAGGGGAGGCGGTGCCAAGTGGCGGAAGTGTAGTGATGTGGGGTCTTCGGGGCGACTTCGTGGGACAAGACTCCGGAGGTAAATAAAACTTTTCATTACAGCAGCTCTGACGGATTTATTTTTTTTATTTTTTTTTGTATGGAGGTCCTCTTTAAGCTATTGGCTTATGTTTCAACATGTTTCTAACTGCATTGTCTATTGAAGTAAATGCCGTGCTAGTGATACTGCAGCTAAGCAGGTTTCCCTCTCCTCTATTATAAATTGGGGTATGTTCACTAAACCCTGGTATACTGACTATACACATGTTAAATTAAGCAACATAGCTGTTGCATGTATGACACAAGTTGCACAAATTACCGTATGTAAAGTGTTATGGTGAACATAAGTATAAACATTCATTTAAAGAGACTTTGAGACAAATGGTAATAAAAGATTTATACATACCTGGGGCTTCCTCCAGCCCCCTCTGCACTGATTGCTCCCATGCTGTCTTCCTCTGCTTTTTTGTTCTTCCCTTAGAAGCCCCGATAGCTTGGCCAATTGGGGCGCACTGCGTGGCCTGGCCGCATGCGCACGTCCTGCTTCCTGTTCTGCGCAGATGCAGAACGCTCCCAGCCACGTGAGACGGGGCGTGCGTGCAGCAGCACAGCGCATGCGCCAACTGGCCAGACTTACGGGGCTTCTACCTTAACAACTAGTAGCCAAAGGAAGACTGTGTGGGAGCCATCGGTGCAGAGGGGACTGGAGGGAGCCCCAGGTATCTATAAATCTTTTATTACTATTAGTCTCTGGTACATTTTAACTACTTGCGAGGTAAAGCCCCCACACCATTATGCTGATGCAAGGAATCCAGCAGAATTGTGTTGCATGCTTGGAGAGCTGCTCCACATGCTCATAAAATTACAAACAAAATCACAGAAATGTCATGTTTGTTTTGCATTAGCATATTTCAAGCTGGTGGTGGCCTGAATTTAATCGAGCAACCCACTTACCAACTGTTTTTAACACTGGGTAAGGTTTAGCTAGATAGTATTGTTGAATTTCCAATTTCTAATGCTGTGGGTGCAATATGTTCAAAGGTAGGTGTGTGTGTGTGTGTGTGTGTGTGTGTGTGTGCGTGCGTGCGTGCGTGCGTGCGTCAAGACTCTGCAGGTAAATATTACTTTTCATTCTATATATCTATATATCTTATTGTCAGAAATTCAGTATATAACAGCGTAAGTTTTTTTTTGTGCAGTTTCTGAAGGTTTTGTGTATGGGATGTTGTTCCAGGCATTGTGAAGAACTTGCCAAGGTTCCACTGCAGACTTAGCACATTATCCCAGACTAGCTTGATGATGTGATCTGGGCTCTGCAAGGAGCATCTGCTACGTAACTTAGTTTTTCTTTCATTGCCTATGATTTTATTTGTGTTTTTGGGATCATTATTATTCTGCAAAATGAATGATCACTTTCCTCCTCCCGGCTGTGAAAAGCAATCTTTTCAAATTTTCACCTATTGGTGTAGACTTCCTGCTGCAGTGAGTGTAGCATGCAGCAAAAGTAGAATGCTTACTTTCCTTAAAGTGAACCTAAGGTGAGAGGGATATGGAGGCTGCCATATTTATTTCCTTTTTCAGTAATACCTGTTGCCGGACAGTCCATCTGATCCTGTGTCGCTAATACTTTTAGCCATAGACCCTGAACAAGCATGCAGCAGATCAGGTTCTCTGACGTGGGGTTTACTGGATTAGCCATATGCTTGTTCCAGGGTTTTGACTCGGACACTAATTACAGTGGTTTGCAAAAGTATTCGGCCCACTTGATGTTTTCCACATTTTGTCATATTACTGCAACAAACATGAATCAATTTTATTGGAATTCCAGGTGAAAGACCAATACAAAGTGGTGTACACGTGAGAAATGAACGAAAGTCATACATGATTCCAAACATTTTTTACAAATCAATAACTGCAAAGTGGGGTGTGAAGTTAATTGAGAAATTTAAAGCAGGCTTAGGCTACAAAAAGATTTCCAAAGCCTTGAACATCCCACGGAGCACTGTTCAAGCAATCATTTAGAAATGGAAGGAGTATGGCACAACTGTAAACCTACCAAGACAAGGCCATCCACCTAAACTCACAGGCCGAACAAGGAGAGCGCTGATCAGAAATGCATTTAAGAGGCCCATGGTGACTCTGGACGAGCTGCAGAGATCTACAGCTCAGGTGGGAGACTCTGTCCATAGGACAACTATTAGTCATGCACTGTACAAAGTTGGCCTTTATGGAAGAGTGGCAAGAAGAAAGGCATTGTTAACAGAAAGCATAAGAAGTCCTGTTTGCAGTTTGCCACAAGCCATGCGGGGAACACAGCAACCATGTGGAAGAAGGTGCTCTGGTCAGATGAGACCAAAATGGAACTTTTTGGCCAAAATGCAAAACGCTATGTGTGGCAGAAAACTAACACTGCACATCACTCTGAACACACCATCTCCACTGTCAAATATGGTGGTAACAGCATCATGCTCGGGGGGGGGGGGGGGGGGGGGTGCATCTCTTCAGCAGGGACAGGGTAGCTGGTCAGAGTTGATGGGAAGATGGATGGAGCCAAATACAGGGCAAACTTGGCTGAAAACCTCTAGGAGACTGCAAAAGACTTGAGACTGGGGCGGAGGTTCACCTTCCAGCAGGACAATGACCCTAAGCATAAAGCCAGGGCAACAATGGAATGGTTTAAAACAAAACATATATATGTGTTATAATGGCCCAGTCAAAGTCCAGATCTAAATCCAATCGAGAATCTGTGGCAAGATCTGAAAACTGCTATTCACAAACTCTGTCCATCTAATGTGACTGAGCTGGAGCTGTTTTGCAAAGAAGAATGGGCAAGGATTTCAATCTCTAGATGTGCAAAGCTGGTGGAGACATACCCTAAAAGACTGGCAGCTGTAATTGCAGCAAAAGGTGGTTCTATAAAGTATTGACTCAGGGGGCCGAATAATTATGCACACCCCACTTTGCAGTTATTTATTTGTAAAAAATGTTTGGAATCATGTATGATGTTCGTTCCACTTCTCACGTGTACACCACTTTGTATTGGTCTTACACGTGGAATTCCAATAAAATTGATTCATGTTTGTGGCAGTAATATGACAAAATGTGGAAAACTTCAAGGGGGCCGAATACTTTTGCAAACCACTGTATGTCGGAAAATCAACAGGGCTGCCAGGCAACTGCCATTGTTTACAAGGAAATTTAATATGGCAGCCTCAATATCCCTCACGCCTCGGGTTCCCTTTAATTGCAGAATTAGTCCAGAAATTGTCAGGTAAGAGATGGCCTAAAACAATGACTTTTGTGTATGCATCCATAGTTCAGATAAGTCCAATCAGATATAGTTGTTCCCATCTTAGATTCGATTTTATAAATGGTCACTATAGTCGTGTCTCCAGAAAAGCAGCTATGAATTGATTGGTGTAGAGAAGGGGTCCCCAAATGTTTTGGGTCGAGGGCCGGGTCAACCTACTTCAGACTGCTGAAGGGCCGGAGTATACATAAAATGATGTAAAAGTCTTTGTGGGCCAGACAGTGAAGCATACCCAGGTGACAACCTGCAGTGGACAGCAGTGTCACCTGATGTGGAATTTGATTGGAAACCAGCGAATCACTGCTTTCTGGCTTCCATGTGGATGGGTGGTGCCAGCACTGCTATTCTATATGCGGACTGCTAATATTTAAAGATGTAGCTGACCGCATCGATAGGTAATACATTTTGTGTGTGTGTGTGGGGGGGGGGGGGGGTAAGGGGGGCGAAGGTAAAAAAGCTTTAGGGGGCCACATTCGGTCCGAAGACCTTAGTTTTTAGGACCACTGGTGTAGAGTAACAGATTCTGGGCACCGAACACAAAAGCCATTCACGTCACCTTTAATTCATTCCCAGCACCCCAACAGCACAACCAGTGTTAAGGCCTTACAGTCGTTTGTCAGGCTAAATGCTCGATTTGTCAGAGGCATTTAGCTTGCCATCTTTCCTCTGACAAAGTGGGCATTTAGCTTGCCATCTTGCCTCTGACGAAGCAGGCATTTGACAACCATTTCGCATGTTAAATGCCTGCTTCGTCAGAGGCAAGATGGCAAGCTAAATGCTTCTGACAAATCAAGCATTTAGCCTGACAAATCGAGCATTTAGCCTGCCAAATGACTGTCAGGCCTCAACACTGTGCTGTTGGGGTGCTGTGAATAAATTAAAGGTAACTTGAATTGCTTTTGTGGTCAGTGCCCGGAATCTTACTCTACACCAGGCATGGGCAAACTTGGCTCTCCAGCTGTTGAGGAACTACAAGTCCCACAATGCATTGCAGGAGTCTGACAGCCACAGTCATGCCTCATAAAGGCAAATGCATTGTGGGATTTGTAGTTCCTTAACAGCTGGAGGGCCAAGTTTGCCCATGCCTGCTCTACGCCAATCTCTACAAATACCGGTAGTTAGGAAGTTGGTAATAATTGAGTGATAGCTCACTTCTGAAGCTTTATCAGATTCTTATCCATCATATTGTATACTTTGGTAGGGATCTGGTCTTTTCAGCTCTATTTTGCAGTAATAATGCATAATAATAATTATGCATAATTTGTTATCTGCAGCAAGAGGAATACTGCAAGCGAGCTGGTATGGCCTCTGCAGGGCCCTTGTTTTGCCACGTTCACATCATCAAACGTGGATGGCCGTTCGATTGAAACGCAACGCGTACTAACGCACGCCATCTGCGTTCGTATGCGTTGCAGGGCGGCTGATCCCATTCACTAAAAGTGAATGGGTCAGCTGCGCTTTTTGTTGAAAAATGCGTGCAGCATGCGTTCACGGACCGCACTAGTCCGGAACGCATGCAGTGTGAACATCAGACATCTATGCACTTTCTGATGTTGTGCGTGTCTGCCTCCTTCATGCGTAGCCGGAATCCGGAGTGGCAACGTGCGAAGTGTGAACAGGGCCTTTCAAGGTCTGTAATCCAGTCTGGTTAACAAGCGGGGACTGGAATAAGCAGGACACCCAAAGTCTCTGCAGGGGAAATAACAAGCTCCCCAATATGCTTGGAACAATCTGCCTGGCTAGGTACTTCAGAAACACCACGCAAGTGGAGGGCATGCTGAATAATGATTTCATTTGTTTTGATATTTACTACTCTTACTATGTAACAACTATTCATGGTATTTTTATTGCATTTCTATTTCTGCTTTACATTGTTGTGAAAAGGGCCTAAGGCTGTTGGCTTGTAATAGATTTCTGATTGAGGCTGGGACCACACTAGACAAATTGCACGCAAAATCGGTTTACAACTGAAAACCAATGTTCGTTATTAGGATGGTTCACAACTCACAGCATAGATATAATTTCAGCATACAGGAAAAAAATCTGCTACGTGCACATTTAACCACAAACAAGTGTGATCCCAGTCCCCCCCCCCCCCCCCAACATACAGCTAAGTTAATTGACTTCCCCCTAAAAAATTTATACCAGACTACGATATGTACACTTATACGACCAAGTTCCCCAAACCTGTCCTCAAGGCTCACCAGCAGTGCATGTTTTGCAGAAAACCACAAACATACACAGGTGGTGTTATTAGTGTCTCAGCAGAGCTGATTAACATGCACTGTTGGTGGGCCCTGAGGACTGGGTTGGGGAACACTGTGTATACAATACATTCAAAGACCTATGCCTATGGTAGGGATTAGACTGTGAGACCATCTGAGGGAAGGTTACGTGACAAGACCGTATACTCTGTACAGTGCTGCGGAAGATGTTGGTGCTATATAAATACTAAATACTAATACAGTAATAATTTCTATATGTAGAGATGTTCATTCATGCCCAGTAACAAAGCATACCTTTTCTTTGACTTCATTTAATATCTTGCCAGTATTAGGCTGATGTTTCACTTTACCGCTTTATAGGTCAGAGTTGATGACTGTATATATGTGTTGCATGTCACTGGGTATAGGCCAACTTTTTGACATCCAAAATAAAGTGTGTATGGGTTGGGTCGGCCTATCTGCGGAGGTGGGGTATAGTGTATGGTACATGTGTGGGGTCCTCCATATGCAGACTGTGTGCTGCAGAGCGTGCTTCAGCATGAATAGCTACCTATCCTTGCTCTGGCTTGTATTCTCTAGTGTTCCCAACCGCTTTCCAAACTGGCCACCAGATTTACAGGCTTACTGTGATCACGTCATTGAGACTGGAGGTCTAGTTGGCAGATCTGAATACTGACTGGAACACTAGAGGATGCAAGCCGGGCCATGAATGGGAAGCTATACATAGTGCAGCTCTCTCCATAGTGCACTCTGCATCTGCCGTCACACGTCAGTGCACTCTCTGCATTGGGGTCGACAGCGGCACATTATAGCTTTTGGCCTATTTTTTTAACACCAAAAGTGTTGTGAGGAAGGGAGTAGCGTTCGCGAGGGAGAAGTTATCCGCATGTATATTCTGTATGTAAATTTGCTATTAGTGTGATGTGGTTGGCAGCTGCACTTGTGGCAGCTGCACTTGTGGCAGCTACAAATCTCTGTGTAATGCAGCCTTTATTGATTTGGTTTTGTTTGTGTGACCTTTTCCCCTTATTAATTTTAGTAAATGTCCATGAATGCACATGCCATTTATTAGACGTGTACAATTAACCCAACACAATTCTACAGTGTAAATCGCTGAATTTTTCATGTAGGTTTTCTTGAGGGGAAATTTGCACAGCTCTGTCCTTTTCCTGGAATCTCTGGCGACAGAAGTCCATCCATTTCATAATTCGTTAGCCTGCAAGTGTGACTGCACTGCTGCATAAAATCCAATTTTACTATGTAAGCAGAAGACAAACCCTCCCTTTGTTGGGCTATAAAGGAATACTGTTCTACAGCGTGGAACTGCCTTTTTCAAACGCTAAGTGATCTGACAATATTTATATTGAAAGTGATAGACGTAAAGATAAGCGTGTTCTGCCTAAGAACTGTGACAGCTTTTAAGTTGTTTTCTGTACATAAACTACCAACAACTTGGGCATACTATATTTATGAAAATATGCTACAGTGGCACATTGCTGCACATAAGAGCACCGTGTGGAGAACTTCCGTTCTGTTCTAAAGAATGGTTTACTTTTGTTGAGGAAACAGTCTCCAGGTCAGCTTGAGGCATTACAAGGACTTTAGCAAACATTTTTCACATTCTTACATTGTTCTGATCTGTGTCTGTAAACACGAGCCATTGCAAAAGATGTCTTGACAGAGTGTATTACATAGAAGTGTTTGCTCTAATCGCTTGGTCAGTAAGCAAGGCTTCCTAAATTGTGCAGCAATTTACACTGGCAGAAAGATAGAAATTTGGTGGTATTCTTCAAACCAAACTGCATACACTCTGGCAGCTTCAGGAAATCATAGTTTGTATCCAGTTAACATGGGCAGTAGTACAAATTTGTAATAATGCTGAAATGCAAAATTGCATGTGTAGCGTTAAGTGTATCGTTGGTTAGCAAAAGTGGCGTTTCACTTGAGTTTTTAGGCATGCGGAAAGTGTTTGGGCTTTACTACTATAAATTTAAGGCTACAACAATGCGATTTTAAGCTAATCTGCATGTCCTTTGCCAGATTTCTGTACTATTGTGGAGTATGCAGCTTCCTCTCCTCCCCAGACTCTATCAGTTTAGGGAGCTAACAATTCTTCACTGCTGCCTAAGTGTGGCAGCTCAGCTCCCATGGACTAACATTAGGTGGCACATGTGTGCACCACCTAGTGTTAGTATGGGTGCTAGCACTATTACAGTTAGGCAGCAGTGACCTTGTCCTAGCTTCAGGCAAATTGTCAGGTTTTGGGAAGCAGAGGCAGCCGCATACTACAGAAAAGGCAGCGGTAAGCAATATAGGGGAGTGCTGAACTAGTTAGCACTTGTCCTAATACTGGTTTTTAGCCTGGGCTTACAATAAAGTTAACTTTGTCACCTGTTAACACGTTTCTTTAAAAGTACGTACTGACCTCCCTTTTAAGCTTGGTTCAAACATAAAATTGTACACCGGGCCAGTACTGTCTTGTCAGTTCTGATTTAGCTTTATCTGACTGGACTGGAAATGTATACCTTTTATGTGCGAACACAGCCATAAAAATATATACAAAACTGATGCCAAATTGTCAGACTAACAGGACTGGACACTGGACACATTTTTATGTGTGAACCAACCAAGCTACTGGTTTTCTCAGGGCAGTGGCACCAGACAGCTAATTTCGGCTCAGAGTTTCGCCGATGATTTGGGCGCCTTCATAGGCCATAATGTGAATTACCTCTATAGCACGATGCTCAGTGGCTAATTTGGTCACTGACACTCAAAATAGGAAAAAATAAAATAGTTTGGCCACTGGCAATAGTGTTACTATTGACTGTGTGTCCATTTCTGTCTGATACTCGTCTATCTGAAAAAAAATCGTAATGGCCCAAGTGGTCCTTTATAAAGACAGAAATGGACATGGTAAAATGTGAACCAGAGCATGCACAGTCATTGCACTTTTGACCTATCTGTTTTCAGTCCATTGCCAGTTCCATTCAAATGCAGCTGTCTATTTAAAGATCAGCCATACTATCTCAGGAAAAAAAAAAAGATAGATAGATAAATACTTGCTCTACTTACATAACAGATGTATTGCAATGTCCACGTTATGATTCCTGTGAATTTTATAAAGTAAAAGTAGACAATCCTATTCTAGACAGTTTCCATATTTACTGTGGCTATTTTGAAGCCAGTCGTGATGTAATATCTGCCCTTAGTCTCCTCTGCCTGATTTGCCCGCCCTTCACTATAGAAAGTGCATTGTTGCAGCCCGAGACATTTTGGCCAATCAGAGAGGAACAGAGGTGTGGGAGGGGAAACCAGGAGAGAAAAAGGCTTCAGCCAATCAGGCTGCATTAGTTAAGTGAGGGGAAGTAGAGAAGCAAAAAAAAGACAACCCAGCATGCCCTGCAATTTCTCTTTTATGTACCAAATTTTCTGTGTACCAAACAAGAGTCAGGTAAACTGGAGACTAATCAACAAAAAAAGTAATAGTGATTTTAACTTTTGGATTGCCTGATTAGCATCCGTATTACTTGTTTACCAGAGAAAAATAAAGAATTGATTTTTTTTATTTCATGCCCGACAGTTACTCTTTAAACTCCAGTAACAAAATTGGTTATTCGTAATTTCCATGTAGCCTGGTTGAAATCAATAGCCCATTACTATTAGAAAGTTAGTTTCATTCAATGGGTTTCATTATAAGCCTGACATTTTTACCCTGAAATTGCTCTTTGGGTGTGCTCTCTCCTGGCTTACACCAGGTTCTCCTCTGGTTAACAGTAGTGCATAAGATATGCATTTGACAGCCTTGGTTTTATGCCTAGGTAACAGCAGAGAAATGAAGGAATCTCCACTGGGGGGGGGGGGGGGGGGTGACCATAAATACCTGACACAGACTTTAACCCCTTTACTCCATTACCAAAGTAGCATTTTCATTGCCAGTTGGCTGTGTTTAGGCAGACCAATAAAAACAGTTAATAAGAGGTTTGTGAAGGACTGGACTGCTGTGTCATTGTCAACTGGAACCCTGAGGGTAAATATTGAAGTTTGAATAGATGTTCTCTAGTTTTATAGATTTCAGCTGCCTTGATTGGTAGATTATTTTAGGGCTCAGACATCACAATTGAAGTGAGTTGTACAGGTTGTAGTGCTTGTATTAATGTTCTGAACATCACAGGAACTTTTTCGGCCACGTTTTTACAGAGTGCTTAGAAAATGATGTAGACGTTTATAAATGACTAGTTTTTATTTTCTTCCCATATAAACAATGCTTAAGGGCCCGTTTCCACTAGCACGGAAACCAGGCCGAATCTGCAGAGTTTCCCCGCAGGCAAATCGCGCAGGGAAACTCTGCCATGGAAAATAATGGCGCCGCGAGCCAAATCCCTTGCCCTCAGATTTCGCACGGGAGGCAGTGAATCCCATAGCCGTGCTTGGCACAGCTTCTGGAATTCATCAGCGTTCCCGCTGACCAGGAAGTTCCACCGCGCGTCTCACAGCCGCGATCGGTGGCTATTGGAAACCGCCCTCAGTGTCAGACATGTGTGTATGTCCTGTCATAACATCGGTAACTGGGAGTAGAAGTAAAGGAGACCTGTCTAAGGCCATATACATACTTCTAACGGATGTCTCTCATCAGGGATCAGGACCCGATCCCCTTGGGCGACATCGCTGGGCTGGGTTGACACATGCATGTTTGCTGTGTAACAGAAGATGCGCTGTGTTGCTATGCCCATATGTGATGTCACATGGTGGGCAGGGGAGTGCCCCAGACAATGGGATCGGCATAATTGGGGATGAGTAGATCCGCCCAGCTGATCACTCGTGGGTTGAGGATCACCAGCTGTGGTACACATGCCTGATTATTGGCTAAGGTGGCAGATAATGACCACCTCAGCCGATAATCAGGCGTGTGTACGGCAGCCCGTGACTCCCTACCCGTAAGCGGTCAGCTGGGTGCGGATCTACTCACACCCAGCGATGCTGACCTCCTGGCTGCCATGGGAATATAACGCACGCGCTACTAGTCATCCTTCCTCCCAAGTGTGTGCACGGGCCTTAAAGTGTACCTGAGACAACCTGCAAGAGAAAATATATACATACCTGGGGCTTCCTCCAGCCCCATGTGGGCTGATCAGTCCCTCTGCATCCTCCTCTGCTGCCTCCATTCTCCGCTACAGTTCCCGGTGAGTCAGTTGGCGCAGTGCAGCTGAGCATGCTCCCCCATTGCACTCCCTTGGCTGGGAGTGTTCTGCACCTGCGCAGTAGTACTGTACAGGTGCAGAACACTCCTGGCCATGGGATTGCGGGCCACGCATGTGCGCTGAGCTCCGACTCGCTTACTTATCAGAAATAATAGCTGAGCATGGAAGCAGCGAAGGAGGACGTCGGGGAGTGATCAGCCCCAGGTATGTATTCATTTTCTCTTGCCGGTTGTCACATGTTCTCTTTAATGGAGATTAAACAAATAAACACTAAAGGGACTGTTTCCATTACATGCAGATTGGATGCAGAAAAACTGACTCCAATGAAGGTCTATGGGCCTGTTTCCACTAAACGTGATTTTTCTGATGCAGATTTTCCCATAGGCATTCATGGGAGTCAGGTTTTCTGCATCCAATCTGCGTGTAGTGTAAACAAGCCCTTAGGGCTTGTTTACGCTACAAGAGCTTTTCTAAGCGCTTTGTGATTTTAAAAGTTCTTGCTAATGTTATCCTATGTGTGTGTTCTCACTGGAGCGATGTGGTTTTGTAAAAATCCCCCATAGCATTGCATTAGCAAGACCTTTTCAAAATAGCTAGCGCTTCAAAAGCTCTTGTAGTGTGAATCAGCCCTACAAGTGCCTCGATTCCTTTGTTTTGAGCAGAGTTCTAGTTCAATGGTTTGTACACATGCTAGTTGAAACTCGACCTCTGCCAGCACTCTAACATGTGTACAGCTCCCCTTGATACCTCGGTTAGCGAGGTGGACCGATTTGGCTAAGAGCTTTGCTCTTTCCACTCACTCACCCACCTGCCGCATGACGTGACAATGGCGCCACTCCATCAGTCCCACACTGCATAGCAACAGACTGCAGACTAGCAATGCAGCTGTAGTGTTCACCCTGTAATATTCCCGTGGAATGCGATACAGATTCCTGCCAGGCAACATACCTCCTGCATGTGTACGATTACCTCGTGGGGGCAATGGTGCAACATGGGAGCACAATGTAGCAGCTGCTGTGGGTGGGGTAAGGAGGGGAACCTGAAGTGAGAGGACTACTGAAGCTTTTTAACTCTAAAAAAACAATTTTATTAATATTATTGATGTATATAGTACCAGCATCTTCCAGGTTCTGTACAACAGCATACAGGGTATAACAATAAAAAATAAACAATGCAACAGTTACCAATACAAGACAATGATACAACTGACTCCGTGAACAAATCAACTACAGACTTTTACATCGGGATGCAAAAGGGGAGGAGAGCCCTGGCCAATTGGCCTTACAGTTTAAAGAGTTAACAGATAGGACAGCAGGTGAAGGGAAGCTGTGTATGAAATGATAAAATTGGTGGTCAGTTGCCAGGGCGTCCTGAGTGTGTATGCGTGCCTGAAAAGTGAGTTTTCATGTTGTGCCTAAAATGGGAAAGTGTGAGTGAGTGGCGGGTGTGTTGGCACAGGCATAGTGTGCCTAACGGCAATTAGCAGAAATTGTGTCTAATTTTGCTAGATCAAGCCCCCCCCAGCACTCTCAAGAATGGCGATTTGGCTCTTGGCCTAAAAAGTTTGGACACTCCTGCCATAACCAGTGCACTATATGCCTGCAATGTCATGCAGGGCCAAACAACAAATACATTTCTACTCATAATGCCTGGAGGTTTTCTGTACAGTTGGCAGAGGTCCTGGAATTATCAGTACTGAAGCCAGTATAGAAATTGAATTCAAGAATCCCTGGTCTAGACATGAAATAAATCTGTGCTACTTAAGCCAATCTAGATTTTAAAAGCAGGAAAGTTGCAATTGATCTGTGTGGTCTGCCCATTTTCCTGCTCCTCTGCTTACAACTGCGCAGGATTTCCCAGCTCGCTAACCGATTGCTGTGTTTAAAAAGTGAAACTCTTTCATTTCCTCCTTTTCCTATTTGTTCACCTTGCCCTGATGTGGAATGTAAGCATAAAGGTCTTGGAAGATACTGTCAGTTTTTCCCTTGTACAATACCACAGTTTATACAGCAGTGTGATGCTGCCATCTGCTGGCAGAAATGGAATATTTCTCTCTTGAATGTTTTGATGGGCTGCATTTTCTTTTTTCTTTTGTGGTGTACAATAAAGTTTGTAAATCTCATTTGGCAAAGTTGTTGGTATGACTAAAATAACAATTAGGGCCCTTACTAGTGAAAACTACATCACAGTGCAATTGATTTTCAGTTTTCAAGCATTTTGACGCAATTTACAGGTGACGTTATCTGGTGCGATTGCAATACGATTACAATTCCTAGGGAGAGTAGGTGGGGAGTTGCAGGAAGTTATCCAATCAAAGCACATTGGCCTCAATTCTGGTAGGGTTATCAAACAAATCACCTCATGCGAGGTAATTTACCTCATGAGGTAATGATATTTAGCAATTCTGGTTGGTTTTAGTCATGTTTTACCTCATGAAGTAAATTATGAGGTCATACGTGAGGTAATTTGCATTCATTTTACCGAAAATAGCTATTCTTATGGAAGTTAGGGGGCATGTTGGGACATAATTTACCGATCAGTTTAAGACCTGCCTGTACCTGGAGGTAAAGTCAATTTGTATGTATTTTGCAGTTTTTAGTGGAGTTCCTTTTGCTATTTTAGTGTCGTTCCTATTCAGGCTGTGTAATAGAAAAGAATAGTAGAAACAATACTCCAAATATTTACTGGATTTTTTTTTTAATAAGGGATGCCTATAAATATACTTTTCATAGGTTGCTACATAATCAAATACACCTTCCCCCATCAAGAAACAAAAAATCTTCCAAAGACTATCCTAACTTATGGAAGACCATTAGACTACTATTATTTATTTACTGCAGGCTTACCGCTGAAATACCTCATGTTTTGCCTCACTTTATGCATTTACCTCATGTTCGGAAATGGAGAAAAATCTTTCAGAATTGCTTAACAAAAAAGAGAGGAAAATACCTCATGAGGTATTTTACCTTCAAAACAATAGCTACCAGAATTGAGGCCATTGAGTTTGGAGAAGGGCCTTAGATGCACTAAAATAGAAAATCATAGCAAGCCCACAACTGTGAGCAATAAATAACATACATCATTTCTTTTTGCTTGGTTAATAGTATCACACTGAAAAGCTATTGTATTCTCTCCCACTAAAGAATGCAAAGCGTTCTAGTCAGTTGCTTTATCAGAAGACTCGTTTGTAAACAGTTAGGATGCTTTATCAGAATTTCAGTGCTAGACTTTATGGTCTGCGAGATATAAAGCTTTCTTGCTTTTTGTTTTGTCCTTTTATATGGTTTATATATTCAGCATATATTCAGACAATAATATACAGGAAGTTGTCAGTTTACAGCGGGGTTATGTTACAAGCAGGGCCCTGATTAACTTTTGCATTAATGAAACTATGGTGACACATTTGTAAATCATAACTACTGCCAGTTGTCCTTCATATTTATTTGCTGACACCTTTCACATTCTGTAAGGATAGGGCCATAATTAAAGGAACAAACTCAAATATAAGCCAGTTGCAGGGATAAAAAAAAACAAAACAAAAGAAACTTGAGTCAACCCCATCTCCTCTTCTCCCTCACTGCTGGGCGCCCTCTGAGGCCTGGTCCACACTGCAAGAGCTTTTTTAGCACTAGTAATTTGACAAGGGGTAGCTTGATGCAGGAAGCCAAGGTGAATGTACCACAGACGCACAACGCGGGTTGCTATTAATGCATGCACATAGCGTGCAGTCCTGTTAGCTAGCGCGTGCTCCTTAGTGATGTGCGGTGCGCTCATATTGCTACTTGTGGCTGTGCTAGTAGAGTAGTAACCCACGCTGTGTGTCTGTGGTACATTTACCACGGCTTCCAGCATCAAGGCCAATGGCCTAGCCATCAGGAGATATCCTGCATGCAGCAACTATTTGCTTATCTGTCTTCATCTTACTGCATCCTTGTTGTCCTTTTACATTATTCAGCCTTGTTGTGGGATCCACTTTCTATAACTGCTCACTTGAGTCAATGGAAACCTCTTTAATTACCGTATGTTCTACATACAAGTGGAAAATGTGACCTGTCATTACCTGCGTTTCCAGACACAGGTCACATTGTACTGAGAAAACCACAGAGCACATCGATGTACCAAATGTTACTCTCTCTGTGAAGGGTGGAAAACCTCAGTGAACCATTGTAAGATCATGGAAAACTTTTATTCCTCATCTAAAATAACACACAAGTTATGCAGGTGCCTCGAGGAAATAGAGCAAAATTAAATTGTATAAATATAAAAAAATGCCCCATCTGGCATAGTGTCAGCAGCCTGGTGGATATAGTTATTAGCTACACCACTGCAATAGAAAGTATTTAGGGGGGAGGGGGTGACGAACATTTTACCAACCCTTAAATGTTGGAATTATTTATATTGCACCAACATTTTTTGCAGCATTTTAGAGAGTATATTGTTTTGTCACCTAACTGTAGCTCAGAGGTGCTCACAATAGAATCCCTACCATAGTTATGTGTCTATGCATGTATAGTGTAGTGTATGTATCCTAGTCTAGGTCCAATTTAGGGGGAAGCCAATGAAACTATCTGTATGTTTTTGGGATGTGGGAGAAAACCGGAGTGCCCAGTGGAAACCCACGCAGACACAAGGAGAACGTACTAACTCTGTGCAGATGACCAGGCTGGGATTCAAACTAGGGACTCAGTGCTGCAAGGCGAGAGCACTAACCACTATGCCACAGTGACCTGTTCATCAAACAGCAACATAAAGCATAATGATTGTCATCTGGCCCTCCTTGCCTGTCAGTTCTGTCTCATTTACTAATAATTCAGCTCCTGGCAGTGGTCGGTTACATAAGTTGTTGGTTGTAGGCTGCTACAGACAGCAGATAGCGAGTAAGCAATGTATTTTCCTTCATTATAACACATGCTCCTGTTTTCTGTCTGTTTTAGAGCAAAGTAGAAGAGACGATTTAGAAGCATTAGGACATATGTTTATGTATTTTCTAAGAGGAAGCCTACCCTGGCAGGGGTTAAAGGTAAAGTATTGTGCTCTATTTTTACTGTTTTGCAAAATTGGTTATTTTCTGATAAACTTTTCAAATAAGATTACATCTCTTTTTTTCTTTTCTTTTTTTTTTTTTTCAAAACATAAAGGCTAAGTTCACATTGGGATGTTATGGTTGAGTGTTAGAAAGTCTTATAATGCTGCTTACCGCACTGCAGTGACAAGTGTGTGCAGCTTTAGTCTTGTAGTGTAACATGTTGTGTTATGGTAAGGCACTGCTGCAGTGCGTTACCTCTAAACCAGGCTTTCTCAATCAAGGATTCCTTGAGTACTCTCCAGCAGTTCCTTGGCATTTTCCCCCATCGTGAGGGTTGGAGAAGTATGATAGAGAGTGCACTGTAATAGCGGATACAGTAAAAAAAAAAGCACTAAATTGGTGGTCAAAATAATGAGCACATTAATGAAAAGCACTAAAGACATTATAATGAATGGCACTGTAATAAGGCATATAAGGCCACACCAGCTTTTAAAGACCATGCCTCCTGCAAAATAAATTCAGGGGTTCCTAGAGATCCAAAAATTACTTGCAGGGGTTCTTTGAGAGCCAAAAAGTATTTGCAGGGTTCCTCCAGGGTAAAAAGGTTGAGAAAGGCTGCTCTAAACGCACATGTTACCAGATACAGGAAAGCTCCTTGTACTTTTGCGTTGCAACGTTAACGTCACACCACAATGCATCGAGTTAAGTAAAATTTGGTAAACGCCATTTATCACAACTGATATACCTTTTACCTTTTGCAACTATCTAAGCATCTGTGAGCCACACTAAGGCAGGAAAACATCCACTGCTTATGAGCAGATGAGCGTTATACCTTGCTAATACACACAGTGTAATGCTTGGGGCCTGAGTTCCCTATCCCTAAGACTGGACTAGCTCAGGTAGGGGGAGAAGTTGGGCTGCTTATGCTCTGGGGCAGCCAGCATACATTCTCACTTTTAATGTACTTTCCACAAGAAAATGTATGCGTGCATCAAGCACCAACCACTTGCCGACCAGGGGATTTTTCAATGATCGGTGCTGCGTGGGCTCTACAGCCCGCAGCACCGATCAGGAGTGCAGCAGGGCGATCAGACTACCCCCCTTTTTTCCCCACTAGGGGGATGTCCTGCTGGGGAGGTCTGATCGCCGCCGGCTGCATTTGCTTAGCGGGGGGGCTCTTCAAAGCCCCCCTCCGCAGCGTTCTCCGCCGTCTCGCCGCTCTCTCCCTCCCCCTGTGAGCTGCGCAGGACGGATATCCGTCCTGCGCATTGAAGGATAGGCTTCAGCCTATCATATGCCGGCGATCCCCGGCCAATCAGAGGCCGGGGATCGCCGATCTGCCTTACGGCGCTGCTGCGCAGCAGCGGCGTATGATGTAAACAGCTGGGATTTCTTCCCCGCCTGTTTACATTTTGCCGGCGAGCCGCGATCGGCGGCTCTCCGGCTGTTCACGGAGACACCCTCCGTGAACTGACATGGAAAGGCCGCTCGATCGAGCGGCTGTTTCCATGGTAACCCGCAGACGACCAGTTTACGCCAATCGGCGTTAGCTGGTCGTCAAGAGGTTAACTCTAACAAATCTGGCTTAGCAAATTTTGCCTAATTGGCTTATCATGAGGCATTGCTCATGCAAATATGCATTTGCTTTCGCATGCAAAGTTAGGGTTAAACTTGGTGCTTGATGCACACATACATTTTCTTGTGGAAAGTGAAATCACTTTTAATGTAGGATGTGTATTTACAGTATGTATGTTATTCAACTACAGGCACAAAAGTCTGTTAACTGAGTGCGCCACTTAACCACATTCATTGTCCTTTTGTAAAATGAAGGTATTGGTACGCAATGTTCCCCTTAATTCTCTGACATTCTTCTAACAAGCCTTGAATTGTACACTTCAGTATCCTGTCTTCCTGTGATGTCTGAAAGAGTTGAGTCTCTGTATTTTAAAGAATAAGTGTACTTAGGACATGACTGTATTAAATAAGACTGAAATTGAGTAATGCTGGAGGGTATTATATTGTTAAAGTGAACCTGAGGTGAGAGTTTTATGGAAACTGCCATATTTTTTTTTTTAAGCAATACCAGTTGCCAAATAGATCAGCAGGGCTGCCAGGCAATTGGTATTGTTTAAAAGGAAAGAAATATAGCAGCCTCCATATCTCTTTCACCTCATGCTCACTAAGTACACTTATCCTTTATAGAGAATTCTAATTTAAAATTGCTCAGTGAGTTAAAGGGACTCCGAGCAGTGCAGAAACTATGGAAAGATGCATATCATTTTAAAGCGCTCTTTCTCCTCTTTCCAATGATATATAAACCGCCACCCTACGCCTTTCAGTTTTCGCTATTTTCGCGATTGAAATTGCCGCAGCTGCGATTTTGATCACAAAAATAGAGAAAACTAAAAGGCGTAGGGTGACGATTTAGGTGTCACCAGAAAGAGGAGAAAGAGAGCTTTAAAATATCCTTCTTTCCATAGTTGCATTCTATTACACAGGGCGACTTTTTCTGCTGAATGGAGCTGCTGACTTTGAGAAAAAGTCACCCTGTGTAATACAATGTAACTATAGAAAGATGGATATCATTTTATAGCTCTCTTTCTCCTCTTTCTGACGATCCATAAATCGTCGCCCTACGCCTTTTAGTTTTCTCTATTTCCGCGATCGAAATCGCGGCCATGGCAATTTCAATCGCGAAAATAGCGAAAACTAAAAGGCGTAGGGTGGTGATTTATATATCACTGGAAAGAGGAGAAAGAGAGCTTTAAAATGATATGCAGCTTTCCATAGTTTTTGCACTGCTCGGAGTCCCTTTAAATGCATGTAAATGTAAAGCAATAGAAAATAAAGACTAGCCTAATTGTGTATTCTGTAGTATGTAGCGTTTTTTAAATTGATATTAAAAGAAACTGACTGAATATCAGGGAACATCAAAAGCAAAAGGAAGATGTACAAGCGTATCTGAGGATCTTGTGTAATCTGTTATCTTATACCTTGCATGCTATATGTAAGCTCTCAGATCTGAAATAGTATTTCATCATACTGCTGATAAACAAAGATCATATCAAAATAAGAAAGTAAAACCATTTCTGAGAGACGAGGAAAAAAAAACCAGGATCCAACAGCTGTTATTGCAATGAGCTCAGACGCACCGCAGTGGTACTTTCTTCTGACAACACACCAGAGATTTCAAACCTGAATTTAAAACATTGCAGGTCCCAACTAAAATAAGCAGACTGCAGTGAAGTCAGCATAACAATTATAACCCTTCATATCTATACATGCACTTAAATTATAAAGGAATTTTCGATGACCTTTTTTACATTTTTTGAAAGAAGCAGGTTGTGACTGAATTCTCCAGTATGCACCAGAGGCGTGTCTGAGTGATGTTTGATTGTACTTCTATAAATGCAGACATCAAACCAACAAACGTTGATTCTAGTAACACATTTAATGACTAACTGTGCATGGTTTATTGCATGCTTTCAAAGGGTTCTGATACAGTTCTGTATAATGCCTGAAGAAGAAACCTAACGATTTGGAAGCTTGCAATATACTATGTACAGTAAGTCATTAAAGGTATCACCGGAATCAACGTTTGTTGGTTTGATTTCTGCTCCTCGACCAACACCTTTTAGGCCTCTTGCACACTGCAAGCAATTCAGATTCAGATTCCGCTTTTTATTCAGCTTTTACATCCGATTCAGATTCCGATTTGCAGTGTGCAGGGAGCAAACTGCAAATCGGAATCTGAATCGGATGTAAAAACAGATTAAAAAGCGGAATCGGAATCGCTTGCAGTGTGCAACAGGCCTTACTGTGTTTTGTGTGCTACCTACTATGCTTTAAAGCCTACCTCAAGTGACATAACGAGATAAACATGTGTATGTACAGTGCAAAGCATGCAAATGATGAAGCAGATTTACGCCGGTACCGAGCGCAGTATCGATGTGGCGGGGTATCGGACACGTCGGATATTATCAATCAAACCATCAGGCTCGATTGATAATCCCCCTTCCTGCCGTGTATGCCCAGCATAACTCAGACATACAAAATGTTGCCTGGCAGAGAATAGCTTCTGAGTGCATAGAGTAAATAAGGTCAATAGTTCATAGATTGTTACTCTAATCTGTGTTAGACTATAACAATAAAACATTAAACACATTTTTTAATAGTATTTAAACCTAAAATAAAACAGGGTCAGGCTTGCTCTAATCCGATCTGGGAGATATCCGGATAGTTGCTATCCGGATATCTCCCACTAAAGCTGTGCAGGCTGGGCGGGGGTCAAGCTTACCTGTCTGTCGTCTTCTTAGGGATGTCCCTCGGCGCCTCCCACGATGTGCTCCAAGCGGCAGTCACGTGAGTACAAACACTTCCTCCTTCCGGGTTGAAGGAGGAAGTGTTTGTAATCACGTGACGCGCGTGGAGCGCATCGTGGGAGGCGCCGAGAGACGTACCTAAGAAGACGTCAGACAGTTAAGCTTGACCCCCGCCCAGCCCGCACAGCTTTAGTGGGAGATATCCGGATAGCAACTATCCGGGTATCTCCCGTATCTCCACACACAGATTTTCAATCAATGTTTTTTAGCATGAAATCTTTGAAAAACTGTTTGCATTCCAGGGTCCCAGGCGTGACACGCTCCTGATCCGTTGCTGATTGACTGAAATTTTCTGCCCAGATCAATCCGCCAAATCGAGCGATTTTCAGAAAGAAATCGCTCGATTTGGTTGATTGAGCAGGATAAATGCTGTACAAATTCATTCAGAGTGATCAAATCGGCTGTATATAGATGGGAGAGATAAATGAGTTTGTGGCCTTCTTAAAAAAAAAAAAAATCATTTTTAGGAGTAGGAGGGTAGATACAATTGTTAGTTTTTCAGTTCAGTGCGGTTCAGGTAAGCACTGAAACTTTGCTATTTGAATTGCCTATTCACGTGCTAGCATTTTACAGTTCTTGACTTGGAGTTATGTATGTTGTCAAACCTGGCAGACAGCTTGACTTGTACATTTACTCCTAGTCTGCAGTCTGTCCTTACCAAATATTTGTAACTTGATGAGTTATCCTGGAGTTCGTTCACTTTGATGACTGCACTTACAATTCATATGTCTGTTTTCTGCATTAGCTTAAAGGACTTACGAGCCCAAATAGCGAAAAAAAGATAAGTACCTTAATCAGTTTTAAATGCACGGAGGACGCCGTCCGCGCCCTCCGTGCAGTTCCGCCGGGTCCCCGCAGTCTGATCGCCCCCCGTGCCGCTCCCGACCCCACGGACGGGGTCGGGCTCTCCTTCCTCTCCCAAGATGGCCGCGGCTGCGCAGTCCGCATACGCGTTAGTGCGGCTGCGCAGCTCTAGGGCCCTCCCCCCCGATCCACGCACAGTAGCGTGGATCGAGGGGGGAGGCCCTAGAGCTGCGCAGCCGCGCTAACGCGTATGCGGACTGCGCAGCCGCGGCTGGCGGCCATCTTGGGAGAGGAAGGGGAGCCCGACCCCGTCCGTGGGGTCGGGAGCGGCACGGGGGTCGATAAGACTGCGGGGACCCGGCGGAACTGCATGGAGGGCGCGGACGGCGTCCTCCGTGCATTTAAAACTGATTAAGGTACTTATCTTTTTTTCGCTATTTGGACTCGTAAGTCCTTTAAACTCCTCAAATTATCTCTTTTTATGGTTTATATAGTTTGAGTTGTTTAAAAGGATGCAAAAAACTAAGGAAGCATAAATCGTTTTTATATATTTATATCTCTCTCTTTTGTAGGCTCTACACTGACTGTTACTGTTTCAGTCAGGTGACACCCTCCAGAAAATAACTTCTATTTTCTGAGGCTCATGACAGAGCTTTCATTTTAATAATTTGCCTTTTGTTTTAGGCGGACACATTAAAAGAAAGGTATCAGAAAATTGGAGATACTAAGCGAGCGACTCCAATTGAAGTACTTTGTGAGAACTTTCCAGGTAAAGACTATTTTTTATTTAGCTCTTCCATACAGGTTCTTAACGCAATAATTTTTGAATCGGGATACCATTTAGCCAGTAAATTATGGCATCATCCGGAGTCAAAACCTCTTGCTTTTACTGATGGCTGACATGGCACAATACTTTACGAATACAGAATATTAGAGGAGGGTTCACACAGATTTGCGGAAAAAAGTGTGTATTTTCACTTTAGCGAATGATTGCTAAGGACATAATACATGCAATGGACCAAAAAGTGCTGCAGGCTGTATGTTTTATTTCCACAAGTGAAAATTCGCATTGGATGTGAACGAGACCATTGATTTACTTTGCTTGTAAGTTCCAATGCGAATTAGCATGTGGAAAAACTTTTTGCAAAACGGTGAAGTGTGAATCCCACCTAAGTGATGGACTGGTATGAAAATTGTTCTTCGTTTTATTCTACACCTTTCTGTAAGAGATTACTAGAAGTCATGTGCCCCTCGTGCCCACCAGGCTGCACCTTCACTCTCTCTCTCGCTTCGAAATAAACCTTACGCCACACTCAATAGGGAAAGACCTGAGTGGGGCTGATTGTTGTCCTGTCCCACAATTCCCTTTCACTTCCGTACGACATTTGTGGCTCCTCTTCCACAGAAAGATCAAGTGGCTCCCTCCATACCCTTCAGTAGTAACAGTTGGAGGGATCTGATGAGGGACCTCCCTCACCTCATAGTGAACCATATGATAGAGAAGCGACAGTTTGCACCACTCTTCTTCCATTGCGAGAGGTTGGGCTGCTGCAATCATCCACTGATTCACTCCTAGAATCTCCTGGCCCACAGGCTTGAAGATGATGAGTGACCCTACTATAGGCCGGGTCACATAAAAAAAAAAAAATTTACACACTTTTAAAGATATCTAGTCCATTTTGAACGGACAATCTCCCTGAATTAATGGATGGGAGTTACGGCTTTGCCAGCTGATGTCTCTCACACCTGAATGGCTATTTCACATGACTTATTTTTTCGTGGATAAAACCTAGTGATATTATTTTTGTTTAGACTTTGAGCTTATTATTACTGTCTTTTCAATTACATTTTAATTTTTATATTACAGAAGAAATGGCCACGTACCTGCGATATGTAAGGCGGCTAGATTTTTTTGAGAAACCGGACTATGACTATTTAAGAAAACTATTTACAGACTTGTTTGATCGAAAGGGATATATGTTCGACTATGAATATGACTGGAGTGGGAAGCAACTTGTAAGTATTCTGGTTGTTGGCACATTTGATTAAAGCTATTGCAAGTCGTGGACCTTTTTGTCTTCAAAAAACACCTCATAAACATAAAAGGCATCCAGCAAGTATGCTGTGTGATCTTTGGCAAGTTTAAGAAGCTTGTTGATTGGAAATATATTATTCATATCCTTATTTTCTTTTGACACATCTTCTCTTGTAGACTTTTGCAGCACAAACTTGATGCATCAAGCCCAATCTAGTGTAATTTACATTTCAATTCTCTTTCAATTATTTCTCCAAAGTTGCATGGTTTTGTATGGCAATGTAGTGTATGAAACAAATAGCCTGCCATTCAGTCTGGTTGAAGTTTTCTGTAACACCAGATTTCCCACTGATCAGCCATTATCAGTACATGAACATTCTAGTAAAATGCATTGGTGTGATTGAGATGAGATATTCAACTCCCACACTATTTAAAACTGGAATAAAAAAATGTGCTTCTTCGAGGAGTGAAATATGAAAGGCCACTGCTCACCTCCCACTAGAATATGCTTGTTGTCTATTAAGTGGCCATTAATGATACCATTCTTCAGACTATCTGTTCTACAATTGGATCATATTATTGATTGTATCGATCCATTTTTCAGATCAATTTAATTGATCTGATTAAAGTGAATAGCAGCTATCTCGAACAAACGTTTCAGATTAATCGTCCAAAGAATTGTATTGTTAATGGTAAGCGAGAAGTGCGGTGGTGAAGAGGTCGGCTATCCTCACAGGCGCTGCTGGAGAGGTAAGAGCCGCAGCTACAGCTACAATATATACATTTAAACAGGGAGCAGGGACACAAAGGCACAGTATTAGAAAAACAAGGGGACATTATTAGATACATGTGGAGGTAGCGGGCACATGGGGGAGAGAGGCGGAGACACGGGGGAGATGGCATGGGCAAAGGGGAGGTAGTGGGGGCCCTAGGGAGGGCAGAAGAGGACACCTAGCGATAGCAGGGGGTGCTGGGGACAGAAGGGGGATACTTGGGAGGACAGAAGAGTGGACCTGGGGACTAAAGGGGGGACCTGCAAACAGGGGACACCTGGGGACAGAACTGGGCATCTGGGAGGAAAGAATGGGGCACCTAGGGATAGAAGGGGGCATGGGAGGATACCAACTGTGGGAGAACGCTCCTGGAACATGGACGCACCAGGTTTAGTATCATTTTTTTTTCCCCCTGATTTTTGTCCTCTAAACCTAGGTGCGTCTTATATTCCGGAGCGTCTTATATGGCGAAAAATACGGTAAGTAGATCTTTTGATTTAAGTATACTTGCAGTTTTTTATACTTTAGTTTTTTTTCTGGATAACATAAGTACACAGATAAAGAGGAGTTAATTCATATATTTATTTCTATTCTTCATTACATTAATAAGACATTTCACCGCTATCACAAGTGGCATCCTCAGTTAACATCAGTAGAGGGAAAATTCCAAGCTTCTGCCTTTAAAATCCTATAAGACTTGGCATGCGTAGGATAGTTGATCCATTTGAAATGACATGCATAAAACAAATTGAGTAAGCTGGTAGATTTATCATTAGAATTGACATAGAATGTAAAGCTTTGTTGCTGTTCTTAATTGATCACTTTTTCTTTCAATGCAAGAATTTGTTTTTATATAATTGCTAGCTTTTCACCTAAGCTTGGAAGCTCCTGCCAGCATGAGGATAGGAGCACACTAGGCTGTGCAAAAACCGTGCGGCTTCTGAATTTTTGGTGCATTTGCACTTTACATATTTCAATAATTTTCCTTTTGCAATAGAGTAAAATAGAGTATCATATTTGAAAAAAAAACAACTGCATATTAAATGCAGTTAACCACTAGGCGACCGCGTCACGCCGATGGGTGTGCACACGGCGCCAGCCCCAGGACTGCCCAACGCCGATCAGTGTCCTTGAAGCGTGGTTTGGAGATCTCTCCGCTTGGATGACGGACCTCCGCTCTGTCTTCAGTCTTCAAGCCGTCTATTAACACAGTACAGCGCTGCGATCTAAGGCAGTGCTGTATTGGGGACATCCGTGCAACACGGCTGTGTCCTCCCCCCCCCCTGGTGGGACACCGGAGCAATCAGCTGTGATAGGCTGAAGCCTATCACAGCTGATCGCTGTAATTGGCTGAGGGAAGGAGGGAGGGTGGGGAAAATAATAATTAAAAAAAAGCTTTTGTTATTAAAAAAAAAAGAGAAAAATATTTGTAAAAAATAAACATGGGGGAGCGATCAGACCCCACCAACAGAAAGCTCTGTTAGTGGGGAGAAAGGGGGGGGGGGGGATCGCTTGTGTGCTGAGTTGTGTGGCCCTGCAGCGAGGCCTTAAAGCTGCAGTGGCCCAATTTGTGGAAAATTGCCTGGCCTTTAGGGGGGTTTAAACCCGTGATCCTCAAGAGGTTAAACTCTCATCCTCTGCGTCTCCATTGAAATGCATTAGGTGCATTTTACTTGCGTTTTTGAGAAATATTCAGCAAGTCATGCATTTTGAAAAACACATTGTAAAACTTAGAGATATGCATTTTTTTATGCGGCTCATAGACTTACATTATGAGCAACATTGCATGTGATTCTGCTTAGTGTGCTCCTAGCTTGAAGTAAATTTGTTTGTGTGGAATATTGCCTTCGTATTGCCTTTCAGAAACGTCATGTACCATGTTTCCCCTATAAGAAGACATACCCGGGAAATAAGGCCTAGCTTATATTTCAAGCATGCTTGAAATATAAGCCCTACCCTGAAAATAAGACCTAGCTGTGGGACGCTTTGTGTATGGGGAAGTGTGTGGTCTCTTACCACACCTCCCCTGTGGCTGCATTTCCCTCCGGTCTAAGTAACTTCTCCTTTTTCATCGACGGCATAGTATTCAAGATGTAAGGGCGCCCTTTGACCCTCACACTGTACGCAGTATGCTTTGCCGGCTCTGCACTGGCGCTCTCATCTTGTCATAATTATGTGCTCCCGGCTGATGCGTTCCAGGTGCATATTGATTATGACAAGAGGGTATTGCCAGCGCAGAGCTAACCTAGCGTACTGCGTACAGCATCAGCGTGAGGGTCAAAGGGCTCCCTCACAGCTTGAATACTATGCCGCCGCTTAAACCGGAGAAGTTACCTGGAACGAAGGGGGACTCAGCCACAAGGGAAGTGCGGAAAGAGACCACACACCTCCCCATACACAGAGCGCGTCTACCCCTCTCCGGAGAGCATGACCTTGTCCCCCCAAAAAATAAAATAAAAATAAATACATAAACCCTAGCACATATTTCTCCCTGCAAAAGAATATGACAGTGTTTTATATTCAGGGAAAGACGGTAGATGGCTGTTTTGTTTCACCCAATGTTTTACAATGATGTGCGTAAAACAAGGCAAATGTGTGGACATGCTTGTCAGTCATAGTAGAGAAGGTCACTATTTGATCACTGAACTTGCCATAGAGTTGTGGTCAGCTTCAGCCATAATTCATGTTCACACTTCGGCTTTATGCACATCATGCTGGCGAAATCGGCAGTTTGTATTCTTTCATTGTACTCTGTAGCTGAGGAAATTGGATCAGCAGTGAGCTGGCTGCAGCAGACAGGATGCCATGATCACTGCTTCAGCAACCCATTGATTGGCTTGCTTTCCTGCTATTGTGACAAGTGAACCACACTTGCCTCCACTCCTTCATATCACTGAGTGAAGTTCTCCTCATGTATACCAGCATTTTGCTTTGCTTGCTAAATTACTAGGAGTCTTTTTTTATAATTCAGAAACCTCTTTTTTTTTTTTTTTCTCTCCATAATAGCCCACACCAGTTGGCTCCATTCATGCAGATCCAGCTCTTTCATCGAACAGAGAAGCACATCAACACAGAGATAAAATGCAGCAAGCCAAAAATCAGGTAAGTTTTACTTGCTGTAGTCTTTGCTGTAATATTGACTTATGTTTACATTTCTCAAATGTTTCTAATAATTTCTATGTTGTGAAATAATACATATAATCATTGATCTATGCATATTTTAGAGATAACATGTTTTTCCCTAATAATGTTGTATTTTTTTTTGTTTACATGTTAACTCCTAACAGCAAGTACTTAGTATTGTAATATACTTCTGTGCCTTCTAATCTAGTCATTTATATAATGAGATTTTAGCTTTCAGCGTTTTGATCAGGGCAAGTTAGACATATAAGGCAGTCAGCCATTTCTGCTGCTTCTCTTATCAAAATATGTCGCACTAGGGTGACGCCACTGGCCCCCATGCAAGTCTTAGCCTGGCCCCCGGGTTTAAATTATGAGGAATTGCTATCTTATTTTATTTTTTTATCTTGTTAACTTTGAAAATTGGATCTCAAGTGGGTATTTCTAATATGTTTGATCACTTAGGATGATATTTCCAGTGAAATAGTCACTTTAAAGGTACCCATTCATCACTCAATTTTGTGGGCCGACTAGAGGGAAAATTGGTGCTGTAGCATGGTAACCAGGTCGATGTTTTTCAATTCATTTAGGGGTAAAATCAATCGAAAGGATTGATCGGTCATGCTGGAAAACATCAGTCGCAAGGCTTCTCTCGGGTGTGCGGTGGAAATGGCGAATAACGTATTGCGATAACCAACGGTAACCTGGTCAGTGTACCACCCCCCAAGTGTATCTGTGTCCCGTCTCTCCACCCCTCCCCCGTGGCCAGTTTAAGACTTGCCTTTCTGCCAGCATGATTTCTGGCCTCCTCCGGTGTCTGGCTTCACAGTGAGTGTCTGCACCATGTCACACAGGCGCATATAGTGACGTCCTATATGCACCTGTGTCATGTGATATGGGCACTTGTGGTGACACTGGAGGAGGGCAGGAGTTGCTCTGGCAGAGAGGTGAACTTTTAACACTGGGCATGGAGACGCATACACTTGGGGATGGGGGTACAGGGGGGACGTGCTGGTCTGTTGTCTTTTTATTATTATTATTTATGGGCATCTTTACGTGTCTGATTTCAGATTTTTGTGATTGGAGATGTAACTAGGCAAAGTGGTAGATTTGACTGACTAATTGAGTTCAGATCAGGGAGTGATTGATTGTGCCCTATTGGCTTCTGCATGGCTAGCTTGAAATACCAGTTTTTATTGTCAAACAACTGTAGGCATTGCAATTATGATTAAATATGCATCAGGTATTATGAATTAGGGCTAGCCTTTGTCACATTGTTGGTTCTTTACATATGCACACCAGAAATGTAGTAGAACATCCTATGGGGTTATAGATGTAATTAGCACAGATACTTGAACATATTCATACAGTGCTAAGCAGAAATGGTTGAGCACTGGCATTGAGTGGCTGAAAATATGCTTGGCTTAAATGAACTTGTTGTAATAAATTCAATTGGTGGAAAGCCTTCTTAGGTACAGGCTTTTACCACCTTGTGTCTGGGTCTCGCCTGACTTTACTGAAAGCCAGCTGTGCTTCCTGGAGCAAGATTCTGGTCACTGCCACCACCAGTATGACAACCAGGAACACCACTGTGAAGTCATGAAGGAGAAGTCCCTGATTGTGCCTGAGATGTTTACAGGGAAATGCTTATGTGCCCTGGACCTTACACTATAAGACAACGTTCAGCGCAATGTAATATACCTGAATGCAGTAAACTTAGCCTTGGCCAGAATGTGCGGTTTGCTGGTGTCTGCCATTTTGCCCAACAATGTGGGTCAATAAAGATCTTTAATTTGCTGAATGTATAGTGTTTCTCGGTGGTGTGGGGGGTTTGGAGGGGCAGAGGTGGTAAAGAGGAGGACTTTGAAGGCACGGGGTAACAGAGGTGAGACACAGGGTGACACTGAAGGTACAGTGGGGCACAGAGGAGGTACAGGGCACAAAGATTGCTCAGTGTTTTGACTTTGTCGTCTACTCCTGGTACTGTTTCTTGTAACTGAGGGGCATTCATGAAGTTCAGATTTAATGTACATTGTATGCAACTTGGAACTGAGCCAATCATATGTACTTCCTGCTGATTTTGATTGGCTCACTTGGAATGGGAAATGGAGAGCAACATTTCCAGTAACTAAAGGTAGAGGTCTGCACGGGTCTAATTTTTCAATCCCGCACCTGACCTGCAGGCCTCCAGACCCGCGACCCGTTTTTCCATTTTATTACAAAATATACATTACATATCCAAGCCATACAAACCAATGCATAACTAATATACAAACCAGAGGCAAAGAAATGTTTAAGATAATTTTTTTTTTTTTTACGTTTGACTTACCCTCCCTGGTGGTAGGATTCCTTCCAATTTTAGTGTCTAAAAGCGGACAATTTTTTCATGTGCTTTTAGACCCTAAAAAGCATGTAAAAGATCATACCACGCAAGAGTCTGCAGCGGCCCCAACACTTACTCGCCTCCCTGGGCTCCAATGCTGCAGTTTTCCCTCCAGCCGCTGGGTGGCCCTATAACCCGGGGGGATACAGAGCCTTGGAGGAGAGGAAGAAGAATGGCAGCCAACGTCGGGACCCCTGAGAGGTGAGTTAAAATGCCCGCTGTGCGCATTGCTCTGCGGCTACCCCAAGTGTAGGTCAGGTTTACCGCTTTGATCTGCCGGTTTCCGCACCGACTGTAGCTCAGGGTTACCGCCAAGGAGGTTAATTATGTCTAAAATAGTTCTGTCCAGCTATGAAAAATTAATGACACACTTGCATGTTACCACTTAGCCTTAGATACTAGTGTATGGAGGAGGGGAGAGTCTCAGGTTGAGATTAGCTGCAGCAAACAAGTAAATAAGTATTCTGCTTGCAGCAACCATTACAGATTTTGGGAAGCAAAATATACAGAATCATCTCATGCTTGCTTGCTTTCACTACCCGCGCTCCCACCCACAGGCCGCAACCCGACCCGCTTAGAATAAAAACGGATACCCAAATCTGACCCACATTTTAGGTAACCTGCAGGTAATATTATAGGTAGCAGAATTGTGCTGGAAATGTAGGCTAAATTCAGTGCTAAAAGCTACTGTGTCCAATAACCCAATAATTGGCATCTGAAACAGTGCTTACATTGAATACATTAATATAAAAAAAATAAAAACTTTTCTTCCAAAAATAGATTTGATGCTTTTATGAGCAAAAAATATTTTGTCCCTTGCCTTTGTGACCCTTGGGTGCATAACTGGAAAGCTTTTGTACACTTCCAGTATGTAGGGTGAAATAAACAATGTGTTTTCTTACATAAGAGTTCTTCATTAATTAGGCCTCCAGTTTGCAGTACAAATCCTAATGATGGGAAATTTGCTCAGTTTGAATTCTCCGATAGTTTGTTTGGCATGCTTTGGCATATTGTACACTTTTACCTGAGGTGCGCTTTTTTTTTTTTTTTTGCCCCAGGGTTTCTAAGGGTTTGATTTCCTTTTGCATAGGGCTATATTTTGGGGCAATGTTGTTAGATTCAGATGAAGCACTTATACTGGGCCTTGTGGATGAAATATTTGTGTCCAGCTATGCAATACATTTACAGTTAACACTCCTAAATACTTTTCTTTCACCATAACTTTTGACTTTGTGTGTATTCAGCAATCTATGCTTAGAATCATGCTTGGTGAAAGTGTATATAGTTGACTGTCCAAGATGGAGATTGGGCGGTTGCTGCAGGTAACATGAAAGGTTTCAGAGATCCATGTGTGCCTTAGCAGCATCCAGTGCTGGTAAACTACCGAAACTGTAAATCCTACTAACCACAGGAAACTTAAAGTGGTGCTGCTCTTGTATCCCCAGTACCAGTTGTGTAATAATGAAAGCATGCATTGCTTTATAGAGATTGTGTGAAAGTGCCTCCAAATGCCATTTTTTTTTTTTAATATCAGACAGCTGTTGCCAAACAGGCAGCTATCTTTCTGATGGGAGAGCAGCTGTCAGATACTGATGGCATTCAGAGACACTAAATGAGTTATATGGAAAAATGTACGCTCTCCTCATATATCATAACTTGAAGGGTTACTTAAGTTAAAAAAAAAAACAGTTTAACTTACCTCGGGCTTTTTGCAGCCTCACTGCAATCCTGCTCTGCCTGCACCGTCCTTCCGCGACCCTCCGACCAGCAACGACGACTCCCTTAAAGCTGGCTGGTCGTGGCTAGTGCACATGCGCGTCCCTGAGCCGCACACGCCCTGATCTTGCTGCCGTCGTTGGGAGCATTCTGTACATGTGCAGTAGCAGTTTTCTCATACTGCGTACGTGTAGAATGCTGATGTCCAATGGGGAGACATGTGGCCAGCAAGCTTGAGGGGGTCGCCGATGCTGGCTGGCGGGTCGCAGATGGATGGCACGAGCGCAGGATGACTGCAGGGGGCTGCAAGAAGCCCCAGGTAAGTTAAACTGCTTCTGTTTCTGTCGCATTCATCGTTAGCGATTTATCACACGCGGTTACGCCGTGCACCCAATTGAGCTGGTCAGCCCAAGATTTTCCAGCATGTCTGACCAATGTATGCGACCAATTTCAGCCAGAAATTGGTCTTATCGTCAATCGGGCAAGCTCTTGGTGGCACAGATTTTTATCCAATTTTGTTTATAATTATCGAATCGTATGGTTGATCAGTTGCCAAGTCGAGGTATCTCTAGGCACCTTAAGAATGCATTGCAGGTGTTTTAGCAAGCATTACTAAAGCTGCTTACGTTTTTGCCTCGTTTATCTGTTTCCCTCAGTACCTAAGTGCAGAAATGAGTTACATTTGCATTGTTTCTAGTGCTTTTTCAATACCAGAATGGGGCATTGGCGCTAAAGGGCAGTGATGTTTTTTCTTTAAAATGTTTACTCCTCAATGGAAGCCTTTGTTTCTCCTAGATCAGTCATGACTAACCTTGGCACTCCAGCTGTGGTGGAACTACAAGTCCTATGAGTAATTGCAATACTCTGACAGCTGTAAGCATAACTCGGGGAGGCAGAGGCATGATGGGATTTGTAGTTTTGTCACAGCTGGAGTGCCAAGGTTAGCCATCACTGTCCTATACTTTATAGATCCCCCTCTTCAACACTGCCGAGGAAGTGGCTTTTGAGTTTTGGGCTAGTCCATCTCTCCATAGGGGATTATCAGCATAGCCTTTATTCTTTATAAAGACAATCCCTGAAAAAGATTTAAACAAAGATGCTGGCCAGCCTCCCTGCTCATCTTACATTTTTTGGCGGTTGGACAGAGCAACTGCTATTCACTGAGTGCTTTTGAAAATAAAGAAAAGCCTGTGAACCACCCATGAGGAGATGGGCTAGTCCAAAACCTGTCAGTCCTGTCAGATTTGTACTACCTACTAGTGACAGCAACATAGGAGAAAAGTAATTTATGGTTCATTTTACTCTGGATGAAACATACTTCTTATATGTGTATGTTTACATATATTTTAAATTGTATGGTTTTTGTGACGGTGGTCCTTTAAGCCTGGTACACACGTCCGATTTTGATTGGTCAATTTTACCACTTCCATGTAGCATGAGCGCTTACCTGCACACTGCACAATCTGTTAGGCCCCATTCACACTTAGAAGCGCAAAATGCCAGCGATTTCACGCTGAAAAATCACTGGACAGTGCAGCGATTTCTCCGCGATCGCGTTTAGCGCTTCTATAGCACTGAAATGCGATCGCTGGGAAATCGCCTGAAAATGGTGCAGGCTACGCTTTTGCGTTTCGCGATTTTGGGCGATTTGCAGTGATTAGCATCACCCAAGTAAGAACGGGCCCATAGGGTTTTATTACACTAGCGCTTTCAAAAGCGCTAGCGTTTGAGCGTTTTGCCGAAATCGCAGGCAAAATGCTCAAGTGTGAATGGGGCCTTACTTGAATTCAAAATCTGTTAGTCCTCGTGCTACATGGAGGTATAAAATTGGTCAATCATTGACCAATCAAAACTGCATGAATGTATGCACCCTTAGAAGACATATGGCTTAGAAGACAGATGGCTTTTATTTTTTGGGATGTCACTTTAATCACAGGGCTTGTTCAACAAAATTAGTTTTTGATGCTTGAAACAGTTCACATATATGTGTTCAGATATTTATCTGGAGTTCAAGTACTAGGCACTAAAACACGGTAGGTGGGAACTATGTACTGAAAGAATATTTTATTTCATGACCCTCTCCTTCCTTCTCACCACCACCTGGTTTTTAAATTCCCTCTGATGATTATAGATCTGAGAAAATGACTACCTACATTTCAAAGTCTTAACTAAAGCACTACATCAGATCGTTACACAAATATTCAGTAAAAAGCAATGCTGATGTGTTTTACATTGATTGTCCTGGGAATTCTGTTTAGAACAAAGAGTATGTATAAATATATGCTTTCCATGCACATTATTATGTGTATCTGCTGCCATATATTTATATGCTGTGTGCACACACATACCGGTACATGCGGATGTATAAAGCATCAATGTATGTGTGTACTTATCGTCTGAAGTATTTTTGTTGTGATGAAACCCAAGCATTCGTGGCATAGATTGCTGCCTCTTTCTCTGCTCTTGTGTAATCTCATAGCTGTAATTCCAGCTTAACCTCACTGGATTCTACTAAAAAAAGTGGCTTTTCTTTTTGCTTTTACTAGAGCTTAGTTTGCATGCAGTTCTTGCTTTAAACTGTAGTGTGTGCTGTAGACGTAACTGTACATAGCGTAGTATAAACTGCTTGCTGTCTTTATTTAATTTTCACATGTTGTGATGACGCATGAGGTGTTTAATATGTTTTGGGTTTTTCTCCTTCCTCTTCCATGCATGTTTTATGCATTATATAATGGGCAGTCGGCAGACCACAGGGCAGCTTGGGACTCCCAGCAGGCCAACCCCCACCACCTAAGAGCTCACCTAGCAGCTGACAGACATGGTGGCTCGGTACAGGTATTTTCTGCTTCTTTGCATGACTGACTACTTGCGCGTCCCGTAACTCCAGCGTGCCCTCAGGTCCCCTAGCATGCTTGTCGTTTCTAGCTGGTATGCTTTTCAGTGTGTTTCTGATTGCATTGCTTTTCATTTTGTTGCTTCAGAATGGTTTATTAAGCAATGTAAAATGCTTCTCTATGTGTGATTATTTTTATTAATTTTTTTTAAAGTCTGTGTTTTCATTGTTTTAAAGTGACTGTGTAGGCAGATTTCCTTGTTTGTTGTTGCACAGTACTGGACAGATTCCAGTCATTGGACCCTCAGTCTGCTTCACTTTAAAGAGCCAGTAATTAATTTTACCAGAATCAAATGAGGGAGGCTACAATCGTGCTAAACAGATATAGTGAAGGCTAATTGCATCTGCAGAGTAGCAACCAATGGTGTGTGAGCTGGAAAAGGGATCTGGTTACATGCATCCAGTTCATAGTGTTTTTCTTATAGACTTCATTTCAGCTTTATTATTTTCCCATGAAAAATGTATTGAGGTGTGTGTGTATGTAAATATACGTGCGTATACTTGTGTGTTCATAAGTATGCATAACCTGGCAGAATTTGTGGTTTCTTAAAGGACAACTGAAGTGAGAGGGATATGAAAGCTGCCGTATTTATTTTTTTAACAATACCAGGTGCCTGGCTGTCCTGCTCATCCTCTGCCTCTAAAGACCCGTACACATGCCTGATAACAACCGCCTCAGCCGAAAGTCAGGCAAGTGTGCAGCTGCAGCCGACCCTCAACCCACGAGCGGTCCGCCCGGCGGATTAACTCACCCCCATGGCGGCCAATTGCATTGCCTGCACCGTTCCGTCATGCAAGCACCACTCCATCGTCCCTCCACCCCCTGCATAGCAACAGAAAGCTTTGTCAGCTACAAAGTTGACTTGCGTCTCTACAGGCCGGCCAGCAGTGTCACAGGCGATATGTCAAGAGTTGTCTACGCACCTTTATACTTTTAGTCGGAGACCCTGAACATGCATATGCAGATCAGGTGTTTCTGATAGTGTCAGATCTGACAATATTAGCTTTAAGCTTTTTTCTGGGGTAATTCAGACACTACTGCAGCCAAATAGATCAGCAGGGTTGCTAGGCAACTGGTATTGTTTAAAGGGAAATAAATGGGGCAGTCTCCATATTCTTCTCACTTCAGTTGTCCAGTTGATGATAGCACAAAAACTTTTCTTTCACGTATGGTTAGTGATTGGGTGAAGCCATTTATTGCCAAACTACTCTTTTTAAATCCTAATCCCTTTTACAAACTACCCAAATGACCCTGATCAAAAGTTTACGGTACTGGTGATTTGGCCTGATAACATGCACACAACTTAACACAAACAGGTTTTAAGGGCTATTAAAGGTAACCATCTTCACTTGTGATCTGTGTGCTTGTAATAAGTGGGTGTGTATAAAATGTCAATGAGTTTCTGGACTTTGGCTGCACTGATGTTTTTTGGACTCCAATGCTGGGCATGCACGGTAATTTGTTTCCTTATCAATCGAGCCGCTGATGGCTCAAGTGATAATATCCGGCAGGTCCGATGACCCGCCAGATAGATTCCCCGCGGGCGGACAATAGTGGGGAATCGAGCGGCTGATAAGGCATGCCCGCGGGGACGGGCGGGAAACGATCCGTGCGGATGAGTGATGACGCGCTGGCTCGATACCGGCGCATAAACTTACCGTGTGTGCCCAGTATTAGTCATGAGGAAAGCAAAATAAATGCCAAAGAATCTGTGGAAAAAGGTAGTTGACCTCTATAAAACAGGAAAGGCATATAAGAAAATATCCAAGGAATTGAGATTGCCGATCAGCAGTGTTCAAATTCTAAGAAGTGGAAAGTTAGGTTCTGTTGAAACCAAACCACAATCAGGTAGACAAACTGAGGTTTCAACCACAACTGCCAGAAAAATTGTTCGGGATGCAAAGAAAAACTGACAAATAACTTCAGGTGAAAAAATTTTACTTTTTGACTACGACCATAAAGGCTACATTTGAAGAGGGACAAACAAAGCCTATGATGAAAATTACTCTATTCTTACTGTGAAACGTGGTGAGTCACTGATGGTTTCGGGGATGTGTGAGCTATAAAGACACAGGAAATTTGGTCAGAATTGATGGCAATATGAATGCAGTAAGTTATCAAAAAAACTGGAGGCAAATTTCCACTCAACAGCTAGGAAGCTGAGCATGGGATCTACTTGGACATTCCAACATGAAAGTGATCAAAAACACAAGGCAAAGCTGATCTATCATTGGATACAGTAACATAAAGTGATGGTTTTGGAGTGGCCATCTTGGTCTCCTGCCCTCAGTATCATTGTAAAATGAAGAAACCGAGAGCCCAGTATAGTGTAGTATGTTATCAAACAAGTGGAAAGTTAAAGCGTGAGATGTAGATACTCACAAACATGGGTTACCACTTAGGCAACCACTGTATATGCAAGTGAGGAGATTAGACCTGTCCTCACTCAGGATTAAGATGTCGCTCTCTGTAGATCGGAAAGAAGGTGGTAGGTCACCCCTCCACCAGGGGTGGACACAGTATTGTGGTAAGAGAACAGAGGCACTAGCAGGATAAAAGGTGATACAAATTCTAAAAAGTTGCTGGGAGGCAGTGGTGGACTTGCCTCCGAAAAGCAGACACGAAAAACTGTCTGAATTTATACAAACACATTTATTAAAGGATGCCCCAAAGGATGCAACGTGTTTCGCAGGCACAGCCCGCTTCATCAGGCAATAAAGTGGGGGACAAACTGTGGACAAGTATCGTTGTGTTTCTATGGGCAGCTTTACTGTTTAAGAACATAAAGTGCCTCATCCACAACTACCAAAAAATACTTGTCATTGATATTAAAGGGGGACACTACACAGTTTTATGAACTTGTGTATGTAAACTTTTTATCCAGTCAAAAGGTAGTACTTTGGTGATCACCACACCATACTGAAACCTTAATAAGAAACTAGCACACTTTGGGGTATATACCCTATTTTCCAGAATATAAGACCCACTTTTCCTCCCCAATAAATGGGGGGAAAAAGTCCCTGTGTCTTATATTCCAAATACAGGGAATCCCCGACTTCTGAACGCCCGCCAATACGAACCGCCGACCCGCTGCAACGTCAGGGACTCCCTGCCTTGTCCCTTTGTGTGGTCCTCCTCTGCGCTCCACGGGTAAGAATAGCGGGCGGAGATGCTCACCTTCCTATCGATTCCAGCCCTGGGTGGTCTGCTGTGTGCTCCTCGTCTCCAGGATCTCTCCGATACCCCTGCAAAAGAAGTCAGTGGCAGAGCGGCTTACCTTACTAGCTATTCCAGCCGTGTCGCTCTGCAGACATCTTGCGTACCTCTAGTGATGGCTCCGGTTGATGACTATTTAACAGTAGCCATCATTGGAGGAAGCCGCGTGGTACGCCATATGTCTGCAGAGCGCCGTGGCTGGAATGGCTAGTAAGGTGAGCCGTTCTGCCACTGACTGTTATTTTGCAGGGGTATCAGAGACATGCTGAAGGCGGGGGAGCACACAGCGGACCACCTAGCGCTGGAATCGATAGGAAGGTGAGAATCCCTGCTCGCTATTCTGTCCCAGGGGGAGCACAGACATACAGAGGGAGGAGGAGGGCTAAAGAAGATGCCCACCAACACAGGAGGGGGCAAGTGGGACAAGATTACCAAGCACCAAGTGAACATGGGACTTCAAGTGACACTAAACTTAAAGTTGCCACCTATCATGCATGAAATGCCAAAAAAAGTGTTATTTAGCTTCTGGAGTAAGCTGCAATACTTCACCAAAGAGGAAGCTATTAACATTACCACCTTCTTTTATAATGGAATAAACTGGTTATTGGCTTCTTCCTTATCATACGTCTTCCTGCCATGTTTTTTTTTTTTTCTTCAAAGCTACAGGTGCACTTTACACCTATATTAGTCTTATTACTTTTACTATTGTCACCGTGTAGACAGATCACTGCAGCAGCTATAAAATAGCTGCTAGGAGTGCTTGGACAAGTTTATTGCCACCCCACACTGCAGCAGATGTTATGTAACAGTCGTGACAATAAAGCAAGATGTTGATTAGAGATATATGCAGCAGTCTGTGAAACCTGAGATTGTCCTTTCAGTGTGAGAGGAATGTGTGCAAACAGTACATGATTACCAGCCATCAGAGACGCCACCTGGATACACATTTTATTTTTTATGGGAACAAAGTTTTATATTTCATATGAGTCCATATAAAGCGGTTTCCATCTGCTAGGCTTTAGCCTCACATCACAAATGGAGTACAAAAACATTTCAAGCTTAACTCCAGCAGACTGATAGAAGTATAGGTTATATGAAATGCCTTTCCTCCTTAGGGCACTTTTCCACTAGCTACAATCATCTACAAAAAGTGGATTGCAGACGTTTTTCCCATCACAACAGCACCGCCATTAACATGTAAATCGTGTTGCTATTTTATACTAGTGCGATTCCTTTTGTTCAAATCGCAGTCACCAGCCTACACAATTTTTCATGTGGTCATACTCCTACACTCCACGTTTCTAGGTGCAAACACACGGAGTGAAAATTGAAGGAATCGCATCGCAAGGCGACTTTGCATGCGGTTGCACTTCCAAGTGGAAAAGGGCCCTAAAAGATTTGTATTCTGCTCAGCCATTTCTGTGATTCAGATGCGTTAGACACAGCACAGCCAACATCAGCCGCTATATTTAGCTATATTAAAGGAAACATCCAAGCAGCCCAAAAAAATAAGATCTACTGAACCTTGGCCTTGAGGACTGGAGTTAGAAATCCCTGGTATACCCCCTTATCACCAATTTAGTACAAATTTAAACTTAAGTGGATGGAAAGTTTAAGAGGGATGGTAAGTGTGGAAAGTTTGCATTACCAGTCAACAAGAGATTTGAGACCAGCTGTTACTGCCGTCATTTTGAAGAGGTTATTTGATTACGTGAAATACTGATCATGTGGATTTAATTCTTAGTCCATTACCTGTAAGAAATACGGCATGCAGATGAGCCATGTCGGAATCCCTTAGCTGTAAGTGTTTCCTCAAGAATGAATTAGAAAGTATTACATTAACTTTAAGGTGCCCATTAATGGTGGTCTCCCAATCAATTGATCGGATCGGGTATTGTTAATGGCAGGGCTGTGGAGTCAGAGCAATTTTGGGTGCCTGGAGTCGGAGTCAGGAAAAAATGCTCCAACTCCTAATTAATTTAAACTGTAATTAAAATATGAAAAAAATGTTCTATTTCTCAGATAATAGTCATCATACATAATTTACATATACAGTAATAGCTGTGCTTAGTCCATAAAAATGAAACCAACCAATCAAAATTAGTTACTTGTGCTGCTTCAATAAAGCAGTCCCTGTATTTTTAAAGTGAAATATACATATCTGGTTGTGACTGTACACTATATACGATGTGTACACAGGAATCTCTTAAATATACTAAATAACATCTATGCTGTAAGAATAAAGCCTGATGTGTAGCCGTGTCACTAATAGAGATGGTCAATGAGATGGAAATAATTCTGCATTTATGCTGATTTATACAAATGTATGCACTCTGTTTGCTCATGAAATCAAATAATTTGATATGTTAAAATTTGGTTTGGTGACTACGAATTAAAGGGTACCTGAGACAGATAAAAATGATTTATACATACCTGGGGCTTCCTCCAGGGCCCTTAAGGGCATTCAGTCCCTCACTGTCCTCCACCACCACGTGGATCTTCTGCTATAAGTCCCAGTAATGCAGCCAGTCAGCGCAGTCCGGCCACGTGCCGCTCCTACAGCCAGGAGCATTCTGCACCTGCGCAATAGGAGCACTGCGCCAGACTGGCTCAAGTACCTGGACTTATAGCAGAAGATCCAGGTACCGGTTGAGGACAGCGAGGGACTTATTAGCCTGAAGGGGGCTGGAGGAAGCCCAAGGTATGTATAAAACTTTACTTTCATCTGTCTCAGGTTTACTTTGTTACACAGTAGTACTATACTCTACATATGCACTCCCCAGAGCTGCAGGGAATCCACTGAAAATGTTGTGCACATTGAACACAGAGGTGTTGTCTATCACCCATAAACCTGGTTCAGATTGTGCATGAAGAATGTGTAATAGAGGAAGAATCTCCTCATTCCCCTGCAGAGTACCTGCACATCACTCTTACATGTACTCACAGTTACATTGCCTAGGGCCTGATAGATGTTCTTTGTTCCGGTCTGTACCTTTTACAAGTACTCTTACCAAGGACAAGTTTTAGTCTATGAATAAAGGGAATAAATATGGCAGTGTACATATCCTTCTCACTTCAGCTGTCTCTTAAAATTCCTAAGCTTTGGCACTTAAGAGACAAATTTCATGTTACGTTCTTTTAATCAGCAAGATTGTAATATGCACATTAGAGGAGTCTGAGTTGGTGGAATCCTAAACTGAGGAGTCTGAGTCGGTGGATTTTTGTACCGACTCCACAGGCCCTGGGTAATGGTGCCAATCAACAACAGACTGTTCTTTCAGTTGTTACGTCAATCCGAATTTTTGATCGACACCTGTTTTAACATTTACTAAATATGAAATATGCTTTTTCTACCTACTTAATATTTGTGTTGTACTGTCCACATTTTGATTTCAGTGAATGTAATCTAGTAAATAAAGAGAAAACTGTTCCAGGCATTTTCCATCTTTACTGTCTCTGACTGAAGCCAATCCTGATGTAATTTTCTCCTCTGTCTAAAAAGGGCTATGCAGAACTGCACTGTCATATCTGTTTGCTTTGTAAACAGATGTGAGCAGAACATAGATCCGTTTTCAGCAACTGCAGTAGAGGGGTGAGGTGATTTATCTTTTATTTCCCTCTGAGCCTCATGTCACACTGAACTGCCCTCAGCCAATCAGCAAGAAGCAGGAATGTGAGAGGGGAAGAAGGGACAATGACGAGGCTTTTTTTTTTTTAATCTTCCCCAGCAGTGTATAAGAAAGAGCCAGGCTGACTGAGATAAGATGCATTACAGCAGACACATTTATGATTATATTGGAATGCTTGCAATGCAGGGTCAGGATGTAGACTACATAATAAACACAGAGCTAACAATCCTGCTTTATGAATGGAGAGTAAGCTTCATTATTACTGCTTATTTGTTTCAAGTTGTTCCCATAATTTCTGTGCTGAATGCATAACAAAATATTTTGCATGATTGCATGGACAGCATTATGTATGAGATCGTGAACACAGGTTCTTAATGCTATCAATTTAAAGTATCTTTGTAAGTGCTGTATAGAGAACGATTTCCTAGGCTTTCCCATCGCTAAATATAGAATGGCTTACGAATGGTAACATTTTGTCGGAACAGTTGTTAAGGGTGCACGCGGCGTCTTGTTTAAAAGGGGGCCTGCCAAAATAGAGGGAACGGGGCACATGCGATGTGCACTGTAGGTGAAAGCGCCCACTATTTGTAGCCACAGTGTGCATAGCCTGCGCCCTTCTAAACAGGATGTGTTTTTGGGGGGAGGGGTTAAGGTTAGGTGCTAGGGGGTTAATGTTGGTTGCCCACCGAGGGGGTTATGGGTTACGCACCATCAGGAAGGGTTAAAGGTTAGGCACAATCAGGGGGATTTTAAGTGTTAGGCACCACCGGGGAGGAGGTTAGGTTTTGGGCACCACCAGGGGAGGGTTCTGTGTGAGAGTAGGGAGAAGTTAGGTCATAGTGAAATCTTGGTAAATATTATCAGTATTTTGCCATTTTTAATGAAGTAGTAGAATATTGGTAAATTTACTGATATTCTACTACTGCTATCCTGCACCGTTTTTAACAGGCGTCTTTTTCAAATGTATGCACATTTTGTATAGTTCACCTCCTATAACCCTGTTACCTACCATCATTTAAACTGTGTAACTTAAGTCACAATTGGTTGAAAAAATGGTTTTAATTCTTTATAGCCTGGGTTTAGGTTTTCTATAGGTAAGCGTACTGTAGAGTTTCATTTTCTAACCCTGGGAAGACTATTAATAGGCAAGTTGGCTTATTCTGTAACTTGGAATCCAATGATTACAGAATGCACAGTATGGCATTCTTATGCAACGCATGTTTATTTTCTAAAATTACATTTGGACTGTTTTTATTTCATAGTCCTTGAAGGAAATTGTGCTTTATAGCAGCTGTCAGAGATTTTATCTCGTCATGTTCATTATTTCCATTTTCCAACATGAATGCTTTACATGCTTGAACTGCCTCATAGGGGGCATATCTTTAAAGGTGCATAGTTAAATTACTTTGTACTTTTTACTTTAAAAGAATGGCTTCAGGCCCTTCAAAGTCTATTTTATGCGAAGATAACAGTATTTTTCTGGAACCATTTCATGAAAGTCTTAAAGTGTACCAGAGCTGACAAAATAAAAAGATTTTATACATACCTGGGGCAGCTGCTAGAGAGATACATAGAGGGCACACTTCTCCTACATAAATTGGCCGTGATGATGGAAGTGCGGGGACCCGGTCCCCAGAGCTGCAGACATTGAAGGACGGTGGCGTGGGAACAATCTAGGAGGATGGGCCTGGAGGAAGCCCCAGGTACATATAAAATCTTTTTATTTTGTCAGCTCTGAGTCCCTTTAAACTTTAACCAAGGATTGAACTTCATCCCAATCCGTAGCTGTTACCCCTTTCCCATGAGAAATCTTTACCTTTGCTTTAGTAGTGCATTATGCTAGGAATACACGGTTAGTTTTTAAGCTGATAAAATGGTTCGATAGATAATTTCCGAAATGTCTGATCTCGCTTTCGATTCTTTGGCTGCTCGTTTTCTGATAGGAGTGAATGAAAAAAGATAAGAAAAACAAGAGGACGATAAGAATCGAGAGCTGAATCGAGCCGCAGAAACGATCGAGAGCAGAAACGCACGGCAGAAACGAACAGTGTATTCCCAGCAGTAGGGACATCTGTGTGGCTGATATTGTGGGGATGTGTGTGATGTCATGACCATGGCCATGACAGTTTCCTTTCTTTGAACCTTGTTGCAATGGGGGGAAATGACATCTGGTTCCAACTGCCAAACAACCAGTATGTCCCCCTGTGCATATCTATAAAAAAAGACCAACCTTTTAAGCTATTGCATTGTGAGTGGGTGTGGTTATAAATATAGAAGTATGGCAGTCTCCATATCCCTCTTGCTTCAGTTGTCCTTTAAAAACTTTATAAAGTTGGCACAAAATTTTCGGTGCAATTTTTGGAATTTCCATCTATGTGTTGAATCTTGTATCCCAAATCTTTACTACAACGGGTAGGGCAGACGCATGGATGATGTGCCATAAAACATGCCAGCAGCTCATTACATCCTTATAATTTCTGGCAAGGCTTGCACCATCCTAGTTTGTGTAAATTGTCATACATGGGGAGGAAATCTGAACCCACTAAGTTCTGGCTCTTCTGCTACAGATTGACAGGCTTAAGGGCCAGTTCATATATCAAACCTAATGTACGAATCCTTGTTAGTGAAGGTAATTGCAGGTCATATATGGCCTGGTGGGTGTTCAGTCAGTTGGGTGCACTGCAGAACAAGCATGGTATTGCTTTTCTGCTGCTTATTTTCTTGAACAGTTGTCAGGTAGAGGTAAATATCTAAGTCTTTCCCACATTTTCATGTACAGGAGAGTAAAACTAAACTAATACTGCAGCACAGCTGTGTATATGTACTTTGAATTTTTTGTTTTTTATCAGAATTTTGGGCAGGTTATCCATTGTTTGCAGCTGTAGTTGTCCATCATGGATGCCTGTCACATCACTGGAAATGCACTTGAGGACTGTGACGATTTTTGACCAGCAGCCCTTTTTGCATTAAACATTTTGTGTGTTACACTTTTGTGCCCTTGTTTTTGTTTGTTTTTACATAGAAATGCAGTTAAATGATCAGGAATGAAATAACGCTTGCAATGAAATATGACCTGCTGCAGTGACTATTGCAAGGCCTCAGCTGACCTGTTTTGAGTTCTCAAGAGTGCTGTTTCATTTATGCCCTGAACAGTATTTGTTCTTTTATTTGCTTTCTAGGTTGTAAGTTCAACAAATGGTGAGCTAAACACAGACGATCCCACAGCAGGACACTCAAACGCACCCATCACCGCCCCAGCTGAAGTTGAAGTCTTAGATGAAACAAAGTAAGTCCAACACCACTGTTGCCATGCTGACCAAACGGGCTACTCCTTTATTGTATTAATGTGTAATAAATATGGTGATGGGAAATAGTGTGGTGTGTGTTTTTGTTTTATTTATAGAATGTAAAAAAGTATTTGTTCAGTGGAGTGAAAGAGCATGTTATATTTCCCATTATTTTTTTCTTTTTAATTACTTCTAAATTCATGCTGGCAGATATAGCAGTGGTTAGTTTGACTTTATTTAGTAGCATGACCCATTTCAGATTACTTGCCCACATTTGTAGAAGGTGAAAATTCCCAGACTCCTGTGGTCAGCTCCATCCAAAATGGATTTTGTTTTTGGTAGAGTGAGTCAGACTTCTGCTGAGTTGTTATGAGTCTTTCATGTAGTGTGGCTTTGAACTCAGAGGGAAGCATAGTGGTTAGTATCTGACCACCATTTCTCAGTTGGGCTTCAGACTTGTTGCTTTGATCAAAGGCTTAAGAATAGCTTTTACAGAAAATGGTGCAGACTTGGAAAGTTACTTTTTTAAGCATAACAGCTAAACCTTGTAGAGCAGGGGTCCGTAACCTCTTCCGGCCCGGGGACCACTTTCTGACCAAATTTTTCCCCGGGGGCCTCCGGTGCGCGTGACCTAGTGGACAGTGTCGTGCACAGGAGGTTACAGGGGGGTCTGGGGTGCTGCAGCACAGCTAGCATAGTTGCCCCAGTATAGGGAGTTTAGTTGCCCCAGTATAGCTAGTATAGTGCCCAGTATATAGCTAGTAAAGTGCCCAATATATAGCTAGTAAAGTGCCCAGTATATAACTAGTAAAGTGCCCAGTATATAGCTAGTATAGTGCCCAGTATATAGCTAGTATAGTGGCCAGTATATAGCTAGTATAGATAGTATGGCTAGTATAGTGCCCCAGTATGGCTAGTATAGTGCCCCAGCATGGCTAGTATAGTGCCCCAGTATGGCTAGTATAGTGCCCCAGTATGTGTAGCCCCAGCATGGCTAGTATAGTGCCCCAGTATGTGTAGTATAGTGCCCCAGTATAGCTAGTATAGTGCCCAGTATATAGCTAGTATAGATAGTATGGCTAGTATAGTGGCCCAGTATGGCTAGTATAGTGGCCCAGTATGGCTAGTATAGTGCCCCAGTATGTGTAGTATAGTGCTCCAGTATAGTGCCCAGTATATAGCTAGTATAGATAGTATGGCTAGTATAGTGCCCCAGTATGGCTAGTATAGTGCCCCAGTATGTGTAGTATAGTGCCCACTGCTCTTGATGCCTTTCGGCGTTAGGTGGTCCTGGGGCTGCCACCTTGCCGACACCTAAGCGATTAAGTGGTCGGGAAGTGGTTAATTCACAATAATATTTTTGCCACCTCTGGCAACACGTCAGCAGAGATTGATGAATAGGTAGAGTCTTATTTACAGTGACTGGTACCTTGATAGTCTGATGCCGCTGTTGTTTGTAAAGAAGTCATGATACTTTTTCTGTTTCCAAACATTTCTTCACTATTGATTAGAATTAATAGGGTGATGTCCAGAAATGGATTGAAACATCAGTTTCAAAGAGTGATGAGCTGTGAATTGTTTGGCATGGAGACATTGAGGGCCCTGTATGTATTACGACTGCTAGAGAGGAGGTTAGGATGCACTGGATCAGATGTATCAATCTCTGTACAAGAAAAATGTAGCAAAGCATATGGAAATGGGCAGCAGGTGCACAAAGCAACCGATCAAAAAGCCTGATCCTAGTCATCTGCTCTAGTCTTGCTTCAGTTCTTCTGCACAGGTTTTGATAAATCTTGCCGGTTATACCAAAGCTATGCCCGTTGGTAAAACAGTCGCTGAGGTGACCACTACTGCATGGTGATCGCACACAGTTAATCCAAAATTCCTACCAGGATTTCTCCAAACAACAAATGTTTAAAGAGAACCCGAGGTAGGTTTGAAGAATATTATCTGCATACAGAGGCTGGATCTGCCTATACAGCCCAGCCTCTGTTGCTATCCCAAACCCCCCTAAGGTCCCCCTGCACTCTGCAATCCCTCATAAATCACAGCCACGCTGCTGACAAACAGCTTGTCAGAGCTGGCTGTGTTTATCTCTATAGTGTCAGTCTGCTGCTCTCCCCGCCTCCTGCCGAACTCCAGTCCCCGCCTGCATCCCTTCCCTCCCTGCTGATTGGAGGGAAGGGACGGGGGGCAGGGACCGGAGCTATGCAGGAGGCGGGGAGCAGCTGAGACTGACACTACAGAAGTAAACACAGCCTCACAGCACTGCTGTGATTTATGAGGGAGTGCAGAGTGCAGGGGGACCTAAGTGGGGTTTGGGATGGCAACAGAGGCTGGGCTGTATAGGCAGATCCAGCCTCTGTATGCAGATAACATTCTTTAAACACAACTCGGGTTCTCTTTAACTTCTTCTGTGTTTTATCATTATTTCTATCCATACAGGCTCACCTGGGCAGGTGTTCTTTTGAATTAATATGAAAAATATGCTAATATGTTTTTGAATGTTTTCACTTGAAATATATTGATTTTCTGGTAGTTTCAAAATCTAAATAACATTCACAAGTTGATAAAAATAGGTAAAGTGCTATGTGGCTCTGTCTGATTTTTCTCCTTTCTCCTTTGTGTTCTTCCCGTGCCTAGCTGCCAGAAAGTGTTGAACATGTGGTGAGTTGTCCATATGCAGAGGCAGGCAGAACCAGCTCCGTTTAAAATTTCATATTTGGATAGTACTCATTTTATGCTCTAGTAACTGAAAACTTTTTTAAGTTCTTGTATATTTAAAGTGGAATTCTGAGCTACTAAAACCTTAACTGTGGAGAAAAAGTATACTTATTTCCTTCGTAATACTTAAAGGAACACTGTCAATTAAAACAACTTTTTTTTTTCATACTCTTTAATAGGGTGCACATTACCACTAGTGCAAGGGGCACTTTATTCACCTAGTGCTCTCTCCCTGCTTTAAAATTAGACTTCATTGTTCACAAATGTACTTCACTGTGTCAGAGCATGCAGGAGAGCATGAGGAGGAGGCTGATCTGAAGAGGTAACAGGTGTAGCCTGTTGCTATAATGTAGCTAACCATTATGGAGAAGTATATACGCTACACCTGACTGCTTGTGATGTTATGCTGGGAATACACGGGTCGATTCTGGCACTCGATTCTGCGCCCGATCGTTTTGCCCGCTCGATTCTCTCATCTTCCGCTCGTTTTTCTTATTTATTTTTTTTTTCAATTCAGTTCAATGACAAATCGAGTGGCAAAATGATCGAACGGTGATCGGACATGTTGTAAAATGATGTATCTAACCATCTTATCTCAAAATCGAGCCGTGTATTCCAGCATTAAGGTGCGTACACATTACATCCGGCAGCGGCGGGTCTTTCAGACCCTCCTGCTGCGCGGACGTTCAGCCGACAGGTGTGTGTGTGTGTGTGTGTGTGTGTGTGTGTGTGTGTGTGTGTGTGTGTGTGTGTGTGTGTGTGTGTGTGTGTGTGTGTGTGTGTGTGTGTGTGTGTGTGTGTGTGTGTGTGTGTGTGTGTGTGTGTGTGTGTCGGTGTGTGTGTCGGTGTGTGTGTCGGTGTGTGTGTCGGTGTGTGTGTCGGTGTGTCGGTGTGTGTGTGTCGGTGTGTGTGTGTGTCGGTGTGTCGGTGTGTGTGTGTGTCGGTGTGTCGGACTGATAAGGCTGTTTCTGAACGATCCGCACTACTGTCGGCTGAACCTCCGCCCGGCGGACCCATCGTTGCCAGTGGTAGTGCGTGTGTACGCACCTTTACACCCCTGGCTGTATCTACTTCCTAGGCTACTGTGTGCTTTCCATGCTGGGGGGGGGGGGGGGGGGGGGCATACTGATAAAGATCCTGATTATGCCTTTGTAAACAGTCAGAGAAGTGAAGACAATAAACACACATTGATGTTATCTTAACCCCTTAACACCATCTGAATAAGATTATTTCAGCAGGGTGATTGATAAACTATACACTGAGGAGTTGATAGCAACCCCCAGTGCAGGAACATGGTCTAGTCCTGCAGTGTATCTAAAACGGACTAGGTGATTTTGCAGCAGAGCGGCCGAGCTGTGTAAAGAAATTGCTCCTAGTACTTGCGGTAACGTGTGCCCTAACAAACATTAAAAGAAAAGTTGTTTTAATCAATGGCGTTCCTTTAACTGCAACACTCTGATGTCTTCATACACTGTTGTTCACCTCGGTGACAGCCACTCAGACATTATTCTCCTACAAAGATCTCCAGTCTCTGTTTCTGGGCCATTGGTCAGTTTGCGCTAATGCAGAGTCAGTGACTGGAAGTAGTCGTGATGATGATCTTTGACTGAGATGGAAACTATGCAGCCTGTCGCTGTCACCAGTAGTAAGTGACATCATATGAAGTCAATGGGGTACTTCTCAGTTTTCACTACCATGAAAGCAGTGAGTATATGCTTTTACCTTGACAAGCAGAGTCTCACGTTTGCCTGAAATTCTACTTTAAACCGTGCTCATAGCACATTTGTGTAATGCATATAAGGAGCTGTTTTGCCTGCTGGTTTGTTTTCGTGTCAGTGGAGTAGTCTTTCCTGCACAAATGCCTGTCACATACACTTCATCGTTCTCATGACCGCATCACCTTTCTGCTCTTTGATCTGCCAACATGGTTAATATCTAGCTCAAAATCATATCAATCGGTTATTTTTCAGATCAAGTTTCTATCATTTGAGATTACATTATTTTTATATATAGTGTAATGCATAAGATCAGTTTAATATAGTCTACATTTTCTAGTAACATTACCTGATTCACACATACCTGGCTTTTCCATTGTGAACTCTATGCATGTCATGGCATTTCGACTACCCAGTGAGTGTAGATACAACACTTCATATTGCTTTCAATGCCTCCTAAGACTGCTGTAATTTATCTGTATGCTTTTGGGATGTGGGTGGAAACTGGAGTACCCAAAGTAAACTTTCACAAAGAAAGGTGGGAGCGTGCGAGAGACAACGGCGCTGGAGACTTGGGTGCAGGATTCAGCCGGTATATGGCTGAGCCTGCTGACGCACAAGTCCCGGCCGTATTAAATACTATTCCCTCTCCAGGCCGCCATGGATAGTGGGGAATAAAATAATTTGGCTTCCAGCGGTGCTGAAGTTACTCCCTGTGCCTGCTATAGCCATAATTCCCATTACGGCCTATGGTGGCACCGGCTGCACCCAAATCTCCTGTGCTGGTTTCAGCGTGGTCGAGGTGGGAGCGGTAAACCTAACAATCTGACAAACCTGTCTTGCATTTAAAAACGTTCTCTATAGTTGGGTATTACTGGTTTCCCACTTAGCAGCAAATTGTTTTTAGGACCCAACACCATGTTTGTTTGTTTTTACCCTACCCCTCCCAGCAGTTACCTATGGTGCTTCTCCATATTGCTCACCCTATCCAGCCTTCCAGATGTCACCACTTAACTCCTGGACCAAACTTTTCTCCTTAGAATAACATTGACGATAGGTTGAGTGTTTGGCTTAGGTTTCCCAGTCCCACAAATCCCATTGTTGTGTGCCATAACCTGTATAACAAAGTGTGAGGGCAGGCAAGAGACTAATGAATCCCCTGGCTTCATCCCCCAAATACAAGACCATCAAGATACAGTCATGTCATTGCTAGCCCTTCTTTTGGAAGTTTTGTTAGTAAGGGGTTTTATTTATTTATTTATTTTTAACTTACTTACTTTGATTGGGAGTTCTTATATAACGGTTAGTAAATGTAAGCCGTAACCATATTTTATATAGTTTTTACTACATAAAAACTATTATAAAGTTTTCCTCCCATGATGCATGGGGCAGCTTTACTTTGCAGCTGGCTTTACCTGATTCCCATATCCATCTCTAATAGGAGGATTTGGCAGTACTTGGATTACACACCAGTACTTGTAGGAGGCACATGGCTATATTTTTGTTGTTGAGGTTACTGATGGCACATCACCTAGCTGGCATTACTGGTATCAGTTTGGAATAGACTAAATATAGAAAATACTTCTGGAACCACGCCATCTCTCCAGTTTTGTGTAATCTAAATGCAAGCTTCATTTAAAAAAAGAAAAAGAAAAAAAAAGATTGAATGGGTCACTGGCTTTTGCACATGCATGGGCTCGCCAAGCGCCTCTCGTGATCATGTTCCCGTCCTTCGGGAGCTCTCTATGATTACAGTTCACAAAGACTTGAACTGTGTGACCGCAGAGCGCGGGCAGCTACAGGAACGTGAACACAAGAGGCGCGTACATGTGCAGAAGACCACAGCCAAGCCCCGCGTTGCGATCTTACAGAGGGGACGGCAGCGACTATTTTTGAGAAAGTGCATTTTAATCATGCATTTGCAGTGTCCTATTTTAGACTGCTTTGAAAAAAGGGAAGATGTCTAACCATACATGGGGGCATCCTAATTATGTGATTACATTGCCAGCATATTAAGTTACTGCTTATGAGTACTGTCAGTTCGCCATGCCGGACTTTGTCAGGTCCTGGAAGATAAGAAATCCGAGGTATCCCTGTAACAGTACACTGTTGCAGATTTCCAATTTAAAAGAAGGATCCTGTAAAGCAGGACTAAACCTTGAGTTATAAACCCCCTCTACTTTTGAATTGAATTCTTTTGACAGATATATTTAATTTGACAAGTTTTTGTAGTGAACAAGACGATGGAACAAATTTGTACTTCAGCTCTTAGGTCCATGTCTAAGAAAGCTATCTGTGACTTTTGTCTGGAGACTGAAAATAATAAAGACGCATTGTACTCTGTCTAGTCATTTAAATTACATTTTTTCCAAAAGTTAAATTCGTACATGGAAAAGTAGAATTCCAGTCCATAGCATTCTCTCTAAGGCTGATGTATTTTTCCTAGCCTGAAGCAGATCAGTAAAACACAATGCAACAGTGCCATAAAGGGGTTATATCATTTTCTCAGTAAATTACTGCCGCACACAGTAGAACAGGCACATGAAAAGTGTATGCTTTGGAGACCTTAACAGATACAAATATTTTGTAATCCAAATTTACTGTGGGGAAGTAGCAACGGGCTATTAAATTATAGATGCTGAATTGCTGGAAAATGCATTACTAATATTAACTTGTGTAGCAGATCAAAACATTAGCTTTGCCTCTTGTTTTCACCTCCTCTTGTCCTAATCGAAAGCAACGCTCTCAACTTTTTATTTCCATAAGCACCTCCGTAACTATGAAAAGGTTTTATCCCAGATAGTTGTTTATAAATATTATAATCATTCATATTCGACACTAATAAAGAATTGTAATGTTGTGGCTGTTCTATGACCACTGATGCTCTGACTTGTCCGCAGATCTTAAAGTGAATGTGACTGGGTTTGCAGCACCTCCAATCTGGCCCTGCTACTTAAATGTAGGAGGCTGCAAGTACCTTGTTATATGTTCGAAACTTTCCCAGCGTGCCCAGCTTGCACTGCAGCCCCTTTTAGCCCTTTTTTATGGAGCTCAAACATGTCCTTTCTTCATATCTACAGATTATCTTAGTTATCATTGATATAGATATTAGGAATGTTTGGCTGAATACTGAACTGGTTAAGGGTCCTACCTCTGACACAGGAGACCAGGGTTAGAATCTCGGCTCTGCTTGTTCAGTAAGCCAGCACCTATTCAGGAAGGAGTTTCTTGGGCAAGTCTCCCTTAGGCCCCTTGCACACTGCAAGCGATTCCGATTCAGATTCCGCTTTTTAATCAGTTTTTACATCAGATTCAGATTCTGATTTGCAGTTTGCTCCCTGCACACTGCAAATCGGAATCTGAATCGGATGTAAAAACCGATTAAAAAGCGGAATCTGAATCGGAATTGCGTGCAGTGTGCAAGAGGCCTAACACTGCTCCTGCCTACTGAGTGCACTCTTGTGGCTGCCTCATAAGTGCTTTGAGTCCGACAGGAGAAAAATGCTATACAAATATAGTAATTATTATTAGTGAAACTTTGTGTCTTGGAGTGAAGATCTTTCTTGAAGTAACCCTAAACTGAAGTTAAAAAAAAAAAAAGTCACAAAGTGATCCTCCTGGTACCCCGCAGTGACCCAGCCAGAAGAGGCTCGTTGCAGGGGTCTGGAGGATCACTTAAGTGACAGCGCAGGCACAGGACGTTAGTTATTTGTTTTTGTGTTTTAGTTCAGTTAAGGTTTCCTTTAAGTCTGAAAAATAAAGTAAAAAAATAAAAATAAAGCAGCCTCAGCTTCAGTGGTCCAGACCCTCCAGAGGTTTTTTGTTAGTATTCACCTCAGGTTCTCTTTAAAGGGTACAGAACAGTCTTTATTGGTCGTCGTCATCCCCCCAATACTACCCCAAAAAATAGATTTATGAATACACTTGTTTCATCCTTGAGTTGAGAGACCTGCTGAAGAATAAACACACGAGTAGCATTCCTGTTCACTTACCACTTTCACTGGTTATGTGTTCCTAAAGCTTGAGGTCCGCAATATTTAAATGTCGTTGTTGAGATATAGTTACCTGAACTACAACTGTACAATAATCAAATCATTCAGTCCTACCTATGTGTGCATGCAGGACGAGTATGAATGCAATACATCATGTACATTTATCATTTAGGCCCTTTAAATGTTATCTAGCTACAACTGTTTATCGTTTCACAAGTTCTAAAATTCTTTTAATGACAATCAGATTTTGCCTTTGAAGCTATAATATGGCTTGAAGCTTGTGATTTAACTTTTAACATCACATTTTTAATGCAGCTCAATTTAAAGAACTGCTATAGTCTGTTGTCTCTATTCATTAGTTACATTCTAAATCTGAGTGAGTCTGGTTTTTCAATGTTTGTTTCCAGTGGGCCTTTGGGGACCATAGATGCCAAAAAGTTTTTCTAAAGTCACAAATAAATGTAGCTTTCTTGTAACACAATTCAGAACTTATTGTTTCATAATGTGAAGATCCCATTAGCGGTTAAGGAGTCATATATTGTATCCTACCTCACAAGGTTGCATTTTATAATAGCTAATATTTGCCATTTATCCCATTTGTGGGCTATTTATTTCAGGTACTTTTTAGGGTTTTTTTTTATTGGAAATGTTGTTTTTAAACTTTTTTTTTAGCAGTTTTAAAACTAAATTTTTCTTTTCGACCAACAACTTTTGTCTGTTGTCACTGCTTGAGCAGAGCGAGATGTAGACTGAGTGAGGAAAGCACCAATAAATAGAAAAACTGAATAAAAGAAAAATGTGTTTTTAAGATAAAAAGCAAGTATAGATTAAAAATATTTTGTCAATAATTAGATCCAATAGTTTAATAGCTGGTTTGTTAATACGCATAAAGATGGTCGTTGAAGTGTTGCCATGTATGGTCTAAATCAGCTGATTGAAAACCGTTGTTTTCATAAAATCTTCAGGTCCTTTATCAAGCATGACCTCCATCCTTGCTTGTTATGAAAGTAATTCACATTAAACATGCTGGAGATTTTTTAATTATCTCGTTTAGTTTACAAATCTATTTATTTGCTTGTTATGCTTCGTACATTTTTTTAAAATATACTTTTTATTAAATGTTTTAAAAATAAACTCCTTAAGCCTTTTGCACATGGGCTTATAGATTAAATCTTACACAAATATATTTTTTATTTTGTACGTTAAGATGAATCACAACATTAAGGATATTATTGCCTTTCCACAATATTGTGGTGATTCATTGAATTTTCAGTGATTCCTAGTTTATATAAAGATTGTCGTCTAATGATGAGTACATTTAACCACGTGACAACTTCTGCCATGCTTTTCTAAGTCCCTGTTTATAAACACCTGTAAACACTTGGTTCTGTTTTCTATTTTTAGAAAACTGAGTTAGTATAGCACCATCTTGTGGCCAAAAAGTAAAACTACTTCCAAATACACCGTTATACACTTACCATAGAAACATTAAATACATTTGTATTTTTTCAAATCCTTCACCCTAACCCAAATTAAAATATTATCGCCATACATTGTGCTAGGGACCCAATTTAAACATTGTAATAACCAGAACAAATGGGCAAATAAAATGTATGTTTTATCTACAATAGCACATTTTATTTTTAAACTACAATGGCTGAGAGCTGAGAAATGTTGATTTTTTTTTCATTTTTTTTCTTCTTCCCTGTCATGCATATAAAATAGTATAATTCCTAACATAAATTAATTTGTCCCGCAAAAAATAATGTATAGATCATTTCAGTGTGATAATTACCAATAAAGTTATTACCAAATGAACGGGAAGAGCTTTTGAAGGGGAAAACCTGTGGTAGAGAAGTGGTTAAATAAGTAAGTTTGAGGTTTTCAAAACAGAGGATTACTAAAATAAGCTGAAGGGTTAATGCTTTAAAAAAAAATAAATTAAGAGAAACAATAGAAATGACCGATGCTTATAAATTTATGTTGGTAGAAAGTATTGTTCACATGGAACTTGTTTTCCCATATATAATCTTTCTTTTACACCAAATAGGAAACCTATACTTTCCCTTGAGTTTAGTATAATTTGACCTGTGTGCCTGTGTCAAATTGGAGTTGACACACATTCTTTACAATTTTATAAATGCCTTGCAGTCCGCATTGAAAGTGCATGTGTAAATGAAGCTGAATGGAGAATTTATAGCATTCACTGAGATATGTGTGCCGAAGTTTGCCATGCATGTAAAGCCCACTTGACACATCAACCACTGTCTTGCTGACCACTTCCTACTCCATTCTCTTCTGCTACCATGCCTTAATTCCCTTTTATTTCTTTGCAGGTGCTGTTGCTTTTTCAAGAGGAGGAAAAGGAAAACCATTCAACGTCACAAATGACTCTGGAAATGGGCAGACCATGGGGAATTACTCACTTGTTCATCTGCTGTCCTGTGATGAGAACAAAAAAAAATCTCCACAATGACCATATTTTGTTTTATTTCCTCTTTCCGCCCCCATATTGTACAGCATCATGTTCCAGTACTTCTGTCTACTGTTTTACATTTTATGATGTCCAACCTCTAGAAGCTTTAAAGTTTTTGTCTAAATACGATTCTTTACAGTAAACGGACCAACATTGTGGTACAGACACAAATTACCGTCTAAAGCCAAATGCAGTTTTACCACCGCTGGAGACTGCTAGCGGATCGTAAATGAATAACGCAGCAGAAAGCTCTTTCACATGCAAATAGTAGATGAGGATCGTCTGCTAAAGCTTTAAAATAACACACTAAAAGTCTTACCCTTGGAGATTTGCAGTTTAATATTGGCAAAGAGTTACAGTATTACTGAAATGGTACTGCATTAATCAGTAGTTAGCATTACCTTTCTCTCTCATCTTTTAAATGGTACAGCCACTGGCCAGAGGTACACAGGACAAACATGTATGAACTGGAATGGGGACAATGTACAAACACAGACTCCTAGGAAATAAACTAGTTCTATATCTTGTACCTCTCACAGTGATAGAGAGAAGTAGAGGCAGCAAGGACTGTAGTCCTAAATGTACATGATATAAGTGCTTCTTGGTAATGTTTTCAGGTAACAAAACAAAAAAACAAACATAAAAGTTCTTTCATTATCTTTTCTTTTTCTGCGTTCTGACTCAGTTGATTTAAGTAAACACTACATGGAGGAGTGGGAGGTTAGGAATTAATAAAATATGCATATGGTAGCTGGAAGGCACTTTGTATACTGCTTGATGCAGAAAAGCATATTAGTCCGTTAACAGACGTTTTTGAATCTGTCATGTGGTTGGTGTAAAACTATTTTAGTCTTTGGCATGAAGAGGCTAAGTTGATGGGGGCTTCACTGCCACTGTATGCCTACAATTAGGTAATGCTTTAAAAACTGTTCTCATCCTGACTTCATAGTAGAGCATGATGGAAAGCGTTAGCTGGGCACTCCCTCCCCATCATTTTCCTATGGTATAGGGGAAGTGTCTGCGTTTTTTTTTCTTGTTTTTTTTTTTCCTGTGTGTGTGTGTTTAGGGGGAACAGAGGAATTGCAATTTCTCTGTAACAACTATGAGATTTATCAGTGACATCAACTTCAATGTCCGGCAGTAATGTTCTGGTCCAGAACCGTGTAGCTTCTGAGCGGTGAAGCCATGATCATTGTTTTTTGTTACTTTTAATCAGGCCTGCATTTTCATGAGTGTCGTTTTTTTTAAGGGAACTGGCTAGAACAAAATTTTTTTTTACCAAACTCGTTAATATGTATAAAGGATGAATCCAAAAGTCTTCTAGATCGATCTTTTTTGTTTTTTTCCTTGTCTATCAGCACACACCCTATGCTAACTTATTTATTTTTTAAGTCTGGTTTGTGGTAACATAAATCATTGTGTATTACAAATGGATAAATGCACATCTTTGAGTTCATTATTGCATTTACAGGGATTTTAATTGTCATTTGTAATTTATTTTGTTAACAACCAAGAGTGCAGTGCTTATTTTTGGATGGTTTATGCGCTCACGTAAAAAACTGAAAAAATAACTGATATGATGGTTGTTTATTTTCACTGTTGCTGTACATTTTTTTTTTTTTTTTTTTGTACCTTGGTCAAATACATTGAATTCACGATCACTGATATAATCCATACCGCAGTTCTCAAGTCTGCCTTGTTTGTGTTACTGTCTTAATCTCAAGAATGATATATAAATATATATATATAAATACATATATATATTTTTTTTCGTTATGAAAGATGAGAGTTGTGGCCATTCTAATGTGAAATCACTTCTGTCTCTACAGTATTTGACCAAATTTTGTTGCACCATATTGTAAATACATGCAGCAACTTGTGTTTCTTATATTATACATCTGTTTATTTTGTTTTCTTAGTAGAACTTTCTTTTCTGTGTGGAGAGAAGAAGCTATTTGGCCTGTACAGTGTTTATATGATCCAAAACTCATCACACATAACAAGACAATGTGTATATTAATCCAATTGTGGACTTCAGATATTTAAAATACAAAAAAAGAACCCTTTATTTGCTGCAATGACCAGTATGTAGACATTTTGCTTTTTAGCAATATTTAAGTGCTCAATTTGCTGCCGTGTAAAGGGAAGGCTCTCTTTGGCAGCACTAACTGGTCAATAATAGGTAATGCAGGTATGTTCAGGTTAAGCCAACAATGTTTTGCATTTATATGCTTTTTCCCTGTCTATACTAATGAAGTCAACATTGCCTGAATGTTAAAATAATGAAATAAATCCCTGTTTAAAAGTATGTAACTGAAATAAAAATAAAAGTAGTTTTTTTAACTTCCTCTTCCTTTATTTCTTTTATCATACTGATTGTGCATGGCTTTTCTGATGAATATTAGACTGTTACTCAATTCCCGGACTGTGTCATGTTCAAGTTGCAAGCCTAGAAATGGCCTGTGGAGTAAAGTCCTGCACAAAACAGTTGACAATTTCAAGTGCTTGAAAGCACTGTATTTGCCTCATCAGATGCGGCCAGCAGCTCTAGGAAATTTCCATACCCAAGCAATGACCTACACACTTGCATCATGTTAGTGAGTTAGGCAACATTTACAGTGAATGGGTTGTGCCAGTGCATCCATTGTCAGGCACATTTTGTGGCTTTCTTCCTGTAATGGAAATGGATACCCAGTGTGCTGAAAATGCATGCTGCTGGATGTGTTAGCATTCAATTGTAGCAAATGAAAGTCTGTCAGCACTAAGCAATAAAGATTGGACATTGACAATTGGCAAATATCCTCCTCACACATATCGGAGTAACAGGTGTCTTCTTAGATACAGCTAAAGTAAAGTGTGGTCTATACAGGTATATAAGAGCAGGTGGGCTCCACTTCCAAAGAGTTGTCCCACCTGTTTCTTGAAGAGACGAGCATATATGAACAGAACTGCATACAAAGGTTAATTAAAACATGGATGTTTTAACCTGTTGCATTGTATTGGCACTATATCTGGCTGACAATTGATGGGCTGACACAGTGCAATCACTGTAATCCTAACCGTCCCATTGCCTAAACCAGACAGAATCAGAAATGGTAAGAGTTCTTTCCATGGGCATAGTAATTGCTCCAGTATTTGCTATGAGGCTCGAGGACAGGGAAGACCAGTTTGTGCCTCATCTATTCAATACATTTTTTTTTCCATGTTCATTCATAGTGTAATCGCCAGCCACTTACACTTACAAATCTACTGATATAGACATGTTTCCTTAAGTTCTGTGTTTTTTTAGGATGACATTTGTGGTGATATGGATATTTTGACATGGAAGATGCATCAAGATCTGAGAGTTTTTCAGTATAGTTCTGGACCTGGCTGATCCAGCAGTTCTCAGCTAAAACTATCTCTGAGAAACTAGAAATATCCAGAGAACGTGTGAGCATTTGAATATATGGAAGCTGTCAGTCATTTGTTTGCATACTGATGATAAAGAAAATCAAGACAACACCTCCATGCCGATTTTGAGCAATCGAGTGATAATTCTTTGGAATGATTTCTCACTATTGATGAAACATGGTTATAAGATGAAAAAACAATTTTTTATGCAGTGGCAGCACCCAGGTTCTCCATGGCCAAAGAAATTCAAAGCCCAGAAGTCAGCAGGAAAGTTCATGGTCTCAGTTTTTGGATAAAGAAGATATATTGTATGAATATTTTCAGAGGGGACTAGTTCATGTAGGTTGCTACCCTAACTTGCTGTGCCAATAAAGAAAATCAACAAGGCAAGTTGCAGAATGGAGTCATTTTACATGACTGTGTAAAATGCTTACAGGGCTGGCAATACGATGAATGTTTTTGAAGAAGCTTGGGTTTGAATGCATTAATCATCCATCCTGTCAATCCTGGCTGGATGGTTACGGTCTCTGCCTCCGACACAGGTGACCTGGGTTCGAATATAGGCTCTTTCTGTTTAATATGCCAGCACCTATTCAGCAAGGAGTCCTTGGGCAAGACTCCCTAATACTGCTACTACCTACTGAGCGTGCCCTAGTGGCTGCAGCTCAAGCACCAGTCCACCAGGAAAAATGCGCAATATAAATATACATTTGCTTTGCTTTGCTATTCAGAAGCAGGTAGGGGATAAAATATATAGATTTCCAAAACTGGGACTAAGCCCAGTAGGAGGCACATTTCTTAACGCTTTTGGGAAAGGTTTGTGTCATTTTGAGCTCTGGTATGATTTGGAAATATGTTTTTCTTTTTTTTAAACTGGACTTGCATGCAGAATTTCCTCTCTGCTCTAAAAGATGAGCAACAGCATAGTAACCTTGAGGGCCTGTTGTCACTCATCTCTCTGCTCTAAAAGATGAGCAACAGCATAGTAACCTTGAGGGCCTGTTGTCACTGCTGCGGAAATCGGGCCAAATCAGTAGAGTTTCCCTGCAAACAAATTGCACGGGGAAACATAGGCCTTAGGGGATAATGCCGCCACCGTCCAAATCGCTTGCCTTAGTGATTCGGCTGACATTGCAGCATTTTTTTTGTGCGGGAGGCAGCGAATCCCATAGCCGTGCATGGCACGGCTTCCAGGATTTGGCTGCGTACTCACACAGGAAGGAAGTGCTGCAGTGCGCCTCGCATGGTGGCTTGTGGAAACGGGCCCTTAAAGAAAAACATTTCCTTGTAACCGCTTATAGAGCACCTACAGATATGTTGCAGTGTGGTTACATCTTGGTTTGCTGGGAGCACAGAAAGGATTAGCCTCCTGTATTTGCCGAATTGTGAGATAATGTGTAGAGAGCTGAAATTACACTGGCTCATTTTGTTGCAGACAAGGGAGAATTAGAAAGGCTATGATCTATAAACACACACAGGGTCGATTTCTCTGTGCTGTCCTGTCTCCTGTGCAATAGTTCAGGTCCACTTTAATGTCCTTGTGCTACACTGATGTTATTGAAAGTATTTTCCTCAGAAAACTGTCAATAGAAGTGAGAAAGGTGTAGTCGGGCGAAACTACAAAACATTGCCTGCCCTCCCCAGCAAAATTTCAATGAGGCCTCCCTCATGTTCAGATCCTTCCCCCCCCCCCCCCCACACCTTACGGACTCTCACAGTCCATCTGCCATGGGTCATATGACAGTGCAACTAGCCTGTCCTTCACCTGTATGGTGAAACGATTTACTCTAAAATTTCTTCTAAAATGTTAGGGAATCTGATTCATAAACTGATCCGATAAGGCTGCATTGGGTCAGACTCTACTGGTTGTTTATCAGGGGATGCGGACAGCTCAATCAAGAACTGAGTGATCGGTTCTAGGACCATTAAAATTGGATGCTATTCCACATATTCACCTCAAATGGGCTTATCTGCATCTCTGCCAGGGCAGTCGTGTGACACAGGGGAGAGATCAGATTACAACTTGTGATTAGACACAAATGAGGGGAAGTTAAATATGCTCAACGCTCTTAAATACATGCAGGGTGCATTTCTCTGTTTTCTTTCTGTCCTGTGCAAGAGTTTAGGTCCACTTTAAGGTTGGGAAACAAGAAAAAATCTGATGGAGCAAGATCTTCTGAATGGCACGCTACATGCACAAGGGTCACCTGGAAAGTAACGGCTGTTTTCAGTTAATCGATCAAGAAAACATTTTATTTTAGACACATTCATATTCTGATTGTTTCTCTTCATTATTACCTCCTTTATTTATATAGTAACGAAGACTTGTCTAAAGAGATTGACGATTTGCTGAGATTTAGTATACTAGAAGCAAGTTTTGGAAAGTTGGTGTTCTGGAGCAGGGATGGTCATTGAGATGCAAATCATTCTGTGTTGGTGTTAATTTTGTGCAAATTAATGCAACTTAAAAGTGGACCAGTCATTTGCAGCAGCTGCAAATTCTGATTACCGTAGACCATTTTCAAAATGCTTATAGTAAACCCAAGGTGGGGATGGATTTGTAAAAAAAAAAAAAAAAAAAAAAGCAATGCTACCTGATCTTGGGGGATGCTGGGTGGATCAGGTAGGCGCAATCCCCTCCACTCATGTGGCCTGCTAGGGCTCTTTTGTTTTCGTGATCCCTGGGGTCCAGACGCTGGAAGAGCTGCTTTGTGTGTCTTACAGAGAGTAGGGGAGCGGCCAGGGAGAGACAGACTGCCCAATGGCATCTCTGTCCGTCCCATCTACCCCTCCTGCGCTGCCACGGGTACACTTTAAATTTCCATTACAAAGGATTTGCATTTCGTTGACCATTCCAAGCAGCTTGCACATGTCCTATTGGTCACGTTGCAAGCCTCACACCGACGCACTGCCTCCTTCCGGCTTGAAATTATGAGTAAATAACCCCTTGTATCCCCGCTGCACACCTGTGCCAATTAAGCCTCATTGGGATCACAGGTAATCGCTCGTGATTACTCGTGAGAGCAACCCTGCCTACAATACATTACTGGGACCAATCTCAATATATTTTGTCCTTCAATGCATGTTGACAGATAAAGTTGTGTTAGTACATGCAAGTTGTGGGGTTATTTTCCTTAGGGCAGTGTTTATCAGCATGATAACAAAATGTACCCCTTTATGAAAAAGTGTTTACCAAGTTTCCTTTTGCACTGACTTGTAAAACCTTATATCAAGTTCTCCTTGACACTTATTTAGAGGGCGCCATTTTTTTTTTTTTTTCGTTTTTTTTAAACACGCATCAAGCACTTTGCTTGCTGCGTGTTGGTCCCGATCGCCGGCGACAATTTATTATTTATTTTTATTTATTTGTTGTATTTATAAAGCGCCAACATATTACGCAGCGCCGCTACCCGCCGCGTAACGACCCCCCCGCCGAGACCCCTGCGCAGCCTGGCCAATCAGTGCCAGGCAGCGCTGAGGGGTGGATCGGGACTCCGTCTGAGGTCATGACGTCGATGACGTCATTGCGATCGTCGTCATGGCGACGGGGGAAGCCCTAAAGGAAATCCCGTTCAGAACGGGATTTCCTTAGGAGAGTGCGCGCTGGCGCCAATCGAAGGTACGCGCCGGATGCCGCAGGGAGGGGGGCATCATGTAGCTAGCGTTAGGCTAGCTACATGATTTAAAAAATATATATATATTTTAAAAAAACTGCTGCGCTGTCACCCTGGCGCAGTTAATAGAACGCCAAGGTGGTTAATATACATGGATACAGGTCCTTCTCAAAAAATTAGCATATTGTGATAAAGTTCATTATTTTCTGTAATGTACTGATAAACATTAGACTTTCATATATTTTAGATTCATTACACTCAACTGAAGTAGTTCAAGCCTTTTATTGTTTTAATATTGATGATTTTGGCATACAGCTCATGAAAACCCAAAATTCCTATCTCAAAAAATTAGCATATCATGAAAAGGTTCTCTAAACTAGCTATTAACCTAATCATCTGAATCAACTAATTAACTCTAAACACCTGCAAAAGATTCCTGAGGCTTTTAAAAACTCCCAGCCTGGTTCATAACTCAAAACCGCAATCATGGGTAAGACTGCCGACCTGACTGCTGTCCAGAAGGCCATCATTGACACCCTCAAGCAAGAGGGTAAGACACAAAAAAAATTCTGAACGAATAGGCTGTTCCCAGAGTGCTGTATCAAGGCACCTCAGTGAGAAGTCTGTGGAAAGGAAAAAGTGTGGCAGAAAACGCTGCACAACGATAAGAGGTGACCGGACCCTGAGGAAGATTGTGGAGAAGGACAGATTCCAGACCTTGGGGGACCTGCAGAAGCAGTGGACTGAGTCTGGAGTAGAAACATCCAGAGCCACCGTGTACAGGCGTGTGCAGGAAATGGGCTACAGGTGCCGCATTCCCGGGTCAAGCCACTTTTGAACCAGAAACCGCAGCGGAAGCGCCTGACCTGGGCTACAGAGAAGCAGCACTGGACTGTTGCTCAGTGGTTCAAAGTACTTTTTTCGGATGAAAGCAACTTTTACATGTCATTCTGAAATCAAGGTGCCAGAGTGGAGGAAGACTGGGGAGAGGGAAATGCCAAAATGCCTGAAGTCCAGTGTCGAGTACCCACAGTCAGTGATGGTCTGGGGTGCCTTGTCAGCTGCTGGTGTTGGTCCACTGTGTTTTATCAAGGGCAGGGTCAATGCAGCTAGCTATCAGGAGATTTTGGAGCACTTCATGCTTCCATCTGCTGAAAAGCTTTATGGAGATGAAGATTTCATTTTTCAGCACGACCTGGCACCTGCTCACAGTGCCAAAACCACTGGTAAATGGTTTACTGACCATGGTATTACTGTGCTCAATTGGCCTGCCAACTCTCCTGACCGGAACCCCATCGAGAATCTGTGGGATATTGTGAAGAGAAAGTTGAGAGACGCAAGACCCAACACTCTGGATGAGCTTAAGGCCGCTATTGAAGCATCCTGGGCCTCCATAACACCTGATCAGTGCCACAGGCTGATTGCCTCCATGCCACGTCGCATTGAAGCAGTCATTTCTGCAAAAGGATTCCTGACCAAGTATTGAGTGCATAACTGAACATAATTGAAGGTTGACTTTTTTGTTTTAAAAACACTTTCCTTTTATTGGTCGGATGAAATATGCTAATTTTTTTTATAGGAATTTTGGATTTTCATGAGCTGTATGCCAAAATCATCAATATTAAAACAATAAAAGGCTCGGACTACTTTAGTTGTGTGTAATGAATCTAAAACATATGAAAGGCCAATGTTTATCAGTACATTACAGAAAATTATGAACTTTATCACAATATGCAAATTTTTTGAGAAGGACCTGTATGTGTGTGTGTATGATTATTTATATATATATATATATATATATATATATATATATATATATATATATATATATATATATATATATATATATATATATATATATATATATATATATATATATTGTATATGTATATATACAGTGGTGTGAAAAACTATTTGCCCCCTTCCTGATTTCTTATTCTTTTGCATGTTTGTCACACTTAAATGTTTCTGCTCATCAAAAACCGTTAACTATTAGTCAAAGATAACATAATTGAACACAAAATGCAGTTTTAAATGATGGTTTTTATTGTTTAGTGAGGAAAAAAACCTCAAAACCTACATGGCCCTGTGTGAAAAAGTGATTGCCCCCCCTTGTTAAAAAATAACTTAACTGTGGTTTATCACACCTGAGTTTAATGTCTGTAGTCACCCCCAGGCCTGATCACTGCCACACCTGTTTCAATCAAGAAATCACTTAAATAGGAGCTATCTGACACAGAGAAGTAGACCAAAAGCTCCTCAAAAGCTAGACATCATGCCAAGATCCAAAGAAATTCAGGAACAAATGAGAACAAAAGTACTGTAATTGAGATCTATCAGTCTGGTAAAGGTTATAAAGCCATTTCTAAAGCTTTGGGACTCCAGCGAACCACAGTGAGAGCCATTATCCACAAATGGCAAAAACATGGAACAGTGATGAACCTTCCCAGGAGTGGCTGGCCGATCAAAATTACCCCAAGAGCGCAGAGAAAACTCATCCGAGAGGCCACAAAAGACCCCAGGACAACATCTGAAGAACTGCAGGCCTCACTTGCCTCAATTAAGGTCAGTGTTCACAACTCCACCATTAGAAAGAGACTGGGCAAAAACGGCCTGCATGGCAGATATCAAGGCGCAAACCACTTTTAAGCAAAAAGAACATTAAGGCTCGTCTCAATTTTGCTAAAAAAAATCTCAATGATTGCCAAGACTTGTGGGAAAATACCTTGTGGACCGCCGAGACAAAAGTTGAAGTTTTTGGAAGGTGCGTGTCCTGTTAAATCTGTCGTAGAAGTAACACAGCATTTCAGCAAAAGAACATCATACCAACAGTAAAATATGGTGGTGGTAGTGTGATGGTCTGGGGTTGTTTTGTTACTTCAGGACCTGGAAGGCTTGCTGTGATAGATGGAACCATGAATTCTACTGTCTACCAAAAGATCCTGAAGGAGAATGTCCGGCCATCTGTTCGTCAACTCAAGCTGAAGCGATCTTGGGCGCTGCAGCAGGACAATGACCCAAAAGACACCAGCAAATCCACCTCTGAATGGCTGAAGAAAAACAAAATAAAGACTTTGGAGTGGCCTAGTCAAAGCCCTGACCTGAATCCTATTGAGATGTTGTAGCATGACCTTAAAAAGGCAGTTCATGCTAGAAAACCCTCAAATAAAGCTGAATTACAACAATTCTGCAAAGATGAGTGGGCCAAAATTCCTCCAGAGCGCTGTAAAAGACTTGTTGCAAGTTATCGCAAACGCTTGATTGCAGTTATTGCTGCTAAGGGTGGCCCAACCAGTTATTAGGTTCAGGGGGCAATTTCTTTTTCACACAGGGCCATGTAGGTTTTGAGTTTTGTTTTCTCACTAAATAATAAAAACCATCATTTAAAACTGCATTTTGTGTTCAATTATGTGATCTTTAACTAACGGTTAACGGTTTTTGATGAGCAAAAACATTTAAGTGTGACAAACATGCAAAAGAATAAGAAATCAGGAAGGGGGCAAATAGTTTTTCACACCACTGTATATGTGTATATATATATATATATATATATATATATATATATATATATATATATATATATATATATATATATATATATATATATATATATATATATATATGTATATGTATATGTATATGTATATGTATATGTATATGTATATATATGTATATATATGTATGTATATATATATGTATGTATATATATATATGTATGTATATATATATATATATGTATATATATGTATATATGTATATATATGTATGTATGTATATATGTATGTATATGTATATATATATATATATATATATATATATATATATATATATATATATATATATATATATATATATATATATATATATATATATATATATATATATATATATATATATATATACTTATACTGTATATTCCATTCCTGCGTATAAGACTACTTTTTAACCCTTGAAAATCTTCAGAAATGTTGGGGGTCGTCTTATACGCCAGGTGTCATTGATGCTGGGTGATACGCCCTATCCTGTTACTGTGTCTCAGATCTCACTGCTGAGGACTGTAGTGCAGCGGCGCAGGCACACATGCATGAGATCTGAGAAGCAGAGAAGGAGATAAATAGGATAAAAGGGCGGGGCCAGACAGGTGAAAGAGGTGTGTTTCATGGGCACAGTGCGATCTATTCTTCCACACCGCTCTGATAAACAGGGAGGCAAGGACTGACCAATCCACTTAGGAAGTGGGAGAGCTGACCAATCCAACCAGTCAATCGCCTATATACTGGGTACCACATACAGTACAGCACCAGTACCTGTTCATACATAGCACCAGTATATGTTTTTTTTTAATTTTCATTTGGTGTGCGTTGGAAGAGGGGTAGTCTTGTATGGCGAGTATATCCCAAACTCTATATTTTAAATGGAAAAATTAGGGGGTCGTCTTATACGCCCAGTCGTCTTATACGCCGGAATATACGGTGTGTGTGTGTATATATATATATATTTATATATTTTTATATATATATATATATTTATATATATATATTTTTATATATATATATATATATATATATTTATATAGTATCAATTTTTTTTTTCAAAATGACTTCACATAATTTAAAGATTACAAACAAAGCGTGATTTTAAAAGTGTAAAGTTTAATTTCCAAAAACATTCATACAAACCTGACATAATAAAAATCAAAAACTCCTTATATTTCTTTGTATTATTCCATAAAGTAATTAGGAGGATACATGTGGTTTAATGTATCATGCAGTGGCTGTGAAACATGCATTTTGTGATTAAAATAATTAGTTGTTATATTTTAACCTTTATTGGAAGAGATTGTTGTTCATTTTCAGCAGTTGCCTGTTAAAGTCCCATGGCTCTTTTAGCGGCCTCTTTCTTTAGATACTTTTTGTCAAATGTTTTATGTAATTCAGACAGTAATACTTTTGTTGGTAGCCTTACAGTTCACTGAAAACGGACTTTATACTACCTAACAAGTAAAAAATGAAAAGCAGTTGCGCTGTGTTTATCTGGATGCTGTTGATGTGTTGTCAAGTTAAAGCATTTAAAAAATTGCAATTTCCTATTGCTATTTCTGATTGAGAAAATCAATGGATCTGGGAAAAAATATACAGTGTACTGATTGCCAGTGACCGATCCCAAGCTCAAAATCAATCTTGATTGAAAGCAGATCCACCGATTTCAAGCTTAAGGTTAATCTTGATTGGAAGCAGATCAGACATGCTGAGAAATATCAAAATACTGGCTATTATTCCATGTTTATGTCCTTTCAATTTATTTTCAACCAATATCCAATCAGAAAAATGAATCTGATCTGAACTTGGATTAAAAAATTGTATACGTGTGTACGTTAGCCTCTATTTTCGATCAGTAGCAAATCTGCATTGTTATCTGACCATTTGCTAGAATAGGATCTGAAGTCATAGTTGCATGTTGTGTACCAGGCCTTAAGGACACATGAAGTGATTGGGATATATGCCATATTTATTTCCTTTTAGCAGTACCAATTGCCTGGCAGTCCTACTTTCTGGCATCAGTTGTGTTTGAATTAAACACCTTTGCTGAAAAGAGTGTGTTCTTCCTATGCAGTGGTCTATAATAACCAACCTAATCCACTCCTCCTGACACTTCCTGCACAATGGCTAGGTGGGGAGGAAGTTAGTACACTTACTTTCTTTATGGCCTGAGCCCACTAACGCAGTTGTGCGCAGTTGTCCGCTTTTCAGCAACACATCAATGTTACAGATGCTGAAAAGCGGACACAACTGCTCACAACTGTATTAGTGTTAGTGGGCTCACACCCTTAGAATGATAGAGGCCACATGGCTATCATCATTGTTCCTTTCTCCATCTAGTCTTTGGTATACAAAGCTTTAAGCCTTGTACACACTGGGAAGACTGTCATTGTTTTGAAACTACAGATGAAAAGCCCTTCCATGATCAATTAAAGAAGATGTCAAGTGATGTGATGTGAACGATGGCAGAAGACTACAACCAAATGCCAACTACTTTTATTGTTAAATGATGCAGGATGTGACGTCGCAGAAACCTATCACAGGAGGAAGTGCCATAGACTTCAGGGACCCCTCTTTATAACTCTAATGACCTGTGTGCACACTGCTTATGATGAATTATTATCTACCAAAGTTATCCATGAGATTGCCCGTGCACTGTTTGGGCTTGTTTCCATGCAGCACAGAGCCATGTGCCTTGCGATCCCATTCATTATACTGAATTGGATGGTGGGTTGAAACGGCCTGAAATGCAGGCAGCCAGGCACGGCGATTCGGGCAGTGAATTGCCACGCATGAATGGAAACGGCAGACAGTGCACTATATGCACTGTCTGCTGTCCCTGCGATCGAGTTTCCATAATCAAAAAATAAGATGATCAACATTAGATTATACCATGCTCTGTAAGGTATATAGGGCAATAATATTATTGTTATAGTGCCAACATAGTCTGTGGTGCTGTACAAAGTGGGTACATAATAATAATACAATGGTGTACAGTTAATATAGACAGTGGTACAAAACACAATTGGTAATTACAGTGACAAATGTAACAATTAAAATATAGAACAATTTGCAAGACACAAAGTGAATAAAACAATCCATAACACAAACAGGGTGAGAGCCATGCCCTTGTGAGTTTACAATCTAAAGAAAGTGTGTGTGTGGGGGGGGGGGGGGGAGAGGTGGAATCAGGAAATTTGGGAGCCTTGGGCTTATGGACTATTTGGACCCTTATAGGTGCTAAATGAAAATATTGTCTATTGAGCACCAAAGAAAAATTTGGGGGCCCGTCCAACCAAAATTGTTTTTGTGTTTCAAAAAAACATTGTTTTGACTATTATAATTTCATAGATTATCGTTTTGAAATGTGTTCTTAGAAATGTATTTCTTTTTGCATTAACGTTATTTGCAGCGGAGAAAGGGGGTTTTAGGGCTAGGCGTCAGGAAGGTGGGTTTTAGGGTTAAGCACCACCAGGGGAGGGTTCTGTGTGAGAGTATGATTAGGTTTAGTTGTAAAATATCGGTAATCTTTATCAATTTTTTGCTATGCTCATTACAACTGTAAATATATTTTTATTGTTATAGACAATATTTTGCCTTTTTAATGCTGTTATTTTAACGTATTTATTATTCTTGGATAAAAATTTAGGCTATGCACCACACCCTTTTTTCCTGGCACCCTTATTTGGTGTTTTGGCAAAAAGTGGGGTAGTGTACAATATGAATACCTAGAGGCAGTTTGTGTTTAGGTTATCTAGTAAGGAGTACAACATAGCCAGAAGTAACAGGGAGAATAGCCTAAGTTATTGTGTATTCTTTTTGGACAAAGTGAATTTTGAGAGAGCTTTTAAAGATTTCAAAGGTTGGAGAGTGTGAGCTATGTTGTGGAAAGGGATTGCAGAGAAAGGGCGAAGCACGTGAAAAATTTTGTATACGTGAATGCGGAGAGATGATTCAAAACGTCATGTTCAGATTTGAGATTGTGGTTGGGCTGGTATTTAGAAACTAGTGAGGAGGGAGATGTACAGGGGAGAGAGATTGTGGAGAGCTTTGTAGGTTAGGGTTTAGTTTTAATGGGATCCTCTAGTTAATTTGTAGCTAATGAAGAGCTTGACAGAGAGGGAGCAGCAGAGGAAGAGCGAGAAGAAAAATGAATGTCAAGCAGCCTAGTTCATTACAGATTGGAGGTGTGCCCATCTGTTAGTTGGTAGTCCACAAAGTAGTACATTACAAGAGTCCAAATGAGATATTATAAGACAATGTACTAACATTTTAGTAGTGTCCTGAGTGAGAAAAGGTTGGTTGAAATAAGTTTTTGATTTGAAGATGACAGGAACTGGTTAGGGAATGAACCAGAGCAATAATAAAAAAATTACCCCTAAGCAACACTTTGGGAACTGAAGTTATGTTATCAACGTTTATTGTCATATTAGGCATAGAGGTGGAGACAGTATTTGTTCTGTTTTACTCATAGTTTTCAGAAGCAAGAGGTCATGACAGAGGATATAGCAAACAAGCAGTAAGGAACACGTGTGAGGAGGGAGTTTAGGCCTGGGACTGAAAGGTATAGTTGTGTATCATTTGCATAAACAGTTAGGTCCATAAGTATTTGGACAGACACCACAATTCATTTTAAATGGAACAACTTAGATGCAGTTGAAGTGCAGACTTTCAGCTTTAATTCAGTGGCATGAACAAAATGATTGCATAAAAATGTATGGGCAAGTCCGTCATTATGTTATCAATTAAGCAGATAAAAGGCCTGGAGTTGATTTGAGGTGTGGCGCTTGCATGTGGAAGATTTTGCTTTGAACAGAGAACATGTGGTCAAAGTAGCTCTCCATGCAGGTAAAAGATGCCATCCTTAAGCTGCGAAAACAGAAAAAAAATTACAAGAAATGATTACAAGTAGCAAAATCTACAGTTTGGTACATCCTGAGAAAGAAAGCCAGATCTAGTGAACTCAGCAATGCAAAAAGACCTTGATGCCCATGGGAGACAACAGTGATGGATGATCTTCAAATAATTTCCAAGGTGAAGAGTAATCCCTTCACAGCAGCCAACCAAGTGAACAACACTCTTCAGGGGGTAGGCATATCGATATTCAAGTCTACCATAAAGAGAAGACTGCATAAAAGTAAATACAGAGGGTGCACTGCAAAGTGCAAGCCATTCATAATCCTCAGGATTAAAAAGGTTATATTGGACTTTGCTAAAGAACATCTAAAAAAAAAAATCAAGTGCAGTTCTTGAAAAACATTGTTTGGACAGATGAAACCAAGATCAACTTTTACCAGAATGACAAGAAAAAAGTATGGAGAAGGTGTGGAACAGCTCATTATCCAAAACATACCATATAATCTGTTAAAGGACTTAAAGTGACTCTGTAACAAAAATTACAATGTTTTTTCTACCATCCTACACGTTCCTAAACCTATTCTAATGTGTTGTGGCTTACTGCAGCTCTTTCTACTATAACCATCTCTGTAATAAATCAATGTATCTTTCCCCTGTCAGACTTGTCGGCCTGTGTCTGGAAGGCTGCCAAGTTCTTCAGTGTTGAACTGTTCCTCTATGCACACTCCAGTGTGTGTTTTATTTACATAAGCCAGCAGCTTCTCTGCTATCTTATCAGTGATAGAAGAGAGCTGGATAAAAATCCTCCTCTGGAGGCTGTGAAAGGAGCTGGTCTGTCACATACTGAGGAATTAACGACATAGGTAGAGCTGTCTGCAGGAAGCCTGTAATGTTCAGTGCATGAGAGAAGCTGGGGACAGAAGGTAAACACACACAAGTGATCTCTTGAGATTCAGAAGTAAGGCTGTATACAGCCTGCTTGTGTATGGATGTATTTTCTATGTGTGGACATGCTGTACATCAACCTACTTCCTGTTTTGGTGGCCATTTTGTTTGTTTATAAACAAACTTTTTAAAACTGTTTTTGACTACTTTTAATGCGGCGGGGAGCTGTGAAATTGTGACAGAGGGTAATAGGAGATGTCCCCTAACACACTGGTATGTTTACTTTTGTGCGATTTTAACAATACAGATTCTCTTTAAGAGGCCAAGAATTGAAAAAAAAACATGCGTCAGCTTGTAAGGCACGGAGGACGCCGTCCATGCGGTTCCGCCGGGTCCCCGACTGCATGGCCCAGGTCGGGCTCTCCAGCCTGTACAAAGATGGCGGCCGGAGCTGGCTGCGGCTCCGCAGTACGCATAGTCGCGAGTGCGGCTGCGCAGCTCTAAGGCCAACCCCCCGATCCACATAACAGGCTGTTTCCTGTAGCGGGGATCGGGGGGTTGGCCTTACAGCTGCGCAGCCGCACTCGCGGCTATGCGTACTGCACAGCCGCAGCCAGCTCTGACCGCCATCTTTGTACAGGCTGGAGAGCCCGGCCCGCGCGTTCGGGGGGCTATTGAGCGGCGGGGACCCGGCGGAATGGCACGGAGGTAGCGGACGGCGTCCTGCGTGCCTTACAAGCTGACGCAGGTAGCTAACTTTTTTTATTTTTTTTCCTCAATGCTTGGCCTCGTAAGTCCTTTAAACACAGTGGAGGCAGTGTAATGGTTTAGATGTGCATGGCTGCCAGTGGCACTTGGACACTAGTGTTTGATGATGTGACACAGGAGCGAAGCAGCCAAATGAATTAATGAATTCTAAGGTGTTTGGAGACTTACTGGCCCATATGAAACTTTTTTTTTTTCACCTACGTTCTCCTAGGATATAAGTCATTTTAAAAATAGTATGAAAAGTACCCAAAACTTGATGAAAAAGTATCAAATTAGTTTTGAGTATTGTCTTGTTGTGAAAATATCACCTAGGAGAAACTCAGGAGAAAAAGTGAATTGCATATGGGCCCCTGTCTGCTAAACAACTTGGGAGAAAAGTTAATAGGATATGGGCCAGGGCCAACCCCCCGATCCACGCTACATGCTATTTCCTGTTGCGTGGATGGGGGGGTTGGCCCTAGAGCTGCGCAGCCGCACTCGCGCATATGCGGACTGCGCAGCCGCGGCTAGTTCTGTCGGCCATATTGGAAGAGGCAGGAGAGCCCGACCCGGTCTTTGGGGTCGGGACCGGCCCGGCGGGGACCCGGCGGAAAGACACGGAGGGCGCGGACGGCGTCCTCCGTGCATTGATGGTTCATGCAGGTAATTACCTTTTTTAGCCTATTTCGCCTCGTAAGTCCCTTAAAGGAGTCATCAAGCAACTAATGCTACCGAGAGTACTACTTACCCGGGTCTTCCACCATCCCCTGGCAGCCGCTATTTCCCTCGCCGCAGCTCCCACTCTCAGCCGCTGGCCCCCGTTTCCCGACGGTGCGCAGGAGGACCTCCGGGTCCTCTACTACGCCTGCGCAAGCGCCGCTGTCAGTGACCTCCATATGGTCCAGAGTGTACTGTGCAGGCGCAGTACGTTTCAGACCACATGGAGGTGATTGACAGCAGCACTCGTGCAGGCGCAGTAGAGGACACCTGACGAGGCGCTGTCGGGGACCGGGAGCTAGCGGCGGAGCTGCAGCGAGGGACATAGCGGCTGCCAGGGGCTGGAGGAAGCCCCGGGTAAGTAGTACTCTGGGTACCATTAGTTGCTTGATGACTCCTTTAAAGCTGCCTTTGATCTAAATACTTTTAATGGGATGGTTTATTCAACAGAAGAGCTGTTTTTGAGATCCTGGTGCTGTCAGTTACTTTTCAGTGCATTGAAGTGGCTCCATGTGTATTAGAATCCTACAGGCTTTTAGCACATGAAGATCCTTATGCGTGGGTGCAAGCAGATACTTCTAGACCTGATTTAGGCTCAATGCAATTCATTTTTTCCCCCCGAGTTATATCCTAAGAGATACATTTCATCTTCTATTTCAAACAATTTTTCAGCATTTTACAATTGAAAAAAGTAACCAAAAGTTGGTGAAAAAGTAATACCTGCATTATTTTGAGTATTTTCTTGCTTGCTGGTGGTTCAAAGGGCATTTCATGACGTGAAAATATCAACTAGGGCAAAAAGTGAATTGCGTATGGGCCAATGTCTTTACTTTTAAATACAGGCAACACACAAATGTATAGGGGGCAACAAATTTGCCCATGCACACCATTTGGGAATAATGGGCTGTAATGACAAAGGAACAAGAGATTTAGAGCTTGAAGGCAGGCCACAATGGCTTTAGAACATATACTCAACATATACTCTGCATCACCCAGAGGTGTCCCTCTAGCTTCCTGCAGCCTACTGCTTCTCACCTGGACCCCTTTCTTCTTTGACACGCTTCCGTGTGTATGAGCATGGCCGCATTGTGCAGGTGCAATAACGCCCTGCATCTGCGCAGTAGCCTGGAGTTGCTTGTGCATGGAGGAAAAATCGTGCACAAGCAGCTCTGTCCTACTGTGCAGTGTGGCCACCCTCATGCAGACAGAAGGACTGCTGCAAAAACCTATCCGACAAGCCCTTGTGTTCCGAGGTTCCCGGTGCTTTGAATGGTGAGCTCACGGGGAACAAGGGACAATGCAGAAGCTTCCCTCTGATGTAACTAACTTTAGCACTTTTAAAATGTAATTCAAACTACAGATTGTAAGCCCACAAGGGCAGGGCTCTCACCCTTTTGTGTCATGGAATGTTAATTTATTTGCTTGCACTCTGTTAGACATTTATACATTTTAGTCATCATGTTAAATTTGCAATTGTAATCAGCAGTGCTGTATTTTGTACCAGTGTTCATATTTGATGTATATCATTGTCTGTATCATTATGTATCCCTTGTTTGTTTTCTTACATTGTACAGGGCCACGGAATATGTTGGCGCTTTATAAATAATAATAATAATAATAATTTATACCTGTACCAACCCTAAATTGCTCAATGGTAAATAATACAATTATGCAGTACTGATTCTCAGATAAAATAATGCATTTTTTTCCTGCATAGACACCTTATGAATTAGTATTTTTTTGTAAACCTTTATTTACTATCGTGTATTCAAAGCATTTATAAAACTTATTTATAATGAGCTATAGAAATGTTAGCTTTTTCTTTTTCCTAAATCGAATGTATTTTGTACAGTGCAAATAAGGTATTGGCCACTTGATGGCGACATTTCACTTCGCTTGCTTGACTGCTGTATATTTCGCTGCTTTTTCATGGCAAAAGATAATTTAGTGTAACCAAGATTTACATTGCAGTTAAAGATTAATAGCAATGCAAATGCATGTATAACCTCTTGAAATGCTCACCTCTCACCCTAATTAGTCCAGGCATTGATCCAGGGTACAGAATAAAAATATATATCTATCTGTGGAGGCCAAATGTGTCATTGGCGATAACTATTGTGTTCTTACACAACAATGAGGGATATCTACAGAGGAGAAGAGCTGGAAAGAAAGGCTTGCGCATGAAGCAGAATGGTCTCTGTCCTCATTTATTACAAGCACTCTATAAATTATTTCTGACCTTTTTCAAATATCTCAACAATTAGGAGACATGCATAAGATCCCTGTTCTTTTGAAACATAAGAAGTGCATTTTGAAAATGTTCACATCGTGTTATTTTAGCTGTGATTTATTCATGAGACATTTCTTGGAATGAATCCATTGATCAATACAAAGAGATGTGCGTCTTTCTAAAGGCTGGCAGAATGCAATTATGTTTTGAACTAGAGCCAATTTTTATCTGGGGGAAGAGAAGATCCAGTGTTTGCCTGGGAAAAAGAGTTAAGGGAGCTCATAAATGATTAGTATGCAGTTCTCATTAAGCGTTGAAGGTTCCCCCCCCCCCCCCCCCCCCTTTCCTCGGCTTCTTTGCATATTGCTTCCCCATCTGACTCTCATTAGAAAAGCATCACGTGCAGTCTCAAATAGATTCTTGTTTTCTTTCTTCACAGCCTCCCATTGTTAATGTCAAAGATGCTTCTAGCAGCCTTTCAATGTCAGCATTAGTTCAGCAGTCATCTTTCCTTTTTATCCAAGGAAAGGTCTATTAATATGTTTGTTGTACGTGCATGCCAGTGTGCCTCTTCTGCTGACTGTATTCTATTCTATGAGCTGCCTTTCATCCCACTAAAGAGCAGAGAACTACAGCACAGCAATGTGTGTGTGTATATACAGTATATGTGTATATATGATATTACATTTCTACCCCACACTACAGGCTTGAACCCTCAGGGTATTTACGTGTTGTTTTTTTACTCCATTGGGGATATCGCATCATTGCTGAGCTGGTTTCTTTGACGCATTATGGAAATTGTACAATCGTTCCACTCTAGAGTGTTCATGCAAAAAACACATCTTGAAAAAAGTATTGCAATTAACTCGGTGCAAAATTACAAAGTCTGAGAATCAGTGTAGTCAGGAGATTGTAAAACTCACAGTACCTAATCCTGTAGTAAAAAAAGGGAGCAGGGGATTGCTGCAAGAAGAAAAAAAAATCACTATAATTACTGATACTCTACTCCTTAATTATTTACCTAATCTAACGCTACTCTCACACAGAACTCTCCTATTGATGCTTAACCTTGAAGCCTCCCCTTACTGATGCTTAACACACCCCCACCCCACCCCCGCCTTGTTGGCTTTGCTTTGTGGACACTTTTTATAGCCACAATTTGCATAGTGGGTAGCACTGGCACTAGCCAATGCTAGCACCCAAATATCTCATGATTGCTGCTACGCGCGGCCTCGGGTGCCCATCATTGCCACTAAGCATGGCCTCAGGCACCTAAATTTCCATTTGCTGCCTCTAGTTGCAACTGTTATCATATCCTACGGTGGCACCCTTCTTTCTATATCACCACTCGTGACCATATTTCCAGTGCTATTCTAGTTTTGCTTTGCAGGTAATTACAAATTTGAGTTGAAAATTCCACCTCTTTCTTGAGCCACTGAACCTGCTATTTTCCAATTGTGGTCATGGGATGGGTGCCTTTTTTAATGAGGGTTCATCAAAGTTCAACTAATTCTTTTGGCATTCCCAGAAGCATAGTTACAAAACTAACTGAAGAAAATATTAATCATACTAATAAACTACTAATATACACCATTGATTCTCAGTGCATGTGTTTGGCTTGAGCATGGGCTCTGCTTACCATCAGAAAATAAGTTTGAATTCCTTGTTTAATTTTTGTGACAGAAGAGCGACATGAAGGATTTGTTTTAAAAAAAAAATTAATATAATTACAGTAAACTGAATAAAACGCTTTTTGGGTCCTTGACTATGAGCCAATTGGCTAGTATTCACTCTAAGTGGATGCGGAATTAGTAGCCAACCGGCTACTAGTGGCTGATTGGCTAACGAAACTATATCTAGGTCGACACTGTATATCCACAGTCTGTTACACACCAGCTGTCCATCACGTGTGTAGATATTGAAAGGGTTTTGGAGGTTGTTTGAGTATGTGAAGTCTTAGGGTTGGATGAGGAGAGGATGGGAGTAGAGTGTCAGGAGGCTGCCAAATGTATTTCTTTTTAAACAGTGCCAGTTGCCTGGCAGTACTGCTGATCTTACTGGCACCAGTAGTGTCTGAATCACACACCTGAAACAAGAATGCAGCAAATCTAGTCTAGAAATCTAGATTTTTATCAGAAGCATCTGATCTGCATATGCTTGTTTAGGGTCTATGGCTAAATGTATTAGAGGCAGAGGATCAGCAGGACAGCCAGGCTATATACATTGGTTAAAAGAAAATAAACATGTCAGCCTCCATATCCCCCTCACTTCTGGTTCCCCTAAAATGTGGTTTGTGATATAGTTATTGGTGCACATTTTTATCTGTTTACTGTTGACAATACAGCTGAAACTATTTTCCGCATACTGGAATGAAAGAGCAGGATTCCGCAGTGAACGTTATACAATTCTTGAATAAAATCATACTTTCATATTCTTTCTGCACTTTGATCACATTTTACATGCCTGTGCTGCTGCTTCTCTTTTAGAGCTGAAACAACCTATTTACTTTTACAAGTCAACAAATTCCCAGCAGCTGCCACAGTCTTTGCAGACTTTCACTGATGCTCAGTAGATGAGTTGTATATAGCTGAAGGCAACAGAGCAAGCTTCATCTGGTAGAAGCAAAGGTTACGCCATCTCTTCTGGAACTGTGTCATTACTATTTCTCATGTGAGTCCGTGTTCAATCTGGCTGTAAACATGTTTCTTTGCTTTTAATAAAAATCAAATAGATACATTTTTTTCCATTTATACAGGCATGTTTAAAGTATTTTATGAATTCTTTAAAGGACTGTACCTTGGAATATTAGCAGCGTTGTGATTGTTCAGTAATGAAAATAGTTTTTATTATGCGATGCTTGTCTCGGATGGATGCATACTTTCTAATGCCTGTCTTAACAAATGTGGAGGATGGGAAGCTATAAGCTGCTCAGCCCTTAGGGAACTGCCACATACTAAACACTGTTCATGAGAGGAGATTAGGATATTTAAGACAATCCTGTAGGTGGATCAGTGTATTTTGTTTTGACAAATGCCAGCCATTATGAAGTGCTCTGGATACCCTCACTGCTCTGTAGTCACAACCAAATCTCTAGCACATGCAAAGCATCTAAAAGTGTTCTAGTTGGAAAACCAACTTAAAGGTGTCTCCTATTCAAACAGAAAAATGGAATAAAACAAGCTTTGTTCATGCTAAGTGTCTCTTAGTCCTGCTGGTACACTTATTGTTCTTCTGGCCTGCCCACTAGCTCATACCCTACGGATGACAATACTAGCATCAATAAAGCTTTTTTGAGCCTGATGACTTTGTCTGCAAATGATTATATAAAAACTAAGGTTAAAGTAGATTTAGAGAACATGGTGGGTTTATTGGTTTAAGTTTGGTATGATTTGGTGATTTTAACTAAACAGTTTTCAAGGTCACCAAATTTTCCAAAAAAGAGTACCTACTTGACCTCATGTGGTTCTCATTTTTACGATAAGGCTTCTTACAACCCGTTTCCTGTAACAACCCTTTCCAACCCCCTGTTGCACTGCAATCAACCTCAACCTCCCCCAGCCACCCCATCATTAGCTAGCCCCCCTCTTTCTATAGTGCTGTGTATGTAAAGGTTTCTCTTTTTTGGCTGTTGCAAGTGGAAGAGAGAATTGCTGGGATGGTGAGAAAAATTGCCTTTGGACTGGGAATAAAATAGAACTCCCATTTTATGAGCATAAGTATAGCCCACATGGCTGGGGGGGAGGGGGGTCCTATACATAATAAATGCAGTGCTGTCCAGCATGTACATACCTGCTCCTAGTGTAGTACATATCTCCACTTCCTGTTTCGTTTGCAAGTGCCGGGCAGCTAGCCAATCGCCATGCAGCTTTAGTACCAGCATGGTGTTTGGCTGGCTGCAGGGCACTTGCAAACTGAGCAGGAAGTGGAAGAGATGTATCATGACCGGAGCAGGTATGTATAACTCTCCACTGCTCTGCGTTAATTATGTACAGGACTAGGCCCCCATAACTTCTGGCCCACCCCCCATCATGGAGGCTAGGGGGTGCCCGGCCGACAGACCTCTGTGGGGAGCTACGCCCTTGTAACATTTCTGATTTTTTTTCTCATTTTGTCTTTCCAAACTTATTACCAGGGATGGGCTGCACCTTAATGGGGAGGGTGCAGCTGCATTGGGGGAGAAGATGGCTAAACGGTTGGAGGAGATTTTAAACTAGGATCTGGGGGAAGGCAGGAGGATAAAGTCTCAATATGTAGACAAGATAAGGTAAAAAGACAGTGGGAGCCTAACATTATGGGGGGTGGAGAGGGGGGTGGGGACAGTGTAAAGATTAAGGAGGTTGGTAAAACTTCAAGTAGCCCATTTCGTGTAAACAAAATTGGTAAATGTGGTGGTAAAAATATAAAGTGCATGGTAACCAATGCTCGGAGCCTTGCAAATAAAATAGACGAACTAGAGTTCATTCTGAATGACAAAGGCTATGACATTGTGGGAATAACCGAGACATGGATGGATGAAAGCCATGACTGGATAGCTAATTTAAAAGGATACAATGTGTTTAGGAGGGATAGAACAGGGAAAAAAGGTGGATGGGGTTTGTCTCTTTGTTAAGAATTCTTTTACAGCTGTCCTCAACGATCAGATGGAGGAAGATTGCGAAGATGTGGAGTCCGTTTGGGTAAATATTCATGGTGGAAATAAAAGTTCACAATTGCTTATTGGGGTATGCTACAGACCACCTCTTATTAATGAAGCTGCAGAACTGCGATTACTACGTCAGATTGAAAAAGCTGCAAGTAAAAATGAGGTCATAATTATGGGCGACTTCAACTTTCCAGACATTGACTGGGGTATTGAGGCTACCCGTTCTGGTAAAAGCAGCAGATTTCTGGCACAGGACAATTACTTGACTCAAATGGTAACGGAACCAACTAGGGGGAATGCGTTACTGGATCTGATCATTTCTAATAGACCAGATAATGTATCAAATGTGCAGGTTCAAGAACATTTGGGAAATAGTGATCACAACATGATAACGTTTGATCTGGTGACTGATGGGCCACGGGGCAGCGGGACCACTAAAACTATGAATTTTAGAAAAGCAAAGTTCAATCAAATTAGGCAGGCACTAAGTTTGGTGAACTGGGATAATGTACTACAAGGGGAGGACACTGAAGGGAAATGGCAAGCTTTTAAACTTATTCTCAATCAATATTGTAGTATGTATATCCCATATGGAAACAAAATGTCTAGGAATAAAAAAAGGCCTCTATGGATGAATAGAAAGGTTAGGGATAAAATGAAGAGGAAAAGGAATGCCTATAAGGTCCTAAAACAGGAGGGGACCGAGGCTGCACTAAGCAATTATAAGGAGTGCAATAAAAATTGTAAAAAAGAAATTAGGCTGGCAAAGATCGAAGCTGAAAATCAAATCGCTAGGGATATCAAATCTAACCCAAAAAAGTTTTACAAGTACATCAACTCTAAAAAAAAAAAAAAAAAAAAAAAAGGTTGACTGTATAGGACTCCTAAAGGATGAGGGTGGAAACTCAATGGTGGATGACCAAGGTAAGGCAGAGTTATTAAATGCTTTCTTTGCTTCTGTCTTCACAAAGGAAACAGCACTGTTGCAAATTACAGAGGCAGAAGAGTCTCACTCTTCTAACTGTAATATTAAATACTTAACGCAGGAAGAAGTAAAGGCAAGACTAAATAAATTAAAAATAGACAAGGCACCTGACCCGGATGGCATGCATCCTTGGGTCCTAAGGGAATTAAGTTCAGTTATAGCTAAGCCCCTTTATCTTATCTTTTGTGACTCTCTTGCAACTGGCAGAGTCCCAGTGGATTGGCGTACAGCCCACGTTTTCCCATTATTTAAAGAGAATCTGTATTGTTAAAATCGCTCAAAAGTAAACATACCAGTGCGTTAGGGGACATCTCCTATTACCCTCTGTCACAATTTCGCCGCTCCTCGCTGCATTAAAAGTGGTTAAAAACAGTTTTTAAAAGTTTGTTTGTAAACAAACAAAATGGCCACCAAAACAGGAAGTAGGTTGATGTACAGTATGTCCACACATAGAAAATACATCCATACACAAGCAGGCTGTATACAGCATTCCTTTTGAATCTCAAGAGATCATTTGTGTGTTTCTTTCCCCCATGCACTGAAGTTTCAGGCTGCTCTTTTCTTCCTGCAAACAGCTTTGCCCTTGTTTGTAATTCCTCAGTATGTGAAAGCCCAGCCAGCTCAGAGGATGATTTATCCAGCTAGTAAAAGATAAGAGAGAAGAGAGAAGCTGCTCTAATCCTAAATAATACACAGGCAGTGTGCAGAGAGGGGCCAGAAGGGGGAGTTCATAGCAGAACCACAACACTGAAGAACTTGGCAGCCTTCCAGACACAGGCCGACAAGTCTGACAGGGGAAAGATACATTGATTTATTACAGAGACTGTCATAGTAGAAAGTGCTGCAGTTAGCCAGAACACATTAGAATAGCTTTTGGAACTTGTAGGATGATAAAAAACAGGATGCAATTTTTGTTACGGAGTCTCTTTAAGAAGGGCAAAAAATCTGATCCAGGAAATTATAGACCTGTAAGCTTAACATCAGTTGTATGCAAACTATTTGAGGGGTTACTAAGAGATACTATACATGACTTCATAGTAGAAAATAATCTTATTTCTCAGCATCAACATGGGTTTACTAAAGACAGGTCCTGTTTGACTAACATGCTCAGCTTTTATGAGGTAGTGAATGCTAATATGGATATTGGGAATGCTGTAGATGTGATATACTTGGACTTTGCAAAGGCCTTCGACACTGTTCCCCACAGAAGTCTGGTGCAAAAGTTGAGGATGCAAGGACTGGGGAAGAGTTTGTGTGCATGGATAGGGAACTGGCTAATGGACAGAAAACAAAGAGTTGTGGTCAATGGATCGTACTCAAAATGGGAGACTGTTAGCAGTGGGGTCCCACAGGGGTCTGTACTGGGTCCAGTGCTCTTCAATTTATTTATTAATGACCTAGTAGATGCAGTAGTGAGCAATGTTGCTATTTTTGCAGATACAAAATTGTGCAGAATCATCAACTCTCAGGAAGATAGTATCATATTGCAACAGGATCTGAATAGGATGGCTATATGAACACATACATGGCAGATGAAGTTCAATGTTGACAAATGTAAAGTCATGCATTTTGGTCGTACCAATGGTCTAGCACCATACAAAATAAATGGGATACAGTTGGGGACATCAATCTTGGAGAAGGACTTAGGAGTACTCATCGACAACAAGTTAAATAATCGTACTCGATGCCAAGCCGCTGCGGCTAAAGCAAACAAAATTTTGGGATGCATTAAAAGGGAAATAAAAACTCGAGATGCTAGCATAATATTGCCCCTGTTTAACTCTCTAGTAAGGCCACATCTGGAATATGGAATTCAGTTCTGGGCACCACATTACAAAAAAGATATTGCAGTTTTAGAGCAGGTGCAGAGACGAGCTACAAAATTGATACGTGGGATGGAAGGTCTCGCTTACCAAGAAAGGTTAGATAAACTGGGTTTATTTAGTCTAGAGAAAAGACGCCTTAGAGGAGATCTAATTAACATGTATAAATACATCAGAGGGCAATATAATATCTTGGCAGATGAGCTTTTTGTCCCTAGGACTTCTCAAAGGACTAGAGGACATGATCTGCGCATGGAGGAAAACCGTTTTAGCCATTTATTTAGGAAAGGGTTCTTTACAGTAAGAGTGATTAAGATGTGGAATGCATTGCCACAGGAAGTCGTTATGGCAAACTCTATACCTGCATTTAAAGGGGGCTTAGATGCTTTCCTTGCGTTGAAAGACATCCATGGCTACAATTACTAGGTTATGCCTAATGATGTTGATCCAGGGATTTTATCTGATTGCCATCTGGAGTCAGGAAGGAATTTTTTCCTTTTGGGGCTAATTGGACCATGCCTTGTGGGGTTTTTTTTCGCCTTCCTCTGGATCAACAGGGGTATGTGGGGGACGGGCTGGAGTTGTACTTTGTAGTACTTCGAGTTGAACTCGATGGACGTATGTCTTTTTTCAACCAAAATAACTATGTAACTATGTAACTATTAGCAGAATAATTCAGAACAGTGTCAAATTTTCAGTTTCGGTCTTTTGTCAGAATTATGAATAATGTCTGAAATTAGAGATAATTTAACAGCTTGCGTGAAAGACTAAGGGCCCTTTTCCACCAGCGCGTTTGCGCTGGCTGAATCGCAAAGTCGCAAACCGCTAGCGATTTTACAATCGCTACGGTTTGCTTTTTAACATAGGAATCGCGGTAGGCCATTTCCACTACCGCGATTAGTTTTTTACCCGAACGCGGACGCGCGGCGGAGCGATATTTGCTGCGATTTTGCTATGCAGTGCATAGCATAGCAAAATCGCGGCCGCAAAACGTCGGGGAATCGCCGGTTTTGCGATTCAGCAATTGCTAGCGTTCAGCGTGAACGCTAGCGACTGCAGGTGGAAAAGGGCCCTCAGAGAGAAGTCACCTGAAAGAACAGTAGACTGTGTCAGAACCTGCTTATCGTTTAGCACAATAAGAACTGAAATGTAAGTGATATTTCACTTCCTACTAGATTACCCCAAAACACACAGCCTCTAGGTATGAAAGTTGTCACTGTTTCATCTAAATCAATGTTTGACATTTTCTAAAGTTTACACTGAAGTTCCTGGGGTGATGATCATCTTTTACTGGCTCTAACAAAGGCTGAGCTTCTGACAACAGTCATCAACAGATTAAAAATGTATTGAAATTAAACCAGTTTGTTTATCTATGGGGCATTGTTGTTGGTTGTGCCGGCTCATATGTTTGCTTCTGGTAGCCTAAGGCTTTTTATAAACATTTTGATTTCTTAGGGTCCTGTTCTTGTGTGTGACCTAGATAAACTGAAGAATAGACCTTTACCTTTTTGTCTTCTTCTAATGCCCTTTCAATTACAAGAACAAGCATAGCTGTACTAGCATTTTAAGAGTTTCATATCCATTTAAAAAAACCTAAAGAAAAAAAAATAAATTTCACTCCAGCATAGCTATTAATGCATTTCCTGGTATTTTTTTTTTTTTTTTCAAATATTTTATCAACATAGAGCAGAGACAACGGCCCATATGCTATTAACTATTTTTCCTGAGTTTTCTCCTAGGTGATATTTTCAAACTTACCAATAAAATGGCATTTAAATCACCAGCTATCAAGAAAATACTCAAAATAATTTTGATAATACCTTTTCACCTACTTTTCTGTACTTTTTGAATTGCAGCGTGCTGAAAAATTATTTTAAATAGAAGATGAAAAATTATCTCCTAGGAGAAAATTCAGGAGGAAAAGCTAATTGCATCAGACCCAATGTGTTTTGAACATATTTGTTTACAGTATAATGTGTTAACAGTATCACTACCGCTACCCCTTTATAAACCAAACTATTTCATAAAATTACAAAAGAGATAACCTCTCTCCTAACCTGCAGCTCTTCATTAATCCACTAAGTGAATGGCATTGATGTTGTTAGTTGCAGATCAATAAGCTAGCTGCCATGTCAGTGGACTAACTGGCAGCGGATTGGTTAGCAGCTGGTGATTTATTTATTTTTATCACAATCGTTTTATTATTTTCAATATTAAAGTGAACAAATCCATACAAAACATATATACATATGTACAATATAGTACAATGTGCTATACATAAGGTACATCAACGTCTGCAACAGCAGAGATTTAACATAAAATTAACATGGGTGCCGGCGGCACAAGGCATCATAAACAGTATAATGATAGCCACCACACAGTTTTGGTGGCCCAATAGCTCTCGACTAAAAGTACCCCATTTCCAATAAAATAGTCTGGAATAGCTAAAATACTAACTCATTCCGGAGATAGGTATACCCAGACTCACATAGTCTCTTGGCTGAAAGCTTCAGGAATAGCTAGGTAAATGGGACAGAACCATTTAAAGGAAAGAAGTAGAAAGAAGGAGGAATAAAAAAGAAGGGAATTAGGGAATGAAGAACCATTCGCTACTCCATTGCCCCCCCCCCCCCCCCCCGCCCCAAGAGTATATACGTATTGGGTCAAACATTGGTAAGGGAAGTTGGAAGCCAGTGTGAATAGTAGGTAAAATACGGCTTCCACACTTTTTCAAATTGTTGGAGCGAGTCACCTAAAATGGCTTTCATCTTCTCGAAACAGAGTGCATGGCTAAGTTTAGTTTTAAATGAGCTAAAAAGAAGCAAAGGAGTTTTCCAGGAGGCCGCTATCACTCTTTTAGCGGCTAGGCATATGTGCATTAGTAGTTTATGCTGGGATTTTGTGAGTTCAGGAGGCTTTAATCCCAGGAGGGCTACCTCTGGGAGCTTAGGCACTTGCGTTCGGATGCTGATGTATATTACTTGGTAGACTGATCCAGAATCTGCGCACTCTCGGACAAGACCACCACACGTGTAAAAAGGTACCCCGTTGGCCGCATTCTCTATAAAATAACCCTTTGTTTGTTGGGCAAAATTTCTCGATACGATCCGGAGTCAGGTACCATCGCAAGAGTACTTTATATTGGGTCTCCACTAGAGAAAAGCTTATAGAAGGCTGGGGGTATCTCTCCACACGTGCCGCAAGTCTTCTATATCAAAAGTGTTATTAAGATCTTTCTCCCATCTTAAGATATATTGTGGTTTAGACAAATTTGAGGGTGAGATTGCGTTTTTATATAGTAGTGAGATAAGACCTGGGGAACCTGGGCTCGTGGTGCAGACATGATCAAAGCATGTTCTAGTAAGAAGCGAGTTGCAAGATCTAATGTGCTTATTAATGAAATGGGAGATCTGAAGGAAGCGGAAGAGCTCTGTATTTGGTATTTGTTTATGTTCTTTGAGGGAGGAGAATGATTTAAGGGCTACGTCATTTACTAAACTGTAAGTTGTTGTTAGACCATTTAGCCGCCACCAGTTAAAGGTGGGTGCACTGAACAATCCGGGAAGGAAATCTGGATGACCTAAAAATGATAAGTGGTAGGTGAGGAGAAATTAGTTTATCCTTAGTTTTAGTCTGGCTCCACAACCGCAAGGAGTGCGTTATTATTGGATTCTTGATATTTTTGCACTGGGCTGATGTGAGCCAGAGTAGGATGCGGATTGACACAGGCATACATAGAGAGCTCTCTATTTCGCACCATAGTGGAACATGCTTTTCTTCATGCCATAAAGTTAATTGTGCGATTTGGGCTGACTTGTAATAAGCTAATAAATTGGGTACCCCCAGACCGCCATCCGAACGCAATCTATATAGAGTCTCCCTAGAAACTCTGGGTCCAGAACTTTTCCAGATAAAAGAACGCAAAATTGTTTGCACTTTTTTTAGGAAAAGGCGGGGTATAGGGATTGCAGCTGGTGATTTTTATTTGCTAACATGGTTTCCATTTCCTAATAAATGGAGTAGGAGAATGTTTCAGTCATCTATATTGTAAACTTAGTTGTATGAGTCTAGTTCATTGTGATTGTTCTTAGGCAATGCCAGCTAAAGTTATCATTTAAACTTGGAGTTCCCTTTATATCACATAATATATCCTTCTAAGTGAACAATTGTCATGTTTGAGGATTTATATATTTTTCTGAAACTAGTGTGTGTTGCATTGTTTTTTATTCTGTAAGTGTTGGTTTAACCACTTCCCGACCGCCTAACGCACAGGGGCGGCCGGGAAGTGGAGCCCTTAAGGACCGGCTCACCCACAGAGGCGGCGGTCCTTGTAAGGGCATGGGCGGAGCGATCGCGTCATCCATGACGCGATCCTCCGCCGGCGCCTGTCACCGCTGGCCCGCCGCAATATCCCGCCGGCTATACGGATGTTAACCCCGCGATCGCCGCATACAAAGTGTATAATACACTTTGTAATGTTTACAAAGTGTATTATACAGGCTGCCTCCTGCCCTGGTGGTCCCAGTGTCCGAGGGACCACCAGGGCAGGCTGCAGCCACCCTAGTCTGCACCCAAGCACACTGATTTCTCCCCCCCCCCTGCCCCAGATCGCCCACAGCACCCCTCAGACCCCCCCCCCTGCCCACCCCCCAGACCCCTGTTTGCACCCAATCACCCCCCTAATCACCCATCAATCACTCCCTGTCACGCTATTTTTTTTTTATCTCCCCCCCTGCCCACTGCCCCCTCCTGATCACCCCCCCACCCCTCAGATTCTCCCCAGACCCCCCCCCCTGTGTACTGTATGCATCTATCCCCCCTGATCACCTGTCAATCACCCATCAATCACCCCCTGTCACTGCCACCCATCAATCACCCCCTGGCACTGCCACCCATCAATCACCCCCTGTCACTGCCACTCATCAATCAGCCCCTAACCTGCCCCTTGCCGGCAATCTGATCACCCACTCACACCAATAGTTCGCCCGCAGATCCGACGTCAGATCACCTCCCAAGGTCAGTGTTTATATCTGTTCTCTACCCTAAACACCCACTAATTACCCATCAATCACCCCCTGTCACTGCTACCTATCAGATTAGACCCCTATCTGCCCCTAGGGCACTCAATCACCCACCCACACCCTCAGAATGCCCTCAGGCCCCAGCCCTGATCACCTCGCCAGTGCATTGCTTGCATCTATTCCCCCCTCTAATCACACCTTGAGACACCCATCAATCACCTCCTGTCACCCCCTAGCACACCTACCCATCAGATTAGGCCCTAATTTGCCCCGTGTGGGCTCCTGATCACTCGGCCAAACCCTCAGATCCCCCTCAGACCCCCTTCCGATCACCTCCCCAGTGCATTGATTGCATCTATTTTCCCCTCTAACCACCCCCTGAGACACTCATCAATCACCTCCTGTCACCCCCCCTAGCACTCCTATCCATCAGATCAGGCCCAATACAACCTGTCATCTAAAAGGCCACCCTGCATATGACCGGTTCCACAAAATTCGCCCCCTCATAGACCACCTGTCATCAAAATTTGCAGATGCTTATACCCCTGAACAGTCATTTTGAGACATTTGGTTTCCAGACTACTCACGGTTTTGGGCCCGTAAAATGCCAGGGCGGTATAGGAACCCCAGAAACTGACCCCATTTTAGAAAAGACACCCCAATGTATTCTGTTAGGTGTATGACGAGTTCATAGAAGATTTTATTTTTTGTCAAAAGTTAGCGGAAATTGTTTTTTTTTTTTTTTCACAAAGTGTCATTTTTCACTAACTTGTGACAAAAAATAAAATCTTCTATGAACTCGCCATACACCTAACGGAATACCTTGGGGTGTCTTCTTTCTAAAATGCGGTCACTTGTGGGGTTCCTATACTGCCCTGGCATTTTAGGGGCCATAAACCGTGAGGAGTAGTCTAGAAAACAAATGCCTCAAAATGACCTGTGATTAGGACGTTGGGCCCCTTAGAGCACCTAGGCTGCAAAAAAGTGTCACACATGTGGTATCGCCGTACTCAGGAGAAGTAGTATAATGTGTTTTGGGGTGTATTTTTACACATACCTATGCTGGGTGGGAGAAATCTCTCTGTAAATGGACAATTGTGTGTAAAAAAAATCAAACAATTGTCATTTACAGAGGTATTTCTCGGTGGGAGAAATACCTCTGTAAATGACAATTGTTTGGGTGGCAGCATGGGTATGTGTAAAAATACACCCCAAAACACATGATACTACATCTCCCGAGTACGGCGATACCACATGATTGGCACTTTTTTGCAGCCTAACTGCGCTAAGGGGCCCAAAGTCCAATGAGTACCTTTAGGATTTCACAGGTCATTTTTGTTTCAAGACTACTCCTCACGGTTTAGGGCCCCTAAAATGCCAGGGCAGTATAGGATCCCCACAAATGACCCCATTCTAGAAAGAAGACACCCAAACGTATTCCGTTAGGAGTATGGTGAGTTCATAGAAGATTTTATTTTTTGTCACAAGTTAGCGGAAAATGACACTTTGTGAAAAAAAACAATTAAAATCAATTTCCGCTAACTTGTGACAAAAAAATAAAAACTTCTATGAACTCACCATACTCCTAACGGAATACCTTGGGGTGTCTTCTTTCTAAAATGGGGTCATTAGTGGGGTTCCTATACTGCCCTGGCATTTTAGGGTCCCTAAACCGTGAGGAGTAGTCTTGAAACAAAAATGACCTGTGAAATCCTAAAGGTACTCATTGGACTTTGGGCCCCTTAGCGCAGTTGGGCTGCAAAAAAGTGCCAATCATGTGGTATCGCCGTACTCGGGAGAAGTAGTATAATGTGTTTTGGGGTGTATTTTTACACATACCCATGCTGGGTGGGAGAAATACCTCTGTAAATGACAATCTTTTGATTTTTTAACACACAATTGTCCATTTACAGAGTTATTTCTCCCACCCAGCATGGGTATGTGTAAAAATACACCCCAAAACACATTGTACTACTTCTTCCGAGTACGGCGATACCACATGTGTGGCACTTTTTTGCACCCTAACTGCGCTAAGGGGCCCAAAGTCCAATGAGTACCTTTAGGATTTCACAGGTCATTTTGAGAAATTTCGTTTCAAGACTACTCCTCACGGTTTAGGGCCCCTAAAATGCCAGGACAGTATAGGAACCCCACAAATGACTCCATTTTAGAAAGAAGACACCCCAAGGTATTTTGTTAGTACGGTGAGTTCATAGAAGATTTTATTTTTTGTCACAAGTTAGCGGAAATTGATTTTTATTGGTTTTTTTCACAAAGTGTCATTTTCCGCTAACTTGTGACAAAAAATAAAATCTTCTATGAACTCACCGTACTACTAACGGAATACCTTGGGGTGTCCTCTTTCTAAAATGGGGTCATTTGTGGGGTTCCTTTACTGTCCTGGCATTTTAGGGGCCCTAAACCGTGAGGAGTAGTCTTGAAACGTAATTTCTCAAAATGACCTGTGAAATCCTAAAGGTACTCATTGGACTTTGGGCCCCTTAGCGCAGTTAGGGTGCAAAAAAGTGCCACACATGTGGTATCGCCGTACTCAGGAGAAGTAGTATAATGTGTTTTGGGGTGCATTTTTACACATACCCATGCTTAGTGGGAGAAAGATCTCTGTAAATGGACAATTGTGTGTAAAAAAAAATTAAAAAATTGTCATTTACAGAGATATTTCTCCCACCCAGCATGGGTATGTGTAAAAATACACCCCAAAACACATTATACTACTTCTCCTGAGTACGGCAATACCACATGTGTGGCACTTTTTTGCAGTCTAACTGCGCTAAGGGGCCCAAAGTCCAATGAGCACCTTTAGGCTTTACAAATTAGCACCCCCCCAAAATGCGAGGACAGTAAACACACCCCACAAATGACCCCATTTTGGAAAGTAGACACTTCAAGGTATTCAGAGAGGGGCATGGTGAGTCCGTGGCAGATTTCATTTTTTTTTGTCGCAAGTTAGAAGAAATGGAAACTTTTTTTTTTTCTTTTTCTTTTTTGTCACAAAGTGTCATTTTCCGCTTACTTGTGACAAATAATATCTTCTATGAACTCACTATGCCTCTCAGTAATTACTTTGGGATGTCTTCTTTCCAAAATGGGGTCATTTGGGGGGTATTTATACTATCCTGGAATTCTAGCCCCTCATGAAACATGACAGGGGGTCAGAAAAGTCATAGATGCTTGAAAATGGGAAAATTCACTTTTTGCACCATAGTTTGTAAACGCTATAACTTTTACCCAAACCAATAAATATACACTGAATGGGGTTTTTTTTTATCCAAAACATGTTTGTCCACATTTTTCGCGCTGCATGTATACAGAAATTTTACTTTATTTGAAAAATGTCAGCACAGAAAGTTAAAATCATTTTTTTGCCAAAATTCATGTCTTTTTTGATGAATATAATAAAAAGTAAAAATCGCAGGAGCAATCAAATAGCACCAAAAGAAAGCTTTATTAGTGACAAGAAAAGGAGCCAAAATTCATTTAGGTGGTAGGTTGTATGAGCGAGCAATAAACCGTGAAAGCTGCAGTGGTCTGAATGGAAAAAAAGTGGCCGGTCCTTAAGGGGTAGAAAGCCCTAGGTCCTCAAGTGGTTAAGGCTTCTGAGTTGTGCTCAGTGTAGCACTCTGTGACAGCCAAGGAATAAACAATGTCACAATGTCTTGCATGTCGAAGTTTTAAATCCCTCTGGAAAGACCTGAGGCACTTTAAACTACTTGTCCAAGTAATTTACTATGTACCCAATATGAATCTATTTTTTTTCCTTCACAGCTTCCTACAAAGACCAGGTCTGTTCTTTGTGGCATCTGCCATCTTGAGGTCTGTCTGATTCTATAGTAGCCCGTTATATCTAACTTAATGCTCTTGCCATATAATATAACTCTAGGGGCTGTGTTACAGTCCCACCTGGGACACTATCCTCAAAAGGTTTGGGATGTTTTTCTACAGTCTCTGGATAAATTCTCTCTAGTTTTCTTTCAGAACGTAAAGAGGAACTTTACTGAAATATAGTGTAATGCCTGGCAAATCTGCTTTTTTCCTTCAACAACATACTGATACATTGAAGGATCACGATCGCAAAAAACACATACGTACAAATTGTACTTTAAAATTGTCCCAGAGTAAAATGCACTAAATTATGTTATTTCTATGTCACGGTCACTTACAGTAGGTAGTAAGAATCTAACGGGTTATGGAGTAGTCCATCTTCTTATATGAGATGCTCATGTTTTTCTTTATTTTCAAAAGCACTTAGTGAATGGTAGTTGCTCAGTCCTACTGCCAAAGTAATGTTCAAGTGAGTAGTGAAACCCAGCTGGCATTTTTGTACAGATCCTTTCCAATGAGGACTTTTGAGAAGAATAAAGGAAACTGTAAGAACCCCCCATGAGGAGATGGAATAGTCCAAACCAGTCAGGTTTGTCACTTTTTTACTGCCTACTATAAGTGACAGCAACTTATAGTCATTTATAGTGCATTTAATTCTGGGAAAAATGTAACTCTTGTCTATCAATTGTTTTGTGAATGTGGTGCTTTAACCTGATTCACAACCCCAAAAATTAAGGTTATAGGGCAGATTTATCAAAGGGAAAAGAAAACTGGAGCAGAACTGGTACTAAAATGGTGCAGATGCCCGGGAAAAGGTTTCTGCCTGGTGATTCTGGCTAATTGCTCCACTTCTGCACCTATTTTACACCAGATTTTCTCAAATGTTGATTGCACTTATTTTGATACATTTACTGCTATTAGTATAGTAAGGTACTCTGTAAAGCTCTGATATAAGTAGCAGAGCTATATCCTTGTATAAAATAATTAATTTGCCATTTTTAGGGCTGACTGCTCACTTCCAACAGTACAAAGGAGGAAAGGGAGACTGCTACACTCACGTGTGTTGCCCAAATGGCAGCAGGGAAATCGGATGCCAAAAGTCCAGAAGTAATCATAAAAGTCCCACTGCACCAGATAGTAGGGTGAAGTAGAAAATCTTTATTCTTTAATCCATATCAGTGTTACAGATAAAAGCTCACGCATATCGGAGCAATGGATGGCTCCTTAATCAAAGATCACTTCCAACGCAGGAGGCTTCGGAAGTCTTTGGGAGCCCGTAGTGCACATGCGCAAGTGTGCTCTCTCACACACTTGTGCATGTGCAGTATGGAGCCGCCCATCTTCAGGAGCACTTGAGCACTCCTGAAGACTTCTGAAACCTCCAGCAGTAGGAGATTTGAACGGGGGAGCCAGCGCTGGAACGAGGTATCGTAAGAGGATCCGGAAAGGCTGTATAGGACCCAGAGCCTCCCCTTTCCTTAGGTAAGTATCTGTTCTTTTTTTTTTTATATTTTTAGCTTGAGACTCCCATTAACAGTGACATTGAAGCATACTTATCATTGACTGAATGACCGAATAACGTGCGGTGCAACTTTTCTGTTCCATTGCATTCCTGCTTTTAGAGAGCACACAACACTCACTGTGAATGAAACCTTAGCCAATAGTAGATCTTATTGTGCCAACCACTAATTTTTATTACTCTGTAGTGCTTGATGAATGTGAATCTTTTGAAACTATGGTCCTGATGCACGAAGGGTTAGAATATTTGCTAAGCGCAGGTAGCATATATCAATTTTCCCTGTACTAATGCCAAGGGAACAATGTATGTTATGCAGGTTTCCAGCGACATAGCTAAGGAGCTGTGGGCCCCGATGCAAGTTTTACAATGGGGCCCCCCAAGCACTCTATACATAACAATTGATACGGCGCACCAAAACCTGCCAATGGCAACTACAGTGTCAGAGGTACAATAAGGGGATGGGAAACAGTTTAATGATTACCACAATTCAAAGTATCTGTAGGAGTAATTATTATGAGCACAGGACCAATAGAGAGCTAATACTGTAGTTGAGGGGGGGCCCAAGGGCCCAGATGCGGTCGCAACCGCTGCAACCCCTATTGCTACGCGCCTGCATGTTTCACAAACGGCGTAGTGTGCGCTGCTCCCCTGCCATTATTTCCAGTAAAATTCACTGATTAAACTGAGGTTTGTATAAAATGTAGATTTTATGTAGGTTTTTTTATATGTTTTATATGGAACTTTTATGTTGGTTTAGAATTACCGTATATACTCACATACAAGCCGAATTTTTGACCCCCAAAAAGGGGGCCAAAAGTTGGGGGTTCGGCTTGTATGCGAGTCATGGTGGTCCGCGGGTCCCCCCCTCCGCTGGTCCGCGGGTCCCCCGCTCCCCCCATGGCCGCCGCCGCTGCTATTACCTGTCCGCATCTTCTATTTCAGTCTCCGTGCTTGTAAACATTCAGAGCAGCGCGCCCGGCGCTGCTACTGTGACGAGGCAGGAGGCAGGAAAGAGCGCGGCTTCCTGTTACTATGGGAACCGCTCTTTCCTGGCTCACCGCTCGTCACAGTAGCAGCGCCGGGCGCGCTGCTCTGAATGTTTACAAGAACGGAGACTGAAATAGAAGATGCGGACAGGTAATAGCAGCGGCGGCGGCCATGGGGAGCAGGGACTGTACTGGCTAAACTGGGGCACTTAACTAGCTTTACTGAGCGCTATACTGGCTAAACTGGGGCACTTTACTAGCTATACTGAGCACTATACTAGCTAAACTGGGGCACTATACTAGCTATACTGAGCACTATACTAGCTAAACTGGGGCACTATACTAGCTATACTGAGCACTATACTAGCTATACTGAGCACTATACTGAGCACTATACTAGCTAAACTGGGGCACTTTACTAGCTATACTGAGCACTATACTAGCTAAACTGGGGCACTATACTAGCTATACTGAGCACTATACTAGCTATACTGAGCACTATACTAGCTAAACTGGGGCACTTTACTAGCTATACTGAGCACTATACTAGCTATACTGAGCACTATACTAGCTAAACTGGGGCACTTTACTAGCTATACTGAGCACTATACTAGCTATACTGGGCACTATACTAGCTAAACTGGGGCACTTTACTAGCTATACTGAGCACTATACTAGCTATACTAAGCACTATACTAGCTAAACTGGGGCACTATACTAGCTATACTGAGCACTATACTAGCTATACTGAGCACTATACTAGCTATACTGAGCACTATACTAGCTAAACTGGGGCACTTTACTAGCTATACTGAGCACTATACTAGCTGTACTGGGCACTATACTAGCTAAACTGGGGCACTTTACTAGCTATACTGAGCACTATACTAGCTATACTGAGCACTATACTAGCTATACTGGGCACTATACTAGCTATACTGGGGCACTACCTACCCATACTGGACACTTTACTAGCTATACTGGGACACACTCGGGGAATAAGGCGGCCAGCATTTCCTACCCCCGGCTTATATGGGGGTCAATCATTTTCCCCTGGTTTTTCAGGGAAAAGTTGGGGGGTCGGCTTATATGCGGGTCGGCTTATATGCGAGTATATACGGTATTACCTGAAATATTTTGTTCAGATAAAATTTACCTTTTCCACAAAAAGGCTACAATTATTTTGCCGATGGTTGAAACAAAATGGGTTTTTAGTCAGTCTTGGTAAACGAGGGGAAAAATGTGTCCTGAGCAGTAAAAATTGTAATTTAAAATGAGCCTTCCAGCAATATTGCTTTTCCGAAATCCAATATTCTTGAAATTATGCGTAGTTCAAGAGTAAAATTGTTCACAAATTGGCTAAGTTGTGGAAATGATCCTTTTACTGAGTAGCTGTTCAGAAGTACGTTTCAAAAGTAGGAACCAAACATGAGAAACGAGTCTGTAAAAGCGAGGGAAATGATACAGGATCATCATTTAGAAAGCAAACAGATATCTTGACAGTCCTTTGAAATAAATGTAATGCATTCTAGTATAGGGCCATGTTAACAAGAGCCATCCCTTTAGCATGAGACCATCCAAGGGAATATTTAAGGAAAGCATTTTTGTACACATCACACGCTTTATGCCTTGCACCCCAAGCGCTTGCATCTGGTGTTAAAATGCTCCAGCTGTGTAAGTTAACATCTGTGAGTAATGTTACATGTTTCTGTAGATAGCTTGAGAACAACTCAATTTCTGAAAACCTATTTGGTCATGTAAGCATTTGTTTTACCAGATGACCTGATTATTATTATTATATTTTATTTACGATGTACTAACATTACATAGAGCTGCATGATTAAATGAGAAGTTTAGACTATGACTCGGAGAAGAGGATCCTGCCCAAATGAGCTTACTTCCTAAAAGGAATGGAATAGAGGATAAAAAAGTAAAGCAACTGGGACTGTGGTTAATAACTATTAAATGAGGAAATATGGGTAAATTATATTGAAGAGCTTGGTATTGAGAGCTTTTTTGCATGTGTTAAATTTGAGTGCTGGGTGAAAAGTCTAATGGTGGGAATTTCAGAGAGTGGAGCTGCTTGGAGTAGTGCACAGGGAGAGGTTATAAATTATGACATTAGTAAGTTGCTGGGGTAAGGCAGTTAGGGGTGTAAGTGGGACAGAAGCTGTAAACTAAGTGTTGTGTACTTGTATTCATGTGTTCAAAAAGTGTACTTACCTAAAGAAAGGAAAGCATCCGGATCCTATTGAGGATTCCCTCCCTGCTCTGATGTCCCTTATCGCAGAGCATGGCCCCCCAGAAGATTAGAAACAAGGCATTGCTGACAGAAGTGGACACAACTGCTTTAGTGGGCTCAGGCCCTGATTGTCAATTGCAACTGTAGAATAGTGGTAACTGTTAGCACAGCATTCAAGCAAAGATCCGCACACAATTCGTTTACTATCAGAATAAGAAGGGTGTAACAGTTTTTGTACCACGTACTGTACTTCACATGACTGTATCTTAAAAATAGGGTAAAATTAATAATTCTAATATATTTCATTATAGATTGTATGCCAATCAATGTATTATGTTATGCACCAATTAATTACATTTGAAAACTTGTTTGGTGTTCCAGTTGTGCCTGTGTGTAATATTTGCATGGCGATTTTGCGTTATTTTTACACTTGCTGCTTAATTTTATTTGTATTAACAATTACTTAAAGCAATATAAAAAAATTACCACCATGCTAAAAACCATGGAAAGTTGGTGTTAACATTGACAAAGTGTGTAATAACCTGGTGACACAACATAAGGCCGGTTTGTGCTTCAACCCCATAGATTTATGAGATATTTTTTAGGTGATATGAAATAAATAATACATTTATTTCCAGAGGTGAATTATGGACTGTTGTGTTGCAGATATGGGGACAGGACACACCACGTAAAACTGAAATGTAAGCAGAATACATAATATAAATCACACTTATTATAAAAATTGTGCAAGGACAACAATATGTGCAAGGACAACATATCGAATGTTAAAACTGAACTTTGTTTTATGAAAAAATATTCTCCTCATGCCAGAAACAGTTAGGACAATAACACTGTTTAAAAAAAGATGAAGAATACTAGCAAACATCTAGGGGACTAACTCACAATTTAGGTTGAATGGTAACAGATCAATATGATTCGGATAAAAAGTGCACCCCAGAGAGACTTCAGAAATCAAGATGGGTAAGGGCTCACCGTGCTGTGAAACGTGCAGGCAAATAGCACAACACTATCAGAATAATGTTTCTCATCCATACAATTCCAAAGAACATGAGGATTTCATCATGCACAGTACATAACACACTTAAAAGATTTAGCATCTAACAAAATCTCTCTGCAAGGGGACAAGGCTGAAAGCCAATATTGGATAGTGATGATTCTGGGTCCATTCATATCCACCCAGAGGTTTTTGCATTAATTTTCCTTCAGTTGCATCCATTATTATAAAAAATATCTCCAATATTCATAATGGCTGCGACATATGGGCAGATCTCATTACACCAGTCTATGCATTAAATCAGTGGACGTTTCAGACATGCGAAAAACAATTAGTTGAATAAACTATGCAACATCTTTAGGATGTTAAAAACTTTAGGGTACTGTTCAACATAGTCTTCAATCCAGTATTTCTTTGGTCAGCGGTGATGATTATGTTCAAACTCATTTAATACCTTAACCCTGACTGTTTACTATATATATATATATATATATATAATATATATATATATATATATATATATATATATATTGCAAAAGTTTGGGCAACCTTGTTAATCGTCATGAATTTCCTGTATAAAAATATAGGAGACACACAGTGATAATTGAGAAGTGAAATGAAGTTTATTGGATTTACAGAAAGTGTGCAATAATTGTTAAAATAAAATTAGGCAGGTGCATAAATTTGAGCACCCGAAAAAATAAATTAATCAATATTTAGTAGATCCTCCTTTTGCAGAAATTACAGCCTCTAAACGTTTCCTGTAGTTTCCAATGAGAGTATGGATTCTGGTAGAAGGTATTTTGGACCATTCCTCTTTACAAAACATCTCTAGTTCATTCAGGTTTGATGGCTTCTGAGCATGGAGAGCTCTCTTTAACTCGCACCGCAGATTTTGAATTATATTCAGGTCTGGGGACTGAGATGACCATTCCAGAACGTTGTACTTGTTCCTCTGCATGAATGCCTTAGTAGATTTTGAGCAGTGTTTAAAGTCGTTGTCTCGTTGAAAGATCCAGCCCCGGCGCAGCTTCAGATTTGTCACAGATTCCTGAACATTGGTCTCCAGAATCTGCTGATACTGAGTGGAATCCATGCCTCACTCAACTTTGACAAGATTCCCATTCCCTGCACTGCCAACACAGCCCCACAGCATGATGGAGCCACCACCATATTTTACGGTAGGTATCAGGTTTTTTTCTTGGAATGCTGTGTTTTTTTTCTCCATGCCTAACGTCCCTTGTTATGCCCAAATAATTAAATTTTTGTTTCATCAGTCCACAGCACCTAATTCTAAAATGAAGCTGGCCTGTCCAAATGTGCTTTAGCATACCTCAAGCAGCCCTGTTTGTGCTGTGGGTGGTGAAAAGGCTTCTTCTGCATCACTCTCGCATACAGCATCTCCTTGTGTAAGTGCGCCAAAAGGTTGAACGATGCACAGTGACTCCATCTGCAGCAAGATGGTATTGAAGGTCTTTGGTGCTGGTCTGTGGGTTGACTCTGACTGTTCTCACCATTCGTCGTTTCAGTCTATCTGAGATTTCTCTTGGTCTGCCACTTCGAGCCTTAACATCAACTGAGCCTGTGGTGTTCCATTTCCTCAATCTGTTCCTAACTGTGGAAACAGACAGCTGAAATCCCTGAGACCGTTTTCTGTATCCTTCCCCTAAACCATGATGGTGAACAATCTTTGTCTTTAGGTCTTTTGAGAGTTGTTTTGAGACCCCCATGTTGCTACTCTTTAGAGAAAATTAAGAGGAGGGAAACTTACAATTAATCCCCTTAAATACTATTTCTCATAATTGGGTTCACCTCTGTATGTAGGTCAGGGATTACTGAGCTTACCAAGCCAATTTGAGTTCCAATAATTAGTTCTAAAGGTTTTGGAATCAATAAAATTACAAATTTATGCACCTGCCTAATTTTATTTTAACAATTATTGAGCACTTTCTGTAAATACAATACACTTCATTTCACTTCTCAAGTATTACTGTGTGTGTCTCTTATATGATATATTTAACTGAGATTTTTTTTATCGTAGCAACCAACGATTTATACAGGAAATGACGATTAACAAGGTTGCCCAAACTTTCGCATCCCACTGTATACATATTGGATTCTATGGAAAATGATAAACTAGTATGCAGGTGCACAAATCTTGTGGTGTTTGGCCTAGTGCTATTGTGTAACACATGATTAGTTCAATGCTTTTTGTAGAGCACTGTGGAAAATGTTTCAGTGCCATATAAATATGTTAAGTAAATAAACCTAGTGTGCGTGTACAATTATCTTGTTTTCAGTTCAGGCCATCTCTGGCCTGAAACATGGGCTCTTCTTTTAAGCTAGAAGTGTTCTGTTGCTATGGAAACCTCTAGCAGTTTATCATCACAAAAACTGCTCATGGATTTTTCAAATAGTCTAGCCATCATCTAATTCTCTGTAGTAATATATTGTATATCAGTATTAATCATTTTCTAGCTACTTGGTGACCTTTGAACAAACACAATGCAATATTTACTAGGTAAAACATTTGCTTACAATGTTAAGAAAGACTAGTCATTAATAGCTGGATCACACTGAATATTATTTTACAATATTAAAGATATTGCTATAATTCAACTTTAAAGAGGCACTATTAATTAGTCAGAATACCCATTTTTATAGTAATTTTCCTGGTTTTCACATAAGAAACACTTCCTATATCTATGGTATATATTGCTGATGCTTAGCTATGCAGAATTCTCAGAAAGAAACATTCCACAGAGCTGCACCTGACAGGACTAGAGATATTGCCACCTGTGATATATTTTAGAATGTAAATCATTTTGAGGAAAGATATTATAATGGGCAAACAGTGACTAATTTAGAAATGAATATTGTAAAAATAAATAAGCAATTCTATTCATTGTGTTATTTTCCCTACAGTTCCGCTTTTAAGTGAGAAACTGTGGTTTCGCATTATACATCACGCTTAAATACCGTATGTAAATCTCTTTATTCCCCTGAGAGCCAGACAGGTGTTGGTTTGCTTCCTGGTGATCACAAACATCTCCCAGTATCTCGATGAGAGAGCCCAGGAGCCTAGTAGTGGTGCAGTATTGTTTGTAATAATTGAATATGTAAAATGTAAGTATTATACTCACAAGGATGGGTTGCAATGATCTGCAACCACCATTTAAGCTTACTGGAAATTAACAGTCACCGCTCAGGACTTATATCCAGCTCATGGTGACCCAGAACCACTAGGAAAGTATAAGAGGCTAAAAGATACCAAAAAGCCTCTAACTTAAAAGCATTGCTAAATTTAAATTTAATTTTACCTTTTTTTAAAGTGAAGGTATTTGTGACAATTCAGCTTTAAGTCTGCAACTGTGGTTTTCTATTATGCATCACTCCAAAATATGCAAATCATTTCTTTATACCCCTTAAAGTCAGGTACACACCAATGGTTCTGGATGTGTGCCTGACTTTCAGGACCATAAATGTTAGCTAGCTTGGATATTTTGAGGAAGAGGAATGATCTATACTGGTGTGTATGCATGTGGTCCGAACTGGGACAAGGTCCTCTCAATCCCAAGGCAGAGATGTTGTGTCCCTCACCAGCCTCCTGGGGGGGGGGGGGTAGTGATTGGGGGAAGGCTTTTGAGGAGGAGGACTGCCTGGGGTAAAAAGGAGTTTCTGTGCCTGGTGGTTTTGGTGGGAATGGTCTTGTAGCGGCGGCCTAAGAAGAGGAGGCTGTTAGAGAAGCCACCTCCAGGAGGGATCATGTGTAATCCTATTGGCCCTGGACCTCGTTCTAGATGTGTGGAGGAGGTCCGGGGGGGGGGGGGGGGGGGGCGCAGGGGTGACCCGATGATCCTCTTGGCTGCACTTATTACTCGCTGGAATCTGTGCTTGTCTCTTACATTTGCCCCAGAGTACCAAACAAGGATTGAGGAGCAAAGGACCGACTCAATAGTGGCTGTGTAGAACTTGGTGAGTAGCTCCTGCGGCATTCCAAACTTCCTCAGTTGCCTCAATAAGAACAGCCTTTGCTGGGCCTTCTTTTGGGTAATATAGCATAGTATGGATACAGAGGCACCAAAAGGATAAAATCTAAAAAGTTTAAAACATGAGGAGGCAGTGGTGGACAATGTGTTTGTCAAATACAACAAGTTCATCAGGCAATAAGAACGGATCAATAGCATATGTGGTCAGTAGAAGAGCCAGGCACCTCTGTCAGAGCCAGGCCAGAGGTGCCTGGCTCTTCTACTGACCACATATGCTATTGCTCTGTTGTTATTGCCTGATGAAGCAGGATCAATCCTGCAAAATGCATTGCATTGTCCCCCGGAGTATGTAAATTAACTTGTTGTATTTGACAAACACATTGGCGATTTTTGTGTCTGCTTGGAGAAGGTAAGTCCACCACTGCCTCCTTATGTTTAAAACTTTTTTTTTATTCTTTTATCCCTTTGGCGCCTCTGTATCCATACTATGCTATATTAAGTCCACCCCTGGTGAAGGGGTGTTATCCCCTTTTTTTCCTCACGTACGGAGAGTGACTTTCAATCCTGAGTGGGGTCAGGTCTAATCTCCCCACCTGCCTATACAGTGGTTGCCTTTGCAGTAACCCTGCTTTGTGAGTATAGCTTATTACTCTATCATACTTCATTTCAACTACCAGTACATATTACACTATATTTGGCTCTTGGTGTCCCTACTCTGTGTTCTTTTGGGTAATGATGTTATTTACATCCCATCTCAACCTTTTGGTGATGGTGGTACCCGGGAGCGGAGTGCTGTGTACCCTGAAGACCTAAATTACTTAATTGGAAACCGGGCTGGGTGGTTGTGCATTCTTTCTGAAGTCCATGATCAGTTTTACAGTTTTTGCTGTATTTAGAACAAGTTTATTATCCTTACACCACTTGCAGACCCACTCAGTTTTGCTGCAATATTTATGCTCCCTGTATTTGACAATGAGGCCAAGGCTGGAGATATCATTTGCAATCTTGATGACCTTGACCGTGTCAGCAGATGAAGTGCACCGTTTGTGTGCAGGGAAAAAAAAATCGGGGAAAGTACACCTTGCGGTTCGCCTGTGTTGGTGGCTCTAACACTGGAGAAGCAGCTGCTGATTTTAACTAGCTGTCTCCTGTTGTTAAGGAAGTCTTTGATCCAGGCGCAAAGAGTGGGGCCAACACCAAGTTGTACTAGGTTATCATGCAGGATGTTTGGGCAGATGGTGTTGAAAGCAAACTGAAGTCTAGGAGGAGGATCTTGGCATAGGTGTTACGTCTGTCCAGATGATCTGTGATGTGTTCCAGACTGATATTAATGGCGTTCTCTACAGACCGGTTTGCCCTGTACGCAAACTGGAGAGGATCTAGTAGAGTGGCGGTGTGGCTCTTCAGATAAGAGAAAACCAGTCTTTCGAAGGTTTTCATGATAATTGGGGTTAAGGCAACAAGTCTGTAATTGTTTGGATCTGTGACTCCTGGCTTCTTGGGGACTGGGATAATGACAGATTTTTTTAAAGCAGGAGGGAACTTTGCCCAATAAGGGCCCTTTTCCACTAGCGGCGTTTGCGATGCTGAATCGCAAACCGCTAGTGATTTTGAAATCGCTACGGTTTGCTTTTTAACATAGGAATCGCGGTAGGTAATTTCCACTACCGCGATTCGTTTTTGACTCAAACGCGATCGCACCGCGGAGCGATCTTTGCCGCGATTTTGCTATGCAGTGCATTGCATAGCAAAATCGTGAACGCAATCGCCGGGAAGTTTCCTGCACTTGCGATTCAGCAATCGCTAGCGTTTAGCACGAACGCTAGCGATTGCTAGTGGAAAAGGGCCCTAACAGTGATTTCTTGAAGATGGAGGTGAGGACCGGGGCGAGCTGGCTTGCACAGGTTTTCAAGCAGATTGTAGAAGATTAAAAGGGCTGCTTATTACTATGCATTGAGCTAGATTGCTGCTATTGTTTCACATTATAGCCCTATCTTCCTTTAACTGTACACAATTTTTGCTTTCTGCTGCCTTTTAGTGGAGCTTATTATACCAGGTTCCAAGTGGAGCATACTGTAGTATGCCAAACACTGAGCAATACTGCTGCTATTTTACACACTATAGCCTTAAAGCGGAATATAACCCAGCATCATCTTTGCTCTAAAACATTATTTACAGCATATTAAATGCAACCAGCAGTTTTTTTTTTTACTAGACCAGCATTTGAAGGGTTACACACAGAGCTTGAAAGTTCAGTACAGTGAAATGTGGAAGCATCCGAACTTTAGATAATGTTATCTTGTGTTTACTTAAATGTATCAAGTGAGGAATGTGACATATTCTCTGACTGTGGAGAAGCAGCTCAACAAAGACATAGTCAACGCATGTCTTGCCTTCACTACATAATGAATAAAACCAGTTATTAATAAAATGCAAAGTCAGCTCACAAAGTAAAAAACGGTACTTTTGGGAACCTATAATATCTAAATGAATAATATTTATGCACAAATGCAAATATGATAACCGTATGGCATATAAAAAGTAGGAAAACATGCTTTTATTGAATATTATGTCAGGGTTTTAAACCACTTTAATTACAATGAACTGACTGTTATTGCTTTATGCTGCCTGTCAGTAGAGCGCAACGTAGTGCTACATTATTTGCAATAACACTATATTACAATACACAAAGCACTGAGAAGAGCACAAATTACTGTCTGTGTATTTGTTTATATAGACTATACACCTCTTGCAGTAAATAGAAATTTTCCCACACCAGCACAAGAGTGGCTGTGAAACCATTAATGTACACTATTACTCTGCCCAAAGGGGTGGGTTCCATTTATTTATTGTGTCACTTGTCATTACCTCTCTGTCCGGTTTAAAAAAAAAAAAAAAAATAGAACTTAAAGGGAAGGTTCAGGGTGGCTGTTAAAAAAATAAAAATGCCCATCCACTTACCTGGGGCTTCCTCCAGCCCGTGGCAGCCAGGACGTACCCTCGGCGCCGCTCCGCAGGCTCCCGGTCCCCTCCGGTGGCCGACCCGACCTGGCCAGGCCGGCTGCCAGGTCGGGCTCTTCTGCGTTTCAAAATGCGCCTCACGGGGGCGCGCTGACGTCATCGGACGTCCTCCGGGCTGTACTGCGCAGGAGCAGTACAGCCCGGAGGACGTCCCATCAACTTGGTTTCTCTATTGCAGTTGTGCACCTCTGCACCCTTATGCAGGCATTGTTACTGAGAGTTCTGAAACCAGTACAAAATATATCTTGTCTTCAGAATGCCGAGGGGTTGGGGGGGGGGGGGGGGGGTAGAGGGTGGTATCCTGATTCAAAATGTCTTGCTTTTACAGATGGCTAACACGGTAAAATATTGTTTCCTAAATCTATATATATTGCTGTATATTGAATGTAACTCTGGCTTCCCAGGCTAGGCTAAACACTTGTATGGGCTGGAAAAAGTTAGTAGACATTGGAGAGGAGGGAATATGGTAAGGGAAATCTCAAAGAGAGAAACCTGGTTGATTCACCATATGGGGTCCCTAAGACCAGGAGGGCTCAATGTTGACATAGATTTTAGTGTGCTTTTTGAGTAATGATTAAGAAACGTAAAGGTTTATGGCAAGTCTAATATCGAGAGTATATAAAGGAGAACATCGTCATGTTTAATTAGATGCGTAACCTTTAAGATATCCCATGGGACATGAATGGTCTTCTTTTGTGTTAGTATGATAGGGTGGCTCAAGAACAACGTACATCTAGTGTTTGAGCACCCTTAGTATCAGATTTAAAAATAATTGGGATGCTAATCCAATCTTTTTCATCTGCATTGTTGGCTATTTTAGAGTTAAAAATAAGGGGCATGCACAAAATAGAGTATTGGTTACATAGAGTGTGTATAAATAGAATAAGGTTAAAACCTTTTATATAAAGAGTTTAAGAGTATATAAATTCACTGTGTATGGGTTACTATGCGATTTAAAATTTATAGGTGTGTTTGGTATTATTAGCCAGAATGATGCAGATGGGAATGGGTTAAAAAATAATAGTATGATAAAGTGCTTTTTGATTAAAAACGAATGTTTTTTTTCTATACCACATTTTAATCCCACCATGTAAGGCTCTGCACCCATAAGTGGCTTTGATGCTGAAGGTTGGGTTTGCAGCATGATGAATTAACGGAGGGTAGCCTATCAGAGCTAAAGGGGGCGTGGCGTACTTGTTACTCAGTCATGCGCACTTTGGGCGTTCATGCGTAGGGTGAGGCGTAGAGATAACTTTGCGCATGCGCGGCGCCGATTGAAGCGTTGATGCATAAGATGGTAAGGTATGAACATAGTGCTCCCTTTGCGCATGTGCGGCACCGCGGATTACGTAGACGCCATTCCTCATCTCTGAAGCATAACTATAGTGTGCTGTGGTTGACTGAGGGGCATGGGGGGTGGCGAGTGGGAGGGGCGATATAACGTACTTAGGCCCTTACAATCCTCATTGGTACAAGCTCCTGATGAGACGCAACTAGTAGGGCGGGCCTACTGATAAGGAAGTAAGCGTGCGAGGTGGATGAACGCCAGGATGCTACGAGGCATGAGACGCTGATGCTGACAACAAGCCCAGCCTGGTGCCACCTCATGGGGGAGGGCCCAAAAAAACTCTCCTTATATACAAAGTCATGGACATGTGAGTGTGCATTTTTAATATTTTATTAAATATCTGGATGGTTTTACGCTATGGGAGCCTTGTGCTTTTATTCTGAGGTGTACGCTTTTTGAAGACTCTGCAAGATAAAGCAAGCTGTGGATCGTTAGAGGCTGGGGATCGCCTGAGAGTATCCCACAAGCGTATTAGACCCATCTCACAGGGGGTCTAGGGAAAAGGGTGAGTGCCCAGTCTTGAGGGTGCGGTGGAGGTGTATACACTGATACTACTGCAACAGAGGTTGTCCACGGTTTAAGCTTGAAGATACATATGGACTTGTTGCTTGTATTGAGTTAGAGGCAGAGTGCTGTGCATCTGTATGCAGAGACTTTCATTTTAAAGCTGCAGCGCGTTTTTATCATAGTAATTTTCTGTATATGTGTTTGTATCTAAACGCGCACCACCTTTTAGCATTTGTTAAGCTCAATAGATAAATACCAGCGCAGTGTTTATTAGATAATAGATCACAGGGAAGGCAGAGTTGCATTCAATATAAAGCAATAAAGAGATTTAGGAAACAGAGTGTCGTACCATGTTAGCCTTCAGTAAAAGCAAGACGTTTTGAATCAGGATATGTTGAAGGAAAATAACTTACTCAATGAGACTTCTCCAATATGTGCCAAAAACATAGAAATCTTTATTTACTCAGCTGAGGACTTTTTCACATGCCAGCATACAGAAACCGCAGCTAACACAGTTCAGCTCAGCAGCGAAAAAGTGACCCCTCCCTCCTGTGCTTCATCTTTTAAAACCTAATTAATATGATAAAATATGCCTCCCTCCGGGCAGTCTGTTCTGGTATGAGTCCAATCAGTTTTCATGTCAGGATGACTTAGACCTCCTTTATGGGCAGGATCACCTCTGTCCTTCAGAAGACTTCCTGTAATTTAACTTTCCCTTTCATGGAAGACAGAACAGATTCGTTTCTCCAGAATGACCTCAAGAATCCTGCCTCCAGAGTCTGGTTCAAACTGCCTTTTCCAAGGAATTCTTTCTTTTTTGTCCTCTAAAGGACAAGGGAGGGGTCGTTCTGAAATAGAGAGGCTTGAAAACAGTAACTGTATTCTACATACGCATTAATTTTGGTTACATTGTGTGATTCCTAAAACAATACTATAATCATATTCTTAAAGTGTCACTCTAGCACACTGGTCTGATTACATGAATGTGGTTCTTATAGCCACGTGAGAATATAAAGAATATACCATGTGATTAATTATAAATCTTAACACATTCTTTCCACATTTCCCTCCTGTTTATAATTAATACTGTGGGTTGTGGCTTGATTATATATATATATATATATATATATATATATATATATATATATATATATATATATATATGAAAATATTTACATTCACATTTCTGTGCTTATGCTTGCTTAAGCCTCGGTTATCTGCAAATGTGTCTCCACTACAGGGATTGGAGACTCAAGCAAACACAGCCTTCTATTCCCCTTTACTGCAAATGGGTATGCACTACAGCAAGTCAGGGCATAGAAGTGAAATGATCAAAAAAGAAAATCCGGCTCTGGCCGTGAGCTGGAATAATTGCCTCACACGTTGGCCTGGCCATCCCCCTCCAGCATGCCATCATAATCTCCTCCCTGATCACCATATGATTCTTCATCATGCTGTGCTAAGGCTGCATACATAGTAGTACTCATATGCTTATCCATCAATCTTGCAAAAAATGTTCTCAACATTGGGAAAATACAGCAGGCTAGCAGGAACAGGACCATAAGAACAGTTAGGAATGCGATACCAAAACTCTGAAAAAATGAGGTCCAGCTTCCAAACCAGTTCTGTAACCAGTCTGTTATTGAATTTGAAACACCTGAGTTTCGTTTTAGCTCTTCAGATAGGTATTTTAACTGCTGGAGAGCCACTGTCACTTTTCCATCAGGGGACGTATTATCTGGAATGTAGGTACAACATTGTTCCCCAAAAAATTCACATACACCCCCTTTTTCTGCCAACAGCATATCTAATGCAGTTCTATTCTGTAATGCTGTTAATGATGTTGCTTTCAGTTGTTCTGCCAAACCTTCGATAGCATCTCTAGTATAATTAACAAATCTTTGCTGATTGTAGTAAATATAATTAATGCAATCCACATTTTTGTTAACTGTTGGCCATAGGAAAATTGATTCAAAACCTGCAGCAATTTGGTTACTAGCCTTGAACTCATCTGGCACCCCTCTGGGGACCCCTATCGATACATATGGGTCCAAACTCCCTTTTGGTGCCTTTCTTTTACTCTGGTGTACCTTTTTATCCACCAAAATTTTGAAAGACTCATAGGGCAAAATCATCCAGACAGTGGCACACAACCCTTTCCATTCTGGTGGCAATGATGATTCTGCTTTGTTAGGTTCACAAGTCCACCAAGTATCTTCTAGCTGCCATTTTGTTCCTAAGCTCAACCCTTTATCATTTGTTTACCTCCAATTGATTCACACTTACAGTATCATACTCTGTATCATACATTCTAATTCAGACCCACTCGCCACTATTGGTACCAGAGCAATCTGCGGTCTAGCCGCTGCACATACAATACAGTCAGACACATTCATTTGGTTTGCAGTAAAAGTTGCCAAAGTAGTCCAAAGATTCTACCGGTCACTAGAACCTTGTTACTCGTCACGTCCATCTTGTTAATACTGTTCGGTGGGGATGGGTCAGTAGTCTCTTTGTCTATCCTATCGTTGCTGTTCAATGGAGGTCGTTCAGTCATTGTCATTGTCATTCCAGGGCTCTTCTTCTTCTTCTTTTACCTTTAAAATGCTATGGTTTTAACCCAACTTCCCCTATGTAGCCTTTCAGGTATCTGTTCCCCCTTTTTTATCTCCTTTTCACCACAGTTCAAGATAAAGAACTACACCTGTGCCTTAGGAAGAATCTTCTAATATCTTCCCACAGTCTTTGAGATTGTGGTCGCACTGAGGCTCAAGCAAATGTTCCCGTCGCCTCAGGATCTCAAATTTCCACCCCTCTTTTCCCCGTGGTGCTAACTATCAAGAACAGATTGGATATGGCTACTATTTTAAAAGGAAATGACCGTTAAGCACTCTTCTTGACCAAGATTCAAACAACATTTCTTTTATTTCCAAAACCACCGAAGCTTCATGTAAGTGTTCGTAGTAAGCTGTGGCTCTGGATCTTTAATTAATCTGGACTCGGAAGGCCCATGTGCGCCCTCTTACAATGGCTCAAATGTTCCCATGCAGTGTTATTTTAATTTAGCCACTATCCCTCCTGTTGACACATGTAAGAACTCATGTGTCATAACAACAATTCAATTGAACATAGTCAGTCAAAGGAAGGTTAGTAGGTCAGCAGTGTACAGGGCGACCTGAAAGTAAAGTCTTAGACTGCAAGTCAGCAGAGGGAGCTGTAGTTGTAGATGTCAGAACTGCCAAGTCGTTGCCACGGGATATGAGGGGACTGGGATGTTGCACACATGTGAATGGCCAGTGTTATGGGAGCCCGGAAAGCATCCATGCACTATAGAAACAATTCTGTGGGACGGGTGGGCTCCTCAGTCGCTGACCCCTAACCCTGCTGATGCCATTAAGCCGCAAACGTATGCATGATGGGAAAGCATACAGACTGTCGGTAAGAACAGTGGGGACTGAATCCCATATAACAGGCTGGCGTAGGGAAAGCGATAAAACACACAGCTTAAGCAAAGACGCAGAAAGAAGCTTATCTATTCTACGATGTTCTTCAGCTCACTACTGTAAGACCAGCTTAGTTGTCGGTTTATTCCCTCCTGTGCACATAGAACCTATACGCAAAGATTTGTTAATTCCTCTGCGGAAAAGTCACCGTGCAGATGCGGACAGGGAAAAACATCCTCTGGTCAGTAGACAACAAAGAAAACAAAGGTGCAGGGGGCCAGGGTGGTGCAGCTTTGGACAATGATACATAGGTACCCAAGCAAACTGGCTGTGCAGCATAGGCGAGGCGGAAGGGGGAGGGGGTGTTGTTGGATGGATGGATCTGGTGGGGTGGGGTGGGGTGTGGCTGGTGGCGGGCTCTTGGCAGAGAACTACAGTCATGCATCTCTCTCCGCAGTTCGTCATTAGACAAAGCATTGTGGTCAAAATGTTTCCATCAAAGTCATTTTACTTAACTTTTTCTAACATACCCATAAATGTAATCAGGTGACAATCAAACAGTCAATCAACCGATGACAATGACTCATATACCACAGCAATGCAGCAATCAATTGTTCCCAGAAAAAGGAAATCATCATATTTGTTCTTATAACTAAAAGTAATATTTGTGGTTTTTTTTTTTTTTTAATATCCCGCTTTCTGGGTTTCACAAAATATATATTTCTGTCAAACAAACCCCTTGTTTTGCTGCATGCATTCTTCCAAATCACTCTTTTCTGCCTGCACACACACAAAATCCACCATCTAGCTGGGTACAGTAGTCCATGAGGCTTCTTGCCCCCACTAGTGTTGGGCCGAACAGTTCGCCTGGCGAACCTCTCTGGGCCTCTTACTACTTCCGGGTCGCAATGACCCGGAGTAGTACGCCTGCGCTGCCCGGCGGAGCGCGTCCTAGATCGTGCTCCTGTTGCCGGGCACTCTCTGCGCATGAGCGTGACGTCACTCATGACGTCACGCACATGCGCAGAGAGTGCCCGGCAACGGGAGCGCGATCTAGGACGCGCTCCGCCGGGCAGCGCAGGCTTACTACTCCGGGTAATTGCGACTCGGAAGTAGTAAGAGGCCCATGGATTTAGAGATGTTCGCCGGCGAACGGTTCGGGAACCGTTCGCCACATCTCTAGCCCCCACCTCAGAAATGTGGGCGTAAACCATACTTTCACACAGATCCCAGGCAGAAACTCCACTCGAATTTTACAGAATTTAACATTACAAACACATTCCAAGTAACCGACATTCACAGACAGACAATTGCAGGCAGTAAGAATCGCTTTTAAATCTCCAATCTTCAGGCAAAACATCAGACAAACAGATTATAAAACTTTTACAGACATTTCTGTCCTGCTGGAACCACACAAACAACAAGCAAACAAACAGCAGCTCATAACTTGTACTGGTGGGGAAATCTCTCCTGTAACCCCCTCCCCTTCTTTTGTTTGTTTCTTATACCTCCCAGGGGCTATGGTGGTTAGATCTCAGAGCTCCTGAATTCCCAGCTTCACATATCTACGCAATCCTTTTAATACTACACCTTAACATTCTAATTTCACATTCTCATGTACATCAATAAATTCACTTACACATTTGCCTTCAAATAGGGCACAAATTAGTACCCTTAACCACACTTTGTCACTTAGTAACCTTGGTGTCTGTCAGGACACTGTTGGACTATATGATCCTTTTTTCCACATAAAAAACATTGTCCGCGTCGTTTGCGACCTTTATAATCCCTATATCTGCGCCCTTGTGGGCGAAGTGTATGCCCATTATCATTCATATAACAGCCACTTTCATCATCGCAATCATAAACATATGTGGCAGCTTTCTTCCCTTTGTGTTTAATCACACATACAGGGTATCGGGTGCATTCTAGACAATCACTCAGTTCGCAAATTCTATGATCCACCACATACTGTGTGACACACTTGCATATCCCTTCAGTCAAAACTTCACGTATAGCAATCTTAAACTGTTCATACGGGGAATCTGTTACTTCAGCAGTAGGGGGAGCTATACCTCTATATTTACTGAAAACCTCCATCACTTTATCCAGTAGCTCATCTATGTGTAATCCGTTTACATCATCTTTCACCTCATGTGTCTGGGAGGCCCCATCCACCTTTTGTGGGAGGGGCTTGGTTTGGGCTTGGGGAGGGTTCTGAGGAACCTGACATACAGTACATGGTACCTCCTCCAAGTTACATAGTTACATAGTTACATAGTTACTTTGGTTGAAAAAAGACATACGTCCATCGAGTTCAACCAGTACAAAGTACAACTCCAGCCTGCTCCCTCACATATCCCTGTTGATCATAAAATCCCTGGATTAACATCATTGGCATTACCTAGTAATTGTAGCCATGGATGTCATTCAACGCAAGGAAAGCATCTAAGCCCCCTTTAAATGCAGGTATAGAGTTTGCCATAACGACTTCCTGTGGCAATGCATTCCACATCTTAATCACTCTTACTGTAAAGAACCCTTTCCTAAATAAATGGCTAAAACGTTTTTCCTCCATGCGCAGATCATGTCCTCTAGTCCTTTGAGAAGGCCTAGGGACAAAAAGCTCATCCGCCAAGCTATTATATTGCCCTCTGATGTATTTATACATGTTAATTAGATCTCCTCTAAGGCGTCTTTTCTCTAGACTAAATAAACCCAGTTTATCTAACCTTTCTTGGTAAGTGAGACCTTCCATCCCACGTATCAATTTTGTTGCTCGTCTCTGCACCTGCTCTAAAACTGCAATATCTTTTTTGTAATGTGGTGCCCAGAACTGAATTCCATATTCCAGATGTGGCCTTACTAGAGAGTTAAACAGGGGCAATATTATGCTAGCATCTCGAGTTTTTATTTCCCTTTTAATGCATCCCAAAATTTTGTTAGCTTTAGCTGCAGCGGCTTGGCATTGAGTACGATTATTTAACTTGTTGTCGATGAGTACTCCTAAGTCCTTCTCCAAGTTTGATGTCCCCAACTGTATCCCATTTATTTTGTATGGTGTTAGACCATTGGTACGACCAAAATGCATGACTTTACATTTGTCAACATTGAATTTCATCTGCCATGTATGTGCCCATATAGCCATCCTATCCAGATCCTGTTGCAATATAACACTATCTTCCTTAGAGTTGATGATTCTGCACAATTTTGTATCATCTGCAAAAATAGCAACATTGCTCACTACTGTATCCACTAGGTCATTAATAAATAAATTGAAGAGCACTGGACCCAGTACAGACCCCTGTGGGACCCCACTGCTAACAGTCTCCCATTTTGAGTATGATCCATTGACCACAACTCTTTGTTTTCTGTCCATTAGCCAGTTCCCTATCCAAGCACACAGACTCTTCCCCAGTCCTTGCATCCTCATCTTTTGCACCAGACTTTTGTGGGGAACAGTCAATGCGCAGGAACCGTTGGGAATGGGCCGCAGACAAACCAGAAGGGAGCCTGTGAGATACGGTAATTACAACTTACACACGTAAGTCTTTGTTCTCCTCACCTAACCAATATGTTAAGACTTGGCCCCTCCTCGTATATGCCTCTAGTAGCCATCTTTGAGCCTCTGGTAAACCATATTGCCTTTCCAAAATCACATTACCCTGAGCATCACATTTAATTTGAGAAACAAGAAACAAGCTGTCAAGATGCAGATGTCCTAAAAACCCATATTTATCCAGTCACAGGCTGCGATATTTTACCCAATTTCCATTTTTCCTGCGCATAACACATTCATCACTAGTGGCCATAATCTTGCTTACACTTTGACCCATACTTGCACAGCAATCGAACAATTCTTGCCGTTTAACACCCCCCCCCCCTTGTTTACACACCTCTTCACAATGTCCCGTGGGTCCCCTCCAGAAAAATATACTGCCTTCTATGCACAATGTCACAGGAGCCCTGGTGGCTGACTGCAAATTGCCTTCCAAACGGTGCCAGCGCACGGATCGTGCGAGCTCTGGTCGCAGTCAATGCGCAGGAACCGTTGGGAATGGGCCGCAGACAAACCAGAAGGGAGCCTGTGAGATACGGTAATTACAACTTACACACGATTCAGGGTATAACTGCCACCACCTCGGTTACCATGGGCCCGAGGAGCCCGCTGACTGACTAGTTCTGCGAATAAAAATGGTTAAACACACTCTCTTCTGTCTAGCCAACAACAAACAATAGTAGTAGCGTCTCTCCAGAGGTCTGGTTCAGTTGTGCGGCTGATAAGCAGGGTAGCGGACAGTGAATGACTTTGATAAAGTCGTTTATTCACGGCAATATAAATAATTAATATATACAGACAATTATTAAAATCAACAATTATTAAAACAGTAATAGCCAGTATAAAAAAATAAAAGGGAGAAAATACTTAGGGTTTGTGGAAATATGTCCTTCTGTGGGAAAATCATCAAGTCCTTGGTTTCAAGTTCAGCAGAATTCTTTGTTCCAGGTTACAGAAGATGGCCAATCAAGATGGCCGCTAGCCATGTGCCCTTTGTTTCAGAGCTTAATTCAAAGTTCAGCAAGATGGCCGCCAGCCATGTGTCCTCTGGCTGGCAGCAGAATGTTCTCCTATGGATAGAATGGGAGGACTGAATTGCCCGGGCAGCTCATTCATTTTTAATGGAGCTGAGTTCAGAGGCGGGCTTCCAGAGTCAGCCCCCAGGCCGGATTATGGTAATCACATCTGGGCAGGGGCTTCAGCAACCTCATAATCCTGACATGTTCTCTAGGCCGACCTACGCGGCCGGCACACAAATAATAATTACATATTATCGATCCCCAGAACCTACCGATTAATATGTTATTAGACATGGCTAGTGCAGCGGATCAGGTTCCTGAGAACCTGAGAAGATTCATACCTGGGTTGTAGGGGCCCTGGGCCCCTCTCGACTGGTATCAAGAGATTCAGCATGACCCTACGGATCCAATTATATAGTACATTCATTTCTTCCTGGTAAGGCTGGAGCCAGGGTGTCTGGTGTCCAGCTGTGACTAGCTTTCTCGAATCTCCCTCTATGAAAGGCCCTGTTGGTTCCTTTAATTAACATCTGAATGTGAGATCAGCTTAGACAAACTTTGAGTTTACACCTCTGGCTAACAGGGCACAGGCTTCATGAAAAGACTCTGCTAACTAACTCCCCTGAAGACAGCTGAGACCCCCCCCAGGCTGGACTGCCTGGGTCCACCGACATGAGATTCTGATTTGGCAGCGCAACGACAATCGAGGCAGGAAATCGATTGCGGATGCATTTTCTGCGCACTGACGGCTCGTCCGTCACACACAAAAATGTCATTTACAGCGCAAAGATCTTACAATGCCCGCTGAGGCAGCGTGCCTGCACTAAGATGAAAACTTTCCTGCTAAGGCCCCTCGGGGGCTGCAGCAGAGACCGGACAATGCTCAGTGTAATAAACCGTTACTTAGGACGTAGGACTTAGGGAGTTAAACCTTACTTCAAACATCATAACACATCAAAAACGTACACTCTAATTTTGCGCAGCCCTGTGTATGAGAAGTTACAGAAATAAAAGGTAGTACTTACAATTAAAAAGCTTTCAGGACACCCGAGAACTTTGTTTTAGAATCCTAAGCAGGCGATTTCACCGACCATGGCTGAAGAAGTCTCACGGTTCGAAATAAACCGTATGTCACAAGGACATGAGACCTAGTTGCCTTTGGCCACCTTTTTGAAGGGAACGTTTTGCCCCGGGGGACTTTACTGGGCTTCTATCAGATTGCTCCCAGTCACAAACGTGCTCCTATGCCTCAATTCTTTGAGACGATAGGTTCTGGTTTCTTCGAAGGACCAGATGTTGAAGGAAAATAACTTACTCAATGAGACTTCTCCAATATGGGCCAAAAACATAAAAATCTTTATTTACTCAGCTGAGGACTTTTTCACATGCCAGCATACAGAAACCGCAGCTAACACAGTTCAGCTCAGTAGCGAAAAAGTGACCCCTCCCTCCTGTGCTTCATCTTTTAAAACCTAATTAATATGATAAAATATTCCTCCCTCCGGGCAGTCTGTTCTGGTCCAATCAGTTTTCATGTCAGGATGACTTAGACCTCCTTTATGGGCAGGATCACCTCTGTCCTTCAGAAGACTTCCTGTAATGTAACTTTCCCTTTCATGGAAGACAGAACAGATTCGTTTCTCCAGAATGACCTCAAGAATCCTGCCTCCAGAGTCCGGTTCAAACTGCCTTTACCAAGGAATTCTTTCTTTGTGTCCTCTAAAGGACAAGGGAGGGGGGTGGTGGAAAGGGGTCGTTCTGAAATAGAGAGGCTTGAAAACAGTAACTGTATTCTACATACACATTAATTTCGGTTACATTGTGTGATTCCTAAAACAATACTATAATCATATTCTTAAAGTGTCATTCTAGCACACTGGTCTGATTACATGAATGTGGTTCTTATAGCCACGTGAGAATATAAAGAATATACCATGTGATGAATTATAAATCTTAACAAATTCTTTCCACAGATACCACCATTTAAAGAGAGTCTGAAGCCCTATTTTTATTTGATATTTATTTTCTGCAATATCACCAGTGCTAAAACTCTACATCCCCGCGGCAGAACGCTGTCATTAAACCCCCCCAAATCCCCGGGGCAAAATGGGGGGGAGCACTTCCTGATAGAGGCAGAGCTTAGCGTTGTAGCCTCGCTGATTGCTGTCAATCCCCGCTGATTGCCGCCCATCTCCCCGCCCCTCTCAGTGAAAGAAGACTGAGAGGGGCGGGGAGAGGCAGGGATTGACGCGAGTAGAGGCAGAGCTACAGCGCTAAGCTCTGCCTCTGTCAGGAAGCGCGCCCCACATTTTGCCCCAAGGTTTTGGGGGGTTTAATGATGGCGTTTTTCCGCCAGGATGCAGCGTTTTAGCACTGGTGATATTGCAGAAGATAAATGTGAAATAAAAATAGGATTTTTATAAGGCTTCAGACTCTCTTTAATAGCCAAGTTAAGCTAAGTTAGCCAATAAATGGTATCATACTGATTCAAAGCTTATTGCTTTTCGATATAGGAAGTGTTTTCTGGTGTTAATAACAGGGAAATTGCTATAAAATGGCTATCCTGAATAATTTACAGCATTCTACTATATGTCACTAAAGTGCTCCTTTAGGCTAGTTACACACCAGGACATTGCGTTTAGGGGACGTTATAGGGCACATAACGTGCCCCTAATGCAACGCCTGGTGCTCTCTGGTGTGGACGTCGGAGTGAGCCGCGTTGTGCAGCTCACTCTGGCGTCCGTGATGCCGTGATGCGTACTCTTGGACGCATGCGGCATCAGGTGGTCCCGCCCGGCCAATCGCCGCAGAGAGCGGCCACTCCAGGAAGTAAACACTGCACGTCACTGAGTGCAGTGAATATTAATTAGCCATGTGCCCGGCCGCTCTCCCCTCCTCCCCAACATGACTGAGCATGTGCAAACAGTCTAAAGCGGCTTAGCCGCGGAGAACGCACAGCATGCAGCACTTTGCTGCGTTACAATGTAACGCAACGTGGGCAGTGTGAACAGCCTACTTGTGTTACATTGCTGTGCGTTGGGGGAGCGTTACAGGCTGCACCAACGTGCGCCTGTAACGTCCCTGTGTGTAAGAAGCCTTAACATAAAGCTTATGAATGTATCTGTCAACTTTATCCCTGAGCAAATAGATTTTTTACTTCATGTTATTACACTACAGCAGCACCAACTGTGTAGCTCATAACTGAAAATACAGTATGTACAGGGTCGCTTGCAGGCACCAAGGGATGACTTGTAAGTTGCCTTGAAAAACACCTAGCTATAATCAGTGTAAGAGATCTGTATATTAGTATACTTTGAGATGATTTTATTTTTAAGCATATTAGGAACTGCCTTGTAAAACAAATGTCTTTCTCTATGCTATTAGATTCCTATTCAGCTTTGCGCAGAAAATAACCGCACTGGAATTTACATGGGCAGATCCAATGTCTGTTTTTGTTGTAGTTCACTATCTAACAAAACTAATTTGTATGTCAACAGTTTATAACCATATGCAGAATTACTCTAGGCAACAACCCTCTGCAAAATTATCATAATAATGTTAAAGTGGACCTGAATTCTTGCAAAGGACAGAAGGTAAACGGAGAGAAATGCATCCTGTGTATATTTAGAGAGTTTAGCCTGTCTAATTCCCCCCTCATCTGTGACTGTAATTTGATTTCTCAGCTGTGTCAGCTCAGGAAACTCCTCTGCCAAGGCAGAGCAACTCATTTGTAAACAAAGGATGTTAACAATATGTCTGCTTCCATGAAAGCAGGAAGTAGACACATTGCAGATTTTTTGCAGGATTTGTATCAGCTGTAGCCAAGAAATGTTTTTTCTTTAAAGGTTATTATGCTGTTGCTTATCTTTTAGAGCCAAAAGTAAGGTCCGAGTTCAGGTCCGTCCGCTTTAAAAAAAAAAATGTTTAATCTAAAAAAAATGTTGCCATGCCTTATGAAGCATAGCGATGGTAAGATGGTAAGGTCCAAATGCATGGGTTGATTGTTAAAATATAAACTTATTGTAGAATTTCTGTTTCTCTTGTACAGTTCAAATTAAGCTTTTTTTTTCACCCCCTACAGAAGTTGTGCTGAATAGATTCTTCATTTGAAATGTGAGCAGCGTCTTTAGTGGCTTAGATAATTCCCTTCATCTGGTGGGCAGCAATGTTAACAATCACATCATACGCCAGCACTTACAGAAGATGAAAGCAGACCCTGGGGCACTACAACTGCAGTTTAGAATGCAAGTAAAATACATTTGGAGTGCTACATTTTATCATTTCAGTCTAGAAAAGGGTACATTATGTATACCATAGCTAAGCTGAATGTGTTAAAGTACTTGCCATGGACATTTAGAAATTACATTAGAATGAACCATAGACAGTTTTCGGTCAAAAAATAGCTTAAAAATTAATTGGCTGATATGCTGGAGGTAAAACAGGAGATGTCAACAGCCTCAATGAGAAAGTCAAATTAAATACACATTAATGTGACAGCATATAAACCGTGAGGCTGTTTAATGCTTGATGTCCACTGTGAATATACAGATATTAATAGATGTCTTCCTAAATAACATCATGTACATCTGCATAGGTTTAACACTGTATAGACAAATGTATTCAGATCTGATTGTTTGTCACTCTGCCAATATGACTTTCATTCTAGCATTCTTTACTCATTGTGTGGTTGCTATTTTATTTAGATTATCAGTATCAGTATTTACTACAATATATGAATGCTATAGTCTCACATTCATACAACAAAAAACATATGTACAGTGCTTTTCTCCCATAGGACTCAAAGCGCATAAGCATGGCTCAGACCAGTAATTGGTTGACTGGTAAATTGTGGTACAGACTACAGAGGAAGAATTCTAGAACTCTGCAAGTGCCAGGCTAAACAGGTGGCTTTTCAGTCTGTATTTAAATAGTTCCAGGAATGGGGCTGTCTTTACTGGGTGTGATAGGGATTTCCAATAAGGATAGGGATTAGCCACTGGTTAATGTGGATGCAAGATATTACTGCTTAGTTAAAGCGGAATATAACCCTGCATTTCAACTTTGCTCTAAAACATTATTTACAGTATATTATATGCAACCAGCATTTATTTTTTTACTAGACCAGCATTGGAAGGGTTACACAGAGCTTTAAAGTTCCTGGAGAGAACTGCAGACGCATCCGAAGCTGACATAGATACATTTTGTTTACATAAATGTATCTAAGTGTTGAATGTGACTCACTCTCTCTGACTGAGAAGGAGCTGGAGGACAGCCAAAGAGTGTGTAACATTTATCACTTGTTACATTCTATTTAGTTAAATGTTTCTATCTGAACTTCTGCATATCTCTCCACGGAACTTTAAACCTCTGTGTTTAAAGTGAACTTGTACTGAGTAAAATTATTTAAAATAAACATGAGGTAACTTCAAATGAACATTACATAGTTACCTTGCCATCAGTTCCTCTCAGAAACTCACCATTTTCTTCTGACAATGATCCCTTCCAGTTCTGACAACATTTTGTCAGAACTGAAATATATCAGTTGCTGTCAGTTATATATCAGTTGCTGTCAGTTACAGCTGAGAGGAGAACTGATGTGTCCATGTTTCCCTATGGCTCAAGTGGGCGATATTACAGTTTAACTGTGTGCTGACCAGGAAGCTGTTATGGGGTAATGGCCATTTTCAAAATGGAGGACGGAGAATTCCATTGATCACAGTGGACAAACAGGACGCAGGAGAGGAGAAAGAGATTGAGGAGTAGACTACACAACAGGTAAGTATGACTTTTGTGTATGGTTATTTTGACTTTTAATTTTCAGTACAGGTTTTCTTTAACCCTTCCAATGCTAGTCTAGTAAAAAAAAAATGCTGGTTGCATATAATATGCTGTAAATAAAAAAATTTAAAGCAAAGTTGAAATGCAGGGTTATATTCTGCTTTAACATATCAGTAATATCTGCATGCCTAACCTCCCTCCCTGGCCTAAGCCCTAACACTAACCTCCCTTTGCATGCTTAACACTAACTTCCCTCCCTACTTCTTTGTTGCCTAATGCTAACTCTTAGAGCTATAGTCCAACCCTGTACCTATCCCCTAACACTAAAGTCCTGTCCCTGTAACCAAACTCATAACTGATCTGTGTGCTATCCCTCCTGCTATCTGAGTTTGGGGTGAGTAAAGGATCAATGCCTGACAATCCACCAGGCATGTTACTAGCTGAGGCACAGTGAAGAATTGGTACACATGCTAGATTCTTTGTGGAGGGGTCCTCACTGGCCTCCTTGCCCAAGGACCATCTAGCGTGTGTACAAGACTTAACTGAGGGATCATCTATAAACTTCTCCAGAAAAGATGTTATGTGATCTTGCTTACTGGACTGCCCACTATGGCTTATAGAGAAAGGAGTGATTTTTAATCCTATTTTTTCCTGAACAATTTGAATCAAATGCCATTATTGTAAAATAGAGATTATTAAAATATATTGCATTATTTAAGAGAGCTTACTTTTAAGTATGGGCAACCAAACAATTTATCAAGTTCAAACAGTACCAAACCTACCTCTTCAAATTCACATTTCAAACCTCTGGTGTCTCCCCTACTCCTTACACTACATACTCTGTTGTATTCAGTCTCTTCCTAGATTGTAAGCCCTTTGGGGCAGGGTGAAGCCCAAAAACAGCTCACCCTGCTCCTGCAAAAGTCGCGGCTTACTATTTCCCCCTTCAGGCCACCATTAACTCAGAGGTAAGATGCAATTCGGCTTTTAGCTATTGCTGGTGGCCGAATTTTGCTGGTTTTAGCACAGTTTGGGCTCAGTCTTTTGACCGTGCCCACATTACTGAGCGCTGCTATAGCCGTACCTCACATTACGGTCTATGGCAGAAACAGGTGCGCCCAAATTTCCAGCGCCGATTTTGCCTGACTCGCTCTTCCGCTCCTACGGCATGTTTTCAAGATTCTTCTGCTAACATTTGTAGTTAATATCAATATTCAAATAACCGTGCGCTCCTCACTGCTTAACCCTTATTAGCACCTGAAGGTTTTAATAATGCTTATTAATAAAATTATTCTTAAATCTGATAATAAAATTATTCTTAAATCTGGGTCGCTATCTGCATAAAAAGTGTGTGTTACACCTCTACATTAGTGATAACATTTGTAGTTACAGACTGCCCAGCAAGCTCATGGTGAACCAGAACTCATTGGCGTGTGTAAGGTGCTACAATGGACCAAAAAGCCTTCGTACTAAAATGCTATGGAGAACAAAAAATTGCTTTCTTAAAACAAAGTATTTCCAATAATTCAGGTTGGAGTGAGTTCCAAGATGTCTCCCAGTGCATCACTGCTGAAATATGCAAATCAACCATTGTTTTCCCTGTGGGCTAAACACACCTCCAGATTTGCTGGAATGCAATGTGTCAGTTTTTTAATATTACAGAGCCACACTAATCCAACATGCACACAGACTGTTTTGGATTGATTGAGCCTCACATTTGTAGTGAACCTTACTAAGGTATTGTGTAGCACCACATAATATGGCGGCACTTACAAATAAAAGGTAAAAACTCTAGTAATAACTGTCACTACTCCAAGAATGACAATGTATTTATGGTCTGGTAAGTGGAACTGACATTCAGTAATAATTTTGCTGAGTCATAAAACTTCCATTTACAAAGCTGAGCCTTCTAAATCCAATCTCTCTCTCTTTTTTTTTTTTTTTTTTTTTTTTTTTTTACTAAAATGAATATATGTCATCAGTTTTGTTTTAAAACTTAGTGAAAGGCAAGTCCATAGCGAACTGTTTGTTGGTTATTGTCCACTGTGCTCCTGATTGACATGTACTTATTTTTCTCAAACTCCAAAAATAATATCTGTCTACCAGGAGACATTTTGCTTGCCTATGCTTTCTGGTCTCTTTGCTTTCTGAAGATTACAAGAATGTTCACCATGAGATTTTCCGTGACGCATCATTACCTTCCATTCTGGACAAAGCAGCTTCACATCACATTAACTTTCTTGATGGTAAAAGTATTACTGAAGAAAAGATGGGGCTGAGAGAAAAGCAGTTCTCAACAGCTCTTTTTCTTTTACCACCTTTCAAACAGCATCTTTATTCTTGCGGCCAGCATCACCTGAGCCCAGCTACTTATATCGATGCTGCTTTGCAATCTTCAGTCATGTTCACGGATGTGCACAGATGCTTCAGTTCACTCAATGACTCCTCCTGCTTTATAATATAAAATATTTTAACTACTCTTCAACAAAACAGGACAGCAAACTTGTAACCAATTATTTATTGTATTTATAAAGCGCCAACATATTACGCAGCGCTGGACATTAGTTTAGGTTACAGACAATATTTAGGGGTGACATACAGCAATACGACAATACAGGATTACAAGAAAATCCAGATCATGCAGCACAGTATGAGTACAAGGTAATGCTTAGTCACTGGATGGAGCATGGAGATTAGGCAAGTTTGGTTCACTCAAATGCATAGCATGGGTGCACAGTAATGGAGGTGCATGATCAGGTAGGACACAAAAGGAGGAGGACCCTGCCCAAAGGCTTACAATCTAGACAGAGAGGTAGGGACACGAGAGGTAGGGGTCCAGAGTTCAGCTGTGGGTTTGGAGCACTTGTGAGGGGTGGTAGGCCAGAGTGAAAAGGCGAGTTTTGAGGGCCTTCTTGAAAATGTTGAAGGAGGGGGCTGCTCTAACGGATGGAGGTAGGGAGTTCCATAGTGTTGGAGCAGCTCTTGAGAAGTCCTGGAGGTGTGCATGGGACTGGGTGATGTGGGGGGGGGGGGGGGGCGGTCAGGTTTGTAACCAATGTTACATCTTAGGGACAGTTAATCACATGAATTGAATATGTAATAAATTATATAATTCTGTTTGCCAGTAATGCAAAGGACAACTGAAGTGAGAGGTATATGGAGACTACCATATTAATTTCCTTTTAAACAATGCCTATTGCCTGGTTGTCTTGCTGATCCATTGCCTTTAATACTTTTAGCCATAGACACTGAACAACCATGCAGCAGATCAGATGTTTCTGACATTGTCAGATCTAATGAGATTAGCTGCATGCTTGTTTCTGGTGATATTCAGACACTACTGCGGCCAAATAGATCAGCAGGACTGCCAGGCAATGCATTCTTCATATTCTTCTTGTTAAAGTTGTCCTTTCAAATTTCTATGATTTTATTGAGTGTTTTAACCAGTTCGGCCTATCTGGATGAGCTTCCTCGTCCAGATAGGCAGTGCTGCTCCTACCGCATGGTGCGCGCGATCGGGCGTGCTCCCGCGTGCGCACCCACCGCCCGCCGCTAGCCCCCCGATCAGTGAATGGGAATATAATTCCCATTCACCAATCTAACTTCCCCGCAGAAATAAGACGTTTTCTCTCCAGAGAGCGCGGTATTTCTGCCCCCAGGAAACTTCTCCTCTGCATTTTAGTTCCTGGATGCGAGATCGTTCGCATCCAGGACTTTTCTCACTGTCCATCTTGTGGCCAAATAGTAAAATGCACCCACATACATTTTTAAACAAACAATTATATTACTTTACATTTAAAATTAGCAGTTTCCCTCCCACACCAAAAATTACCCACACATTTTTTTATTAAAAAATAAATAAAAAAAATACAATAAAAAAACCAAAACAAAAACAACCTAAATAGTTACCCAAGGGTCTGAACTTTTTAAATATGCATGTCAAGAGAGTATGTTATTATATTATTTAAAATTATAAGCTTATAAATAGTGATGGACGCAAATTGAGAAAATGCACCTTTATTTCTAAATGAAATATCGGGACCATAAATTGTGATAGGGACATCCTTTAAACTGTGTAATAACTGGGACAGATGGGTAAATAAAATACATGAGTTTTAATTAGGGTAGTGTATATTAATTTCAAACTATAATGGCCAAAAACTGAGAAATAATGAATTTTTTTCATTTCTTTCTTAATCTTCCTGTTAAAATGGATTTAGAAAAAAATAAATCTTAGCAAAATGTACTACCCAAAGAAAGCCTAATTAGTGCCGGAAAAAACAAGATATAGATCAATTCATTGTGATAAGTAGCAATAAAGTTATAGGCGAATGAATGGGAGGTAAACGTTGCTCGGATGCATGAGATTTTCGGCACTGCGGTGCTGAACCGCTTAAGCCAGCTTTTAGCCTGACTTATAATTATTGTGATATTACCTTTTTTTTGTTTGTTTTTGTAGAAAATTTGATTGACTGTGCCCACAATTTTTTTTATTCATAGTTAGTGGTTGGGTGAAGCCATTTATTATCATATTTTGTTTGTTTGTTTTTCAACATCTTAAAGTGAATGGGAACCGCATTTAAAAAAATGAGACAGATAATTACACAAGGAGAGGGAAGGCTCTGGGTCCTATAGAGCCTTCCGGCTCCTCTCCTGGTCCCCTCGATCCAGTGCTGGCTCACCCAGTAGCAGTATTTTACTAAATTAGTCAAATACTGCTTTATCCGGCCGAAGGAGGCTTCAGAAGTCTTCAGGGAGCCCGAGTGCTCCCGAAGAAGGGCGGCCCTGTACTGCACCTGCTCAAGCACGCTCTCTTGCATGCCTCACTCATGACTGTGCAGTTTGGAGCCGCACGTCTTCGGGAGGACACGGCTCCCGAACACTTCCAAATACCCTTTCGGACGGGGGATTGAAACGGGGGGGGGGGGGGGGTAGCACAGGAGAGGGCACCGAGAGAGTAGACAGAAGGCTCTATATGACCCAGAGCCTTCCCTCTCCTTAGGTAAGTATTTTTTTAATGCGGCTCCCATTCACTTTAATGACAAGTAGAAGTACCGAAGTGGCTTTGATCAAAGGTTTACATACAGCTGAATTTTTGGCCTGATTAATATGATGCACAGAGGTTCATTGGTTATTAACCACTTGAGGACCATGGTGTTAAACCCCCCTAAAGACCAGGCCATTTTTCATAAATTGGGCCACTGCAGCTTTAAGGGCTCGCTGCTGGGCACAACTGCACAACTCAGCACACAAGTGATTTCCCCTCCCCCCTTTTCTCCCCACCAACAGAGCTCTCTGTTGGTGGAGTCTGATCGCTCCCCCAATGTATGTTTGTTTTTTTAATCAATATTTATTTATTTATTTATTTTTTAAATAAAATTACCTATTTACCTTTTTTTTATTTATTCTCTATAGCCGCCTTCCACCCTCCCCCAGCCAATCGCTGTGATCGGCTGTCATAGGGTTCAGCCTATGACAGCGGATCACCCCCGAGCCTACTAGGGGGACAGCCGTGTCACACAGCTGTCCCCAGTACAGCGCTGCCTTAGACCGCAGCTCTGCACAGGTATATTAGATGGCTAACAGTCTCCGAGCAGCTGCTGGGAGACTAGAGGCGGAGTGCACGCTCTCCTGGTAGCCCCATAGAAGGCTGTTCATGCCAATCGCCGTGGAGCGGTCCAGGGGCTGCTGCTGCGTTCACGCAGATTGGCGTGGAGCAGTCAGCAAGAAGTTAAGGGCAATTGTTCAGACCTGTGTCTTATTTGTTTGTCATTACAGTTGTCTGTGTATAAAATGTCAGTGAGATTCTGGGCTCTTGACAATCGCCTGCACATTTAGGTCATGAGAAAAACAAAACAACTGTCGAAAGAACTGAGAGAGAAGGTTGTTCAACTTTATAAAAAAAAACAGGATATAAAAAGAAATCCAAAGAGTTGAGAATGCCAATGAGTGGTGTTCAAATTCTCATAAAGTGGAAATTTAGGGGTTGACACCAAAGCACAGTCGGGTAGACAAAAAATCAGCCAAAAGTACCAGGAAACTAGTTCGGGATAGAAATAAAAAGCCAGAAATAACTTCAGCTGACATCCAGGCTTCTCTACAGAAAAGTGGTTTTGATGTTTTAAGATGCACAATAAGGAGGCACTTGAAGATAAATGGACTGCATGGTCAAATTGCCAGAAGAAAGCAATCACTGTGCCAATGTCACTGAATAGCCCAATTAAAATATGGAAAACAGCACCTAGACAATCACAAAAAGTTCTGGAAAAAAGTTTAAAACATTTGGGCACCCAGGAAAAGTCCATATACCAATATTCTATTTTTCATTAGTAAAATATAGGTAAAATGTACCGATATTTTACTTCAACAAAACCTAGCTATATTCCCACATAGAACCCTCCTCTACGATACCTAACCTTAACCACCCCTCCGAAACCTAACCTTAACCACCAGCCCATGGCTAACCTTATTCACCCCCTACCTACACCTAACCTTTTCCTACCCCCACCACAACTTATCTTAACATTTCCCCCCTACGCCTAATCTAATGCTATTTTGAGATGTCTCATAGATTATTTTTTTTTCCATTAAAATAAGAGATTTGTTTTTGCCTGATTACTACTGTTTTCCATGATACCGATTTTATTTGTTTGCATTCTTATGAGCACATCTGTACCTGTGACTGGTTTTGCACATCATTAATCTACGCACAGTTCCATTTACTGGGGACAAACAAAACATTCACATTCGAAAAGCTGCAATGAATGTTCCCCATGTTTTTGGTTGAGCTTTTTTTGGTGTCAGCAATATACAGTACATAAAACTTTGGAGTAATAACTCAGAAATGCTGAGTTTATTATTTATTCTACATACCACAAAAGCATTGGTGATTTTACACGAGGGTGTAGCACTTGATAAGGCTGACATCTATGATTGAGCTTCATTGTCCTTTATTAAAATTTACAGCACCATTCCCAGTTGTTCTGCAAAAAGTAAATTTATTCTGATATAATAATGTTCCATCCCACGAGAAAAGCTGATTTATAGAATACTCTATATGGTGAAAGTCCCCTATTGCTCCTAGCGTGTTTAGTGTTTATTTCACTGAACAAATAATAAAGGCAATCAATTTGTTGACAGGTGAGAGGGTTTAGTGTGAACTGGCATTAGCCATTAATTTATCTGTTAACTCTGATGGAGACTTGGAGCGCACATAGAATTTTATTTAACCTGTAATAAACTTGGATAGCTAGCTGTTCATTAGGTTGACATTGTTGACATTATTTTCTTCAGGGCTTTGACAGCTTGTTATAGACTATTTGTGTGTTGTGTTACATATGGTGACACAATCTGGACACTTCAACACCTCAGCAGAAACAAAACCGCTCAAATATACATTACAAAACTGTCTACCTGGAGGGAACCTGAAATGTACATAGCTTTGCTACTTCTGTTATGTCCATAAGTATGTAGGAATGACTATATTAATATTGTGTACTGGTTTAAACATTTTTTTACTTATGATTTTTGAATAATGCAAAATATTTTATAAAATCACTACATCTAATTAAGCAACTATAAATATAACAATGTCTGTATAAAGTGTTACATTTTTCATAGTTATGATTCTTGAACCAAGATATTTAGTTGGATAATAGTGATGCTCATGATCTGCTCATTACATGAAATTTTTACGTAAAATTTCTCAGTTATGGCCATATGCAGTTACCATTTGGAAATTCTATTGATTTTGCATAATTCATTTGTAATTTCATGTAATTACGCAAAAGTGAGCAAACATTTGTGCATTAGGTTTGCCTGGCTTTAGAGGTTAATAGCAAAGACCTCCTACATGCTGTCATAACCCAAATTGCTACTTACTGTACGTTAAGGTGATTTTAAAAATGCAAAGAAAAAATGTTGTTTAATCTCAGAAAAATTAGTTTAAAACATTTTTCTTTTGCATTTTTTAAGTTGATTTTCTGAAAAAGTACAGGGCCTTTTGGAAGAATTTTTTTTTTTTTTTTATTTATTCCCACTATTGATTTTTTTGTGTGTCTTCACTATTCCCTTAAACATACGTAGTAATTTTGGTGATGACAGCATGTATAGGGGCTTTTCTATTAACTGCAAAAGTCTGCACAAATTTATGCCAAAATTGTGATATTGTAAAAATTATGGTTCCTGATTACGATTACCCACTAAGTTGTTTACAATTTTTCCTGAAATTTTACATTACAATTTTGGATTGTAAAATTTACTTTGCAAAATTATGATTATGTGGAATTTGTGCTCATCACTACTGAATAAAAATGTAAACTATTGTTTTAAAATTGCTTAATAAAACAAATAAACACATTGGGCCTGTCTTGCAATACTGCATGAGGCCCAGCATGCAATACTGCAGCATTTTGCCGAGAAACATGGGTTGCCAAAATGATCTGCACATCCAAAGCCACAATCCAAACTCATTATTATTATTATTATTATTATTATTCTGAGCAGGGATTCTTGCATGTTTCCCTAGCAGTACATGTGCACTACAATGCAACTAGGCACATTTTTTAAAAGGACTTTTGATGATCAAGAATAATGCTTGGGCTGTCTTGATAAACTGCACCTGTTTTTTTTTTTGGAGGAGGTCTAGAATAATCTGTGAGTTTTCCAAAAAAAAAGAAAAACACAAAAGAAGACTGAGAGCCTTGTATAGTGTAATTTATCTAGTAATTGGGGAAATAAATATTATAAGGAAAAATGGGTGTTCACAAACCCAAGATTGCAATAACGTCAACCACAATATAATGCTTAGGAATAGTGGGTCCACCCACTAGTGTGTATCCACTTCAGGATCGGTTTGGTCACTCTCCCAAAAAGTTTTTGCGGAGAAAATTGTACAATCTGCTTAAAGTGAACCTTAACTGTGACAAAAAAAAAAGGTTTAACTTACCTGTGGGTTTTACTTGCCCACTGCAGACGTCCTGTGCCCATGCAATCGGGCAATCCTCTGGTCCCCTAAGCGGCTAATTTTGGTTTTTGGCTACTCACCGTCGCCATCCTGCGCATGTGCAGTATGAGATTTTTCATATTGTGCATACGCAGGATGAGGATGGCACCGTGGGCGTGAGCAAGGATGCACAAGGCCAGGGCCAAGCAGGTGCAAAAAATGAAATTTGGCCACTGCTGGGGACCAGAGGATCGTTCCGTGATGGCACGGGCACAGGACATCTGCAGGGGGCTGGTAGAAACCCCAGGTAAGTTTAACTTTTTTTTTTTGCCACAGTTAAGGTTTTCTTTAACATGAAACAGCTCATATAGGGTTTTAAACAGCTAATCACTGGGACACAGGCACCCCAAAAATATAAAATGATGAAAAATAGTTTAAAAGGTTATGTGACTTACCTCCAGGATGAGGATATGTCAAGTATAGAAAAATCACTTATTAAAAACACCAGCCTGTTCAGCGGGCACCAGCTTGCTTAATACACACAGTCTTAAGGTAAGAAATGTGCCACTCAGAGCTCCTGCCATGCATTACTTAGGGACGCTTCAAACCCTGCATTACGTATCGTAATAATAATTATTCCAACATTTGTATAGTGCTTTTCTCCCATCAAACTCAAAGCGCCTGAGAGGCAGCCATTAGGGCACCACTAAGGCATATTAATAGGTAGGAGCAGTGTTAGGGAATCTTGCCCAGGAACTCCTTACTGAATAGGTACTGGTTTACGGAATAGGTCTTCCGGTCTCCTATGTCAGAAGCAGTGCCCTTAATAACCATTACACTATCCACCATCTTAAAGGACTTCCAAAAGTGAGCACAACAATCTAGGTTTACTCACCTGGGGCTTCTTCCAGCCCCTAGCAGCCATTTCAGTCCCTCACCGCAGCCCTGGTCCTCCTTGGTGTCTTGCTGGTGTAAGGATCAGCGACCCACAAGCCCAGAAGAGACGACCCACCAGCGGGTTGTCAATCATTACAGGCGGCCAGTGGGAGCACAGAGAACAACGAGGAGGACCGTGGCTGCGGCAAAAGACTGAATCGCTTCCTAGGGGCTGGAAGAAGCCCCAGGTGAGTAAACCTAGATTGCGGAGTTCACCTCGGAAGTCCTTTAACTACCTAAAGACCGCCTAATGCCAATGGCCGTGATCAAGGCGGCAGCCCCAGGACCGCCCAACGGCAATTGGCGTCAAGTCCTGAGACGGGGTTTGCAGGAGATCGCACGTGCATCTCTACATGAATGATGGCGATCGCCGCTAGGAGACTATTAGACAGCGAAACCACCGTCTAATTACTACCCGTATTTTGCGCCGTATAAGACGCTCTGGAATATAAGTTTAGAGGGCAAAAACCAGGGAAAAAATATAAACTAAACCTGGTGCGTCCATATTTCAGGAGCGTCTTGTACATGACCTCCCCCAAATGGTGCCCTCCTGTGTCCCCATGACTCCCCCAGGTGTCATTGCTGTACCCCCATGTGTCAGTGCTGTACCCCCATGTGTCAGTGTTGTACCCCCAGGTGTCGTCCTGTCACCTCCATGTGTCCTGCTTTCTCCCCATGTGTCCTTCTGTCATGTCCATGTGTCCTCCTGTCCCCCTCTAAGTGTCTCCCTGTCTCCCCCAAGTGTCCCCCCTGTCTCCCCCAAGTGTCCCCCCTGTCTCCCCCAAGTGTCCCCCCTGTCTCCCCCAAGTGTCCCCCCTGTCTCCCCCAAGTGTCCCCCCTGTCTCCCCCAAGTGTCCCCCCTGTCTCCCCCAAGTGTCCCCCTGTCTCCCCAAGTGTCCCCCTGTCAGCCCTATGTGTCCTCCTCTCTCCTCCAAGTGCCTCCTCCACTCTGTGTCCCGCTGTGAGTCGTGTCCCCCCCCCCACTTGTCTCTACCTCATCCTGTGTCGCCGGGTCCCTGTGTGTCTGCTGTGGCTGCGTTCCCCCTTGCCCCCACTCCTGTGTGCGGCTTCCTCTAGTCCCGGCTTGTAATGACGCGTCATCAATTATGCGTCATTACAAGCCGGCACTAGAGGAAGCCGCACACAGGAACTGGATGTCCTCAATCACAGCGGGCAAGATGGAGGAGGTAAGCTTCTGCCGCTGCCGCTTCTCACATGGGGGGGACCCGGCGACACAGGAGGGGGTATAGAAAAGCGGGGGCAAGGGGGAACGCAGCCACAGCAGACACACAGGCAAGGCAGGGAATCCCCGATGACGGCGGGTCGGCGGTTTGTATCGGCGGGCGTCCATAGGTCGGGGATTCCCTGCCTTTGCTGTATAAGACGCAGGGATTTTTTCTCCCCATTTTTTGGGGAGAAAAAGTGCGTCTTGTACGGCGGAAAATACGGTAGATACAGCTCTGCGATCTAAGGCAAGGGACAGCAGTGTCACTCGGCTGTCCCCTCCAGAGGCAGAAAAGCGATCCACTGTGATAGGCTGAAGCCTATCCCAGCCGATCGCACTGATAGGCTGATGTGGGAGGGAGGGAGAGGGATAAAAATATTTTTTAAAAAAAGCATTTTTATTTAAAAATAAAAGACAAACATTTTTAGTAAAAAAATAAAAATAAACATGGGGAAGCGATCAGACCCCACCAACAGAAAGCTCTGTTGGTGGGGAGAAAAGGGGCAGGGGGGAATCAATTATGTGCTGAGTTGTGTGGCCCTGCAGTGAGGCCTTAAAGCTGCAGTGGCCTATACTGTCAAAAATGGCCTGGTCATTAGGGGGGTTTAAGCCTGTGGTCCTCAAGTGGTTAAGACACTATATTGACTTGAGGAAATTAGTTGTGGCCCATTAAATGCATTGTCTGGTGTTTTGTCTACCTGGCGTATCCTCATTCTTGAAGTGACTTTACCTTTTAAATTCCCTCCCAGTGATTAGTAATCAACTGTTTTGCACATATACATTGTTTTTGAAATTTGCATCTAGAATATTGTTTGAGGAAAATACAGCATAGGCTTACCCATGATGTCAAGTCCAGAGATGACGTCAAGCCCAGTGACAAGCCATGCAGGCTAGTAGTCAGCTTGAGAAAGGGCCAGTTAAGTGCCCACCCCACCATGTGAACCATATATTGTGAGAGGGTGTCGAAAAAGCCATCCCCTTTAATGAGACTTTTACATGTATTGACTGTATTATTTTTCTAAATTGTTGCTTGCAGATGCACGCCTTAACTTTTTTTTTATATATATTTTACTAGACTGGAATGACTGAGTGGCAGCACCTTCTGCCCTTCACATCATAACAAGCTGTCATTGATTTTGCAGAGCTACAATGATGACTTCATAAATAAGTGCAGCAAGATTTTTTTTTTTTAATTACCAAATGTGTTGATATAAGTGAACTTGTGAAAAGATACAGACTATTGTATTTGAGTAAACAATAATTAAATGTTCCACTCAAAGAACAGAATAAACTGAACAATATGTTATATAGGTCATACACAGTGTACATTTATAAGTTATGCATTTTATTCTTCAAAAGACAGACCTATAATTTATTGCTGCTTTATTTCGAACTATGCTGTTTACTTACTGTATATATGATGGCACTTTATGAAAAGTAAGAGGAGGAAAGCAAATAAATTATCATATATTTCTAATTCCAATACAATAGGTGCAAATAAAGGCAAAACAAGATAACAGTAATGCAATTGCCAGCGTAGGGGAGAAAAGTTATTTTTTAACCCCACTACACTTTAGCTTTCCAGCAGAAATCCAAAGTTTTAACAATCCTCACCATGATGATACTTTGTCACAGTCACCTATCGGCAAGATCTGGATATTATGGCAATCATTTCAGACATGGAAACTAAACAGTTATAGTGTGTGTTAAGCCTCGTGTACACGTACCAGATATGTCGCCCGGTGGGGATCAAAACCTGCAGGGCAGAGTGTACAGACATGTTGCAATGTGGAAGGTGAAGGGCCAAGAAGTGTTGCAGGAGTAATGTAATGCGGCAAAATCAATATGCCAAGCTTGATCGCTAGTTGAGTTACGGGGTAGCATAAGGGGGCATTGTACACATACTAGACTCTAAACAGAGGTAGTTGCTATCGGCCCTCTCAGAGAGTTTAATCTAGTGTATTACGAGGCTTTAAAGCGGAATATAACCCAGAATTTCTTCTTTGCTCTAATAGAATATTCACAGCATATTATATACAACCAGCATTTTTTTTTTTACTAGAACATCATTCAAAGGGTTAATCACAGGCTTTAGAAGCTCCCCTGCCAACAGAGCTGCCTCATCCGAATGTTAAACAATGTAATTTTGTGTTTACTTAAATGTATCAAATGTGGAATGTGACACATTCTCTGACTGTGCAGGAGCTCCTGGACACAAAGAGTCAAACCATGTCTGCCTGAATGAATGAATGAATAAAACCAGTTATTAATAAAATGCAAAGTCAGCTCACAAAGCAAAAAACTGTACTTTTGGAAACCTATAACTTATAAATGAATAAGAATACTTATGCACAAATGCAAATATGATAACCGTATGGCATATAAAAAGTAGGAAAACATGTTTTTATTGAATTTTATGTCAGGGTTTTAAACTGTTTTAATGTGCAAATGCCCAGCAATTCCACTAAAATATTTTATGCAAGTTGAGAAGCTCTGCCCATTGTCCAGTAACAGTGGGTGGAGCTTTGCGTTATCACCAGCCAAGCAGCACAAAAGCCATGCTGATTGGTCAGAAGATGGGACTATTTTTGACCGGTTACGGCTATTAAGCCGCATGGAGAATTGGGCACAAGTATCCATCACATGTTAATTATCATATTAAAGCTACTATCGGGGTTGCGGGTCTGATTTCTGTTGTTGAGTTCAGATTCATTTTTTTGCACACCGGGTATATTTTATTTCCTGGAATTGCAACATGCCCTCTGTCTTGAAGTAAGCTACACAGCTGCACTTAGAGACTGTAAGTAGGATTCTTACATTGTGAGATGGTCAAGTTCTGCTGCATTACATTGGGTTGCTAGTCTAATAACGTTTGTTTGATTATAGGAGCGGAAAAGCTGAATGATAAGGTCATCCTTAAGGTTATAGGAAGGGCCTGGCCTGTGCTGTATTGCCGAGAGGAAGAGAACAGAGTACTAGGAGGTGTGACGTGCTAGAACTCACGGAGTTGATGAAGGCCGACGGCCGTCACCAGGACGTTTTGGTTGGATCTCTCGCCAGCATCAAGTGAGTTGTTTAGGGATATTCTTATTGTTCCAGTTACTTGCTAAGCTTTTGTTTTATAACTGGGTCTTATCAATATCCCAATGTAATCCACAGGAGCTGGATAGTGTACTGGCTAAAGACACCACCTGATATAGGGGACCAAGGTTCAAATCCTGACTGAAGCCAGTACATATTCAGTAAGGAGTCATTTGGCAAGACTTCCTAATGCATCAAGGGTGGTCTACTGAGCACACCCTGGTTATCTGCAACGCAACAAGCCACATAGTTTTTAATTTTGATTGATTCACAGCAAAAAAATGATCAAAATAACAGTGGGACTGGACAATAAATTATAACCAATCAGACATGGCACGGGAGTGGCGATATATTGATGGCCCATAATGTTGCACTGTTGCAGTGCAGCCCTGTGATTTGTTAGATTTTTCAATAGATTTAATGGTGAAATCTATTGCAAATCTGTGTGCTGTGTATGGGGGATTTGATCTCTTTCTGATCAGATTCCACATTGTATGGAAATCTTACTGTGTATGGCCACCTTTAGTTGCTGCATCTGTCCAGTGCTAGGGGCCATATGCAATTCACTTTTTCTCGTAAGTTTTCTCCTAGGTAATATTTTCACACCTTATCAATAAAAAAGTGAGATGCTTGTTTTGCTGGAATTGCTACATCATCCCTGCGCAAGACATACACATTTCATGGCTGGTTGAACTCAGCAAGCATTGAATGGCTGGATGGTGTAATGGTTAAGGGCTCTGCCTCTGACACAGGAGACCAGGGTTCGAATCTCGGCTCTGCCTGTTCAGTAAGCCAGCACCTATTTAGTAGGAGACCTTAGGCAAGTTTCCCTAACACTGCTCTGTCTATAGAGCTTGCCCTAGTGGCTGCAGCTCTGGCGCTTTGAGTCCGCCAGGAGAAAAGCGCGATATAAATGTTATTTGTCTTGTCTTGTCTTAAATGATCCGATAAGCAGAGACACCATCAACACTGATTCAAAGTGTGTGTATAAGTTAAGGTGCCCATACATTACACAATTTTCCACCAAGTGATTAAACGATCAACTTTATTGGCAGATCAACAACAGTGCGGTCGATGGGAAGTCGATCTACTAGGGGCTCACACACTGCAAGCAACATCCTATGTGATTCTCCTTTACTAATCGAGCTGATCAATGTTGTGCCTCCATGCTTTGCAACTGAAAGTCAATTCACACTTCATTCCTTTACGATCAACCAACATTTTCTGTCCGTCCTTTAATCAAGTAAATTGTTCAATTCGACCAGCTATCAGCCAATTTTCATTGATCGAAAAGATGGAACACATTTGATTTTCTTCCAATCCGGTAAAAGGATGGAATCAAATGGCCATTCCAGCAGAAAAGGCGAGTGATGTATGGGTATCTTTTCAGTCAATAGGAACTCGCTGCACTATAAATATTTTATTCTGAAGTATTTGGAAGTTTTTTCCAGGGAGTGCTGCCTTCTTCAGATGTTTATTGCAGTCAGGCTCCTAGCTTGTGGATAGAGTTATTCTCTCTGTGTGACTTACAGTCTTCAGCAACCGTAATCTGTTCCTGGAAGGATTTTAATACAAGCACTTAAAAGCTGACAGAACCGACAGGTTTTGGACTAGTCCATCTCTTCAATGGGGGATTCTCTGGGCTTTCTTTTGTTTTCAAAAGCATTCACTGAACATTCAAGTCTAACTGCCAAAATAGTGTGCAAGCAAGTAGGGAGGATGAATGTTATCTTAACCTCTTGAGGACCCTGGGGTTAAACCCCCCTACCCCCTAGTGACCAGGCTATTTTTTGCTAAATAGGCCACTGCAGCTTTAAGGCCTCGATGGAGGGGCCGTACAACTCAGCACACAAGTGATCCCTTACCCCTTTTCTGCCCACCAACAGAGCTGGTTGGGGTCTTCACAGTTCACCCTTCTGCCATGTTTGTTTATTTTTTCTAATAAATAATACTATATTTTTTTATTTACCTACCCGTCCCTCTCCCCCTCCCCCACCAGCTAATCATTGCGATCGCTGTCATAGGCTTCAGCCTATGACAGTGTATCGTTCCTGTCTCCCCCAGGGGGACAGCCGTGTCACTCGGCTGTCCCCAGTACAGCGCTGTCGTGGATCGCAGTGCTGTACACAGTAAATAGACCTGGTTTCGCGATTGCCGCTGGGAGAGTGTTGGCGGAGCTTCGTCAATCATGCAGAGATGTGCGCGCATCGATGGGTGATCTCCTGCAAATCCCCGCCCCAGGACTTGATGCCAATTGGCTTTAGGCGGTCCTGGGGATGCCGCCTTGGTCATGTCCATTGATGTTAGGTGGACTTTAGGTAGTTAATATTTTAGTAGTTAAACTGTCATTCTGGAAATGCTGTTGAAAACAAGGAAAACCCTGAGGAAATGGATTAGTCCAAAACCTGTCAGTTCTGTCAGACTTTAGCTGCTTTTTTTTTTTGCTGTAGTGGTCCTTTAATTGTGTGGAGGTGACATAATTCGAAACCAATAAATTATATATAAAATCACAAAAGTAGGGTTGCAAACTCTTGGTGTTAAAACACAGACCCCTATAAGCATGGCTCTCCATATGCATTCTTATGTATGCTATACCTGCTTTTGTCATTCTCTCGCTTTTGTGAGTATTGACTTTGTATATAATTCAAAAGGTCTTCAATAAATTGCGTTAAATGCACAGAGTGCATTTATTATTTATCTTCTAAAACATATTGTGTGCAGCTTATTAGGATTCTTGAACAGGTAAAGCTTGATTAGCTGCCAATGTTTCAGTGACCGCTATTGCATGTTCAGTCATACATCACAAAAATGTTTATGTAAAGTAACCCATGTATTTGAAAATCATCAGTTTGCACATTGTTCTTCAAAAGACTCTTTCTGCTCTGCCACACAAGACTGGGAAAGCTATTTCTCATACAAGAAATGTTAGGTTCTAAAGATGCTATTAATCATGAACACATGACTCCGCGGTGAAAATGAAGTATTTATGGTGCGGGAAGCTTTTGGTCAAATAATTACCATATGTTTAAAGTAAAATAGGATATCATGGATGCACATACATATCTGTTCTTTTCATCTTCTTAAAAGAATTAATATATTTTGGAATTTTGTCAAAAGTATTATTCATGGTCCCAAGGCAGCTGATTTATTAGTTTTGCCAAATGTCCTTTTCTTGCATTTACTATACATGCTTTTTTTTTCATAATATTGTTTGACCGAAAGCCTTGTACACACTTTCGACTATTGATTAAGACACAATCCCATTGGGTGACTTTTTTGGATGAGACTGTACAGACGCATTGCTTGACTGATGGCTGTGGCAAGCGGCTAAACAAGGTGCCACACAATAAGAAGAGGGAGGAGTGTGATAGAAAACAATGCAGTGAGCAGTGTTCAGTTGAGAAGAACTGGCATGTCGTGGCCACCATACACACACTAGATTCTTGGCAGAGGTGGTCTTAAAGGGGAACTGAAGTAAGAGGTATACGGAGGCTGCCATATTTATTTCCTTTTAATCAATTCCAGTTGCCTGGCAGCCCTGCTGGTCTATTTCTCTGCAGTAGTGTCTGACTAACACCAGAAACAAGCATGCAGCTAGTCTTGTCAGATCTGACTTTAAAGTCTGAAACACCTGATCTGCTGCATGCTTGTTCAGGGGCTATGGCTAATAGTATTAGAGGCAGAGGATCAGCAGGGCTGCCAGGCAACTGGTATTGCTTAAAAGGAAATAAACATGGCAGCCTCCATATACCTCTCTCTTCAGTTCCCCTTTAAGTGGCAGCCTTGACCAACCTTAGTCTAGTGTGTGTATGGACCTCAGTGGGTACATAAAAATATAGATATTGGTATACATAAAAATACAAACATTGGTACATAGTACAGAGGTGGTAGACAATAAAATGTTTATAGTGACAAATGTTTAGTGATTAACAAAATGTACGGCAACCTACAAAACAAAAAAGGTAGATAATAAACACTTCAAATGCTGTTCAATACATATCCAGATACTACTCAAGTAGGAGACATGACATAACAACCATTGACAATATATTGACCACTTTTCTACCACAGGTTATTTCCCCACAGCAATTTTCACATCGCACTCCTCCCATTTATCACCAATAACTTTATCTCTGATTATCACACCAAAATGATCTTGATATTTTTTTTTTGTGGAAAAGACTAGGCTTTCTTTGGGTGGGATTTTTGGCTAAGACTTATTTTATATCCTATCTATTTTAAATACAATAAGAAGAAAAAAAGTAATTATTTCTCAGATTTCAGCCATTATAGTTTAAAAATAAAAAGTGCTGCTGTATATAACACACACACATCTTATTGCCCATTCATCTGGTTATTACAACATTTAAATGGTGTTGCTAGTACAATGTATGGGGACAATATTTTATTTAGAAATACAGGTGTATTTTTTCTATTTTGTGTTTCTTTATACTAAATCAATAAATAGAAGCCCTTATTTGCAAAAATAACAGTAATATACTCTCATGGCATACATATTAAAAAAAAGTACCCAAGGCAACATTTTTTTTAAATGTCAGTGGTTGTTTCTTTTTAAAAGTGTCTTATTTTGGTAACTGTGGTAGGAGGTTTTTATCCACAAGATGTCCCCACACAACATTAGTCCTGTGTACTGTGAAATGTTGTGTATGTGTTTTTTACTATCACTTTATGAATAAGAACAGGATTCTTGCTGGTGCCGATGTTTGTTCATTACAGGCACATTGATCGACTTTGGGGAACACATGTTCCCGTTCAACCATTACAGACCAGCGGGATGGCGATGGAGGTGAACGGGTGTGTGCATGTAAAGGTAAATAAACACAGATGCATATCTACAACCCTGGTCTACAAATGATGTTTTCTGGGGTGTAGATATGTGTGGGTAATGGTACAGAAGCTTTAAATACAAAAGTGTCAGTGCTCTTGCACATATGGAATAATCTAAGAACAGTGGTATGTTTTAATTTACTGCACAAAAGGGAGATATTGCTGCCCTTGTGAGCTAACAATCTAAAGTAATAGGGAGGCAGCAAGAGTTGGAGCAATACATAACATTTTCATCCAATGGTGTTGTGTTTTTAGAATATATTCAAAAAAAGAGCACAGCTTGACCAGAGGCTGAAGTAAAATGGTCTAAGTTAGATGTTATTCTTGTCTGCAAAGGTGCATTTTAAGAGGGTGCTTGAAGGGTACATGATTTGCATGAGAAAGACTATGGAGAGCTTTCGGTTAGATTTAAAAGTTTGAAGTGAATCCTCTCGTTAGTTTGCAACCAGCTAAGCTTTATAGAGAGGAGTAGCACATTAGGAATGAGAAGAGGATGAGTGGAGTGGCTGAGCTCAGTATAGACTGGAGGGATATAGCTAAACACTCTCTCTGCACAAGATGATGGGAACACTCTGCAGGCATTCAAAATGTATGATAAGTGCTTTTGCTTATTGGGCATTTCCCACAAGTCTTGTGCACTTGCTATATGTAATTCGCAGTCTTTGTTTACATTTTAGCAAGTGTACAGGCATCCACGAAGACACCAATGAGTGAATGCATTGTTCTTCTCTTAATCTCTCCCACTGGAAGCCAATCCATGGTGCACCATTCCATCATGTTTCTTTTCATCTGCTTTTCATTGTGTTAAAAAAAAACAGTTGCCATAATCTATGGTATTAGTTAGCAGAACTCTGTGAACCTGAAAAGCATGTTACTTGCGGCTGCCGGAGAGATACGTAGAGGGCACACTTCTTTGCACAGACTAGCTGCAACTGGCTGAAGTTACGGAACCCAGTACTGAAGAGGGAGAAGACTGAGGACGTGGGAGCGATCCGTGCGCATGGGGCTGGAGGAAGCCCCAGGTATGTATAAAACTTTTTTTTTTTTTAGCTTAGCACTGGTTTCCTTTTAAAGAGTCTGAAGCCTTTTAAAAATCCTCTTTTTATTAGACATTTATGTAAAGCAGTATCAGCCTAGCTAAAACGCTGTATTCCCGTGGCAGAACAAGGTAATTCGGAGAGCGCTGCCGTGTAGAGGCAGAGCTTTTTGCTGTAGCTCTACCTCTACTCGCGTCAATCCCCGCTGATCACCGCCTCTCCCTGCCCCTCTCAGTCTTCTTTCACTGAGTGGGGCGGGAAGAGGCAGAGATTGACACAACTGGAGGCAGAGCTACAGCGCTTAGCTCTACCTCCATGGGCAGCAAAATCCATGACCTGGAAAGTCATGGAATATTGCTCCTGTATTTGGGGGTTTAATTACCTCATTCTGCCACGGGAATGCGGCATTTTAGGTAGGCTGATACTGCTTTACATAAATGTCTACTAAAAAGAGGATGTTTAAAAGGCTTCAGACTCTCTTTAACCTTCCTGGCGGTAACCCCGAACGTAGTTCGAGGTAAGCCGCGCAGGAGGTTTTCTCAGGCCCTGCTGGGCCGATTTGAATAATTTTTTTTTTTGCTGAACACAGCTAGCACTTTGCTAGCTGCGTCAGCACTTTGATCACCGCCGCCCCGCGCTCGATCGCCGCTATCTGCGTCGCAACACAGCCCCCCCCCTAGACCCCTGCGCTGCCTGGCCTATCAGCGCCAGGCAGCGGCAAGGGGTGGATCGGGACTCCCTTAGATGTCACGACGTCCATGACGTCGGTGACGTCATCCCGCCCCGTCACCATGGCGACGGGGGAAGCCCTCCAGGAAATCCCGTTCTTTGAACGGGATTTCCTGATCACCTATCGCCGGAGGCGATCGGCGGGGCTGGGGGGATGCCGCTGAGCAGCGGCTGTCATGTAGCGAGCCCTCGGCTCGCTACATGATTTAAAAAAAAATAAAAAATAAAAAAACCGGCTGCGCTGCCCCCTGGCGGCTTTTAATATACCGCCAGGAGGGTTAAAGAAGAACTTCAGCCAAAATTTTCTCTAAGCTTCAACAGAAGAGCCACACAATTCTAAGTTCAATGCACAGCTTTTTTAAATAGAAGGTTTGCCTTTGACATCGGAGACCAGGGTTCGAATCCTCGCTAGGGTCAGTACCTATTCAGTAAGGAGTTCAAGGCAAGACTTCCTAACACTGCAGGGTGGCCTTTTAAGCACACCCCAGTGGCTCAAAATGCCACTTTGAGTCCAACAGGAGAAAAGCACTATTCAAATGTTCGGATTATTCTGTTTCTCATTCATGCGTATAGGCCAGTGAGGTGAGTGGTGCTGACTAAGCCAGAGCTGAAGCACAAGCTCTGATGGTTTTCTTAAGCCTCTTACATGCCCCTGACTTAATCAGCCACTTCAGCTGACAATCAGGTGTGTGTATGGAAGCTGGCGACCCCCAACTCGTGAGCGATCCGCCGGTGAATCTAAAAAACCCCAGCGACGCTAATCCCATCATTGGTGCTGCTCTCCCACCCACTGCGTGACGTCACACATGCGCCCCTCGTCATCCCTCTGTCGCCCCCTCGCATAGCAACACAGTGCGTCATCAGCTGCACAATCAACATGCGTGTGTGCAGCCCAACCCAGCGATGTCACCCAAGGGAATCCAGGTCCTGCTCCCTGAAGGACGACATGAGTTGTCAATGTGCATGCAGCCTTATCTCTAAATTCAATGATGGGCTAATAGTTTGGGGCAGACAGGCAGAATAAGAAATTCAGCTACATGTAACAGCCAGGGTGTTAAAACGAAGTGTTTTGTTATTTTTTTGTCTTATTACTTCTAGACACGTACAATTACATGGCACCATACAGGGCTCCGAGGTACTCTGTGTTTTTCTGGAAAGGATCCTTCGACTTCTCCATATGTCTGCAGGTGACTAGTCCTCTCAACTCTCCCTCCTGCATAACAGCAAATGACAGATGGAGAGAGGAGAGTCAGGTCGGAAAGCCCACTGGAATGTATAACCCTTCTACACAACAACCAGTGTCTTATCAGCAATGGCTCAGCCAGAAGCTGTGCAGCCTATGTTCGGTGAAATAGTGGCAGCCTTATGAAATCACAATCAGGCTGCCTGTCACTACACATTTCACCACACACTGCTTGCAAGTTCAGCTAAGCACACACTTACTGAAAGCTGTTTTGGGCTGATCTGTTTCTCAGGGTGTGCTGTAGCTAATAAGACACTGGATGCTCTGTCAGGGAGTATAAATTCTGAATTACTTGCCTTGTTGACTGTTTTCACTGCACAGCAGCCCATTTGACTATTGTTTACTATTCGGGATCCAGCAGCACATCAAAAATACAAAAATCTGTCAGACCTCAATACAAAAGGTTCTGCAAAAATGATGGGTGTCAGCACTTCTGTAATTGGCAAATGGTATAAGACAAACCACTTACAAAAGAGGTGTGCTAATTTTCAAGAGGAGAGGAAGAAATAGTAAAAATAAATAAATAATGTAATAGTCTCCTTAATGAGGGGTGGATTTGAAGCAAACTTTGAGTGACAATAAATTGATGATAAGCAATTGTATTTCTATAGACCTACTCCTAAATAGGACTCTCCTGAATATATATATATATATATATATATATATATATATATATATATATATATATATATATATATATATATATATATATATTTTTTTTAAGGTTGAAAACTACCTTTAGCCTTTTGACTGTCTTAGGTGAGTTTGTTTTAACTTTTTGTCTGTTTCCTGTACTCAACTATGTTTTATCTGAATTGATTTTCAGGGAGAATAAGGCTGAATACTCACCTGACGACCCAGAAAGATGGATTCCAGCAATGTCCCCGACGACAAGCGTTCCCCGATCCATCCTCCTGTACACACAACGGGCACAAATGGGAAGTCGAGCGATAACTGTGCTTTGCGCAGAGTCGCCAGGGATCTTAAAGATCCGATCTGCCATCACGGTTGTTGTCACAACGCGTTGCCAAAGTTCTCCGTGTAATCGTGCGCTTATACCCACATCATAAGACGGTGGAAACGGTCACCCTTTGCTCCAAAAAATCACAAAGTGAGTACGGGCTTTACACTACAGTTTTGCTGCAGTCTAACGACAGAGATACAGTAATTTAGGGTCCTGAATTCCTAACCTCACAGTGCCCAAAAAAAAAACCTAACACAGCCTCAGTCCTGGAACCCTCTAGCAGCGCTTTTCTAAGCTTTTGTAAGCGCTTGTGATTCAAAAAGCTCTTGCTAATGTAATGCTATGGGTGTGTTCTCACTTGAGGGATATTTTTTTTTTTTTAATCTCCCATAGTATTACAGTAGTAAGAGCTTTAAAAAAAAAAAAAAAAAATAGTACTTAAACTTAGGGATGGGCAGCACTTTTCTAAATAGGATTGGAATTGTACCCACAAATCTTTATCTCAATTTGCCATGTGTTTTTTTGTTTTTGTTTCAATATAGTGATCCCTTAATCAGTGATAGTGTATATATATATATATATATATATATATATATATATATATATATCCCTTAATAACTATAACTAACAATTCTATTGTACTTTTCTTTTAATTTATAGACTGCATGTATAAATTATAATTTGTAGTGAGGAGAAAAGCAGGTCCGGCACCAGTCGTCAATGCTTCAGTGGGATTTTATTCCAATGGGTACAGTAAGGTTACATGGAGGTACAAAAAGGACGGCCTGACAGCCATTTTGCAGATCCTCCTGCTTTGTCAGAGGCCAAATAGTGCTCTGAGGTGAAGCAGGGGGACCTGAGAAACGTCTGTCAGGCGGTTGTTTTTGTACCTCCATGTAACCTTACTGTACCCATTGGAATAAAATCTCACTGAAGCATTGACGACTGGTGCCGGATCTGCTTTTCTCCTCACTACAATTTGTGAAAATCTCACCAGGTAGAGAGCACAGTCGGCTCGGTAACCCAATTCCAATTGCCTTTCCAGTACATGTCGAGTGCCAGTCACCTGCATCTCCTTTTGTCCTATGTATAAATTGTATATGCCACTAATTCCAGAAAACTTACAGTATATTGCTTTTTCATATTATAACGCTATCTTAATAGGAAACTGTCGAACGTACAGTACTTCTGGACAGTAAATTTCACACCTGCTACTGTCACGATTTTCTCAATATTAAACTTATATTTGTTTCCATTGCTCATCTCCCACTCCTAAGACCTTTGATGAGAACATGCTAATCCTATTATTTGTCAGCCCCATCTGTTTTAAGATGAAACATATTTGGCACGTGTTTCAGACCCAAGGAGTTCAAAACCTAAAATCTGAAAATCCTTTTCATCTTTATGGACTGCATTTTTATTGGTAATGTGTTTCTGGTGAAGTTTTGTGTCAATTTTCCTATGAAATAGACATAAGGGCAAGCGCTGCTTTGCATTTTCGATTTTTTCAGTACAAACAAATGTAAGCATCAAAGATTTCCCTAAGTGGAAACAGATAAAGGAATATCTAATCCACTGACACAGATTATATTGTTTATGCATTAGTAACACTGGATAGTTACCTGTAGGAATGACTAGGACCTGTGTTTTAGCCATTGATGTTTAGGCCAGTGCTTCCCAACCCTGTCCTCAAAGCCAACCAACCAGCAATACATGTTTTGGAGGAAACTGCACATATTCACAGGTGGCGTACTTAATGTCTCAGCAGTGCTGATTAACTGCTTCTGAATGTTGGTATTTGAAAACTGTGCTGTTTGGGATATGCTATTCCTGCCAGTGCGTAGATTTCAATGACTGCTATACGCTACTGCCACTACCGCCAATCGCACCACTCTCCTGAAGGTAAAGCCCATTCTTTCTGCCCTCCCTATGAAACCAGAGCTCCGTGAGCCAGTCAGGAGCTAATTTCATTGCCTCCTCACCCTGTGATCACTGTGAGCCAATGCAGCTCTGCTGTCATAGCGATGGCAGAGCAAGTGGTCTTCAGCGAGGGGAGAGTGGAGAGAGTGACAGGTCTGTCCAGTATGACGTTGGTAAGCCTCGTCTTTATACCAGCAGACCGAGGTCCTTAAGGGGCACCCATTAAATCTCCAGTAAATACTTAGCGTGATTCATTTACTTTTTCCATGTGCAGTTATGCTATCGGATTTCTTTTCTTCCAATAAATACATGCCCAAATATAATCATTTTTTTATTTCATGCGTTTAGGTTTTATTAGATTTATTTAAAAATCTGATGATGTTGTAAGCCACATTCATATATAGAAAAATATAGAACATTTTATAGTGTTAACAAACTTTCGAGCACCGCTGTATAAATGGAAGTCAAATAAGACACCAGTGCCTTGTCACTCCTTCAGTTATTGTAATTTAACTTTTACTTACAATTCAAAAACCATCTTCTTCTGTGAGCTGTTCGATGTAAAGATTTGACTCACCTCTATAGAGCAATTTGACACATAATGTTAAAGATTTCATGGTGTGAAGCCATTCAGATTCCAGTAAAAAGAAGCATCAAGTCAATATTTCTTTTCCTGTAAATTAATCTATTGTCACTTTCCTGCCATGCCAGTGGCATGCTCACTAAAATGAGTATGATAGGAAAAGGGAAATTATCCTATATATTACTTTCACAGTCACTGAATAGCACTGTAATCTTCAGAAGAGATGTTTATGCAATTCTAGAATTCTATGGCTGATTGTTGCTCTCACTCTCCGGGCGGGGGGGGGAGGGGTGGATTAAGGTTAGATCATTGATTAGAAGAATCATGAAATGAAACACAGCAGAGATAAACATGCTTATAAATTGAGACATAATTTCTACGGCTGTGTAAAATGGTTGGTAAGTGCCTCCACTCAGATGTACATTTAGGTTCCATTAATATATACAGCATTTATGTTCAGCATTACAGAAAGCAGCATGAGAATCGTTTAAGGAGTACTATGGCTAAAAGTATTTACACACAAATATGAGATTTGTCTCAGAGTAAAAGCACTATATATTTTTTTTGTACTTCCTATGTAGCTTTTACTTACAGTAAGTATTATAATCTACCAACTCTAAACCTCCTATTGACAGATCTTAGACTAGTCCATCTCCTCAGGGCCGGGCAGAGACGAGAGAGGCTTCAGCCTCAGGGCACAGTGTAGAACAACTCTCAGCTGTCATTCTCCTACTGTGTTTGAAACAGAGAGAAATAAGAAAACGGGATACATGGCAGTGACTGCAAGCCAGATAACTATTATTATTATTATTTAGTATTTATATAGCGCCGACATCATCCGCAGTGCTGTACAGAGTATATACAGTGGAGGAAAAAATTATTTGACCCCTCACTGATTTTGTAAGTTTGTCCAATGACAAAGAAATGAAAAGTCTCAGAACAGTATCATTTCAATGGTAGGTTTATTTTAACAGTGGCAGATAGCACATCAAAAGGAAAATCGAAAAAATAACCTTAACCACTTGAGGACCCACCCTTTACCCCCCCTTAAGGACCAGCGCTGGTTTGAGTGATCTGTGCTGGGTGGGCTCTGCAGCCCCCAGCACAGATCAGGGTGCAGGCAGGGAGATCAGATTGCCCCCCTTTTTTCCCCCCTATGGGGATGATGTGCTGGGGGGGTCTGATCTCTCCTGCCTGCTGTGGGTGGCGGGGGGGGCACCTCAAAGCCCCCCTCCGTGGCGAAATCCTCCCCCTCCCTCTTCTACCTGGCCCCCTCCTGGAGATCCTGCTGCACAGGACGCTATCCGTCCTGTGCAGCCAGTGACAGGCTGTCTCCTGTCACATGGCGGCGATCCCCGGCCGCTGATTGGCCGGGGATCGCCGATCTGCCTTACGGCGCTGCTGCGCAGCAGCGCCGTACAAATGTAAACAAAGCGGATTATTTCCGCTTGTGTTTACATCTAGCCTGCGAGCCGCCATCGGCGGCCCGCAGGCTATTCACGGAGCCCCCCGCCGTGATTTGACAGGAAGCAGCCGCTCGTACGAGCGTCTGCTTCCTGATTAATTAGGCTGCAGCTGGCGACGCAGTACTGCGTCGCTGGTCCTGCAGCTGCCACTTTGCCGACGCACGTTATGAGTGTGCGGTCGGCAAGTGGTTAAATAAAAGATAACAACTGATTTGCATTTCATTGAGTGAAATAAGTTTTTGAACCCTCTAACAATAAAAGACTTAATACTAGTGGAAAAACCCTTGTTTGCAAGCACAGAGGACAAACGTTTCTTGTAATTGATGACCAAGTTTGCACACATTTTAGGAGGAATGTTGGTCCACTCCTCTTTGCAGATCATCTCTAAATCCCTAAGGTTTCGAGGCTGTCTCTGTGCAACTCTGAGCTTGAGCTCCCTCCATAGGTTTTCTATTGGATTAAGGTCCGGAGACTGACTAGGCCACTCCATGACCTTAATGTGCTTCTTCTTGAGCCACTCCTTTGTTGCCTTTGCTGTATGTTTTGGGTCATTGTCGTGCTGGAACACCCATCCACGACCCGTTTTCAGTTTCCTGGCAGAGGGAAGGAGGTTGTCGTTCAGGATTTCACGATACATGGCTCCGTCCATTTTTCCGTTAATGCGATTTCCGTTAATGCGATTAAGTTGTCCTGTGCCCTTAGCAGAAAAACACCCCCAAAGCAAAATACTTCCACCCCCATGCTTGACGGTGGGGACGGTGTTTTGGGGGTCATAGGCAGCATTTTTCTTCCTCCAAACACAGCGAGTTGAGTTAATGCCAAAGAGCTCTATTTTGGTCTCATCAGACCACAGCACCTTCTCCCAGTCACTCACAGAATCATTCAGGTGTTCATTGGCAAACTTCAGACAGGCCTGCACATGTGCCTTCTTGAGCAGGGGGACCTTGCTAGCCCTGCAGGATTTTAATCCATTGCGGTGTAATGTGTTTCCAATGGTGTTCTTGGTGACTGTGGGCCCTGCTAATTTGAGGTCATTCACTAACTCCTCCCATGTAGTTCTAGGATGCTTTTTCACCTTTCTCGGAACCATTGACACCCCACGAGGTGAGATCTTGCGTGGAGCCCCAGAGCGAGGTCGATTGATGGTCATTTTGTGCTCCTTCCATTTTTGAACAATCGCACCAACAGTTGTCACCTTCTCTCCCAGCTTCTTGCTAATGGTTTTGTAGCCCATTCCAGCCTTGTGCAGGTCTACAATTTTGTCTCTGACATCCTTGGACAGCTCTTTGGTCTTTCCCATGTTGGAGAGTTTGGAGTCTGCTTGATTGATTGATTGATTCTGTGGACAGGTGTTTTTTATACAGGTGACTAGTTAAGACAGGTGTCCTTAATGAGGGTGACTAATTGAGTAGAAGTGTCTAACCACTCTGTGGGAGCCAGAACTCTTAATGGATGGTAGGGGTTCAAAAACTTATTTCACTCAATGAAATGCAAATCAGTTGCTATCTTTTATTTAAGGTTATTTTTTCGATTTTCCTTTTGATGTGCTATCTGCCACTGTTAAAATAAACCTACCATTGAAATGATACTGTTCTGAGACTTTTCATTTCTTTGTCATTGGACAAACTTACAAAATCAGTGTAAGTGACAGCTACAATGGAAGTAAAAAAATAAATCTGGTGCATTTACTATGGCGCATGTGTTAGTATGTGGACATATGTATTTTAAATTTCCCAGTTTTTGCTATAGTGCTAGTGATGGGCTCACGAGTATTAACGAGTGGCTAACCACTTGAATTCGTGATTTAAATAAGGCTTAACTGCCTCAGGTGTGCGGCGGGAAAATAAGGGGTTATTTACCCAGAAGTTGTGGTATAGTGTGCGCTCCAAATAGCTTGCATGCGTTGCAAGCCTCACCATGGCGCACTTCCTCCTATTGGCTTGAAGGAGGAAGTGTGCATGGTGAGGCTTGCAACGCAGCCAATAGGACGCATGCAAGCTATTTGGAGTATTTTTACACATTTGGGGGTATTTTTACACCATCTTTCTTTCCCTTATTCTTTCCTTCCCTCTGCCTCTTCCTCCTGAGGTACCTAAGTTCATATACATATGGTAGTATTGTCAGAATAGCTAGAGTCTTAAAGTGAACCAGAGACAAAGCACCCTCATGTATTTTACCATATATATCAATAGGAACATGACAGTAAACACCTACTCTGCTCTTTGTTTCATTCTTCTCTGCTAAATCTGCCTGTTATCAGCTCTGATAAGAATCCCCGACTGAGCATTCAGCCTAACTTTGTCCCAGAATGTTATAGCTGAGTCATTATAGCAGAGCCACAAGGGGGCAGACTTGGGCTTAAAAAGACATCACAGAAGACTGACTGAGCTATAATCATTCCAGGCAAAGCTAGACTGAATGCTCAGTCGGGGATTCTTATCAGACTTGATAACAGGCAGATTTAGCAGAGAGAAAACAGAGAGTAGGTGTTTACTGTTTACTGTCATGTTCCCATTGATATATATGGTAAAATACATGAGGGTGCTTCATCTCTGGTTCTCTTTAAAGTGAACCAGAGACGAAGCACCCTCATGTATTTTACCATATATATCAGTGGGAACATTAGAGAAAACACCTACCCTGCTGTCTTTCATTCTTCACTGCTCAGCTTGCTTCTATTTATCCCTGATAAAATCCCTGACTGAGCATTCAGTCTGGCTTTGCTATAATGACTCAGCTATAATTATTCCTGAGCAGAGCCACAAGGGTGCAGGCTTGGGCTTGAAAAGACACCCGAGAATACAGACTCAGCTATAAAAATTCCTGAGCAAAGCCAGACTGAATGCTCAGTTGGGGATTTTATCAGCGCTGATTAGAAGCAAGCTGAACAGTTAAAAATGAAACAGAGAGCAGGGTAGGTGGTTTCTCTAATGTCCTCATTGATAGATATGGTAAAATACATGAGGGTGCTTTGTCTCTGGTTCACTTTAAGAAGAGCTGTGAGAAGTTTGTTCTTCTATGTCTGCTGTTACATATCTACTGTGTCCTCCATATCAAAAGAGTACTTGTTTTCCACAATCTCTAATCAGTCAAATAAATATCCTCATAAGAAGACTGCAAAAGTAGGTTATCCAGCATGTTGCAGAATATAGGTACTTCGTGTTTTGACACCACAATCTTTTGATCAATTTGTTGCTACATAATTGTTAATTAAAGTGGATCCTGAAGGCTGTAGGTGGGAGGTGGATTAGCATGTTTACAGAAAATCTAGCAGTCCAGGTTTATTGACATCAGATAACTTTATCGCTTTAAAAAGCATTGTAGCAATTTTCTCATGTACAGTAACAGCGAGAGTTAAAATAATATGTCATTATACTATGCAGGATACTGCAGAATACAAAACCAGAAGTGATTACCGTGAAATGACCTGCAGTGCTTGGAGTGGTTTCCTGAAATCTCTTAAATAAAGCAGTGACCAGTTATGAACTATGATGTGATATACACACTGCTGACAGTTCAATCACAGCACAGTAACAATACAGAACTCTTTATGTTTAAAGTGCTGATACTGTTTTACTTCCAAATGACAGCACTGACAGATGGACCAAAAGCGCCATAGACATTTGAACAAGGCAATCGAAAAAGGGAACTGCTGAAAGCTCTCCTCAATGCAGCTGGCTGAAAATGATGAATAGAGTGTGATTATATGTGACAGGTATTAATATGACCATTCATTTACCAGAGAACACCTGCAATACACTTTAATAAATAGTAGAGGATGAAAAGATTATTTGACAGCAAGGGGAGCTGGGTCTGACCCTAGATCTTTGTTACAAGCATATTAAAGGTGAAAGGTCAAAAGACATAAACTGACATAGAAAATAAAGCAATAAAATATTTGCATTTGGGAAAAAAACATGTTTCTGATTAGTCCTGAACATTGCTGCAGATATATTTTTGGAAGGTTCTTTTGTATATTAGTTAAAATGTATACCTTATTACTGAAGCTGAATATTTTATGATTTCATAGTTGTTTTTTTTTATAAATCTCCAGAAAAAAGACAAGAAGTATATAATATAAATGTAATATCCCAAATGGCGCTAATGAGATCAATATTAAAAAGCATTTATTGATAAAATCTGCATGCAAGAAAAGTTCATAATATTCAATACAATTGTCTGACAATATACAGGGGTTGGACAAAATAATGGAAACGCCTAACATTTTGGCATCATAATCTTTGAACATGTTTTAAGCAATCAAAACTTGACATATGTAAAAAAATTTTGTTTATTTGTTTTTTTTATTTGATATGTTTAATTAAAATAATTGTTTTTTTTACAGATATTTAACCGCTTTAGGATCCTTGGTACGCATATCCACGCCCCTTTAAACTTCATGTGCGGATCAGGGGCGTAGATATGCGTACTGCTGCCTTACTGTCGCGTTCACGATCCCAGCGCTGTTTTCCGCCAATCCATCGTCGCAGCCCCCTCCATCTGTGATCAGGAATCTTTTGATTCTCAATCCCGATCACCGTTCTGTGTCTTCAGAGAGCTTGTCGACACTTCCGTGTTGGGCTGTGCTCTATTAATAGAAACACGGTCTCAATAGCACCATCTTGTGGCCAAAAAGTAAAATACACCTATTTATGCCACTATACTGTTTTCCATAGAAAGTTTATTATTATTATTTTTTTTATTACTTTTAACCCCTTCCATCCCTGCCCCACAGTTACAGGAATAAAACAATTGTTAAAAAAAATAAAAAAAATTACAGTTAATTTTTTTTACATAAATAGTTACCTTAGGGACTTTTGTAATACTCATAATGTCATGAGAGTATATTTTTTCGAAAAAAGTTCTTGTAGTAAGTGAAAAAGTATTAAAAATCCCTAAATGGAAAAATGCTCCTTCATTTTCAGTTAAAATATTATCACCATATATTGTACTAGGGACACAATTTAAACGTTGTAATAAACCGGACAAATGGGCAAATAAGATGTGTGGGTTTTATGTACCGAAGCACGTTTTATTTTAAAACTATAATGGCTGAAAACTGAGAAATAATCATTTTTTTTCTTTTTTTCCTTATTATTTCCTTTACAATGCATATAAAATAAAATAATTCAGAGCAAAAACTACCACCCAAAGAAAGCATAATTTGTGGCGAAAAAAACAATATATAGATCATTTCAGTGTGATAAGTAACAATAAAGTTATCGCTGAATGAATGGGAGGAGCGCTGAAATGTGAAAGTTGTTTTGGTTTTTAAGGGGAAAAACCTGTGATCCTGAAGTGGTTAAACAAAAGTTGGTTATAATTTTTAAAAATGGCAGATCTCTCAGACTTTCAAAGTGGTCAAATTGTTGGTGCTCGTATGGCAGGCGCTATGTAACAGAAAGCCGAATACTTGGCATTTCAAGAGGTACTGTCTCAAAAGTAAAGACTGCCTTTGAAAGAGAAGGAAAAACGTCCTCAGCAAAGCACAGCTGTGGCCGAAAGTTGAAGTTGTCTGAGACAGATTGTCAGACTCTAAATCAAATTGTTAGAAAAGCTCGCAAGACCACAGCTCCTAAAATCACTGGAGAGCTGAACGAACACCTACAGAACCCAGTTTCCACAAAAACTGTCGGGACAGACACAAATCTGGATTCCACGGAAGAACTGCAATTAGAAATCCTCTGCTCTCAAAGACAAATGTTTCAAAGTGTTTAGAGTGGTGTAGAAACCACCAGAATTGGTCCCTTGAGCAGTGGAAAAATTAGATTTTCTCTGACGAATCATCGTTTACCTTATTTCTGACCTCCGGCCGAGTGTACATTTGGAGACAGCCGAAAGAAGCATTTCATCCAGACAAAAAATGGCGGGGGTTCTGTGATGATCTGGGGTGCTATTTCTTGGAAATCCGCTGGGCCAATGATTTCCCTTCATGGAAGAATTAACAGCAGAGACAATTTAGGAATTTGTGGCGACCAAGTTCATCCTATGGTTCAAGAACTGTTTCCTCCGGGGGGTGGGGGGGGGGGCTTGGGGGTGTCTGGGGACTGCCATCTTTCAAGATCATAATGCCCCAATCCATACAGCTAGAATTGTTAAAGAGAAACTCCAACCAAGAATTGAACTTTATCCCAGCTGATACCCCCTTTTACATGAGAAATATATTGCTTTTCACAAACAGACCATCAGGGGGCGCTGTATGACTGATTTTGTGCTGAAACCCCTCCCACAAGAAGCACTGAGACCGCGGTACTTTTGGCAGTTTGTTACAATGTAACACGGTTCACAGACAGGAATTAGCTGTTTACAGCTGTCTCTAACAGCCAACACATCTAGCGGCAGCTACATAACCTGCCCACAGTAAAAATGTCACCATGTAATAAATGTCAGAATGTAAATCGGGGAGAGGAAAGATTTTACAATGAGCAAACACTGACTAAATCATTTATACATAATTATTGTAAAAATGAAGCACTTTTTTATTACATTATTTTCCCTGGAGTTCCTCTTTAAAGAGTGGAACGAGGAGGGGGGGGGGGGGGTGTCTGGGGATTGCCATCTTTCAAGATCATAATGCCCCAATCCATACAGCTAGAATTGTTAAAGAGTGGAATGAGGAACATTCTAATGAAGTTGAGCATCTCATCTGGCCACCACAATCCCCAGACCCCCGCCATCGTCTCTAAAAGAACTGGATGGTGTTTTAACTGAAGAATGGGCTAAAATTCCTGTGGAAGCAATTCACAATTTGTATGAATCAATACCTCGGAGAATTGAGGCTGTAATTGCCACAAAAGGTTTACCTACACCATATTAAAATATATTTTGTTGATTTTCAAGGTGTTCCCATTATTTTGTTCAACCCCTGTACATCAAAATCCAGGTTATCACGCACCCTTACACACACATGATCACAACCACTATCACAACCACTATCACACTCACACTGCAGTGGGAAAATCAAAAAAGTGCATTTACATAAAATTATCATGCAAACAATTGCATTAAAAAGGTTTGCATGAAAACTCTGTAGCGTAACAGATCCTGTTTAATTAATTGCATAAACGAGATAGTAACTGCTGCAAATTAACATTAACTTGTGCAAATATGCATAAGAACACAGAGTCTTGTAGCAATCTAGTATTAGTCTTGTTAATAGATTTATTGAGTCCTGATTTTCAGAGCAGATAGTACAAACTCAAACAACCTAGGGTTATGCTAGCAACCATTCAATGTTGATAAGAGCAATGACCTGTGGAGCCGCTAGATCCTGCCTGCCCAGGCCGGTAGCAGAGCAGGGGAGAGAAAACATTTGCTTCTCCCCCGCCTGCAATCAGTTGGAGGAGGAAGGAAGGGAGGGAGGGCTGGCTATCCACCCAACCCCTGCAAAAATCGGAATATTTTTACAGTTGTGGGGAGTAATGCTTGTTGTCTCATAATATCTCCATTAATGTAAATCATGTTAGCAATCAACTTTAGTGTATTTCCAGTACTTTCACATTTTAATTATAACTGTATTGTCCTTTAAATTAAAAATCAATATTGTGGAGAATTGAAGATAAAATCCTCCCCATGCCTTGACATTTAGCTGCTATAGTATTAGATTCCTACTTTGTTCTGCTGTGTACATAGGGACATACGCCAGTGTACAGCACACATGTAGGCAGAAGATTAGTAGGAGTACATCATGCATAAGTGTACAGGGTGCATGTCAGCCAACAGCAGGTGCATGCGCAAGGTGTGTGAACGTAAAGTTTGTGTACAAGTACAGCATGCATGTGTACAGACAAAGTGTGTGTGTGTGTGTGTGTGTGTGTGTGTGTGTGTGTGTGTGTGTGTGTGTGTGTGTGTGTGTGTGTGTGTGTGTGTGTGTATGTAACATACATGGGGCTGAGCATAGATGCTTGGACAGTGCATATGTGGGCCAAGTACTAGGGCGTGCGCAATGTGTGCATTAGTGAAGACAAGAAGCATTTGTAATGTGTATGTGGCATGAACATGTTCCAGTGCAACACATGGCATGGGCTGAGCATGGGGGCATGTGCATCACTCTTTTGGGCAGAGCACAGCAGCTCCTGCATTGTGAGTGTAGGTGCATTGGGTGTGGGGCTGAGCACAGGTGGGTGTGTGGCACAAATGTTAGTCTGGCACAAGTGCATATGCAGAACATGTTTGGGCCAAGCATGGGTGCATGGGCACCACTTGTGCCGTCTGTGCAGTTGCACAGAGCTGCTCACGCGTGGAGAAAAAAAGCCACACTCACACACATAGGGAAGCTCTGCCACGGGCAATATTTCTCATTAATGTCAAACATGAAGATGGTCCCATCTCAGGAAAGGAGGGGTGTAGGGAGATCGGGGATACCCCTGGACCATCCAGAGGCTTCCCCATAATAAGGTAAGTGTATATTTTTTATTCTGATTACAGGACCGCTTTATTTATGCTCATAGCCATATAATCATCAGAACGGTTTCTGGTTCAAGGAGAGTTCCACTCTGTGTAATTTGTGTATAAATAGGATTACTGGACAGTTTAATAAAAATGACAGCACACAAGTCACTGCTCTGTCACATAGTAGCAAACCTTGAGTCAGGACAACTTCCTTCACAGGCTTATGTGACTAATAATCCTGCAAGATTTCCTTTAATGATAAAAGTGCTGCTGGAGTTTCTTAGCCGAGTCCTTGGAATCAGGTGGATGCCGGTGTCAGAGCTTTCTATCTGTTCCAGCAAAGAGATGTGTGCATGTTAGAATGAATGCATCACCACAGCTTAAGCACAGCAGGCATTGGCTGCAGCTTGATTCACTATAACTCTGCTGCCAAAGGCCATAGATGGAAATTGGGCTCAGGTCCTGATTATTATCAAAGTCTCTGCCTTCCTTTGAAAAGGGATTCTGTTAAGGATCTATTGCCCTTTGCAGTCCTTCTTCAGAACTATATTTGAGCTCCCAATGTTGCCAGAGACTGACAAAAAAACCTCAAAGTTTTCCATCAGTAACTTCAAATGTATATATAATTCAGTTGCATGCTTGATGTGCTGGTTTTGAATTGTTTAGAAGCCTGATGAATACATCACAAGAGCCACCATATGGCTGAAGTGATTTTCTACACATGAGCGTAATATAATCATTATATATAAATATAACAATAACACATACAGAAAATTCTGATAAAAAGGTTTATAAAAGAAGCTGGGATGGGATTTATGCAGTTCACAAAAAAAAAAAATTAACTTCTTCCCCTCTGCTGCTACACATATCTACACCCCTTAAGACTTCACTTGCGCACTAGGGGTGTAGATATGCATATTTGTTTATGTACCTATCCGCTTGCAATCGTCAGTGCGCTCCCATTTGCTTCCAACGCCATACCGCCAGTCTGATCAGTGTATGGGAATATATGATCCTAAAACCGATCACAGTGCCAGTAATGAAAGAAAGGCAGCACCAGCAAGATGCCGGTGTTCATTCACAAAATGAAAGCAAAGAACACATACACAACACTTCCTGTGTACTGTTCACAGTACACAGGAATGAAGTGTGGCGACATCTTGTGGACAAAAAGTAAAAATACACGCACATAAACTATTCTATATAAAAATAAATTTTTATTAGTTTGTAACTCCTTTCACCCCTACCCCATGGTAACCAAAATAAAGCACTTGTAAAAAAAATAGACAATTTAAAAAAAATACATAAATCGTTATCTTAGGGACTTTTTAATTTGTATGTCATAAATCTGTATTACTGTTATTTATTAAAGGCTTGTAATTATTGATATAGTATAAAAAAACTCTAAGCAGAAAAACTACACCTCTATTTCCCAAAAAATAGTATAACCATACATTGTACTAGGAAGAACAAAGAGAAATCGAGAGCCCAATATGGTGTAGTATTGTTAAGTTGGTTGTGGTTAAAAGCAAAATATTTAGATATACTCACAAACATGGGTTACCCATAGGCAACCACTTCAAGTGCAGGTGGGGAGTATTAGAACCTGACCCCACTCAGGTTTTTAAGATGTCACTCTCTGTAGATAGGAAAAGGGGTAGCACCCCTCCACTGAGGGTGGAATCAAGATTTCAGCAAGGCTTGGTGTACAGAGGCGCCATAGAATAAAAACATTTAAAAACCGTCTAAAAGAGGGGGATGTTCAGGTGGACTTACCTCCCTCAAAAATATAAAACTCGAGTCACAATATATCAATACAAAATTTTTTAATTGAACTCCACTTAGTGCAACGCGTTTCGCAGGTGTGGTCCTGCCTCTTCAGGCAAACAGAGGCACTCACTTCTGCATTTAGACCCATTGAGTTGTACTCCTGTTTGCCTGATGGGGCAGGACCACACCTGCGAAATGCGTTGCACTAAGTGGAGTTCAATTAAAAATGTTTGTATTGATATATTGTGACTCAATTGAGTTTTATATTTTTGAGCGAGGTAAGTACACCTGAACATCCTCCCTCTTTTAGACGTTTTTTAAACGTTTTTATTCTACTTTGGCGCCCCTGTACACCAAGCCTTGCTGAAATACATTGTACTAGAGACATAATTTAAAGATTATAATAACTGGGAGAAATGGGCAAATAAAATGTGTGGGTTTTATCTACAATAGTACATTTTATTTTGAAACTACAATGGCTGAAAACTGAAATGATTTTTTTTTCATTTTTTTCTTCTTATTCTCTTTAACCACTTGCCGACCGTGCACTCATACCGCGCGTCGGCAAAGTGGCAGCTGCAGGACCAGCGACGCAGTATTGCGTCGCCAGCTGCAGGCTGATTAATCAGGAAGCAGCCGCTCGCGCGAGCGGCTGCTTCCTGTCAATTCACGGCGGGGGGCTCCGTGAATAGCCTGCGGGCCGCCGATCACGGCTCGCAGGCTAAATGTAAACACAAGCGGAAATAATCCACTTTGTTTACATTGTACGGTGCTGCTGCGCAGCAGCGCCGTAAGGCAGATCGGCGATCCCCAGCCAATTAGCGGCCAGGGATCGCCGCCATGTGACGGGACAGCCTGTCACTGGCTGCACAGGACGGATAGCGTCCTGTGCAGCCCCGATCACCGGGGATGAGCAGATAGGAGAGGGAGGGGGGAATTTTGCCACGGAGGGGGGCTTTGAGGTGCCCCCCCCGCAACATGCCAGACAGGAGGAGCGATCAGACCCCCCTGCACATCATCCCCATAGGGGGGAAAAAAGGGGGGCGATCTGATCGCTCTGTGTGCCAGCTGATCTGTGCTGGGGGCTGCAGAGCCCACCCAGCACAGATCACAAAAAATAACGCTGGTCCTTAAGGGGGGGTAAAGGGTGGGTCCTCAAGTGGTTAAAAGGCATACAAGATAAAATAATTCTTAGAAAAAAACACCCAAAAAGGGCCTAATTTGTGGCGAAAAAAACCCCTAATATATAGATAATTTTGGTGTAAAAAGTAACATTATAAAGTTACTAGCTGATTGCCCGGCATTGCCCGGGTATTTATTTGGCTGGTGTTGGCTCCACCCACTTTTTCTAACCCTAACAATTACTCAATGACCAAGTTTGTGAGCTTTGTGGTCTTTGGCATCAATAATTTGCATTGAAATGAAAAAATCTGATTGGTTGTTTGTGGCTCCACCCCCTTTTCTGAATTTGAACCCCAGTCACCCAATGACCAACTGTACCAGGTTTAAGGCCTGTGCCATTAACAGTGCAAGAATGGTAACAATTAAATATTCCCTTGAAAGCAATAGGTGAAGCTTTATACACTTTTGTAGGCTCCACCCACTTTTCTGAATATTAATCCCATTCACTGAGTGACCAACTGTGCAAAGTTTAAGAACCCTCCCATTAACAGTGTAAAAATGGCTGCAGTCACTGGCGTAGCAATAGCCATAGTGGTCATAGCAACTGCTATGGGGCCCTAGAGAGGAGGGGGCCCAGGTGGTACTTGATTTGTTCACCTTGTTTTTCCACTCTCTGACTTTGTCTCAGTGCTCATGGACTATACACAGTGTACATTGCTTAGAAATGTAAATTGCCCAGTCAACTCATATCCACAGGGTAGGGGCAGGTGGCATTGCTCAAGAGTGCCTATATCTGATGGCCCCATAAAAATGTTGCTATGGGGCCCCATAGTCTCTAGCTACGCCACTGGCTGCAGTTTACATTTTCCCAGTGAAATTTGTATTTTTCTCGACCCACTGATGACCCGGCATTGCCCGAGTATGTATTTGACTGGTGTTGGTTCCGCCCACTTCTTCTAAATCTAATGCACAAACACTCAATGACCAAGTTTGTGAGCTTTGGGGTCTTTAGCGTCAATAATTTTTATATTCCCATAGAAATTAAACAAATCAGATTGGCTGTTTGTGGCTCTGCCCTTCTCCAGCATTTGAACCCCAGTCACCCAATGACCAACTGTAGCAGGTTTGAGGCATCTGCTATTACCAGTGTAAAAATGGCAGCAATTTAAACATTCCCCTTGAAAATCAACAGGTGAATTTTGATTTGCTATTATAGGTTCCACCCACTTCCCTGAATATTAATCTCAGTCACCCAGTGACCATCTGGGCAAAGTTTGGGAACCCTGCCATTAACAGTGTAAGAAGGCCTGCAGTCTTCCTTTTTTCTAGTGAAATTTGGTTTTGGCTCCGCCTACTTTTTGTAACCTGGACATACAGTCGCTCAATGACCAAGTTTGTGAGCTTTGGGGTCCTTGGCATCAATAATGTGTATTTTTCCAAGTCATGAAACTGTTTGTGGCTCTGTCCCCTTTTGCTGAATTTAAACCCCAATGACTAACTGTACCAGGTTTGAGGCTTGTGCCATTAACAGTGCAAGAATGGCAGCAATTTTAATATTCCCCTTGAAAATCAACAGGTGATTTTGATTGGCTTTTTTAGGCTCCACCCACTTTTATGAATATTAACCATTTCACAACTGAGGGGTTTTACCCCTGAAACACCAGCGCGATTTTTCCCTTTCAGCGCTGCTTCCATTACTGTACTGATGTACTATGATTGGTTATTGGGGACTGGAGAGTCCCCATAACCAATCATTGTACTGCAGAGCCGGGGTGTGTGCGCGCGCGCGGGTCGCGGGGGCGCGCGATCGCGGGCTGCAAGTTTGTTTACCTTGCATTGTTTTGAATGAAGACGGCATTTGATTGAAGCCGTCTTCATTCTACTCGCAATCGGCGAGGCTAATTGGATTTAGGAACGCTTGTTCCTAACATCCAATTAGTAACCTGCTGTGCTGGCTGGCTGGAGTGTGCGCGAGAGTTCCCCGCCCACTCCCAGCCAGTAAACAAACAAGTGCGCCTTTCTCCGTCCCTGGGGGTGAAGCGGTGCGCAGAGGGACGGAGAAATTTAGCACTGGGGGGTGAAGTGGTTAATCCCAGTCACCCAGTCACCAAGTGTGCAAATTTTGAGAACCCTGCCATTAACAGTGAAGAAGGGCTGCAGTTTTCAATTTCCCAGAAAAATCTGTTTTTGACTCCACCCACTTTTTGTAACCTTGACACACAGTCCCTACTCAATGACCAAGTTTGTGAGCTTTTGGGTTCCTGGCATCAAAATTGTGTGAATGGAAGCAGTTTATCCAAAAAAAGCAAATCTGTTTGGATGTTTGTGGCTCCACCCCTTTAGTGAATTTGAACCACAGTCACTTGATGACCGACTGTAGCAGGTTTGAGGCCTCTGCCATTAACAGTGTAAGAATAACAGCAGTTTCAATATTCCCCTTGAAAATCAATAGGTGAATTTTGATTGGCTCTTGTAGGCTCCACCTACTCTTCCGTATATTAATCCTAGTCCCCCCAGTGACCAACTGTGTCAAGTTTGAGAACCCTGCCATTAACAGTGTAAGAATAGCTGCAATTTATATTTTCCCATGTAAAAAGTTGTTTTTGGCTCCGCCCACTATTTCTAACCTTGACATACAGTCACTCACTGACCAAGTTTATGAGCTTTGTGGTCTTTGGCATCAATAAATTGCATTTTACCATTGAAATTAAACAAATCTGATTGGCTGTTTTTGGCCCACTCACTTTTCAGAATTTAAACCCCAGTCTCCCAGTGACTGACTGTACCAGATCTGAGGCCTCTGCCATTAAGAGTGTATGAATGGCAGCAATGTAAATATTCCCCTTGAAAATCAAAAGGTGAATTTTGATTGGCTGCTGTAGGCTCCACCCACTTTCCTGAATATTAGTCCCAGTCACCCAGTGGTCAACTGTGTCAAGTTTGAGAACCCTGCCAATAACAGAATGGCTGAAATCAATCTAAAAGATCTGATTGGCTATTTGTGGCTCCACCCACCTTAGTGAATTTGGACCCCAGTCACCCAATAACTGACTGTATCAGGTTTGAGACCTCTGCCATTAACAGTGTAAGAATGGTAGCAATGTAAATGTTCCCCCTTTGAAAATCAATAGGTAAATTTTGATTGGCTGTTTTTAGGCTCCACCCACATTTCTGAATATTAATCCTAGTCACCCAGTGGCCAATTGTGTCAAGTTTGGGAACCCTGCCATGTAAAAAATTAAGTTGTTGGCGCCGCACACTTTTTCTAACCTTGACATACAATCACTCTATCAAGTTTATCAGCTTTGGGGGCCTTGGTATCAATACTTTGTATATTCCCATTGAAAAATGAGCAAATCTGATTGGCTGTTTGTGGCTCCACCCCATTTCTGATTTTGAACCCTAATCACCCAGTGATCAACTGTACCAGGTTTGAGGCATCTGCTGTTAACAGTATAAAAATGGTAGCAGCTTAAATATTACCTTTGAAAATCGAAAGGTGAATTTTTATTGGCTGTTGTAGGCTCCACCTACCTTCCAAATTCTTAATCTCATTCACCCAGTGACCAACTGTGCAAAGTTTGAGAACCCTGCCATTAACGGTGTAAGAATGGCTACAGTTTATATTTTCCTAGTCAAATTTGTTTTTGGCTCCGCCCACTTTTTGTAACCTGGACACAGTCACTCAATGACCAAGTTTGTGAGCTTTCAGGTTCCTGGCATCAAAAATGTGTGAATGGAAGCAGTTTATCCACCAAGAAAATCTGATTGGCTGTTTGTGGCCCCACCCCTTTAGTGAATTTGGACCCCAGTTACCCAAAGACAGACTGTAGCAAGTTTGAAGCCTCTGCCATTAACAGTGTAAGAATGGCAGCAGATTAAATATTCCCCTTGAAAATCAATAGGTGAATTTTGATTGGCTGTTGTAGGCTCCACCCACTTTCTTGAATCTTAATTGGATTCACCCAGTGACCAACTGTGGCAAGTTTCAGAACTCTGCGATTAACAGTCTAAGAATGGCTGCAGTTTACATTTTCCTATTTAAAATGAATGGCTGAAATTTGATTGGCTGTTTTATGCCCCGCCACTTTTCCTGGATTTGTAACCTCAGTCACCAAGTGACCAACTGTGCCAAGTGTGGGGACTCTGGCTTGATTACTGGGAGAATGGCAGCCTTTTATATTTTTTCCATTGACTTGAATGTGGGAAATCTGATTGGCTGTTTGTAGCTCCGCCCACGTGTGCAGGGGGGCCACGAGACCCCCAGAACATGTCATCCCAGGTAGTAAGGGATCTGTATACCAAGTTCCGTTCAAATCGGTAAAGACGTTTTCGCGTGATCCACACACCACACACACCACACACACCACACACACACCACACACACACCACACACACACCACACACACACCACACACACACCACACCACACACACACCACACACACACACCACACACACACCACACACACACCACACACACACACGGAAAAAAACTTGTGGGAAAATACTCTTTTCTTTAAGAGTTTTTCTATCACAAGTGTCTGTTCACACTTATGAAAGACTTAAAGTAGGTATTTAGAGGAGATTTCTATGAGGTGTTTATTTTTTGGGAACTGCATGGGAATATATTTTGTAATTTATATAACTTGTATCTTTAAAAAAAAATAAAAATAAACCTGTCCACAAGTTTGCTGCAGTCATTTTAAGCTCTGTCTGTAGCTAGATGGCCGACTCGCTCATTTGAGTCTCGAGAATCGAGACAACAAGACAAACAGATTATTTGCAGTACAGCTCCCAATACAAAGAGTTATCTTGGAACTCAAAAGGATTCCTGCCAGAAAAAAAGATCTTTGAAAGTTACACATGCTAAGCTAGTTTCAGCTATCAGGATTAAGCTTGATAATGCTGGTGATACCGCATTGAACAAGGTTCATGCAGACATGTTCCCTGTCTGCAGACGATTGACATGTTTGTTTCTATGGAGAAGGGAGGAATGATGATGGAGCGACTTCTACAAAGCATGGTAAGGAAAGGAACAATGTGGTCACCCATTGCTGTTGCTTAAAGATCTGGCGTGCTGGGATCTTCAAGCCACCTTGAGGGACACCTGTACAAAAGTTTTTGGTTTTTTTTTAACCTGAGATGGTCCTGAATTACTACCTCATCAGAGTTCAGTACAGTGTGTGTACGTATCTTAAAGCAAAACTGAGGTTGCAAAACCCCAAAAGTTAGATACTTACCTAGGAGGATGGAAGACCCTTGAACCTCCATGTCCTCCTCAATCCTACTTCCCCTGGTTGGGACCCTCTTTTAGTTTAAGCCATCCTTGTGGGCAAGCACAGCAGTTCTCACTCAGGCACAGTTTGGCTGCACTCGCACACAGTGTAGAGCATGGCCACAAGAACATATCTGACAAGCTTGTCTGATATGTTCAGAGGATCCAGTCTGTGCATGTGCAGTAGGGATGCGCTTGTCCTGAGCTCTTTGGCAAAATAGGTAGACTGACAGTGCTGGGACAATGGGCTGAACAGAGGAACAGGGTAGGTCTGTGCTCTTCAGAGCATTCCTTCTATTAACGTAAGTATCAAACCTGAGGTGAGTGCAATTGCTAGATTTCAATTCAGGACTCAGGAGATGTTTAGAGATGCTTTGGTAAATTAGGAGATGTGTTGAGGTGCATATAAAAACATCTTCAGTGTTGTAGTGGAAATATAGTTTTCACCAATGTTACAAAGTTTAATACAAGCAAAGGAATCAGTAGTTAAAGATTGATTACATTAACCAATTTACCTCCCATCCTGTATTTCTCATTGTAAATTCACCTAATTTGAGATTTAACAGCTTTCTCTGTGCCCACTGGCAAACCTTTCCCTTACTTGCTGTCCCAGTAACCACCAAAGACCTCCATGGATGTAATATGACCACTGGTAATCTTGGGTTCTATCATGTTTGTCAAGAGTGTAAAGATCAGCATTCTACTAGCCATTGATCTAACATAAAGATGAATACTTCCATGTTCCTCTACTTATGTTGCTTTTATGTGTGCTGTTTAGAAGATTATTTGCTTTTAAAGCTTATGAGGATGAACTTGATAGACAATACAGATTGATTGCACAATTCCGCACATAATGTTGCCTGTGTGCTGCATCCATAAATTCATTCTGGCTTTAATTTTCTTTATTATCTCATAACCTAGAGGATGACATTATTCATGTGTGCATATGGTAGCTTCATTTCTAAATACATCCTGATAATGATGTTATAGATTTTAAAAACTGCTAAAGAAATACTACATTTAATTAGTAAAGCTCGTAGAGACTTGACTTTGTGTTTTCCCCCCTAACAAAGGCTAATAACGTCCTCTCAGACGTTAATTAAAAGTTATGTTTTAGAACTCCTGTTTTCCCCTGCCTTCTATACTCCTTTCAAGTAAACTACATTCCATTTGATTACACTGGGAATAACACTAACCACTTTCTCAAATTATTTTACTTGTCACTTCTTTGACCAAACAATCATTTTCTGTAAAAGATTATAATTACAATGTTTGCATGAATGTGGCAGCCAACATTTTTTTCTATTATATTTTTCTTGCTCAGTTCCTTCCATAGTAACAGCTCCTTTCTCTGAAATGTTAATGTCAGAAAATATTGAAATTAAAACTATTCATTTTCTATTTAAAGTGGTATTGAACCTGCTCTGAAATCTGGCTACATCAGCCTGCATGGGTACAAAAGGCGTTCAGGAGGCTCAGGGGGATGGAGGGGGGGGGGCATGTCATTTTTATTTATTTTTTTATGTAAATAATAGGTATATTTTCCAGGGATACTTGTATAGCAGTATTGCGGTTTTAAAATGATCCAAAACAAAAGCGTTGCAACTTGCCCGGGGTTTTCATGTTGGTCCTGACCAACAGGAAACCCAGCATGAAATTCAATGCAGTTTCTGGGAATTTATGTAAATTTTCAATACTGATGCGTAGATAAATTATCTGTCATTTAACCACATTCACAAAAACATTTTCTTATTGTACATTTATAATAGATTTTCACAAAAACTTAATTTTGAAAAAAAATCCTGTGTTCCACTATCCTCCTTAACCTGCCTGGCGTTCTATTAAGATCGCCAGGGAGGCTGCGGGAGGGTTTTTTTTAATAAAAAAAAAACTATTTCATGCAGCCAACTGAAAGTTGGCTGCATGAAAGCCCACTAGAGGGCGCTCCGGAGGCGTTTTTCCGATCGCCTCCGGCGCCCAGAATAAACAAGGAAGGCCGCAATGAGCAGCCTTCCTTGTTTTGCTTACATCGTCGCCATAGCGACGAGCGGAGTGACGTCATCGACGTCAGCCGACGTCCTGACGTCAGCCGCCTCCGATCCAGCCCTTAGCGCTGGCCGGAACTTTTTGTTCCGGCTACGCTGGGCTCAGGCGGCTGGGGGGACCCTCTTTCGCCGCTGCTCGCGGCGGATCGCCGCAGAGCGGCGGCGATCAGGCAGCACACGCGGCTGGCAAAGTGCCGGCTGCGTGTGCTGCTTTTTATTTGAGCCAAATCGGCCCAGCAGGGCCTGAGCGGCAGGCTCCGGCGGTACTGGACGAGCTGAGCTCGTCCAGACCGCCCAGCAGGTTAACCTCGAAAATGTGGTGATTATAGACCGTGCCATTGACTTTTATGCAATTCACTCTGAAATCTGCGAAAAAGTAAATGCCAAAAGTTTGAAAAAGGCAAAAAAGGAAAGTAAGCAAAAATACTTCACAAGATTGAACCTTAAACATTTGCCTGCTCATCATGCTCATTCTAATAATAATTTTTCAAAAATATTTTTACAGTATTATGTATGCTTCAGGGCAGCCATGGGAAATTTACCAAAAACCATATAAATAATTCTGTACATGATGCAGCCTTGGCAGGTACAAGCACTGGTAAACACAGCTAGTAAAAAAAAAAAAAAAAATACCAGTTTCTGCATTTCAACTGCCAATTTTTATTTATCAAACAAACATATCTATGAAGATACATTATTGTTTGACATTTGACATCACCGACTGACTTCAAGTTTTTAAATTGCTAGTGCCAGTAACAACTTTGTAGTTTCTATAAGGACAATTTCCATATATGGGCCAAAGTTTCTTTAGGAAACGTGCTGATAAGCTTGATTGTATGCTTGTATTTCGAAACGTTATTTCTTCTTCAGGCATTATACAGAACTGTATCAGTGCAGTTCTGATACAGTTCTGTATAATGCCTGAAGAAGAAACTTAACGTTTCTAAAGCTTGCAATAAACCATGTACAGTTAGTCATTAAAGGTATCACCGGAATGTGATGTGATTTCTGCTTTTATGCTCCTTGTCCAACACCAGACCACACTTCATCTGGCAACATTATGAACTAGACCACGTTTGTATATCCAGAACAATTGGTTATGAACTTGGACTCTACCACCAATTGTCTGTATATTTTCAGGTGATTCATGAAACAAAATCTCAAGTGCATTTTTTTGTCATATGTATTACTCTGTTGTGAGTGGTGTATTGCATCACACTATAATAGATGCTTATTATGTAGCGTCTTAAAAACAATAATTATATTGATAGATATGTTTGATGTTTGATAAATAAAAATTTAAATTGCTCATTACCACCTGGCTTATAAATGGCTTATAAATGGCTGCATAAAGAGCCTCTCAGCAACAACCCATACAACAGCCCATATAACTGTAGCTGCAGTACCAGAAATAGCAATGGCAAAAACCAACTACACTATCCCTTACTGTCACTATGCTTACGTGTTGATATGAGTGCCGGGTGTAGGCCACCTCATGCCCGCTACTAACCTCTTTCAAGCATTATCCCAGCTACAGGAATGGATGTGACTTGGGAGCTACATATAATAAATTAAATTGGTAAAGACATCAACCCCAGCCAGTATTTAAATAGGATTGATATTAGTGGTAGAAGAAAAAAAATATGAAAATATTAAAAATCCACTGCAGACCCCTCGCAAAAACATGCTGTCTATTTTTAAAAATGCAAAAGGCATGCTACAAGGGACACCGAAGGATACAACAAAAAATATCAATGGATGCAACAGGTCCATTGAATCGAACATTGGATCCACTGTGACACTACACCTTGCTAATCCATTGTGGACCTAGCCTTATTGAATTAGTTGTGTGTTTGCTGTCCTTGTGTACACTCAAACCATGAGCTTCTTTTTAGTAAACGTGGTTCTCCAGCTCTTTATCTACTGCTGTCAATTAATTATGTGGCATTCACTTTTGGCATAATCGACACCACTGCTAAATGTGTACAAATAATGTATTCAGTGATGTAATAGAAAGTGCATCGCTGACGCAAGCTGGAAACTCATTTCCAATGCAGGAAAGACAAATCCTGTTTTATTAACGTGATGTTAAGCCATAATGCAGACACTTCTCAGTAGTCAAACAAGCATGTAAATGTGTTTTGAATGCCTTTTACTTCAAACTACCTTCATGTATTCCTGTGAGGTTATTGCGCTAAGAAAAAACCACGCAATCAAATGCAATTCTAGAATTCAATCTAGCCACAGCTGTGTGTGTAATCGAACAAGGACAAGCTGTGGGATGTCTGTTGGCATTTGTTGATTTAGGCGGATTGAACATAGATATTCATTACTTATAGGCATAAATGGAACAAGCTATCAGGACTCCTATGACTTTTATCACTTGTATAATATTCATGTTTTGTCTTCTATGATGTCCTGCTAACTTGCATATTAATACCCAGCCCCAGCTTCAATAAGTAAACTTGGTAGGTAGATAAATACAAAAATAAATACATTATTGTATCATTTAACTACAGTTAATGTTTGATTAAATCAAAGTTTTTCTTTGTGAAAGTTAAAACTATTATCCTGTTTAGAGATTTAGAAGAGGGATATGCTAGGTGTCTGATATTTCAACCACACCATCTCTCGATTTTATCATAATTTGCTATTGTTACTGCAACACAGCATAATTAGAATAGGTGTAAGTACCGTATTTTTCAGACCATAAGACGCACTAGGTTTACAGGACAAAAAACAGGGAAGAAGTGCATCTTATGGTCTGAAAAATACGGTATTTACTTTCAATGGATTTGAAGCACTAGGACTCTTGTAGAGGTTAGTCTATATTGGACTATGGCTATTACTTTGCATTATTTCCTCTATGGTACTCATAGGAGCTGATTAAATTACAACAGTCGTGAGCATTAAGGGATTATTCAGTTAACTACAAACTGGCATATATACTTCTGCGGAAGATTCGGTTCGTGCAAAACTTCGCGAACCGCAATAGACTTCAATGGGGAGGCAAACTTTGAAAAATAGAAAAAATTATGCTGGCCACAAAAGTGATGGAAAACGTGTTTCAAGGGGTCTAACACCTGGAGGGGGGCATGGTGGAGTGGGATGAACGCCAAAAGTCCCGGGGAAAAATCTGGATTTCACGCAAAGCAGCGTTTTAAGGGCAGAAATCACATTGAATGCTAAATTGTAGGCCTAAAGTGCTTTAAAACATCTTGCATGTGTATACATCAATCAGGGAGTGTAATTAGAGTACTGCTTCACACTGACACACCAAACTCACCGTGTAACGCACCGCAAACAGCTGTTTGCGTAGAGTCGGCCGTGCTGGACTGGTGCGCAACATGGCCAGAGTGCAGGCCATGGCAGTTTTCAAGCCCATATGGTCGCCGGGCTGTGGTAGCTCAATGATAGAACACCAGCGACTGTCCAGCTGATCAAATTTGGTCTGACCACAATGAAGCAGCAACCTTCTTATCTTTGGTGTGCCACCCCCACCCGAGACACTCATATAGCCGGCGGTCATTGCTTCATTGTGATACGCAAGCCCCTTCACCGTGGCAAGGTAATGATCACGAAGGGGGATGGGCACATGTACATGCCTTTTGTTTTTTTGTTCCAGCTGCCTGCAGTGCAGCCAGAAAAATTAGGCATGCATGTACACGCACCAGAAAAATTTGTATAGCGGCCGCTGCTTGCAGCGGCCTTAAAAATTCAGGAGTCCGCCTAGAGTCCTGGACCCTGTTGGTGGTGGCGGAGAAGGCAAGCGGCCTGCAGGCAGAGATGCTGTGTGTGGGGACTGACTTAGTCTTCAGTCATGCAGTAGCCCTCCAGGAACCATGCCTCATTCATTTTGATAAAGGTCAGGTACTGAACACTGTCATGACTTAGGCGACTTCTCTTCTCAGTGACAATGCCTCCAGCTGCACTGAAGGTCCTTTCTGACAGGACGCTTGCGGCAGGGCAAGAGAGAAGTTGGATGGCAAATTGGGACAGCGCTGGCCACAGGTCAAGCCTGCGCAACCAGTAGTTCAAGGATTCATCGTCGCTGCTCGCAGTGTCTACATCCACACTCAAGGCCAGGTAGTCGGCTACCTGCCGGTCCAGGCGTTAGTGGAGGGTGGATCCGGAAGGGCTATGGCGAGGCGTTGGACTAAAGAATGTCCGCATGTCCGACATCACCCTGAGATCACTGGAGTGTCCTGTCCTTGCCTGCGTGGACTTGGGAGGAGGATGATTACTGCCAGTGGTACCTTGATTGCATTGTGCTGTCACATTACCCTTAAACGCATTGTAAAGCATCATTGCCAGCTTGTTCTGCAAGTGCTGCATCCTTTCCGCCTTCTGTTGAGTTGGTAACAGGTCCGCCACTTTGTGCCTCTACTGAGGGTCTAGTAGCGTGGCCAACAAGTACAGGTCATTCCCCTTGAGTTTTTTGATACGGGGTCCCTCAACAGGCTGGACAACATGAAAGAGGCCATCTGCACAAAGCTGGATGCACATGTACTCTCCATCTCCTCTTGCTCTTCCTGAGTGACAGCACGCAGCTCCTCTTCCTCCCCCCAGCCACGAACAATACCACGGGAACGTGGAGCAGCAGAAGCCCCCTGTGACGGCTGCTGCGGTTGTTCTTCTTCTGCTGCCTCTTCCTCCTCCACAGAAACACCTTCCTCATCATCATCATCCGTGTCTGACTCTTCTCCTTCCCCACACGACTCCTCTTCTTCCTCCTCCTCCCCCCTCTGTGCTGCTGCAGGTGTTGAGGAAACATGTGGTTTGGATGAAAATTTATCCCACGACTCCTCCTGCCGTAACTGTTCTCGTTCATGCTCCTCCACAGCTTTATGCACCACTCTACGCATGGCACGCTCCAGGAAGTAAGCGTAGGGGATCAAGTCGCTGATGGTGCCTTCAGCGTGACTCACCAGTTTGGTCACCTCCTCAAAGGGCTGCATGATCCTGCATGCATTTCGAATCAGTGTTCAATTGTTGGGCCACAACATCCCCATATTCCCAGATTGTGTCCTTCTACTGCAATTGTGCAGGTACTGGGTGACGGCTTTCTCCTGGTCTAGCAGGCGAGAGAACATGAGCAGGGGGGAATTCCAGTGAGTTGGGCTATCGCATATCATATGTCTCACCGGCAAGTTGTTTCTCCGCTGAATGTCCGCAAAGCGTGCCATGGCCATGTAAGACCGCCTGAAATGCCCGCACAACTTCCTGGCCTGCTTCAGGACGTCCTCTAAGCCTGGGTACTTTGACACAAATCTTTGCACGACCAGATTCAGCACATGTTCCATGCAGGGTACATGTGTCAGCTTTCCCAAATTCAAAGCGGAAATGAGATTGCTGCCATTGTCACACACCACGTTGCCGATCTCCAGCTGGTGCGGGGTCAGCCATTGCTCCACCTGTTTGTTAAGAGCAGCCAGGAGAGCTGCTCCGGTGTGACTCTCCGCTTTGAGGCAAGACATGTCTTAGATGGCGTGACACCATCGTACCTGGCATGCAGCATAGGCCCTGGGGTGCGGGGGCTGTGTAGCTGGAGAGGAGATCGATTCACCAGCCAAGGAGGAGGAGGAGGATGACTACAGCAAAGAGGATGTAGCAGGCGGAGAGGAGGTGGCAGGAGGCCTGCCTGCAAGCCGTGGAGGTGTCACAAGTTGGTCCGCTGCGCAGCCACGTACTCCCTGCTTGCTGCCATCGGTCACCAGGTTGACCCAATCGGCTGTGTACGTAATGTAGCGGCCCTGCCCGTGCTTGGCAGACCAGGCATCCGTGGTCAGGTGGACCCTTGACCCAACGCTCTTCGCAATAGATGACACCACTTGCCTCTCAACTGCATGGTACAGTTTGGGTATGGCCTTTTGCGAAAAATAAGTTCGGCCTGGTATCTTCTACTGTGGTGTCCCAATGGCCACAAATTTACGGAAAGCCTCTGACTCCACCAGCTTGTATGGTAATAGCTGGTGAGCTAATAGTTCCGCCATGCCAGCTGTCAGACACCTGGCAACAGGGTGAGTGGCAGAAATTTGCTTCTTACGCTCAAATACTTCCTTCACGGACACCTGGCTACTGCTGAGGGCAGAGAAGGAACCGCTCAAGGGCAGAGTCAGTGTGGAGGAGGGTGGCTGTGAAGGTGCAAGGGAGAAAGCGGCTGAAGATGATGATGCACCTGAAGTAGGAAGAGGAGAAGGAGGGTGGCTTGTCTTTTGGGTGCTGCTTTTCCTCAGGTGTTCTTGCCATAGCTGTTTGTGCCTTCGTAAGGCACTTGTCCCTACGTGAGAGTTGGCCTTTCCACGGCTCAATTTTTGCTGGCAGAGACAGCAGATGGCTTTGCTTCGATCTGAGACACACATGTTAAAAAATTTCCAAACCGCTGAGCCCCCCTGGGGTGATGGCACTACGGTGGCATCAGTAGCTGACCTTGAAGGGCATGTTGGCTGGCTGGCCATAGCTGGCGATACATGGTGCCGGACACTGCCCCCAGCTGTTTCTGAGGACGAGCTCCCTCTGCTTCTTTCATGGACTCGTCTCCTCCTACTCCTCTCTGACTCCCCCTCTGAACTGTCCCCCTGGTCATCTCCTCTATTGGGAAAAATACGTCGCATCCGTATAATTGTCATCATAATCCTCCTGCCCAGCTTCGCTTTCCTCAGACACCTCCACAACTTCACCAACATCAGGTGGTTCATCGTCCCCCTCCTCACACGTTACGTCCATAATATCGCCACCTAACTCAGACGTATGAGGTGGTGTACCTGTGCCTTCATCTTGTTGTTGCAGTAGTGGCTGTGAATCAGTGATTTCCACACCAAATAACTCCTGCGAATTGTCAAATGCAGCGGATGTGGTGCTTGTTGTAGCGCTGGTGGCTGCGGGAGATGAGGTGTTCTGTGTTAAATACTCAACCACGTCCTCACAAATTTGGGAGCGTATGTCTGCACTTTATCTGATGAAGGGGACCCGCCGTGGCCCCAAAACAATTGTCATGTTGTGCATACAATAAAACTGCTTGATTATTAATACTGGTGTGCCAGCCGAACTAGAATTGCACAATTTTGGGAAGTGATGGCACGTGCCTTCTTCTGAGCACTGTACTTTAGGCCAGGTCCACACAAAATCACAGCAACACCACCTCGCACAAACCTGCCGGTGCCAGGTGGCCTTCCTCTGGGTCTGCCTCTACCTCTTCCTCTACCTGCTTTGTCCATTTTGTCCATCTTGGGGGATGCTAGGTATATGCAGTGAGGTGGGTTCACTGAACAGTAAAGGTAGTTAGATGCAGTGAGGTGGGTTCACGCAACACAAAAGGTAGTTATATGCAGTAAGGTGGGTTCACTCAACAGAAAAGGTAGTTAGATGCAGTGAGGTGGGTTCACTCAACAGAAAAGGTAGTTAGATGCAGTGAGGTGGGTTCACTGAACAGTAAAGGTAGTTATATGCAGTGAGGTGGGTTCACTGAACAGTAAAGGTAGTTATATGCAGTGAGGTGGGTTCACCGAACAGTAAAGGTAGTTAGATGCAGTGAGGTGAGTTCACTCAACACAAAAGGTAGTTAGATGCAGTGAGATGGGTTCACTGAACAGTAAAGGTAGTTAGATGCAGTGAGGTGGGTTCACTGAACAGTAAAGGTAGTTATATGCAGTGAGGTGGGTTCACTCAACACAACGGTAGTTAGATGCAGTGAGGTGGGTTCACTCAACACAAAGGTAGGTATATGCAGTGATGAGTTGGGTTCACTAAACACAACAGGTACTGGGTAGTACAATGTGCAGCTCCCTGTCACACACACAGGTAGTCACTGAATGTGCTGGGCTGCTGGCAGTGGCACACAGTATGAATTAGCAAGGCTGTGTATGCAACAAAAGTGTCAGTTTGACACACAGGAAAAAAAAAACAAAGGACAGGATTATCTCTGAAAAGAGCTGTTGAGGGATGCTATTAAAGCAATAATAATCAGCCAGGAGCAAGCTAAGAATCCAAGAGCCTAACTAATCTTTCCCTAGGAGAACAATTCTGCAGCAGTTCGCCCTAGTCTGTCTAATATCAGGCAGATGAGTGAGTGTAATGGCCGGCGAGCCTGCCTTATATAAGGGGGTTGCAATGTGCCTGCTGACTGTGATGCAGTGTCAAAGTTGACCCCCATAGTGCATTATGGGGTGAATTGAACTTCTGCAAAAGTTCACAGCCACCCGAAGTTCGCCGGCGAACCGTTTGCTACATCTCTACTGCCATATGAAAATAAGCTCATCCGGCCATGTGCAATAGAACTTGCTTGAATGCTTTTTTATCATGCCATTTTTCTTTTCTCCTAATTCAGTTAGGCAGGGTTTACACTTGTCATTATAAAAAACAGTTTTTGATTTGTTTTGTTTTTGCGTTAAAATTTGCATTTCAGCATACACTAAAATATACCTCTTCAGGGAAGCATAGAATCTGAACTAGGAGGCGTTAACCAGTTGTTAAAATTAATTCATATTATCTTTTAGTATACTTTACCCACTAGGTGACTGAATCATGCCCATGCATGCGCTCCAGCCCCAGGACTGCCTAACGCCCATCGTCATAAAGTCCTTGGGGCGTGGTTTGCAGGAGATCATGCGCGCCGATGCCTGCGCATCTCCACTTGGATGACGGAGCTCCACCTTCAATCTCCCAGCGGCTATCACCGCTCGGAGACTGTTACCAGGAACAGATCAAAAAAGATAAAAATGCGAAATTCACTAAAGACCGTTTGGATTATGAACAACATAAAGTTTTTACATGGAGAGAGGATAATTATTTCCGCAGTCCCAAAGGAAAGAACAAAAAGAGGAGGAGGCGTAATCCTACAGGCGGTAGCTCTGGAGCGGGATCTCCCTTATCATCCCCAAGTAGCTCCCACAACACAACAGGAAATGGAGGCTCCTCATCAGACGAGGAGGTCCCTTTAGAAAAAAGAAAAACAGGAGGGGCAAGAGGAGGCCAAAGAGGGATCTTGAAACAGGTGGCGTGGACCAAACCACAATTGAGACGGTCGGAGAGGAACAAGCGCAATTAAAAATATACAATCTTTTTGACGTCCCCCTGAGTGAAGCAGCCCTTTCTCTGTTGGGTAAAGGACTCAATTTTTGCCCCACGGTGGAATTTGACTTTGTTAAAAAAAAATAAAAAATTAAAGTTTCTTTTTATTTGATTTTAGAAACATATATTAAACAAAACATTCCCCCAAACAGAAGGGGATAACAACATATAAAACATCAAGAAGAAGCTTACATACGGAATGTCATAAGTACATGTCGATATTCATCAGAGATGCAAAACATTTAGCAGTAATTATACCATTGTCTCATTTAAGAAGGTACAATACAGTGCAACCAACAACCTCACCTAGATATCAGATCAGTGCTGACTCCCCTCGCTCCCTCACCCCAACAGCGTACATAGGTTATTTCTGGGGTTGCATCTAATGCCACGAGAAAGATGTACATGGTTTGTGTAATAGAATACTTTTAAGGTGTATATATAACATGATAGATAGATCTCACTCTTCCTAGCCAGACCTTAAGGATACTTTATTCTGAAGATAAAGTGTCTCGGTTCTTGGTCCATACATCCCAGACCTTTTGAAATTTATTGGCACAACCCCTAGCAATGTAGGCTGCTTTGTATAAATGTAGAGATGAGTTGATAAGATTTTTCCAGAATTGGATTGATGGAGGATCCTGCTGTTTCCAAGACAGTAATATAGATTTCCTGTAATAAAACAGGAGGAGACCCACCAATGCTCTTTGGGCTCTAGTTGGAGCTAAGGATGATACTTCACCTAGAAGGCAATGAAGTGGTTTAGGGGGAACCCGTAGTTTAGTTACTTGTGAGATAAATTCACATATTTCCTTCCATTTTGCTGCTATTGCAGGACAGAGCCAAAAAATATGATCAAAATTTGCCGCATCTATCCCGCATCTCCAGCAACTGGAGCCCTCTGAGGAACGGAATTTTCCCAATCTAGAGGGTGTCATATATGCTCTGTGAATTATTTTAAATTGGATAAATTTGTCCCTTGAAGCTATTAAGTATTCAAATGATTTTATGAGAACATTTTCCCAATCTTCATCATCTAGATCAGAAATTAACCCAGTCCAGGGCTGCATGTAGACAGTGAAGTGGGGTTCAGTAAGTAATATTATATGTTGGTACAAAGTAGAGAGTGCCTTTTTGAGATTTTCATTGCATAGAGTATCTTCTAGTTCAGAACTTTGTAGACTAACCTGGGCCCCACCATATTACGACTGAAAAGCGTGTCTCAGCTGGAGAAAGCGAAAAAAATAGTTATTTGGCAATGAGAAGTTTTCTTTGAGACTGTCGAAGTTAATTAGAGTGCTGTTGGAAATAATATGTTTCAGCTGAGAGATGCCCCTCCTTATCCACACAACAGGGTCTGGGATAGAATAGAACTGTTCGAGTGTGGGGTTATTCCAGATGGGGGTGTTTGGGGATGCCCTATTGGCCGGGGGTTTGTACCAGGAGTGTACTGTGTTCCAGGCCTCGATTACAACTTTCATGTTTAGGGTTAGAGGATAGGAAGCTTTCATTCCTGTATATAGGATCTGTGCGAGAGCTTCAAAAGACCCCAAACAAGCCACATCTAAAACTGTAGATGCATTAGAATGGTCTTGTACGAGCCACCAGTGAGCAGTTACCAATTGACTGGCTAGGAAGTATTTATATAGATTAGGGAATGCTAGCTCTCCCTCCATCCATGGTCTCTGTAGTTTCCTTAGGCTGATTCGGGGAGTTTTGTTATCCCAGATAAAACTGCACATTATTGAATTGAGTTGTGCAAAAAAAATTTTGTTCAGTCATATGGGGGAATTTCTAAATATATAGGTATATTTTGGTAGTAACTTCATTTTAATTAAGTTGATTCTTCCAACAAGGGACAAAGGGAGGCACTTCCAACTAGTCAATTTATGTTTAGTTTCTTGTAGAAGGGGGAGGATGTTGTACTGGTAGAAATCTGCAGTGTTATCAGGTATCCAAACCCCCAAGTATTTGACCTTATCTACGGAATCTAAGGGTGTTTGTAGTTGGGAGTTTTTAGTAAGAGGAAGTATCTTTGATTTACTCCAGTTAACACATAAACCCAACAGTGGAGAAAAAGAATTGAAGATGACTTTGTTAAATTTGAACAAGAATTATTTATAAATACAAGAAAATTAGCCCTTCACAGGTTCTTTTCTACAAAAGCGACAAATGTTAACAGGGCTAATGTTGACAGGTTCACTATTCCACTGCTGGTGGGGCCCCAGGATGATTATTGGGACCAGCAAACCCTGCGAGATCTTTGTGAACTTTTAGAAACCCACGCCCCTAATCAAGTTGAAATACAACGCCCACTGCCCCACAATATAGGTAATAAATCTCATTTTAATCCTCCAACAATTCCTGGGGGGTCAGTAGAACTGTTCTATCAGAAGGTGTTGAGTGACTGCAAATCACTAATTTACCCAAAAGGAGCCCCCAATCTCTCTAGAGCAGAACGAGATGCCTTACAATGGCTCCGAGAAAGAACTGATTTGACTATTAGAGAAGCTGATAAAGGGGGTGGGGTTGTGATCCTGAAGACTGAGGATTACCATTTAGAACGTCAACTTGAAGACAGTTCAGCATATTCTAAGCTACCTTCTAATCCCATCCCTATCTATGTAGGGGAACTGAAAAAAATACTACACAAGGGGATGATGGATGGGGCCTTGGACAGATCTATTGCTAACAAATTGTTACCTGAACATCCACGTAACCCGGTGTGGTACTGTATCCCAAAGATACACAAAACTTTAGATCACCCACCGGGCCGACCGATAGTTTTAGCGATTGGGTCATTGACGGAGCCATTGGCACAATTTCTTGACTACCAGTTACGGCCCCTGTTACGTTCTTTGCCATCTTATGTGGGGGATACCCTTGAAGTACTGAATATCTTGAATAATTTTGAGTGGCAGGCGGATTATCATCTAGCCTCTATAGATGTATAAAGGTAGAAGACCGAGAGCCCAATATAGTGTAGTATATATTAGAAAGGGAGGGGGTGTAATATGAAGTGTAAGTATTATACTCACAAACCAGGGTTACCTCCAAGGCAACCACTGTAAAGGCAGGTGGGGAGAACAAGCCTGTCCCCACTCAGGAATAAGACGTCGCTCTCTGTGGATAGGAGGAAATTGCAGGGTAGATCACCCTTCCACCAAGGGTGGACTTCTCGATGCGCAGAGATGTACAGAGGCGCCGGTAGGATAAAAGTCATTAAAAAGTTAAAAATTGTTCCGGTTGCGGCGGTGGACCAGCCAACCATAAACAGACTCATGTACCATCAGGAGGTCGGCATGGCGATGGGGAGCCTGGTGGCCCCCACCTATGCCGGTCTCTTCATGGGCCACTGGGAGGCTAACACCATTTATTCATCGAGGAATGGATTCCTGGAGCGGATTAGGCTCTGGATCTGCTTTATAGATGAAATCTTGGTGGTCTGGCAGGGTTCGGAGGGTGAGTTTGATCAGTTTATGAGTTTTTTGAATTTAAATGATGTTAATATGTCATTTACCCACCATTGGGGCGACCAACAATTACAGTTTTTGGACTTGGATATTGTTGTCAGAGGTGGAGGCCGACTCACTAAAACCTTTAGGAAAAAAACGACTGTGAATTCTGTATTACAGGCTACGAGCTACCACCCTTCGACAACAATTAGAAGTCTCCCTTATAGTCAATTTCTCCGTTTACGGAGGAATGCTAGCACTTGGGAAGATTTCCTACAGCAAGCTGAGGAATTAAAAAAGAGATTGAGTTGCAGGGGGTATGGGGAAAGTTTAATTAATCAGGCGTTTAACAAAGCAGCCAATAGGGATAGGGCTTCCCTTTTGGCCCCACGGGTTCGACAGACAGAACAGAACCACTTTTTTATGCACTTCTCCTATTCACCTATGTATAATACAATTAAGAAAGCCATTGCCGAAAACTGGTGGATCATCCAACAGGATAAACTATTTCAAAACAAAAGTGCCTCATTACCCTGTGTATCCTATAAAAGAGTACCCAACCTAAAGAATAGACTATCCCACAGTGAATTCATTAGCCCTTCAACAGTTTCGTGGTTGGGTGCAGCTAGACCATCAGGAAACTTTCAATGTCATCAGTGTTCTTGCTGCAACTTTATAATTGGGGGTAGTCGTTTTACCCACTGTGGGCAGACGTGCAGAATTAGACAGTTCATCAATTGTAAAACAAAGGGTCTTGTATATGCTTTGATTTGTCCATGTCAGCGTGTTTATGTGGGGGAGACCACTAACATGCTGAAGGACCGCTACCAGGCCCACTGCAGGTCCATCCACAGTGGTGTGGGCTCACCCCGTGTGATTGAACACATGCGGGACACCCATGGGGGTGATGTCACTAAATTAAGATTCCTAGGTCTAGAACAAGTGAGGAGGGATGCTAGAGGGGGGGATTGGCATAAAAAGCTACTACAATGAGAAAGCTATTGGATATCACTTTTTGAGGCTACAGGTCCTTTAGGTATGAACGAAAGAAATAATCTTGCAGTATTTATCTGAAAATTTGATCTTGATAGTTTAGGTGTTTATAAATTTTATTAATTTTTTATAACTGGGTCTTATTCAATATTGTGTGGTGGTTAGTTGATAATAATGGATGTGATAATATTTTCTTTGAAATGAATTACATTTTTTTACACAACCCCCCATCCCCCCCTTTCCCCCCCCCTTTTTTTTACCCTCTATGGCCTGGGATGAGTCATGTTTCCTTTCCCTATGCAGGTGGCATCTCGATCCTTTCTTAATTTTTTTCATTTTTCCCTTTTTTTATTAATATGAATGTGATTGAAATCTTGCTGAGTCGCCACTAGATGGCAGCCTCATGCTGATCTGGGCACACGTAGAGATTGCCGCCTGGTGGATATCCACTTTTTTGTCCACTAGATGGCAATGGGGCGCATGAAGTATAGAGTCGTCGCCTGTATGATGCTGTGCGACTCCTGCGTTCCACCCCGGCCGCGACCCGGAAGCTACACTCCCTGCGGAGGGGAAGCACTTTACATGTACACATGTAAGGACCTCGCGGAGGGGAAGCACTTTACATGTACACATCGGCCTGCGCTCCACGGGGCGGATGGCGGCCATTACCATTTGGATCGATGCTTGCCACCTGTATAGGTAAGAGGGGTATTTAAGGAGATATTTCTAAGGGGTAAATTGTCCTGACGATGCGCCACAGCACATAGGCGCGAAACAGCTGTTGACCTTTCTCTCTCTGCCTGTACCTCTCTCCATGCTGGTGATGTATATGGACTTTTAATCATTTTGGAATAAAGGCTATGTTTTACCTGATGTGCGCAACCACTTATCCTTGAATATAGTTGCTCGGAGACTGTTAGATTTACTTAGTACAGCACTGCGATCTATGGCAGCGCTGTACTGGGGACAGCCGAGTGACATGGCTGTGCCCCTGGGCGGCGACAGGGAAACGATCTACTGTCATAGGCTAAAGCCTATGACAGCCGATCACGCTGGTTGGCTGGCGGGGGAGGTAGGGAGGGAGAACTACAAAAATACAAAAAATATTTAACATTTATTATGAAAATAAAGATAAATATTTGTAAAAATAAATAAACAAAGAATGGGGGAGCAATAACAACTGACCAACAGATAGCTCTGTTGGTGGGCAGAAAAGGGGGGAGGAATCACTTGTGTGCTGAATTGCGTGGCCCTGCAGTGAGGCCTTAAAGCTGCAGTGGCCCAATTTGTGAAAAATGGCCTGGTCTTTAGAGGGGTTTAAGCTAGTGGTCCTTAAGTGGTTAAAGGACACCCGAGGTGAAAATAAACTAATGAAATAAACAACTGTATCTATCCTCCTCCTAAAAATGACTTTTTAAGATATTCCACAGTTTTATTTTATATTTAAATTTACTTTTTATGTTTTGACTGTTTTATTGTTTTTGCTCAATGACACATACATTGAAGTATGTCAGAGCTAAAATCTATGAACTAGTGACCCCTTTTTATCTCTTTCCTGCTCTCAAAAGCCATTTTCTGCAAGGAAAATGTTTAATAGTTGTAATTTCTTATCAGTGAAGGTCACACTGTAGTCTGACCCAGTCCTGACCCAGACAGGAACTGCCACTTGCATACCTGATGTTTACCGTATATACTCGCAAGCAAGCCGATCCGCATATAAGCCGACCCCCCAACTTTTACCTGAAAAATACAGGAAAAAATGATTGACCCTCATATAAGCCGGGGATAGGAAATGCTGGCAGTGTGATCCCCCCAGTGTGTCCCAGTATAGATAGTATAGTGCCCAGTATAGCTAGTATAGTGCCCAGTATAGCTAGTATAGTGCCCAGTATAGCTAGTATAGTGCCCAGTATGGGTAGGTAGTGCCCCAGTATAGCTAGTATAGTGCCCCAGTATAGCTAGTATAGTGCCCAGTATGGGTAGGTAGTGCCCCAGTTTAGCTAGTATAGTGCCCAGTATAGGTAGGTAGTGCCCAGTATAGCGCCCAGTATAGCTAGTATAGTGTCCAGTATAGGTAGGTAGTGCCCAGTATAGTGCCCAGTATAGGTAGGTTGTGCCCAGTATAGCGCCCAGTATAGTGCCCCAGTATAGTTAGTATAGTGCCCAGTATAGGTAGTGCCCCCTCCTGACCCCCGCCCCGCGGTCTTCTATTATTCCCCTCTCCGCTCGTAAAGTAATTCACAGCAGCGCGCCCCACGGCGGCTGCTGTGATGACGAGGCAGGAAGCCATAGAGAGAGCGCGGCTTCCTGTAGCTATGGGAACCGCTCTCTCTCTCTATGGCTTCCTGCCTCGTCATCACAGCAGCCGCCGTGGGGCGCACTGCTGTGAATTACTTTACGAGCGAAGAGGGGAATAATAGAAGATACGGCACCAGCTCAGGTGATAGCGGCTACCGCGGGGCGGGGGAGCGGGGGGTGACGACCACAGGTGACTCGCAAGCAAGCCAACCCCCCACCTTTTGACCCCCTTTTTGGGGGTCAAAAATTTGGCTTGCTTGCGAGTATATACGGTAATTCTTTCAGGCAGAGAAAGAAAAAAAAAGAACACAACATAGTTATTTGTGTGCTTGGCACTGTACATACACATGTCTATCTCATGTCACATGTCACCTTGGGTATCCTTTAACTATTTGACATTCCTGGACGTGAGTCTCACGTCCAGGAAGCCATATGTGCTCCTGCGCGTTCCCGCGGCCGATCGCGCATGTGCACGCGCGCTCCCGGCCCGCGGTTTGTTAGCCAGCGAATCAGTGAATCGGGCAACGGTGCCCGATCACTGATTCCTCTCCCCCGCAGAAAAAGCGACAGCTTATCTCAGAAGCTACGCTTTTTCTGCTTCCTACGTTCCCCTACGTCGCTCTAAGCGTACGTGTTGCGCTTAGAGTGACGTCACTGTATACAAACTCACGGCTGCCATCTTGTGGACAAAAAGTAAACTACATCTAAATGTTAAATAAAATTAAAAATACACATATACAATTTAAATCCCACCCTCCCAAAAATACCCACATAAAATGTTTAATTTAAAAAAAACAAAACCATTACAAACAAAACAAATCACAAATATTTACCTAAGGGTCTAAACTTTTTAAATAACTATGTAAAGATGAAATAATTCTATTTTTTTTTTCATTATAAGCTTATAAATAGTGATGAATGCAAAACGGAAAAAATGCACTTTTATTTCCAAATAAAATGTTGTCGCCATACATTGTGCTAGGGACATAATTTAAATGGTGTAATAACCGGGACTAATGGGCATATACAATACGTGGGTTTTAATTATGGAGGCATGTATTATTTTAAAACTATAATTGCCGAAGAGTGAGAAATAATGATTTTTTTTCAGTTTTTTTTTCTTATTCTTCCTTTTAAAATGCATTTACAGTAAAGTGGCTCTTAGTAAAATGTACCCCCCCAAAGAAAGCCTAATTGGTGGCGGAAAAAACAAGATATAGATCAGTTCATTGTGACAAGTAGTGATAAAGTTATAGGCTAATGAATGGGAGGTGAACATTGCTCGGATGCATAAAGTGAAAACGACTGAATGCGAACTTCACAAACATGTTCCCTTACCTCTCATTTTTACCTGTTATCTCAATTCAATTGCAATGTCAAAAGTGTATGGATCTCTTTATTAATGTGTCCAGCACTGCTGTATAAACATCTGTATTCCATTTTATATCTGTATGCAACTGTCTGTATTGTATACTAAACAGCCATGCCAAGTATAGATAAAAATAAAGTTGTGTAATAACAGAAACACTATGAGGGAGCCCTTACAAACTTATGATGTAAAACGTAAAAGTTTTACATTTTAGAGTTGTCATCAGAGCAGAAGATGTATTCTCTCATTTCTGGTAACTCTCCAAGGGTAGAAAATGAGAGCAAATCTCTCCTACAAGGATATGAACAGAAATAAAGGACTGGCAGAGGTCCCATTTCCATGTCCATTGGAAATCAAAGTAAAACTAAAAGCTTTAGGTTGAATTTGCTCTTCAAAAGGAACTTGAAGTGACAGGAATATAGAAGCTGCCACACACGTTCTCTTATAAACAATGGCCACAAGAACATATATGACAAGCTCTTGCTGGATGTGTTCAGAGGGACGCTGCGAAGGAGCAGTGGGCTTGTGGGTGGTTCATGAAGCCAGGGCCGGTTCTAGCTACAATGAAGCCCTGAGGAAAAAGTAACTTGGGAACCCCCCTAGCTTAGCCCCACCCCCCACAGCAAATTCACCACCTTGGTCCCCTGAGCTGGCTTCCAGGCCCAATCTCACCCCCTTCAGTCACACAATATCATTAGGTGTCTATCTCATACCCCCAAAAGCTTTGCTGGGGTCCCCGATTATTTACCCTACAAATGCAAAGTGTACACATATCAGAGTCTTATCTAATCCAGGCAGGATACAGGAGGCAGCACTGCACTCTATGCTTTGGACTTCTTTTCTTCCTTATTCCCTGCAGGCATAAATAAGGGTCACAATAGCTGGAGAGGAGGGGAGACAACTTGGGGGGGGGGCTACAGGCTCTGGGGCACTGGGCAATTGCCTCTATGGAAGCACCTGCCCTGCATGAAGCCTCTGGACTATCTATAGGCTTCCCTTGATTGAGGTATATATTTTTTTATCCATGCCCCACTTCAGGTGCTCTTTAAGGTATGTTTTACATTTTTATACAAAGACTGGGAGCAAAGTGGGCTTGATGTTTGGCAAAATGATTAAGCTGCAATGCTGGAGGTAAACTATAAGCTTTAGCAGAAACACTGTTTTACTTTCATACTAACTATGAAAATGAACCTTACAGGCTTAAGCTTTGTGACAACATTTACAAGAGAAGGGAATATTGGCAGGTGTAAGATAAAAGAACAATCTTTTCTGCCAGAAGATTGTATATCAGTTTAATAGGATGTTAATTAAATGTTGCTGCTAGCTCTGAATCATTTCTCCCCTGTTTAAAGCATCAGCCTGATTCTCGCTAGTGTTGGGTGAACAGTGTTCGCCACTGTTCGGGTTCTGCAGAACATCACCCTGTTCGGGTGATGTTCGGGTTCGGCCGAACACCTGCTGGTGTTCGGCCAAACTGTTCGGCCATATGGCCGAACTAAGAGCGCATGGCCGAACGTTACCCGAACGTTCGGCTAGCGCTGTGATTGGCCGAACGGGTCACGTGTAGTGTTGGGCGAACATCTAGATGTTCGGGTTCGGGCCGAACATGGCCGAACTCCGAACATAATGGAAGTCAATGGGGACCCGAACTTTCGTGCTTTGTAAAGCCTCCTTACATGCTACATACCCCAAATTTACAGGGTATGTGCACCTTGGGAGTGGGTACAAGAGGAAAAAAAAATTAGCAAAAAGAGCTTATAGTTTTTGAGAAAATCGATTTTAAAGTTTCAAAGTGAAAACTGTCTTTTAAATGCGGGAAATGTCTGTTTTCTTTGCACAGGTAACATGCTTTTTGTCGGCATGCAGTCATAAATGTAATACATATAAGAGGTTCCAGGAAAAGGGACCTGTAACGCTAACCCAGCAGCAGCACACGTGATGGAACAAGAGGAGGGTGGCGCAGGAGGAGAAGGCCACGCTTTGAGACACAACAACCCAGGCCTTGCATGAGGACAAGAAGCGTGCGGATAGCAATTTGCATTTTGTCGCCATGCAGTCATAAATGTAATACAGATGAGAGGTTCAATAAACAGGGACCGGAAACGCTAACCCATCACAGATGTTCATTGTTCATGTTACTTGGTTGGGGTACGGGAGTGTTGCGTAGTCGTTTCCAATCCAGGATTGATTCATTTTAATTTGAGTGAGACGGTCTGCATTTTCTGTGGAGAGGCGGATACGCCGCCGATCTGTGACGATGCCTCCGGCAGCACTGAAACAGCGTTCCGACATAACGCTGGCTGCCGGGCAAGCCAGCACCTCTATTGCGTACATTGCCAGTTTGTGCCAGGTGTCTAGCTTCGATACCCAATAGTTGAAGGGTGCAGATGGATTGTTCAACACAGCTACGCCATCTGACATGTAGTCCTTGACCATCTTCTCCAGGCGATCGGTGTTGGAGGTGGATCTGCACGCTTGCTGTTCTGTGTGCTGCTGCATGGGTGTCAGAAAATTTTCCCACTCCAAGGACACTGCCGATACCATTCCCTTTTGGGCACTAACTGCGGCTTGTGTTGTTTGCTGCCCTCCTGGTCGTCCTGGGTTTTTGGAAGTCAGTCTGTCGGCGTACAACTGGCTAGAGGAGGGGGAGGATGTCAATCTCCTCTCTAAAGTCTCCACAAGGGCCTGCTGGTATTCTTCCATTTTGACCTGTCTGGCTCTTTCTTCAAGCAGTTTTGGAACATTGTGTTTGTACCGTGGATCCAGAAGGGTATAAACCCAGTAATTGGTGTTGTCCAGAATGCGCACAATGCGTGGGTCGCGTTCAATGCAGTCCTAGGCCGAAGAGGTCATAGCCTAGGGTCACAAAACCTGTTTATTGGGCAATTTCAATGGTGGCGAGTCTGACGTACATAAATCGCAGCAATGGCTGTTAGCAACGTCTGAATCTCACGAAATGTCTCATGCAGGTAGAAGACATATTGTTAGACTTGGGCTCCAAAGATGGGTTCCCTACATCTCTGCAAACCAGAGTTACAGGGCTCCAAATTTGGTAAAATCCCCCATAGGCTTTCATTGGGCCTCCTATTTACAGTTCCAAAATCTCACATCTTTTCAAAGGGCAATTACTCAGCAGTGGCAAATTTTCTAGCATTGTAGGGACCCTTAGGGGGAACATGACTGGTGAGTTTCGGGCCCCTAGGCCGAAGAGGTCATAGCCTAGGGTTACAAAAACCTGTTTATTGGGGCTATTTCAATGGTAGTGATGGTGATGTACATAAATCGCAGCAATGGCCGTTAGCAAAGTCTGAATCTCACGAAATGTCTCATGCAGGTAGAAGACATATTGTTAGACTTGGATTCCAAAGATGGGGTCCCTACATCTCTGCAAACCAGAGTTACAGGGGTCCAAAATTGGTAAAATCCCCCATAGGATTTCATTGGCTCCCTATTTCACTTTCCAAAATCTCACATCTTTTCAAAGGGCAATGGCTCAGCAGTACCAAATTTTCTAGCATTGTAGGGACCCTTAGGGGGAACATGACTGGTGAGTTTCGGGCCCCTAGGCCAAAGAGGTCATAGCCTAGGGTCACAAAAACCTGTTTATTGGGGCTATTTCAATGGTAGTGATGGTGACGTACATAAATCGCAGCAATGGCCGTTAGCAAAGTCTGAATCTCACGAAATGTCTCATGCAGGTAGAAGACATATTGTTAGACTTGGATTCCAAAGATGGGGTCCCTACATCTCTGCAAACCAGAGTTACAGGGGTCCAAAATTGGTAAAATCCCCCATAGGATTTCATTGGCTCCCTATTTCACTTTCCAAAATCTCACATCTTTTCAAAGGGCAATGGCTCAGCAGTACCAAATTTTCTAGCATTGTAGGGACCCTTAGGGGGAACATGACTGATGAGTTTCGGGCCCCTAGGCCGAAGAGGTCATAGCCTAGGGTCACAAAAACCTGTTTATTTGGGCTATTTCAATGGTAGTGATGGTGACGTACATAAATCTCAGCTATGGCCGTTAGCAAAGTCTGAATCTCACGAAATGTCTCATGCAGGTAGAAGACATATTGTTAGACTTAGATTCCAAAGATGGGGTCCCTACATCTCTGCAAACCAGAGTTACAGGGGTCCAAAATTGGTAAAATCCCCCATAGGCTTTCATTGGGCCTCCTATTTACCGTTCCAAAATCTCACACCATTTCAAAGGGCAATGGCTCAGCAGTGGCAAAACTCACCAGTCATGTTCCCCCTAAGGGTCCCTACAATGCTAGAAAATTTGGTACTGCTGAGCCATTGCCCTTTGAAAAGATGTGAGATTTTGGAAAGTGAAATAGGGAGCCAATGAAATCCTATGGGGGATTTTACCAATTTTGGACCCCTGTAACTCTGGTTTGCAGAGATGTAGGGACCCCATCTTTGGAATCCAAGTCTAACAATATGTCTTCTACCTGCATGAGACATTTCGTGAGATTCAGACTTTGCTAACGGCCATTGCTGCGATTTATGTATGTCACCATCACTACCATTGAAATAGCCCCAATAAACAGGTTTTTGTGACCCTAGGCTATGACCTCTTCGGCCTAGGGGCCCGAAACTCACCAGTCATGTTCCCCCTAAGGGTCCCTACAATGCTAGAAAATTTGGTACTGCTGAGCCATTGCCCTTTGAAAAGATGTGAGATTTTGGAAAGTGAAATAGGGAGCCAATGAAATCCTATGGGGGATTTTACCAATTTTGGACCCCTGTAACTCTGGTTTGCAGAGATGTAGGGACCCCATCTTTGGAATCCAAGTCTAACAATATGTCTTCTACCTGCATGAGACATTTCGTGAGATTCAGACTTTGCTAACGGCCATTGCTGCGATTTATGTACGTCACCATCACTACCATTGAAATAGCCCCAATAAACAGGTTTTTGTGACCCTAGGCTATGACCTCTTCGGCCTAGGGGCCCGAAACTCACCAGTCATGTTCCCCCTAAGGGTCCCTACAATGCTAGAAAATTTGCCACTGCTGAGTAATTGCCCTTTGAAAAGATGTGAGATTTTGGAACTGTAAATAGGAGGCCCAATGAAAGCCTATGGGGGATTTTACCAAATTTGGAGCCCTGTAACTCTGGTTTGCAGAGATGTAGGGAACCCATCTTTGGAGCCCAAGTCTAACAATATGTCTTCTACCTGCATGAGACATTTCGTGAGATTCAGACGTTGCTAACGGCCATTGCTGCGATTTATGTACGTCAGACTCGCCACCATTGAAATTGCCCAATAAACAGGTTTTGTGACCCTAGGCTATGACCTCTTCGGCCTAGGACTGCATTGAACGCGACCCACGCATTGTGCGCATTCTGGACAACACCAATTACTGGGTTTATACCCTTCTGGATCCACAGTACAAACACAATGTTCCAAAACTGCTTGAAGAAAGAGCCAGACAGGTCAAAATGGAAGAATACCAGCAGGCCCTTGTGGAGACTTTAGAGAGGAGATTGACATCCTCCCCCTCCTCTAGCCAGTTGTACGCCGACAGACTGACTTCCAAAAACCCAGGACGACCAGGAGGGCAGCAAACAACACAAGCCGCAGCTAGTGCCCAAAAGGGAAAGGTATCGGCAGTGTCCTTGGAGTGGGAAAATTTTCTGACACCCATGCAGCAGCACACAGAACAGCAAGCGTGCAGATCCACCTCCAACACCGATCGCCTGGAGAAGATGGTCAAGGACTACATGTCAGATGGCGTAGCTGTGTTGAACAATCCATCTGCACCCTTCAACTATTGGGTATCGAAGCTAGACACCTGGCACAAACTGGCAATGTACGCAATAGAGGTGCTGGCTTGCCCGGCAGCCAGCGTTATGTCGGAACGCTGTTTCAGTGCTGCCGGAGGCATCGTCACAGATCGGCGGCGTATCCGCCTCTCCACAGAAAATGCAGACCGTCTGACTCAAATTAAAATGAATCAATCCTGGATTGGAAACGACTACGCAACACTCCCGGACCCCAACCAAGTAACATGAACAATGAACATCTGTGATGGGTTAGCGTTTCCGGTCCCTGTTTATTGAACCTCTCATCTGTATTACATTTATGACTGCATGGCGACAAAATGCAAATTGCTATCCGCACGCTTCTTGTCCTCATGCAAGGCCTGGGTTGTTGTGTCTCAAAGCGTGGCCTTCTCCTCCTGCGCCACCCTCCTCTTGTTCCATCATGTGTGCTGCTGCTGGGTTAGCGTTACCGGTCCCTTTTCCTGGAACCTCTTATATGTATTACATTTATGACTGCATGCCGACAAAAAGCATGTTACCTGTGCAAAGAAAACAGACATTTCCCGCATTTAAAAGACAGTTTTCCCTTTGAAACTTTAAAATCGATTTTCTCAAAAACTATAAGCTCTTTTTGCTAAAAAATTTTTTCCTCTTGTACCCACTCCCAAGGTGCACATACCCTGTAAATTTGGGGTATGTAGCATGTAAGGAGGCTTTACAAAGCACAAAAGTTCGGGTCCCCATTGACTTCCATTATGTTCGGAGTTCGGGTCGAACACCCGAACATCGCGGCCATGTTCGGCCTGTTCGGCCCGAACCCGAACATCTAGATGTTCGCCCAACACTAATTCTCGCACAGAAATGAGTCATTCCCCATGTTACGCGCTGTTATACTGTAACAATTTGCTTACAGGAGATTTTAGGCGGATGATTGTCAGTCTTTGGGTTATAAATGTATTTTGGTGCATTGTATGACAAACTCAGGGAGGACTGTGAAATCACAGATGACTGCATCTTAACCTAAAATAATCAAAGCTGGCACCTGTGAAAAATACCACATTTACAGTTTATACGACATGGCATGGCAAGCTCAGAATGGATAGTTTGTACTATTCCCCAAGCATTACAGACACACTCAACATCACCAGTGTGCATCACACATTTCAGTCTTTCCCATGTAGTACAGCCATGTATGCATATGATTTCAATATTTAATCCACTATATTGCAGATCCTTATAGGAAAACAATTCCTTTAAAATGAAATGTAATTGCTATGCAAGGTCATACTGCAGTGTAAAATAAACACTTTCTGCATTAAAATAAACCCAGGTCTAGGCCTGAACGATTTTAGGAAAACACTGAATTGCACGATTTCTGTCAGAAATTGCGATTTCTATTCGATTCAGGATTTTCAACACACAACGATGGATCAGCACACTGATGGTGAGTATAGGTTCCCCCAGTATAGGGTAGCCACGTATAGGTGCCTCTAGTATAGTTTAGCCAGCTATAGGTGCCCCAGTAAAGGTAAGCCAGTATAGGTGCCACAGTACAGGTTATCCATCCAGATCCCCTTTAGTGGAAGGACAGTATATATACACAATATATGGAGGGGGGCTACCCAGAAACCTCAGTCAACAGGGTGTGCTCCACTACCCAGGGAAGGTACTATAGTAGCTGGATGAATGGTGATGTACAGTATACGGGACAGAGCTGATGGAGAGTATATATACACAGCATAGGGGAAGGAAAGAGTACCAAAATTCCTCAGTCAGCAGGGGGGTGATCCAGTACCCAGGAGAGGTGCTGTAATAGCTGGATAAATAGTGATGTACTATATGGGACAGAGCTGGACAGTATATATACACATAGTATATATGGGGGGAGGGAAGTGCCCAGATCTCTGTCAGCAGGGGTGACCTGCTGTACCCAAGTGAGGTGCTGTAGTAACTAAATGAATGGTGATGTACAGTAAGGTAGTAGTTGTCAGCACTCAGCAGACTCAGCCTTCCACCTGCCCAGCTTATGATGTGGAGGTGCTGGGAGGAGTGAGCCGCGGGGACAGAGTGTGAGAGCCTGTGGGGTGGGCAGAGTCTGCCGCCCGCCCAGCTAATGTTCCGGAGATGTTAGGGGGAGTGAGCCGCACGAGTGAGAGAGCCTGTGGGCGGAGTCTTCCGCCCGCTCCACTGATTGGCTGCATACTATGCGGAAGTTGGGGAGAAAGTGAGCCGGCTCCACTCAGAGACCCAGTGACGAGCACTAGCGCTGAGCCGCCGCAAACCGATGCTGCACAGAGCGGGAGAGGGGACTGCTGGACTGGATGCAGAGGGGGGTAAAAATCATTGCTATGGCAATCACGTAATTTCCGTGATCGCGATTTCGATCAAAAAACTATATATCGTTCAGGCCTACCCAGGTCTGTAATGCACAAAATCCACTTATTCCATACATGTTGGTTGGTGTTTGAGTGTAGGATCAGGTCTAGAAGTTTTTTAAGCGGACCTGAATTTAGAACTTCCTCACTGCACTAAAATATAAGCAACAGCATAATGACCTTTAAAGAAAAAACATTTTTTTGTTGCAGCTGATTCAAATTCTGCAATACATGTGCAGTGTCTACTTCCTGCTTTCATGGAAGCAGACATAAGGTTAACCCTTTCTGGACCAGCACCCTCTGCCCCCTTAAGGACCAGAGGGTGCTTGTCCAGCAAACCGCCGCTTCCCGACGAATCGCCGCAAGTTACCGTCGATCCCACCGTACACGCCGCTCTGTCCCCGCCGCAGGCTGCTCTCTCTGCCGTCGCTATGACGCCAGAGCGCTGTGCGCCAGTCAGGAGCCGCTTTCATTGGCTCCTGACCCTGTCATTCCATGTAAGCCAATGGGAACGGCTTACATGAATGACAGGGCCAGAAGCCAATGAAATCGGCTCCTGCCCGGCTCACAGTGCTCTGCCGTCATAGAGGCAGCAGGGCATCACATTGCGGCGGGGGCAGAGTGGACCGAGCGAAGCGGACAGGCTGGGGCACGCGGTCAATGGGACGTAGAGTTTACGTCCGGTCAGGACCGCAGCGCCCCCTGCCCGACGTAGATTCGTACTCGCTCGGTCCGCAGGTAGTTAATATCCTGTGTTTACAAATAAGCTGCTCTGCTGAGGCAGCCAGCTGACACAGCTGAGAGATCAAATTACAGTTGTGATTAGTCACAAATGAGGGGGAATTAGACAGATTAAACTAAATACATACAGGGTGCATTTCTCTGTGTTTTCTTTCAGGTCCACAAGTCCACAGGCCCACAAATAATTCAAGTTCCTGTAACATATACCGGACCTGAGGTAAGGCTAGCCAAAGGAAGCATGGAGGTATGTCCATGTTGGATCCACATACCTCTGTGCACTGTCCATGCCTCTCCTTCTTTTCCTGTACTCTCTTCTTGAAATTTTTACTTTTGGATAAAGTCACATTTTCAGACTGGATGAGGCAGTCTTACTGCAATATTTCCTCCTATCACCCTCTTATTCCCTCCTCTTCCCTGTCCCCATTCACTTCCTTTTAGAGGAGGAAATGGGAGGTACCATCATGGCAAGTCAATTATACCAATTAAGTACACACTTTATATATATATATATATAAACTAGATGCACATGGAATTCATATGCATTTAATTAATGAAAGCTAATTTAAAAAAGACATTTGGCAGTTCAGAATGTCTGTACAGGAAACTGAGCTGTTTGGGTACTAATGGGCTCAAATCAGCACTCTAACACCCAAACTATTTCATACAATAGACATCAGCTGCTATTTCCAGGTTTTTGGCATTTGCGTTAATAGTCCTTCGTAAAAGTTTTAATGCGAGTAACCAACTAGCTTGTGATCTTTTGGACAATATACGTCCCACTTTTTCCCACCCTAGATATTCCTGCAGCTTTTTTTTTTTTTTAACTCAGTTCACATTAAAACCTTTAATACATTTGCATATATTCAGCAGTGGTGCTCTGGGAGACATCTCAAGCTCGCTCCAACCTGAATTATCACAAATTCTTTCTGTTTTAAGAAAGCAACTCTTGTTTTCCTTAGTATTTTAGTAAGGGGGCTTTTAGGACCATTGTAGCCCCTCTCACACACTCCAATGAGTTCTGGGTCACCATGAGCAACACATTTTAGGAGGAGAGTAAGGAAGGCGTATACTCCAAACAACAACAAAAAACATAATATTAAAATAACATAACTTTATTTTGTAGAAAGGCATTTCAAATAATGTATAAAATAGGTGGTGGGTGATCAAGCCACCTCCACATCACACATCCACTCATTCCACTCAAACACACTACATTTGAACAGAGGCGCCAAGTAGAGTAAAATTAGTTAAAATTGTTAAAAAGGGGGAAGTGGGTGGACTCACCTCCCTTCTGAAAAAATGGCCAGACAACGGGCAGGTTACTTCAAGTTTAAAGTAACATTTATTATGAGCTCCAAAAGTGCAACGCGTTTCACGGGTAACAGTCCCGCTTCTTCAGGCAAACAATTTTTGGAGGGAGCAAAGTCGGGTCAAGAGCCAGATATAGCGCCTCTGTCTGTCAGAGGCGCTATATCTGGCTCTTGACCCGACTTTGCTCCCTCCAAAAATTGTTTGCCTGAAGAAGCGGGACTGTTACCCGTGAAACGCGTTGCACTTTTGGAGCTCATAATAAATGTTACTTTAAACTTGAAGTAACCTGCCCGTTGTCTGGCCATTTTTTCAGAAGGGAGGTGAGTCCACCCACTTCCCCCTTTTTAACAATTTTAACTAATTTTACTCTACTTGGCGCCTCTGTTGTTATACCACATAACTGTTTAGTCCACCCTTGGTGGAGGGGTGTATCCCCATTTCCTTCTATCTACAGAGAGCGACTTCTTAACCCTGAGCGGGGTCAGGTTACAATTCTCCCCGCCTGCTTATCCAGTGGTTGCTTTGGAGGCGACCCGTCCTTGTGAGTATAACCATTGTGTGTATAACCATTGTGTGTGTTTGCATCAAACATCACCTCATTAACATACTACACCATATTGGGCTCTCGGTTCTCCCCCTTTCTTTCAAGCACACTATGTTTGAAGTATGGTCTTTGAATAAATATTGTAACCATTATCAACACAAACTAGTGTATAGTATGAAAAGTGCACCAGCACAATACTGAATACTGAAGATAACGTCAAAGCAGATGTAGCAGATGTATATACAGCACAGTTCAGGAGTGCAACAATAGAAGAGAGCCATACAGTACCAATCTTCTGGTTTCAAGCTTCTTGATAGCGCTACAGTTCTCACAATGATACTTGTAAAGGGAAGTCTGTCTGCAACCACCTTCATATACCTCCCAAGGAAGGAGCTGAACCCTCAGCCATGCAAGGGAATGTAAGGGTGATGGCTGGTGAAGGAGAGGAGGAGGACGTCCACCACGATGATCACAAACACCACCTAGTGTCACCACACTATGCCCACGACATGTTTCACCGGACTTCCGGTTACCTCTGGTGGCCGTTGTTCAAGCAGTCAAACACACGTACACTGGAATGGTGTAAGTGCGGCCACCATCCAATCGCAGGCGTGGCACTCGCCCGCCCCCACCCAACCCATCCAGAGGAGGGGAGGGGAAGAGAGGTCCGTGACATCATCCCCAGTATGATTCGAGTGGGGGGGGGGAGGGGGTTCGCAGCACACGCTTTTTCAGAGAGCCATGGCACTATAGCAAGGGCTTATGAGAAATCAGTCTGGGCAGGAGGAGGAGGAGGAGGTTACTAGCCAGAGGCAGAGGGGAGGAGGAGAGCAGAGTGAATTTGTCACAGGCAGAGAGCTAGAGAAGCGATCAGCTTTGTCTCTGTTTAATGTGACAAAAGGAACATGGCAGCCTCCATTGTATCACAGGAATAAATAATCTTAAACTATTTAAGCTGTTTGCAGCTAGATTTGCTGTGTAAACCATCTAAACTTTATATAAGATATATAGACAAGTTACTTGTTATAGTTAGTTTTTCATCTCGGATCCGCTTTAAAGAGACACTGAAGCGAAAAAAAAATGATGATATTATGATTTGTATGTGTAGCACAGCTAAGAAATAAAACATTAAGATCAGATACATCAGTGTAATTGTTTCCAGTACAGGAAGAGTTGAGAAACTCCAGTTGTTATCTCTATGCAAACAAGCCATTAAGCTCTCCGACTAAGTTAGTCGTGGAGAGGGCTGTTATCTGACTTTTATTATCTCAACTGTTCCTGGACTATTTACTTTTCCTTTGCTAGAGGAGAGGTCATTACTTCACAGACTGCACTGAAAGACTCATTTTGAATGCTGAGTGTTGTGTAATGTGCACATATTATAGAATGATGCAATGTTAGAAAAAACACTATATACCTGAAAATAAAAGTATGAGAATATTTTCTTTGCTGCTAATCTTCTAGTAATTATTCATAGTACACAACCAATTCACTATATCATATTTTTTTTTTCGCTTCAGTGTCTCTTTAAGGACCAGAGCATGCAGAGTACATCCTAGTGAACGAGTTGTGACTACGCTGCCCACCCTCTATGATGCCAGCTACCTTATGCTGTAGTGCCAACTGTCTTCCTACCTGCCTATAAGATTTTACAATGAGCAATCCCTGACTTAATAATTTATTAATGAGTATTGTAAAATAAATAAGAAACTTTATTATGTTATTTTCCCTACAGTTCCTCTTTTAAGCTGTATTTGGACTATGCACTAGTGGTTTCTGTATGATTCAGATAGGGGTTATGTAGGAATTATTTGCATTGTTTTTCCATTTGTCCTGACGTGATGACAGCTCTTGTGTTTTCTGATGATTTTATTGTAATTGCTGACTGTCGCTGGAAAATAATCTACACACATTCCATTGTCACCAATCTCCCACACAGCTACAGTATCCTGTGAGTGAAAGTTCATTGTAAGTCGATGCTATCCCTCCAGAGTTCTGTGGGACTTTCAGTCTGGCATCTGGTGTGTTTCTTTACAGAATATAATCTGAACCTAATGCTACCACTTCACACGTTCAACCGGCTTTTAAACTAGAAGAGGTCTTTGAGTGGACTTTTCACCTGAGTCTCAGCCACAGGCATCCACTCTGCTCTTTAGCAGAAACAGCAGAACGATACATACTGACAAACATCTGCTAGCAATTTTGCCTGTCACAACCCTTGACAATGAACAGCATGCTGGGTAAAACAAGCAAGAGCCACAATTACATTACTAAAGGAGGTTATTGCCCAAACTAGTAAATTAGAGTTCTGCCCTCAGATACATGCATTTGTACATAAAACGATCACTTGTTAATACTTATTTGATATTGCAAATGGTATTGCCATTCACATACACATGGGAAACATTTTTGTTCCGTTAGAGTAAAGACAATCATACCATTGCACATTACTTGAATGGATTAAGGGAAGGAAATTAGAATGGGTACATTTGCTAGAACTGAGAGTAGTCAATTGCACTGAGTGGCATAGCTTAGAAGCCGTACAAGTATCCTTGAAATGGTTAGAGTCATTGCTGTTAGAGATATATTTTTCTTTTACTTAAAGTGTTTCCTTATGGCTATAAAAATATCATTTTCAGCTGACAGATGAAAATCACTGGAAAACAAGATCAAACAAGGCCATTGTAACTTCTACCATTCTCGAGTACTTTAAAAGCGTTCATCTCTCGGTTGTAACGGTAGTAGCTTTATATGTTTTGATCCAAAATTCACTGTCTACGTGTTCAGTAAGATTTGGTAACCAAGCTTTTATGATTTTTAAAAATGTCCTTTAGTTTTCTTTTCAGTTCATTTTTCATTGTTTTTGGACGAGATGGAAAATAATATATGTAATAGTCACTTTTCATAGTACTACATTTTATGGCACCCCTTAATGTGGACATTTTCAAATAATATTTGCATTTAGAATAAATATGGATACTGATTAGCCACACCTCACCATGCCATTGTACCATGATATCTGAAAGCTGTTTCACATTGTCTTCTGCCAATGTCTTGTTTAGCTGATGCTAAGTGCTTTCCTGCAACTAAGCAAAAAAGGGTTTATCATGGGTTCCCATTGATCCTTTCCACATCGCATTTTGATCCCCATGGGGACATGGAACAGCTGAATACAAACTGCAGGATGCGACATTTGCACAATCACTGGCACACATGGAGAATAAATTGAGATGAACACTCCTATTCATCTAATTGCGGGTGTCTGTCAATCCTGATGGTAAACTACGTCCCCGAGCACTGGCAATCACCCATATCAACTGGCCCGTATAAAGGAAGTCACTGTAATCATAAACATAATTTATGTCCAAACTCTTGGATTATGATAGAAATCACATGCAAAAGTTTTACGCAGTCTATCTTTCATCTAGCAAGTCATAATGCAAGGCAAAGAAAAAGAAAAATACCCCTAATATGTTATAATGAACAACATCCTGTTATGAGTTTTACCCAGAATTTGGAACTTGTAACCACTACCACTCCAGTTTATGATCTGGCATTGTACTACTGTCTGCATTGTGTTGTGTATATTTTTGCTATTACCTGTATCGTTCTGTCACCCCTGTTATCATTGTCTGTAACCTTATTTATTGTACAGCGCTGCGTAATATGTTGGCGCTATATAAATCTAATAAATAATAATAATAAGGTTCATCAATGAGGTTCATCAATGGTTTATTAAACTGAGAAGGATATGGATTATTCCTTTTAAAATAATACCAGTTGCCTGACTCTCCTGCTGATCCGGCGTCTCTAATACTTTTAGCCACAGCCCCTCAACAAGCATAGAGATCAGGTGTTCTGACTGAAGTCAGACTGGATTAGCTGCATGCTTGTTTCAGGTGTGTGATTCTCACACATACTGCAGCCAAAGAGATCAGCAGGACTGCCAAGCAACTGGTATTGTTTAAAACCGAACATTCATAGCCCTTTCCGTTAAGGTTCACTTTTAATGACAAATTAGATTGGGTTGGTCATGTTGATTCCAAGCTGAACTAGAGATTAATTAGAGGGAAGAAGAGGAATGGGTCCCCAAACACTGAAGGTCAGCTAGAAGGATTAAGACTTGGGAGAGTTATAACTCCCTGTGTCGCTATCCCAAGGCCCCCACATTTTGTTGTATCTAGCCTCTGTATCCCGTAAAGAAACCGTGAGCTTTTCCATTTGTTAAGTCCAGTTTATCTTTTCTAAGAATGCTGAGATAGAGGTAGCACAGTGGCGTAGTGGATAGTACCCTTGCCTTGCAGTGCCGGCTCCCCGGTTTATATCCCAATGATCTAAACAATCATTAATACATTTATTTTGGGGAAAAATCTGCTTGCTTTAAAAATAAATACCTTTATCAGAGCACTTAGTGGAGGGCCGGCTGTACCACACTTTTAGTTTAGTTTTTTAGCAACCAGGTTTTTGCAGCTGTTAAGATAGTATCATTTTCTTTTAGATACAAAGCTAAAATTCACATTTTCTTCAGTGGAATTTTTTTTTTATAGCCCCTATTCCGTCGTTGAACCAAATTTACTTAAAGGGAACCTAAACTGAGAGGGATATGGATGTTTACTTTTAAACAATACCAGTTTCCTGGCAGTCCTGCTGATCTCTTTGGCTGCATTAGTGGCTGAATCACACACCTGAAACAAGCATGCAGATAATCCAGTCTGACTTCAGTCAGAGCACCTGATCTGCATGCTTGTTGAGGGGCTGTGGCTAAAAGTATTAGAGACACAGGATCAACAGGAGAGTCCGGCAATTGGTATTATTTTAAAAGTAAAAATCCATACCCTTCTCAGTTTAGGTTCCCTTTAAAGCAGCTTAGAAAATAAATTTAGCAGGTAAACAGTAGCAGATAACTAATTTAACTAAATTATGGATTATAGGGGCATTGGGGAGCCTCCCCATGGGGCTCCTGGATAGTGCTAATGCATCATGAACTAATCCCCGCAGGGCAGCCGCTTTGCGGTATTAGTTTTAGACCCTGCATATTTTGGCATGCGAAAGCAAATGCATATTTGCATGAGCAATGTCTCTTGATTAGCCAATTAGGCCACATTTGCAAAGCCAGATGTCAGGTTTAACTTGGAGTTTGATGCACACATAAAATTCTCTGCTGTAGTAAATTATGGATTACAAAATACAAATGCCTGCAATACTATTGCCTTACAGTTAAAATGATATGCAGGTATTGATATGTATACTTAAGCCCCACATCCCTTAACTACTTCCCGACCGCCGTATAGACAAATGGCGGCCGGGAAGCAGACGCCGCAAGGACCGCCGTATTGACAAATGGCGGCGGTCCTTGTTTGGGCATGGGCGGAGCGATCGCGTCATCCGTGACGCGATCCTCCGCCTGTCGCCGCTCACTCGCCGCAACATCCCGCCGGCCATACGGAAGCGCCGGCGGGATGTTAACCCGATGATCGCCGCATACAAAGTGTATAATACACTTTGTAATGTTTACAAAGTGTATTATACAGGCTGCCTCCTGCCCTGGTGGTCCCAGTGTCCGAGGGACCACCAGGGCAGGCTGCAGCCACCCTAGTCTGCACCAAGCACACTGATTTTCTCCCCCCCTGCCCCAGATCGCCCACAGCACCCATCAGACCCCCCCCCTGCCCACCCCCCAGACCCCTGTTTGCACCCAATCACCCCCCTAATCACCCATCAATCACTCCCTGTCACTATCTGTCAACGCTCTTTTTTTTTTTACCCCCCCTGCCCCCTGCTCCCTCCTGATCACCCCCCCCACCCCCCAGATTCTCCCCAGACCCCCCCCCCAGACCCCCCCATGCACTGTATGCATCTATCCCCCCTGATCACCTGTCAATCACCTGTCAATCACCTGTCAATCACCCGTCAATCACCCATCAATCACCCCCTGTCACTGCCACCCATCAATCAGCCCCTAACCTGCCCCTTGCGGGCAATCTGATCACCCCCCCACACCAATAGATCGCCCGCAGATCCGACATCAGATCACCTCCCAAATCCATTGTTTACATCTATTCTCTCCTCTAAACACACACTAATTACCCATCAATCACCCATCAATCACCCCCTATCACCACCTGTCACTTTTACCTATCAGATCAGACCCTAATCTGCCCCTTGCGGGCACCCAATCACCCGCCCACACGCTCAGATTGCCCTCAGACCCCCCCTTATCAATTCACCAGTGCATTCATTACATCTGTTCTTCCCTGTAATAACCCACTGATCACCTGTCAATCACCTATCACCCATCAATCACCCCCTGTCACTGCCACCCATCAATCAGCCCCTAACCTGCCCCTTGCGGGCAATCTGATCACCCACCCACACCATTAGATCGCCCGCAAACCCGCCGTCAGATTACCTCCCAAATGTATTGTTTACATCTGTTATCTTCTCTAAACACCCACTAATTACCCATCAATCACCCATCAATCACCCCCTATCACTGTTACCTATCAGATCAGACCCTAATCTGCCTACACGCTCAGATTACCCTCAGACCCCCCCCTTATCAATTCGCCAGGGCATTATTTACATCTATCCTTCCCTGTAATAACCCACTGATCACCTGTCAATCACCTGCCAATCACCTATCACCCATCAATCACCCCCTATCACCACCTGTCACTGTTACCCATCAGATCAGACCCTAATCTGCCCCTTGCGGGCACCCAATCACCCGCCTACACGCTCAGATTACCCTCAGACCCCCCCTTATCAATTCGCCAGTGCAATATTTACATCTGTTCTCCCCTGTAATAACCCACTGATTACCTGTCAATCACCTGTCAATCACCTATCAATCACCCATCAATCACCCCCTGTCACTGCCACCCATCAATCACCCCCTGTCACTGCCACCCATCAATCACCCGCTGTCACTGCCACCCATCAATCAGCCCCTAACCTGCCCCTTGCGGGCAATCTGATCACCCACCCACACCAATAGATCGCTCGCAGATCCGACGTCCGATCACCTCCCAAGTGCAGTGTTTACATCTGTTCTCTACCCTAAACACCCACTAATTACCCATCAATCACCCCCTGTCACTGCTACCTATCAGATTAGACCCCTATCTGCCCCTAGGGCACTCAATCACCCCCTGTCACTGCTACCTATCAGATTAGACCCCTATCTGCCCCTAGGGCACTCAATCACCCGCCCACACCCTCAGAATGCCCTCAGACCCCAGCCCTGATCACCTTGCCAGTGCATTGCTTGCATCTATTCCCCCCTCTAATCACACCTTGAGACACCCATCAATCACCTCCTGTCACCCCCTAGCACACCTACCCATCAGATCAGGCCCTAATTTGCCCCGTGTGGGCTCCTGATCACTCGGCCAAACCCTCAGATCCCCCTCAGACCCCCTTCCGATCACCTCCCCAGTGCATTGATTGCATCTATTTTCCCCTCTAACCACCCCCTGAGACACCCATCAATCACCTCCTGTCACCCCCCTAGCACTCCTATCCATCAGATCAGGCCCAATACAACCTGTCATCTAAAAGGCCACCCTGCTTATGACCGGTTCCACAAAATTCGCCCCCTCATAGACCACCTGTCATCAAAATTTGCAGATGCTTATACCCCTGAACAGTCATTTTGAGACATTTGGTTTCCAGACTACTCACGGTTTTGGGCCCGTAAAATGCCAGGGCGGTATAGGAACCCCACAAGTGTCCCCATTTTAGAAAAAAAGACACCCCAAGGTATTCTGTTAGGTGTATGACGAGTTCATAGAAGATTTTATTTTTTGTCAAAAGTTAGCGGAAATTGATTTTTATTGGTTTTTTTCCACAAAGTGTCACTTTCCGCTAACTTTTGACAAAAAAATAAAATCTTCTATGAACTCGTCATACACCTAACAGAATACCTTGGGGTGTCTTCTTTCTAAAATGGGGTCACTTGTGGGGTTCCTATACTGCCCTGGCATTTTAGGGGCCCTAAACCGCGAGGAGTAGTCTAGAAAACAAATGCCTCAAAATGACCTGTGAATAGGACGTTGGGCCCCTTAGCGCACCTAGGCTGCAAAAAAGTGTCACACATGTGGTACCGCCGTACTCAGGAAAAGTAGTATAATGTGTTTTGGGGTGTATTTTTACACATACCCATGCTGGGTGGGAGAAATTTCTATGTAAATGGACAATTGTGTGTAAAAAAAAATCAAACAATTGTCACTTACAGAGATATTTCTCCCACTTAGCATGGGTATGTGTAAAAATACACCCCAAAACGCATTATACTACTTCTCCTGAGTACGGCGGTACCACATGTGTGGCACTTTTTTACACCCTGAGTACGCTAAGGGGCCCAAAGTCCAATGAGTACCTTTAGGATTTCACAGGTCATTTTGCGACATTTGGTTTCAAGACTACTCCTCACGGTTTAGGGCCCCTAAAATGCCAGGGCAGTATAGGAACCCCACAAATGACCCCATTCTAGAAAGAAGACACCCAAAGGTATTCCGTTAGGAGTATGGTGAGTTCATAGAAGATTTTATTTTTTGTCACAAGTTAGCGGAAAATGACACTTTGTGAAAAAAAACTATTAAAATCAATTTCCGCTAACTTGTGACAAAAAAATAAAAACTTCTATGAACTCACCATACTCCTAACGGAATACCTTGGGGCGTCTTCCTTCTAAAATGGGGTCATTAGTGGGGTTCCTATACTGCCCTGGCATTTTAGGGGCCCTAAACCGCGAGGAGTAGTCTTGAAACAAAAATGACCTGTGAAATCCTAAAGGTACTCATTGGACTTTGGGCCCCTTAGTGCAGTTAGGGTGCAAAAAAGTGCCACACATGTGGTATCGCCATACTCGGGAGAAGTAGTATAATGTGTTTTGGGGTGTATTTTTATACATACCCATGCTGGGTGGGAGAAATACCTCTGTAAATGACAATCTTTTGATTTTTTTTACACACAATTGTCCATTTACAGAGGTATTTCTCCCACCCAGCATGGGTATGTGTAAAAATACACCCCAAAACACATTGTACTACTTCTCCCGAGTATGGCGATACCACATGTGTGGCACTTTTTTGCACCCTAACTGCGCTAAAGGGCCCAAAGTCCAATGAGTACCTTTAGGATTTCACAGGTCATTTTTGAGAAATTTAGTTTCAAGACTACTCCTCACGGTTTAGGGCCCCTAAAATGCCAGGGCAGTATAGGAACCCCACAAATGACCCCATTTTAGAAAGAAGACACCCCAAGGTATTCCGTTAGTAGTATGGCGAGTTCATAGAAGATTTTATTTTTTGTCACAAGTTAGCGGAAATTGATTTTAATTGTGTTTTTTCACAAAGTGTCATTTTCCGCTAACTTTTGACAAAAAATAAAATCTTCTATGAACTCACCATACTCCTAATGGAATACCTTGGGGTGTCTTCTTTCTAAAATAGGGTCATTTGTGGGGTTCCTATACTGCCCTGGCATTTTAGGGGCCCTAAACCGTGAGGAGTAGTCTTGAAACGAAATTTCTCAAAATGACCTGTGAAATCCTAAAGGTACTCATTGGACTTTGGACCCTTTAGCGCAGTTAGGGTGCAAAAAAGTGCCACACATGTGGTATCGCCGTACTCAGGAGAAGTAGTATAATGTGTTTTGTGGTGTATTTTTACACATACCCATGCTGAGTGGGAGAAAGATCTCTGTAAATGGACAATTGTGTGTAAAAAAAATTAACAAATTGTCATTTACAGAGATATTTCTCCCACCCAGCATGGGTATGTGTAAAAATACACCCCAAAACACATTATACTACTTCTCCTGAGTACGGCAATACCACATGTGTGGCACTTTTTTGCAGCCTAACTGCGCTAAGGGGTCCAAAGTCCAATGAGCACCTTTAGGCTTTACAGGGGTGCTTACAATTTAGCACCCCCCAAAATGTCAGGACAGTAAACACACCCCACAAATGACCCCATTTTGGAAAGTAGACCCTTCAAGGTATTCAGAGAGGGGCATGGTGAGTCCGTGGCAGATTTCATTTTTTTATGTCGCAAGTTAGAAGAAATGGAAACTTTTTTTTTTTTTCTCAGTGTGTCATTTTCCGCTTACTTGTGACAAAAAATATCTTCTATGAACTCACTATGCCTCTCAGTGAATACTTTGGGATGTCTTCTTTCCAAAATGGGGTCATTTGGGGGGTATTTATACTATCCTGGAATTCTAGCCCCTCATGAAACATGACAGGGGGTCAGAAAAGTCAGAGATGCTTGAAAATGGGAAAATTCACTTTTTGCACCATAGTTTGTAAACGCTATAACTTTTACCCAAACCAATAAATATACACTGAATGGTTTTTTTTTTAATCAAAAACATGTTTGTCCACATTTTTCGCGCTGCATGTATACAGAAATTTTACTTTATTTGAAAAATGTCAGCACAGAAAGTAAAAAAAATCATTTTTTTTGCCAAAATTCATGTCTTTTTTTGATGAATATAATAAAAAGTAAAAATCGCAGGAGCAATCAAATAGCAGCAAAAGAAAGCTTTATTAGTGACAAGAAAAGGAGCCAAAATTCATTTACGTGGTAGGTTGTATGAGCGAGCAATAAACCGTGAAAGCTGCAGTGGTCTGAATGGAAAAAAAGTGGCCGGTCCTTAAGGGGTAGAAAGCCCTAGGTCCTCAAGTGGTTAATGATACAACAATTAGGATAGGAAAGGGGAGCAAAACCCTTCATGTATCGTTAAATCTTTTATTAAACATGGTTTAAAAACAATCGTAGATTAAGAACATAATACATTGGTGTCCCTATAACCAGAACAATGTTATGACCGCAATTCTAAAATATGTAATAACCATATGCATGTCTGTCCTACTATAAATGACCATTTTCCTGTAAAGCTGTCAATTACAATAGGTATTATTAATCTGACATCTCTGACATGTTTTGGACTAGTGCCTCAAAGTTTGTTTTATTTTTTTCAAGAGCACTTTTTGGGAAAGACCTATGCAAAGATTGCAGCTATTCAGCCTACTAGTGTAGGCAGTTGGCATTGTGCCACTGCCATCCAGGAAGTGATTTTGAAAATAGTTTAAATTGTAAAAAAAACTGTCAGAGCTGCCAGAATTTATATTGGGTTGCATAAGCAACATCTATATAGGATAAAAATGTTTCATAACATATGCATAAAAGTGCATTTTAAAATTTACATCTTTTTGCAATAGTAGTCCTTTAAACACATCCACCAAAAATTCTTAGTAGATGGTACTGATTGTATAGTCAAAAAATGTGGAAGAATTTACAGAATACAGAATACCTTGATACGATCTGCTTGGTTGGTATTCAAACTGTCAATATCACAAGACCTACATACAAAAGAAGGTTCAGAGTGCGCGGCCCAAATGTCCATTAGAGATGTCCCGAACGGTTCCAGGCGAACTTTAGGTGGTTCGCAATCGCCGGCGAAGGCGAACTTTTGCAGAAGTTCGATTCACCGCATAATGCTCCATTGAGCAGAACTTTGACCCTCTACATCACAGTCAGCAGGCACATTATCACCAATCAGACTACACTCACTCTTGGAGCCCCACCCCCCTTATAAAAGGCAAGGTTCTGCAGTCGTTTTACTCCCTCGTCTGTCTCCAGTAATTAGTTAAGGGACAGCAGACAGACTCTGCTAGGGAGAGTTTAGTTAGGATCTTGTAGAGTTGTTCCTAGCTGATTGTTATTCCTTATACTCCCTCCTCTCTCACTCTCACTCCCTCCTCCCTCTCTCCCTCCTCCCGGAGGGAGGAGGGTCTCATCTTCCAGGGAATTGTAGTATTTCAAAAGCCAGCTTACATTCCGTGGCTGGGAATTGAACCCAGGCTGGACTGGGAATTGAACCCAGGTCTCAGTGTGCGGTAGGTAACTCATTTAACCACTATACCACCAACAACACTACATGCTGAAGCCAGCCTAGCATGTACCATTATGATCAATCCAAGAGAAAAATTAGCTTGCTTAATCCACGGAATTGTACTATATCAAAAGCCAGCTTACATACCATCGCTGGGAATTGAACCCAGGCTGGGCTGGGAATTGAACCCAGCTCTCAGTGTGTGGTAGGTAACTCATAAATCATCCTGATTCTCATTGATCCAATTAGAATCAGGATGATTCTCATTGGGCCACCTAGTGGAGGAATGGGGAGCCCCGGCGGGAGACTCAAAGATGCTTTGCTGGGCTCCAAGAACACTGACAGTCACAGAGATGAGCGGAGGAGCGGCGTGGGACATGCGGCGAGACGGAACGATGCAGGTATGTAACTTCTGAAGGTCCTGCAGTAGAGACGAGCAGCAGGAGGCGACGGGCGGCGGGTAAGAGCCTTGCGATGATGCGCTGGCTGCGTCGATGAGCGTGCATCTTTTGGGGAGTGAGGCAGCAGTGTTGTGGTGCTGAAGGACAGCTCCCCAGCACAAATGCCTCGCTCCACATCACTGGCCACACAGGAGCATTGCTCAGCGAATACCTAGTATTCGCCTGAGTTATGCTCCTTTACGCAAGAACATCTCTCAGGTGAAACTGGCAATTGAATTTGCCGGTAAATCCTGAGCGATGTGAGGAGATAAGAAGCTTGCATGTTTTCAGCTTCTTATCTCCTCGAATTGCATATGGCCCACTGTTTTTAATGATAGGGCTCTATGCTAGATTGCTACATGCAAAAAAAAAAAAGCATGATGAGAATTGGATTATATGCAATTGTTATTATTATTATTATTTATTGTATTTATAAAGCGCCAACATATTACGCAACGCTGGACATTAATTTAGGTTACAGACAATATTTAGGGGTGACAAACAGCAATATGTCAATACAGGTATACAAGGAAACCAGATCACACAGCACAGTATGAGTACAAGGTAATGCTTAGTCAGTCACTGGAGGGGAGCATGGAGATTGGGCAAGTTAGGTTCACTCAAATGCATAGCATGGGTGCACAGTAATGGAGGTGCATGATCAGGTAGGACACAAAAGGAGGAGGACCCTGCCCAAAGGCTTACAATCTAGAGGGAGAGGTAGGGACACGAGAGGTAGGGGACCAGAGTTCAGCTGGTGGTTTAGAGCAATTGTGATGGGTGGTAGGCCAGAGTGAAAAGGTGAGTTTTGAGGGCCTTCTTGAAGGTGTTGAAGGAGGGGGCTGCCCTATCTTTAGTTTTTTCAATGCAAATCAGAATAGCATGTTTTTTCTGCACACTAGGAATTCTTGTACATTAGTCTTCATTTGATGTTGGTATTGTTTTTCGTTTTTACCTTATTTTGTTATGTAATCTGTTTTTTGTATTTCCACGTTAGCCTTCAATGAAACATTAGTGAAAAAATTATATATATAATGGCCATCAGGCATGTTCAGGGTCTATGGCTAAGGCCCGGTTCACATCAGCGTTTGGAACCAAAAGGATCCGGTGTCTGCTTCACCGGATCCGGATGGCTCTGTCGGTGGCCCAGTTCGCATAGTTAAAACGGATCTGATCAATGATTGGCCTGGCCTAAAATGGCGTCCGGCGGCACCAGGACGCCACCCCTCTCCCAGACCTGCCCCACGTAGCCGTGTCATGCTGGTGCGCACGCAGACGCCAGGAGCGAGTCAGAGACGGTATCAGAAGTCCGCGCCTGTCCCCAGCCAAATCTCTCACCATCTTGTGGCAGAGATGTAAATTGCCACATAGGAGCTGTTTTAAGCTCCCAGGCGTACAGTGGCAAGGAACAAAGTGCGGACCAAGGTGGCCAAACAAGGCCACCCTACGTGAAGCCCCGGGGCCTCCTTGACACCATACCTCCGAGGCCTTCTCCCACCCCATCCCCGAGTGGAGAGCAATCCAGTGTGAGGGCACAAAGGAACCTCGTGCTGCAGGGAACATGCACTTGCCCATGTGGAGTCTTCTATATGGGCAAGACAGGCAGAGCCTTCAGAAGACGTATTTATGAACACACATATGGAATCAGTGAATCCCACGATACACCAGTTGCACAACACTTTTCCAGCTGTCAAAATGCTAATCCAGCGAAGGCTTGTTTTTTTCGGTCTTGATAGAGTGTACCTTGACCCTCGAGGGGGGGACTGGGATGGCAGGCTCCTCCAGTGTGAGGCTTTCTGGATATATAAACTGAAAGCTTTTCGGGCACCAGGCCTCAATGAAGGCATTAATTTTGCTCCATTTCTATAAGGATATTTAGTGGGAGATATTCTAAACCCCCCTCCCCTTCTCCTCACCCTGAAGTGACTCCCTGTCTTCTTCTACCCTCATCTTGGGATACTTGATGCACTCTCTGTGGGGATTTTTTACCTATCGCCCTTAGCAATATCCCCTCTAACAGACTTGGCCCACTTGCCCTAATTTTGGATTTCTGTTTTTGGTTCGCTTTGCTGTATTGCCTCTGCCTTTGGGGGGACTGTCTGTGGCAGTGTGCCACTGTGTGGGGGGGGGGGGGGGGCGTTGGGGCCCTGGCTGCTGGCCCACCTTGACTAGCCTGAATGAGACTCAAATTGCTATACATGTTTCACCTTGATTGCAATTGTCCTCACTATTAGTTAGGACATTGTCCTTAATCAAACCTAAATTGTGATTTTCTTTGTAAATATTAGTGATTATGGTTTTGCTATCTATTCTTTATATTTTTTTTATATATTTTGTATCCCAGTGGAAATAAGTTAATATAGGGGAGAGCTCCCTTTGGTGTGATCGCTAAGTCTTCCCCTTCCCCCCCCCCCCCCTTGGGGTGGTTGCTGTCTGGTTGTGGGGGTGCTGAGTGACACCACACTTATGGGTATTGTTTACATATCCCTTATATGCTCCAGGGTAACTATCTGTATTTATTAATAATGCATGTTCCCTGCAGCGTGAGGTTCCTTGGTCTCCTCACACTGGATTGCTCTCCGCTCGGGGGTGGGGTGGGAGGAGACCTCAGAGGTATGGAGTCAAGGCGGCCCCCGGGGCGTCACATAGGGTGGCCTTGGACGCCTTGGTCCGTGCTTTGTTCCTTGCCACCGTACGCCTGGGAGCTTGAAACAGCTCCTATGTGGCAATTTACATCTGTGCCACAAGATGGCGAGCGATTTGGCTGGGGACAGGCGCGGACTTCTGATACCATCTCGGACTGGCTCCTGACGTCTGCGTGTGCGCCCGCGTGACGTGGCTACGTGGGGCCGGTCTGGGAGCGGCGTGGCATCCCGTGGCCGCCGGATGCCATTTTAGGTCAGCTTTTGCACACAGAGGGACCTCCGATGAGCCTGCCCTGATGATGCTGGCGACTTTGCCAGGGAAACCGGTCGGCAATCCAGGGCTCATTGCCTGCTAGATGCCCTGCATATGTGTGTATATATATATATATATATATATATATATATATATATATATATATATATATATAAATAATTGATACATATATATATATATATATATATATATATATGCAAATTTAAGCTGAGTGCAGTACATATTGCAAAGTGATAACCCACCGCAAGGTCCACATCACCTTTTGACTACCTTCACGTGACTACTAATAGATCGGAGGCCTGCATAAGGGAGTTATCCCTGGCGGACTTGTTACTGTACAACTACCTACCCTGGTACAATCCTCTTTGAAGGTTGATAAATTAAAGCACAGTGACTTCTCTGATCGAATCTCCACTGAACTCATCATTGATGATTAAGTCACATCAACAGTATGTTTGCTGGATCTCTCTTAAACACTATTCATGAACTGTGATTTAAGGTGAAATGATGGGCTTATGACTTGGTAATTACGTTATCTATCAGGATTTTCCAACATATTGTGGAACTGTGTATGCACCTACAACTGTTTTCTCTGCTATGCAAGAACAGTGATCTCTTACTTGTTGATACGTCGGATTGCTCTCTAGGAACCTCAACTACCTGTGAACTGTTCTCTATGGGAACTCTAAACTGTTTGTGGTCCACATTTTTTGCTGTGAGCTCCAGCAATTTTTACAATCAGTATATGTGATAGACTGTGTATATGCCAACTGGCCAAGGTTTTGTCCCTTTGCAGTGTGGAATCAGGGCTCTGGGTTTTTAAGTGAATATTACTGACTTTTAAATTTTGTGATTAATAATAAATGGTATTCTATTGTTTATATAATTGTTTACTTTCTTTCTATAAGTGAGTAGTCTACAATTTCCGAGTCTCAGACTCAAAGGAAGCACCTCGGTTTAGAAATTTGAGACCCGTAGTGGAAAAAAATAAATAAAAAATAAATAAATATATAATATATATATATATATATATATATATATATATATATATATATATATATATATATATATACATACATACATACATACATACATACATACATACATACATACATACATACATACATACATACACAGAAGAAAGATTTCTCTCTAATTAGATCTGATTATAGAGAGATTTGTATCGGTTGAATCTGCCCATCATCTCTAGATATACGGCTAGCTTTACTCTGTTTTACTAATATTACATTCATTAGATTAAAACAAACAATGTATTTGTGAAATACATCCCTAGTATAAAGAAAGGTATTGTGTGTATAATATTTTGAAATAGAAGACTTTTATAACCATGTAAGAGACCTTTCTAAATGGTTTTTAAAATAAGCTGTTCACCTGTAATTTGAGAGCGAAATTAAAACAATATTTCCACTACAATAGTAAATACAGCAATTTGTTTTGACTTAAAAGGCTAAATGCATGAGTATGTGCCCTAAGAGAGTTATGTCCAAATAGAAAAAGCCTGTTATTTGCCTTGTGATTGGCAATGAAGAGGGATTTGGATGTTGGCAGAACATAAGACAAAGCTGACAACAAAGCTTTCTTTTCATGCTATCCAAATGAACATATTTCTAATCTGAATTTCAAATGCTTGACAAGAGGGGAAATGTGCAAGAGGAGCTTTCAGCAGGAAATTGCTTCATGGTCTTAGTATAATTAATTATATAGGCAATCATGCAGCTCTTACTGTACATAGGCTGTATAACAGAAATACCGTTATGTGCTTCAAATATAGATCATTCTTATCATTTTTTTAAAGAGTCAGTATTTAAAGCAGTACTGTATATCTGGGTGAAGGTTGTGAATTTTGCTACATGTTATAATAAATTATGTTCTCAGTCAAAACATTTTTAAATTATACTTTAACACTGTAATAATCTGAACATTTGTATAGCGCTTTTCTCTTGTTGGACTCAAAGTGCTCAAGAGCTGCAGCCACTGGGCCTGCTCAAGAGGCCACCCTGCAGTGTTAGGGAGTCTTGCCTTGAACTCCTTACTGAATAGGTACTGACCCTAGCCAGGATTTGAACCGTGGTCTCACATATCAAAGGCAGTGTCCTTAACCAGTACACTATCCAGCCACTTCTGTAGAAAGGCATCTACATAAAGATAGTATCTGCCACAATATGAAAGTGGGATGACTGTGAAAATCCCAAAAGGACCAAATACTAAAAACAGACCTGTGATCATCACCTAATTAATGTGTATGTTTGTATGTATGTATGTATGTATGTATATATATATATATATATATATACATATATACACAGTGGTGTGTGTGTGAAAAACTATTTGCCCCCTTCCTGATTTCTTATTCTTTTGCATGTTTGTCACACTTAAATGTTTCTTACTTAACTTACTTACTTAATCCTGTGTCTCCCACTGGAGCAAAGGGCCTCAACAAATGTGTGCCACCGGTTTCTGTCCTGGGCGATTTTTTCTATCTCAGTCCATGATGCCCCCGCCTTCTTTATTTCTTCCTCTACACTTCTTCTCCAAGTTATCTTTGGTCTTCCTCTTTTTCTGCTGCCTTGAGGATTCCATTTTAAGGCTTCTTTCTCAATTGACTTGTCCTTGCGAAGAGTATGGCCAATCCATCTCCACTTTCTGCGTTTGATCTGCAAGTCCACTTGTTGTTCTTGGGTTCTTTCCCACAACTCTTTATTTGAAATTACATTTGGCCACCAGATATTTAGTATTCTTCGAAGGCAGCGGTTTATAAAGGTTTGGAGGCTTTTTGTTATCTCTGCTGTCACCTTCCATGTCTCACATCCATACAGGAGGACTGTCTTCACATTACTTTGGAATATTCTCAGTTTGGTTTTCGTGGAAATATCATGGGATCTCCAAATTTGGTACAGTTGTACGAAGGCTGCGTTTGCCTTTTTGATTCGACTTTTGGCATCCGCACTGGCACCACCATTTATTGTCATCAGGCTGCCCAGATACTGAAACTCAGTCACAGTATCTAAAGGTTTTCCATACACCTGGAACTTTCGTTTAGGATCAACATTGCTGTTTAATCTCATCTCTTTAGTTTTCTTAAATGTTTCTGCTCATCAAAAACCGTTAACTATTAGTCAAAGATAACATAATTGAACACAAAATGCAGTTTTAAATGATGGTTTTTATTATTTAGTGAGAAAAAAAAACCTCCAAATCTACATGGCCCTGTGTGAAAAAGTGATTGCCCCCCTTGTTAAAAAATAACTTAACTGTGGTTTATCACACCTGAGTTCAATTTCTGTAGTCACCCCAGGCCTGATTACTGCCACACCTGTTTCAATCAAGAAATCCCTTAAATAGGAGCTATCTGACACAGAGAAGTAGACCAAAAGCACCTCAAAAGCTAGACATCATGCCAAGATCCAAAGAAATTCAGGAACAAATGAGAACAAAGTACTGTAATTGAGATCTATCAGTCTGGTAAAGGTTATAAAGCCATTTCTAAAGCTTTGGGACTCCAGCGAACCACAGTGAGAGCCATTATCCACAAATGGCAAAAACATGGAACAGTGATGAACCTTCCCAGGAGTGGCTGGCCGACCAAAATTACCCCAAGAGCGCAGAGAAAACTCATCCGAGAGGCCACAAAAGACCCCAGGACAACATCTAAAGAACTGCAGGCCTCACTTGCCTCAATTAAGGTCATTGTTCATGACTCCACCATAAGAAAGAGACTGGGCAAAAACGGTCTGCATGGCAGATATCCAAGGCGCAAACCACTTTTAAACAAAAAGAACATTAAGGCTCGTCTCAATTTTGCTAAAAAAACATCTCAATGATTGGCAACACTTTTGGGAAAATACCTTGTGGACCGACGAGACAAAAGTTGAACTTTTTGAAAGGTGCGTGTCCCGTTACATCTGGCGTAGAAGTAACACAGCATTTCAGCAAAAGGACATCATACCAACAGTAAAATATGGTGGTGGTAGTGTGATGGTCTGGGGTTGTTTTGCTGCTTCAGGACCTGGAAGGCTTGCTGTTATAGATGGAACCATGAATTCTACTGTCTACCAAAAAATCCTGAAGGAGAATGTCCGGCCATCTGTTTGTCAACTCAAGCTGAAGCGATCTTGGGTGCTGCAGCAGGAGAATGACCCAAAACACACCAGCAAATCCACCTCTGAATGGCTGAAGAAAAACAAAATGAAGACTTTGGAGTGGCCTAGTCAAAGTCCTGACCTGAATCCTATTGAGATGTTGTGGCATGACCTTAAAAAGGCGGTTCATGCTAGAGAACCCTCAAATAAAGCTGAATTACAACAATTCTGCAAAGATGAGTGGGCCAAAATTCCTCCAGAGCGCTGTAAAAGACTCGTTGCAAGTTATCGCAAACGCTTGATTGCAGTTATTGCTGCTAAGGGTGGCCCAACCAGTTATTAGGTTCAGGGGGCAATTTCCTTTTCACACAGGGCCATGTAGGTTTTGAGTTATTTTTCTCACTAAATAATAAAAACCATCATTTACAACTGCATTTTGTGTTCAACTATGTTATCTTTGACTAATAGTTAATGGTTTTTGATGAGCAGAAACATTTAAGTGTGACAAACATGCAAAAGAATAAGAAATCAGGAAGGGGGCAAATAGTTTTTCACACCACTGTATATATATATATATATATATATATATATATATATATATATATATATATATAAAATTATTATTATTTATTGTATTTATAAAGCGCCAACATATTACGCAGCGCTGGGCAATAAATATATACAATGATACAAGGATGACAGACATAACAAGGTTATACAACATAGAACAAAGTTATACATGCAAATTGTACAAAATACACGATCATGCGATATGGGATGGTTAGGTAGGCCCAGTAATACAAGTACATGCTGTCATAGGACAGGAGTGCATGATCCTGTAGATTACACTAGGGAATGGAGGACCCTGCCAGAGGCTTACAATCTAAAGTCTAAATGGTCAATGGTAATTTCCTCTTCTATTTCTATTGAAGATTGGTACAAGATATGGGAAAATGCCAAAAACTCCTCCATGTGTGTCCAAATTAGAGAGAATATATACAAGATTATCTTCCGATGGTATCTTACCCCAGAAAAATTATCAAAGATCTACCCAGGTACCTCAGACCTTTGCTGGAGGGGTTGTAACGATAAGGGCACTCTGGAACACATTTTTTGGCACTGTCCTCTACTTATTCCTCTCTAGACCAAAGTCCAAGAATATATATATATATATATATATATATATATATATATATATATATATATATATATATATATATATATATATATATATAATATCTCTATCTATCTATCTATCTATCAAATTTTTAGGACTATAAGACGCACTGGACTATAAGGTGCACCCACGGTTTAGAGGGCAAAAATGAAGGAAAAATACATATGCAAAACCTGGTGCTTCTATGGTCCAGGTGCATCTTGTAGATGTTCTTCCCCCAATTATGGTGTTCTTCTCCTGTCCCCCTTTGTGTCCACCTACTGTTCCCCTTTGTTGCTCCTTGTGTGTCCCCCCTCTGTGGCTCATCCTGTCCCCCTTTATGACCTCTTCCCATCCCCCTCTGTGGCTTCCTTCTAGCCCCCTTGTGTCCTCCTCCTGAGCCCCTTTGTGTCCTCCTCCTGTTCCCCCATGTATCCTCCTTTGCCACCTTGTGTCCTCCTCATGTCCCTTCTCGTGGCCTCCTTCTGCCCCTTCTAAACCCTTGTGTCACCTTTGTGTGCCCTCATGTGTCTTCCTCCTGTGCCCACATGTGTCTTCCTGCCCACATGTCGTCCACCTGTCCCCCATTTCCTCCTCTTGTCCTATGTCTTCCTCCTGTCCTCTCCCCTCAGATTTCACTCACTTGACTTCATGACCGCTTCAAGCAGCTGCTGTCCTGGCATCCTCCGTGTTCCTGGTGTCCATCTCCGGTATCTTTCTGCAGTCTTCCGCTCCCCCGTAAGGTAATTAAGCTGCTGCAACCACTCCAGGCATCACTCACCTCGTGCTTGCACACTGTAAGATTAGCTGCTTCTTCCCTCTAATGCTGGTTGCTTCTGTAATGACGCGACCAGGAAGTACCGACACTAGGCGGCTGATCTCACGGTCTGCAAGCATGTGGTGAGTGATGCCCGAAGCGGTTGCTGCAGCTTAATTACCTTACAGGGGAGCAGAAGACTGCAGAAATATACCAGAGACGGACGCCAGGATCACGGAGGACACCAGGCAGCTTATCAGCGCGGGCATCCGGTCAGGTGAGTGATGCCCGCGGCTACCACCGCTAATTTCTCTACACAGGAATACTGCAGCAGGACACCGGGGACAGTACAGGAAGTCCCCAACATCGCAGCAGGTTGGCGGTTTATATCGAAGGGCGATTGTAAGTTGGGGACTCCCTGTATTTGGACTATAAGATGCAGGGACTTTTTCTCCACACTTTTGGGGGAGAAAAAGTGCATCTTATAGTCCGAAAATTACGGTATATTATCTCACCAATATTATAAATATGAACGTTTGGATGTTTGTTACTCAAACGCGCAACAATGGCTAAACAGGTTTGAGTGAAATTTGGCACACACATAGTACATTACCTAGAATAACATTTGAGATACTTATTAACTTTTTATCCCCATAACCAAAAAGTGGGCGGAGACAAATACAAATTTCACTGGGAAAATGTAAACTGCAGCCATTCTTACACTGTTAATGGTAGCATACTCAAACTTTTCACAGTTGGTGAATAGGAATAATATTCAGAAAAGTAGGTGGAGCTTTCAAAAGCCAATCAAAATTCACCCATTGATTCCCAAGGGAAATATTCGATTTCTGCAATTCTTGCACTGTTAATGGCACAAGCCTCAAACCTGATACAGTTGGTCATTGGGTGACTGTGGTTCAATTTCCGAAAAGAGGGTAGAGCCACAAATAGCCAAATTATTGATGCCAAAGACTGCAAAGCTCACAAACTAGGTCACTTAGTAACTGAGTGTTAGGGTTAAAAAAAGTGGGTGGAGCCAACACCAGCCAAAAACATACCCGGGCAAAGCCAGGCCATCAGCTAGTATTTATTATATATATTTTTTTTCCTTTTCAGGTTGGCATCTCTTGCTTATACTTGGTAGCCCTGCTTGGGGAAGACATGGGGCCTGATTCACAAAGCGGTGCAAAGTGTTTGCACGCGAGTGAAAACCCCTTTATCACGCCTAAACTCAGTTTAGGCATGATAAGAAGAAACTCGCGCGAATTTTCCGCGCGCAAAGTTTTGCGCAGGCGCGCGCGCAGCACCTGGCGCTTCGCGGGAAGCACCCATTAAGCCCTATGGGACTTTGCGCGCGCACGTACGCGCGTACGCGCGGTAGCTTCGCGCGAGTTAGAGCACAAAGCGGTGATAACTTTGCTAGTGCAAAGGTTATCACGCCTAAAGTCTTTTAGGCGTGATAACTGAGTTATCACCGCTTTGTGAATCAGGCCCATGGTGAGATGGGCTGGATGTTGCTTCTTGATTTTGTCCTCCTCTGAAACCAGCGAGTGCCAGGCACATTTACAGCCTCTATATTGCTATTATTATTATTTTTATTATTATTATTATTATTATTATTGTTATTAACCTTTTAAATCACAGGCTTAAAGCAAACCTGAACCCAGAAGTCCTCCCCTCTAAAATACACGCACCAGCATAATAGCCTTTAAACAAAAAAAATGTATTACAGCTGATACAAATCCTAAAATAAATCTGCACAGCTTCTACTTCCTGATTTATGGAAGCAGACATATTGTTAACAGCCTGTGCTTTCAAATGAGCTTATCTGCCATCTCTTCCATGGCAGTCATGTGACATGGGAGAGATACAATTAGACATAAATGAGGGTGGATTAAACAGGCTAAACTCTCTAAATACATACAGGTTGCATTTTTCTGTTTTCCTTCTTTCCTGCGCAAGAGTTCAGGTCCACTTTAAAATGTACCAGAGGCAACATGTGGCATGATGAGATAAACATGTGTGTGTACAGTGCAAAACATACTAATACCCAGGCTGTTTTACTTGTTTTATTTTGTTTATTTTGCTGCCTGAAAGAGTTAATATTTAGTAATAATAATAATAATAATAATTCCTATATTTGTATAGCGCTTTTTTTCCTGTCGGACACAAAGCACTTGTGAGGCAGCCACAAGAGCGCACTCAGTAGGCAGTACCAGTGTTAGGGAGACTTGCCCAAGAAACTCCTTACTGAATAGCTTACTGAACAGGCAGAGCCAAGATTCCAACCCAGGTCTTCTGTGTCAGAGACAGAGCCCTTAAAGCGGTATAAAACTCTGACATAATATTCAATAAAAACATGTTTTCCTACTTTTTATATCACATACAGTTATATTTGCTTTTGTGCATAAGTAGTATTATTCATTCAGAAATTACAAGTTCCCAAAGTACAATTTTTTTGCTCTGAGAGCTGCCGTTGCATTTTTATTTATAACTGGTGTATTTACAGTATATTGTAGTGTACCCAGGAATGATTTCTGAGTGGCTATCTGTGTTCTGGAGTGTCTGCATTGCCAGAGAATGTTTACATTCCTCACTTGATACAAATAAGTAAACACAAGATAATGTTAAACACAAGATAATCACTAGTTTGGATGCAGGCTATTCCTGCAGGGAGCTTAGGTGTGTTTAACTAGTTGAATGCTGTTCTAGTAAAAAAAAATTGTGGTAGTATATGATATGCTGTAAATAATCTTTTAGAGCAAAGAGGAATGCTAGGTTTCATACCACTTCAACCAGTGCACTATTCAGCCACTTTACACATGGAAGTGACAGCTTCTGTTTTGTCTGGAATATAGTAACAAGCTAATGACAGCCATAAAAGTTTTCATGGCAGAATTCAACTTCTTTTTTTTCATCAAACTTTTATTGATCGAAAAGTCAGACAGATATAAACATGAAATATGTGTCATAACCATTGTGGAGATCAACATCATCTGCAGCACAAACCATTATCTGCAGCACAAGAACCATCATCTGCAGCCCAGACCAAGTACGATGGCGGCGCGCACAGATGCAGCGGCTTCATGCTACCCACATTGGTGCTCTCTTCTATTAATTTTCTTCCTACTGACCTTCACCGCCTCACAAGCAAAGGCAAGCATCCACTACAATCGCCAGGAGCTTCTACAGATCGGATCAAGCAGCACAGGAGATTACTTTAACACGGAATCAATACCGCAGGAGATTCTTAGATCACCGGGTCTTTCGTTAACCACTGCTATCCTCGGAAATAGACGGGGCAGAAAGCGAAGCAAGAGGAAACAAAAGAGAGGTAAGCGATCAGGACTGCTAACTAGACTGAGAGCTACTCCACATAAAACCCCTCGTCCTAGCGCGCTGCTTGCAAATGTTGATCCCTCGCAAATAAAATGGATGAGCTCCGACTGGATATCTCCACGTATAAAACTATGAGAGACTGTTGCCTTTTGATTTTTTCTGAGACATGGCTGGACCCCTCCATACCAGACGCTGCAGTTGAGCTTGCAGGTCACACGCTTCACCGTGCTGATCGAACGCATGATTCTAGCAAGAAAACAGGTGGAGGACTATGTGTTTATATCAATAATGCTTGGTTCACTAACGTAACCATAATCAACAAGTCTTGTTCACCTGATGTGGAATATCTAATGCTGAGATGTCGACCGTTTTACCTACCCAGGGAACATACAGTTATTATAATTATGGCAGTATACATTCCACCTCATGCCAATACTAAGTCAGCAAATGAACAACTGTTTGATGTCATTAGTAAGCAACAAAATTTACACCCTGATGCAATTTTCATCATTGCTGGAGATTTTAACCAAGCAAATCTTAAGAAGGTATTTCCAAGATTTTAGCAGCATGTGGACTGTAAAACCAGAGGAGAAAACACCTTGGATCATGTCTATACAAACATAAAAAGTGCCTATAAGATCACCCAACGCCCCCCACTGGGACAGTCTGACCATCTATCTTTGTTTCTTATTCCCGCATACAAAGCCATTATCAACACTGCTAAACCAATTAGCAAGTCTGTTAAAGTCTGGCCTGAGACTGCCGTCTCTCAGCTCCAAGATTGCTTTGAAAATACGGATTGGGATATTTTCTTTCATGAAACAGACCTGGAGACGAGTACTTCCTCTGTATTGTCATATGTTAATTTCTGTGTGGACACCATCACTGTCAACAAAAGAATTACGGTTTACCCAAATCATAAACCATGGATAACAAAAGAACTCAAGGGACTTCTAAAGAATAGAAACAAAGCTTTTAAAATACTGGACAAAGACGCATATTCTTCAGCCAGAGCAAGTCTGAAAAAACGCATACGAAATGCAAAACTTAAATACAAACAAAGGATTGAGGAAAACTTTGAAAATGACTCAAACCCAAGGAGGATGTGGCAAAGCATTCAACTATTCACAGATTACAAAAAGAAGAATAGCACTCAATATACACTGGACAATAACATCCCCAGCCTAGCAGAGGAACTTAACAACTGCTTTGCTAGATTTGAAAAAGACAACAATCGGCCTCCAGTCAACTTTGGGCCCACTACAGACTCACAGCCATTAATCCTTCACATACATGAAGTGCAGCAAGCACTCACAAATATCAACACCAGGAAAGCTGCAGGTCCTGATGGTGTGCAAGGACGTGTGCTCCAGGCCTGTGCTGGTAAACTAGCGAAAGTTTTTACACAAATATTCAACCTCTCTCTGTTCTTGGGTGTAGTCCCATCATGCCTTAAATCTACAACCATTGTGCCAGTCCCAAAAAATCCTAGGATAACCTGTCTTAATGATTATCAACCAGTTGCTCTAACCCCTGTCATCGCCAAGTGCTTTGAACGACTGGTAGCCACACACATCAAGGCCTCCATCCCAGCAAATCTAGATCAACACCAGTTTGCTTACCGAACAAATAGATCGACTGAGGATGCCATCTGTGTAGCTCTCCATGCTGCCCTCTCACACCTGGAAAAGCCCAACTCCTATGTTAGGATGCTCTTTGTTGACTACAGCTCAGCATTTAACACCATTGTACCTAGCCAGCTGACCAACAAACTCCATGCACTAGGTCTTGCTCCCTCCATATGTACTTGGTTATTGGACTTCCTTACTAATCACCCTCAAACTGTCAGACTAGGAAAACAGACATCCTCCACCCTTACCCTGAGCACTGGCGTGCCACAGGGCTGTGTATTAAGCCCTCTCCTCTATGCACTTTTCACCCATGACTGCCAGCCTATCCATACCTCAAACGTAATTGTTAAGTTTGCAGATGATACGACTGTCATTGGGCTTATATCAGACAATGAGGAAGCTGCATACAGAGAAGAAGTTAGGAACCTGACTGCATGGTGCGACATTAACAACCTGTTATTAAATACAAAGAAGACCAAAGAAATTATTCTGGACTTTAGGACCACCAAAAAGACTACTCACCTACCGCTAATGATCAATGCAGAGGCTGTGGAGAGAGTTTCCAGCTTCAAATTTTTGGGAGTCACCATCGCAGAGAACCTGTCCTGGGCTGACAATGCTTTAGCTCTAACTGGCAAAGCACAACAATGCCTCTACTTTCTGAGAAAACTAAGGAGCGCTAACCTCCCACAGAAGCTGCTGGTTAATTTCTACAGATGCACTATAGAAAGCGTTCTGATCAATTGCATGACGGCCTGGTACAACAGCTGCACGAAGGCTACTAGAGAAGCCCTGCAGCGAGTTGTTAAAACAGCAGAAGCCATTATTGGCACTGAACTACCATCACTGGAACTTTTGTATAATACTCGCAGCTTGAGAAGGGCCAAAAACATTATCAAAGACAACACTCACCCTGGAAATGCCTTGTTTGAACTCCTTCCATCAGGTAAACGTTTTAGATCAACCCGCACACACACAAAAAGACTGAAAGACAGCTTTTTCCCATCCGCCATAAACTTGATAAACTCTGAATCCTCTCTGAAATAATTAACACTGTGTACAAATTGTTTAAACATCTGTAATACCTGGCATGCCTGTATAATTTCTTCTCTTCCTTGTTACTATCACTATGTTCCCTATATGCACCGTGGGGTTGTCATGTAAAGTAATTTCGTTGTGTTACACAATGACAATAAAGTGAATTGAATTGAATTGATTGCTGAATATACAAGCATAGAATTGTCATACTTATACAATCGTAACGGTTATTACATACACTTATTTCTTTTTGTTATTCCAGAGTGTACTCAGGGACATTAAATTAATATCCCCCCATCTAGGAACAACAACCTGATTCTTATTGGACAGTTGGTCCTGGGGACCCCAATAAGCTAGTAGTGATCTCTTATAAATCGTGTATTAAGCGTATATTAGTGATGGAGCAATTCTCACTCAACATAAAACATAGAACATAAACCGTGGAGTCAAATTATAAGGGAAAGGAAGAAAACATAAAAATAAAAATGAACTCAATTTTGGTAGTCAACATTAACCATTAATTAAAACTAACCTTGTTTTAATTATTATGGTCCTACTGCTAATCTTTGGGATTGATCTTAAAGTCAGTAATATAGTACTGGTTTCGTACCTGATTGCTGTTTTATGGAATATTAGTGCCCTATCCATAAGCTAGGCAGGTTTAAGGAGCAAATTCCCCCTGAGGTTTGGTATCTAATTTTTTGCTCCATTAGTATGTTCTTCTGAACTGTATATTTTAATTGTTTAATGGATATTTGGTCAGCTGACTTCCAGTTCACTGAGATTAATGAGAGAGCTACGAATAGAATGTGTGCTATTTGCGGTCTTATTAGTTTAGGTAAGTCCTCTAATCCCACCATTAATAGGGCTAACTTCGGGGAGATTTTGAAATTTTGTTTAAAGAACTTCTGTATTAAAGCCTCAACTTGTTTCCAAAAAGCGGGAATTATTGGGCACTCCCAAAGCATATGTAACAGAGTTCCTTGGTCAGTGGAGCAATGCCAGCACAAGGGGGATATGTCCTTCGAAAAGGATGCTATCCTTCTTGGAATATAGTACCATCTATATAAGATTTTGCGTGATTGTTCCCAGTGGGTATTACATTTAGATAATTTTAGGATCATATTTGTAGCTTTAATAAGTTGTTCCACTGAGATCTGAGTGTTGAGATCATTGGACCAGTTGAGGGCAAAACGTTTGAGGGGTGACTGAGAAGTCATTTGCAGATTTTCGTACAATATTGATATATCTCCCTTGTGCGGGCCCTTGAAATTCAATAGAGTAAGAATTCGGGCTGGTAATTGGGGAATTCGTATGTCCCGTGCTTTGATCAGGTGAAATATTCTATGATAAGAAAAAAGTTGAGATTGAGGAAGATTAAATTCTTTCTGGGGTGCTGCAAAGGTTTTAATTTTTGAGGCTTCAAATAAGTCATTAAAGGCTATTTCTTTGATTATGTGCCAGTGTTGTAAATTAAGATCTGGGATAAATTGATGAAGGACTGATAGGGGGAGAATAGGGGTATGTGTTTGAGATGTGTCAGGGGGATGTTTAAGGACGTGTTCCCAAGCAAGGAGTATAGCTTTAATCGTGGGGTATTGGGAAGGAGGGGCCTTTGCGCCTAAGATCATACTCATTATTACTGTGCGGGGGTCTTTGGTTAATAGACATTTTTCTATTTCTACCCATGGTTTCTGAGATTGCGGATCCCACCAATGTTTGACCATATCTAGTGAAGCTGCATAATAGTAAGATTCCAAGCATGGAAGGCCCATACCACCCCATTTTTTCGGTAAAATCATTACTTTGTGAGAAACTCTTACTTGTTTCCTTTGCCAGATGACCTGAGACACACATCTTTTCAGATCTAATAGGTAGGATTTTTTAGGGGTATATTAACTGTCCTAAATAAATAAAGAATTTTGGGCAGAATGAACATTTTGAAAGTAGCCACCCGGCCTGACCATGATAGCCATCTTTTTGATATGTCTGCGCAGAATTCAACCTCTGAGTGCAGAGGGAGATAAAATACATCAACTATTGACCTTCTTCTAACTCTGGGACACGTATTAGGCTGGCACTGAGAAGAGGCAACAAAACCTTTAACCTAGATAAAACTAAGGGATAGCTAAAATAAAGTCATTTTTAGGAGTAGGAGCATAAATACAATTGTTTATCTCATTGGTTTATTTTCACCTCGGGATCACTTTAGGTTCTCTGAAACTTGTCTCTATACAAGGGTCCAGTCTATCAGTACTACAATTTAAAAACAAAAAATCCCCAGTTGTAAGTTCTATATACATAAAGCACATCATAACCAGCAGTTCAAATCCTGGTTCATCTTCACATTTTTCAGTGCATATGATAGTAAATTTGCATTAATTAGCAGTGTACAAATGTTTTGTGAATTGCATGTCTGTATTCTGTGCAATACATGTATTGAAAGTACCTTTCTGACTGTGTCATGTAGCGTCAATTCCTGTTTAACAGACTGTGTGCAGTATTAATTGGACAGACTCTTCCACCAATTCCCTCATCAATCAAGCAAGGTAGTTAGAAAGGAGCTGGGAAGGGGAGCAGTTCATGTTTCCCTGTGTGCTCATAGCTAGTTTCACCACCCTCCCTCTGTTTCCAAGAGATTAACTGCTTAGTTAACCACTGCAGCTACAGCTCATTTCCCTGTCCAGGCACAGTTTGTAGAAGCTGGGCTACAGTGCTGGTCACAAAGAGTTCATTTCTCACATCGTTGCTGATAGCCGGGAGTGTGCAGTCTTGTTCTATGACATCCTTGGGTTGCCTGGCAACTTGGCCTGGCGCCCGCCTGCATGTCCCCACCCGTGAACAGTTTTGATGTATGGAGGGTTCTGGTGTCCTGTTTGTACCTGGCAACTGGGGAGCTACTTAAAGCAAATAAAGTAAAAATAAACTTCTGATATGATTAATTGTATGTGTTTTACTAAAGTTGAAAATAGAGCATAAAACCAAGGTTCTTATTTTTGTCTTCCCATGCTATTTTGGTGCGCTTGGCTATTGTAGTGTTTCTCCAGAGATCAAGGCAAATCAAAACTTTTACTCTTTCATGTCAGTGTTCAAATTTCGGATCATATGAATCCAGAATATTTTGACCCGTTCAATCAAACAGCTATCAAATTAAGCAACAGTTTTAATTTAGGAAAAATTCTTATTGCTGGTCTCGTGCCTAGTGATTAGTCAGCTATCATTAGAATTCGAAGGATTCTGTAAGAAAAAAAGAGCATCATCAGTGACTGTCTTTGTTTACTCTGGGGACTGATTTGTTTAACATAGTGTTACGTTAATGGATGTACTTTAAATTGAGGAACATTAGCAGTCCATTTAGTGCTAATCTGGACAAGCAAGGATCACTATTTGTCAAATACAACAGAGTTTCCATTGCTTTGACACATGAGATATTACACTGTGAATTTGGTTCCAGTTCTCTGTGCCCTGTGAAAATCAATACACAGTTCCTCACCCCAAGTCCACTGCTAGCTGCTTCACTCACGTGGCGCATACAAAACTGCTGTTTGAACTTTCTTTCAGCATGCTGCACCATATTGCATTGGTATGAATGAACACTCAGTACAGAAGCTCAGCCAGTAGTGATTTGTGGGTGTTTCTGTTCTTCAAGAACCAAACAGCAATGCATCCAGTTAAACAAGCAATAACCTCCCTAGCATAAAGGACAAGCCTGACTCAGCTTTAAAAAAAATAGCTAAAATCAGTAAGGACAAGTTGGGCTCATCCAGCTGTAACAGTTACTTACCTGCGGAGTTGCTGGTGTATGCAATCACTCGCTGACACCTCGCGGCTTCCCTTTGAGTGGAGTCCTGTCTTCTTAGAGCCAATCCCCGGCGGTGATCTCCTCTTCTTCTCCCTCTATCTGCTTCCTGTCCCCTGGTGATCGCGTCCCCTGGCGTGTCTCTCTGATGGCGCTGCGTGCTCCTCCTTGTGTCGGGTGCACGCGGCGTCATCAATTCAAGCGGCAAGTTTAGTTTTTTTTGTATTGGATTCGATATAAAAATCTGTATTGGTTCCAATATAAAAAAATCTAAGTGTAAAAAAAAATAAAAAAATCTATGGGCAGCACTGCAGCACTAATGCAAACTTTTTTTTAAAATAAAAATTAAAAAATGTTTTTTTTTTAAAGTTTGTCTGCATGCTTGCGGGCACCTTGCAAGGCTGCAAATTGCAAGCGGACCGCAAAAATGCTTACAATATTAAACTTACATCTTTGACATTCCTATACAGAAATGTGTTGATGCCAAAAATTACCAGGTTATTATGGTTTTATTCATAATATCATACATATTTTAAATATAGGTTTTTGTTTATAAAGAGCCACCATCACCATGGAGTTGAGTACAGCACTAACAATAGTGGGTGAGACACACCATCTGGATGGGAATTTGGAAGAGATATAATACGCTATTTTTTTCCCCACAGATTCTTATTTAAATGACAATATTGGCACTCTCAGTATGTGGTAAAAAAAGTATATTATGCTACCTCAGATCCAGATGGTCCATCAAGATGGTATGAAGGAGGAGCCTGGTTTCAGTGTTTTGTGTAATACTTTTATTATTCACTAGTGACTTAGCCCGTTTAAAAACCGGCTAGGTCTGTCCCTAATTTGCCGCGCACCCGGCGTGCGCGACGCACACACGCCCGCCCCTTCTGGCCCCGTCGTCCTCCGGCTCTCAATCTCTCCGTCCCTGCACATGCACAGTGCACAAAAAGCCCTGACGGACGGACATGGGATGCAGGGACACTTGCATTTTATTGTATAGGATTCCTTTTAGGGTACCACACCTGGTTACCTCTAATGAAGTGATTAGCAGATCAGGACATGCATTCGGTCCTCCTCCCCTACGTCACCCTGATCAAGGTCTGTATCTAGCACTATTACACTTTGTAGCACACATCTTATTTATATTTATTTATTTATTGTGCATATTTTTGTAGATGGTCATTCCTTGTGTCAGGGTGATAGGATGATGGAGTATTACACAAATTTGAAATATACCTCAGCGCAGGTCACTTTATTGTACTTTTTTGGGTATTCATATTTTATTAGTTTGCACTGTACACTTTTTGCATTGATTTATTTGTTTGATTGGTTACATTCCTTATAGTATTGTAAGTGGCACCACATGGTTTGCAGGAGGATTAGTGAGTGCATAAGGTTTTTGAATTGTTTTTAATCATGTATTTTTAGATATTGTACATTTCTTTAACCACTTCAGGACCACAGCCTTTACCCTCCCTAAAGACCAAAGACCAGGCCATTTTTTGTAAAATAGGCCTCTGCAGCTTTAAGGCGAAGCTGCAGGGCCACACAATACAGCACACAAGTGATTTCCCCCCCTTTTCTCCCCACCAACAGAGCTCTCTGTTGGTGGGATGTCATCCCTGTTGGGATGTTTGCTTATTTTTCTACAAATTTTTTTTAATTCTAAAATAAATGTTGCTATTTTTTTTTAATTAATTTTATCCCATCCCCACCCTCCCTCCTCCCGCCAGCCAATCACTGCGATCGGATTTCATAGGCTCCAGCCTATAACAGCGGATCACCGCTGAGACTCTGGAGGGGACAGCCGTGTCACACGCCTGTCCCCAGTACAGCGCTGCTGTAGATCGCAGCGCTCTACACGGTAAATAGTTGTCTAACAGTCTCCGAGCGGCGATCGCCACTGGGAGACTGAAGGCGGAGCCCCAGGACTTTAAGCCGATCAGAGATTGTGTATTAATTGGTTGTATGACCATCCTGTCTTTGTTGGTTGGGGGAAATATTTTCCGATCTATTTTTTGATTTAGCGCATTTGTTTTCCCTCTTAGTCTGCACATCATGTTAATGGTTGTTGCTTCACATCCAATATTATTGTTTAGTGTCAAAGCAGAGGAAAGGTACCAGGAGGTCATAAATTACTTTAGGTAAGGACTGTTTCAATGGAATGGTGGTGTGGAAACCAAACTAAAGAGTAAGTAGAGTGATATACAGTTCAGAATGGATATACTATCTTAGAAGCAAAAAGGAAAAACAGTAGCTAGAGAAGGGAGTAACGTCCAGATAAAGATTTTAATTAGTTGTGGTATGATTGTCTGCTTGAATGAGAAAAGGATAATACCAAAAGAGAAAAAAGTTATAAAAAGATGTTAAACTAGGAATAAAAGAAGAGGACAACTGGGTGAGGAGATGAGAAGTGAAAGGATATAAAGCTTTCAGTAAAGAAAGATGCTGGTCAGCTATGGCTGTGAAGAGTGTCTGCATGTAGAGATGAGAGAGAGTTTGGAGTGGGTGAGTGAGCAGGCAAACAGTAAGAGGAGTTGGGATATGGTGGTTGGACTGGTTAATATGACAGCATGTTGAAGCCGTGGTTTACTGTAGCAATTCTACCAGTAAAGTGTGATGCAAAATCTTCAGAGGATAACCATTGGATTGGAGGAGGAGATAGGGGTGCAGTAGAGCATTGACGGAACAGTTGCTTAGGGTCTTTGGACTGGGAGGAATTAAGTAAGTAAAACTATGACTGTATGCCTTTTCGGCTTGTTTATACTGCTAGTAAAGTGTACCAGAGATGATACATACTTCCTGTTTTATACACACCTGGGGCTTCCTTCAGCCCCATGCGCACAGATCGCTCCCACGCTGCCGTCCTATGCTGCCTGAAGCTCTGGTATTGAGTCTCGTTAGTTTGGCCAGTCGTAGCCAGTCTGCACAAGAGGAAGTGCGCTCTTTATGTATCTCTCCAGCTGCCGCTTTCTCTTTTTGCCGTACTTTCTCTTGCGCAGACTGGCCGTAACTGGAGGACCCAGTACTGGAGCTGTAGGCAGTGGAGGACAGCAGCGTGGGAGCGATCCTTGCGTATGGGGCTGGAGGAAGCCCCAGGTATGTATAAAACGGTAAGTATGCATCGTCACTGGTTTAAGTAAGGAAGTAATGCTCTTCATCCAGTGTGTTCTGCCACCATAGACTTTGTGGATGGTGGGAGAGGTCAAAGCAGGCCTTGTAGACTTGAAGACACATTGCTGGAGCAGATAAATGTAAATATATAATACACAGCTGAGTTACTTTGCAATGTGGGGGAGGGGTGCAATTGGGAAAGAGGGGAAGGATAGGGGGGTGCTTTACTGGACACACTTGCAGGGGATCCAAGAACAAGTATGGTCTGACAATCATGTAATCCAGGCTACTTAAAGTCACAACAGATTGTGCACTATGCTCCTGTGGGTCATCGCTCCACTTCACATTTAATCCAAATAAGTACAAAGGAGGAACTCAAATGGCTTAGAAACTTGTGTGTATCAGATAGCAAATTTACAACATTTTTTGGGGTTACAGAATCACAGTAAATGTACGGTGGTAATAATAATTTCAACACCGTGACGGACTTCCCCTGCTTGTGACATAATCTACGATTACGTCTGACAGAAGCCCCCCACCTGAATGCTGCCTAATTTATGCAATTCCTGCTAGATTCGGTATAGCAGGCAAAGGGTGTATAACTGTGCACTTGATTGGCTGACAAGCGCCTGCTTACCAAATAAAGGTAGCATATTGCTAGAGCTGGGAGTGTGCATTTGATTTTCGGTTGTTTTGCAGTCAGCATTCAGTTTAGAGGCAGTGTGGGTAATTCCCCTGGTGGTGAGAGTTCAGGGCTTACCTGTACCTCCCTCTAGGTATCACAAAGTGGTTTAGGGGTCCCGGCCTGTGGGAGAGTCCAGGGCCCCCGACTGTCGTGTGAACCAGTGTTTGTGGTTATGTAGATAGACCCAGTGGGGTGACTTTCTTTGGAAAGCTTTAATTATCCACCACCACTAGGAGAGTTAAAAGAAAAAAAATGGATCTGACAACCTATAAAAAATGGAAGCCATGGTGGGAAATAAAAATAGTGACTGGCCATGGCATTCTTCCACCTCACATAGTCACCATCAACGTAGAAAACACCCCAATAACCTCAACTCCTAAAGCTTGCTGTCTGAGGGTAATTCTGGACTCTGATCTCTCATATAGACCATACAATTAGAGATGGTTCAAACCTCCGATTTTTTGTTCCCGAACCTCGAACGCGAACTTCCGCAAAAGATCGGCTCGCCCAAACTTTTGCGAACTGCAATAGACTCCAATGGGGAGGCGAACTCTGAAAACTAGGAACATTTATGCTGGCCAGAAAGGTGATGGAAAAGATGTTTCAAGGGGTCTAACACCTGGAGGGGGGCATGGCGGAGTGGGATACACACCAAAAGTCCTGGGGAAAAATCAGGTTTTGACGCACAGCAGCGTTTTAAGGGCAGAAATCACATTGCATGCTGAATTGAAGGCCTAAAGTGCTTTAAAACCTCTTGCATGTGTATACATCAATTAGGTAGTGTAATTAGTGTACTGCTTCACACTGACAGACCAAACTCACTGTGTAACGCACCGCAAACAGCTGTTTGTGTAGTGATGGCCGTGCTGGACTGGAGCGCATCATGGTGAGAGTGCAGGCGATAGCGGTTTTCAAGCCCATATGGTCACAGGGCTGAGGTAGCTCAATGTCAGAACAACAGTGACTGTCCAGCTGATCGAATTTGGTCTGTCCACAGTGAAGCAACGACCTTATTATCTTGGGTGTGCCCCCCCCTTCCGAGACATATAGCTGGAGGTCATTGCTTCACTGTGATACGCAAGCCCCTTTACTGCGGCAAGGTAACGATCACAAAGGGGAATTGACACATGTACAGTTGTGTTCAAAATTATTCATCCAGTTCTAATTTTGTTTTATCAGTCCACAGAACACTACCACAAAAGTTTTGGGATAGTGTTCTGTGGACTGATTAAACAAAATTAAAACTGTTTGAGCCCATGGATCAATGCTATGTTTGGAGGAGGAAGAACAAGGCCTATGAAGAAAAGAACACCTTGCCTACTGTGAAGCATGGCGGCGGGGGGGGGGGGGGGGGGGGGGGGGTCAATCCTGCTTTGGGGCTGTTTTGCTTCTGCAGGTACAGCAAAGCATTAGCGTGTGCAAGGTACCATGAAGTCTCTTCAGTACCAGGAGATATTGGAAGAAAATGTGATGCAGTCCCTCACAAACCTGAGCCTTGGGAGACGTTGGACCTTTCAACAGGACAATGATCCTAAGCATACCTCCAAGTCCACTAGAGCATGGTTGCAGATTAATGGCTGGAACATTTTGGAGTGGCCATCGCAGTCACCAGACTTAAATCCGATTGAGAACCTCTGGTGGGACTTAAAGAAAGCAGTTGCAGCGCACAAGCCTAAGAATGTGACTGAAGCGGAAGCTTTTGCCCATGAAGAATGGGCTAAGCTACCGGTAGATCACTGCAAGACACTTGTGTCAAGCTATGCTTCACGTTTAAAAGCTGTTATAACTGGAAAAGGATGTTGTACTAAGTACCAAGAATGAATGTGACTTGGGGGTTGAATAAAACTGATAATGATGTGAGCACAGAAGAGGCAATTGTGGTTATTTCATTATAAATGTTATGTTATATTTGTCTGACTTACAAGTTCCTCTTTGATTTAATTGTAAACAAGATGATTGAAATGATCAAAATCAATGTCAAACTGGCCAAAACACTGAATTTCAGTGGGGGTTGAATAATTTTGAACACAACTGTACATGCCTTTTTGTTTTGTTGTTGCAGCTGCAGTACAGCCAGAAAAATTAGGCAGGCATGTACACGCACCAGAAAAATTATTATAGCGGCCGCTGCTAGAAGCGGCCTTAAAAATTCAGAAATCCGCCTGGAGCCCTGGACCCTGTTGGTGGTTGCGGAGAAGGCAATCAAGCGGAGTACAGGCAGAGATGCTGTGTGGGGAACGACTTCGTCTTGGGGCAGGCAGTCACACGGTGTGCAGGTAGAGATGCTGTGTGTGGGGACTGACTTAGTCTTCGGGCAGGCCTGACCGTGCTTTGCAGACCAGGCATCCGTGGTCAGATGGACCCTTGACCCAACGCTGTGTGCCAAAGATGACAACACTTGCCTTTCAACATCACGCTACAGTTTGGGTATCAACAACAACAAATAACATTTGTAGAGCGCTTTTCTCCCATAGGACTCAAAGCTCATAAGCATGGCTCAGACCATCGTGGTACAGAGGAAGAATTTTATAAGTCCGGAAATGCCAGGCTAAACAGGTGGCTTTTCAGTCTGGATTTGAATAGCTCCAGGGATGATGCTGTCTTTACTGGGTGTGGCAGGGAGTTCCAAAGAGTAGGGGCAGCATGACAGAAGGCTCTATCTCCAGATTTTTTGAGGTGCACTCTGGGAGTGACCAAGTTTATAGAACTTGCTGATCTGAGGTTGTGAGAGGTGTGGTGCAGCTTCAGCAAGTCCTTCATGTATCCAGGGCCCAGATTGTGCAGGGATTTGAATGTCAGCAGTCCAATCTTGAAGAGACAGAGGTGCTTGGCTCTTCTACTGACCACACATGCTATTGCTCCGTTGTTATTGCCTGATGAAGCGGGATCAAACCTGCGAAACGCATTGCATATTTGGAGTTCATAAATAAAATATATTGACTGTGTTTACTACAGTCGTTGTGTGTCTACTTGGAGGAGGTAAGTCCACCACTACCTCCTCTATTTACCAAGAATTTGGTTTTTAAGCTCATTTAGCTTCCTTTTATCCTTTTGGCGCCTCTGTTCTCCTGCACAATCTTGAAGAGTATTCTCCATTCTACTGGTAGCCAGTGCAGTGAGCGAAGGATCGGTGTAATGTGACAGTGGTGAGGCTGGTTTGTTAGCAATCTGGCAGCAGCATTCTGCACTAATTGCAGGCGATGCAGGTCCTTTTTGGGGAGGCCAGCATAAAGGGCAATGCAGTAGTCCAGCCGTGATGTGATGAAGGCGTGAACTAGGGTTGGAAGATCCTCTGGGGGAATCAGATGTTTAATCTTTGCAATGTTCTTCAGATGAAAATAGGAAGATTTAACTACAGATGAAATTTGGTTTCTGAAACTCAAATCCCCATCGATTAGTACGCCAAGGCTGCGCACAAGGTTGGAGCTGTTTATGTCTGAATTCCCAATCCTGATTGGTGTTGCTTTAGGATAGAGCTGTTTTGATGGCGAGCACTGGCTTTGGACAAAGAGGACCTCAGTTTTGTCAGCATTCAGTTTCAACCAGTTATCATTCATCCATGCCTGTACTCAGCTAAGCAAGAGTTTATTTTTGGAGTAGGGTCTGTTCCACCAGATTTGAAGGACAGGTATAGCTGTGTGTCATCGGCGTAGCCGTGGTACGTCAGGCCATGTCGTTGGATAAGTGTACCGAGTGGCAACATGTAGATTGCAAACAGCAGAGGGGATAGGATTGATCCTTGTGGCACTCCGAATTGTAGATGTGCAGGTTTGGACATTATAGGTCCTAGGGATACTCTCTGTGTTCTGTTAGTCAGGAATGATCTGAACCACTGGAGGACTGATCCACTGATGCCACAGTACTCCTGCAGTCTGTTAAGCAGGATTTCATGGTCAACTGTATCAAAAGCCGCTGAGAGATCCAACAGGATTAGGATGGAACATTCCCCTCTGTCTCTTGCCATGAGCAGATCGTTGCAGACTTGCATGAGGGCTGTTTCACAGCTGTGGTGTTTCTTAAAGCCAGATTGTAGAGGGTCCAGGATGTTGTTTACTGACTGCCTGGTTTCAAGTAGCAGATAGACAGCCTTTTCAATAACTTTACCTAAGAAGGGGAGGTTGGAGACAGGTCTGTAGCTGCTCATTGCATCTGGATCCATGGAAGGTTTTTTAAGAAGGGGCTTGATGATTCCTTCTTTTAAATAGGTAGGAAACCTCCCTGCTTGTAGAGAGCAATTTACTATTTTGTGAAATGCTGGACCAAGCAGTTCAGGGCATTTCAGCATATGTTTAGTTGGTCCAGGATCCAGGTCGCAGGTAGTGATGGGCGAACACCTGGATGTTCGGGTTCGGGAAAGTTCGCCGAACATGGCCGAGATGTTCGGCATGTTCGGGCCGAACCCCGAACTTCCCGAACATCCCTATTTTGGGGGCCCTATGGGGTCGCAGGCATAAGGGGGGAGCATGCCCCGATCGCGGGGGGGGTCGGAAATTCCCCCCACCCCCTCCGCTAGCGCTCCCCCCTCTGCCCGCTTCCCCATTCAAAAGTTTCAAGAAGTACCTGTATAGCGGATGGCCTGGCAGTGGGCGGCACTGTGGAGTGAGGAGGAGGAGGAGTCCGGAGAGTGACGAGTTGAGGGAGGCCGGGCAGCGGGCGTGAGGTCAGCGAAAGGGCGGAACTTCCGCCCTTTCTCTGACCTCACGCCCGCTGCCCGGCCTCCCTCAACTCGTCACTCTCCGGACTCCTCCTCCTCCTCACTCCACAGTGCCGCCCACTGCCAGGCCATCCGCTATACAGGTACTTCTTGAAACTTTTGAATGGGGAAGCGGGCAGAGGGGGGAGCGCTAGCGGAGGGGGTGGGGGGAATTTCCGACCCCCCCCCCGCGATCGGGGCATGCTCCCCCCTTATGCCTGCGACCCCATAGGGGGGCCGTATTGCGGCCTGTTCGGCCGAACAGGGCCCTGTTCGCCCGAACAGGGGCCCTGTTCGGCCCTGTTCGGGGGCATACAGAAGTTCGGGGCGAACCCGAACTTAAAAGGCCGAACACCATGAGGTGTTCGGCCGAACTCGAACATCACCCGAACAGGGTGATGTTCTGCAGAACCCGAACAGTGGCGAACACTGTTCGCCCAACACTAGTCGCAGGTTGTCTGGCGGAGGCGACGGAGGATGTCTGAGATCTCTTCCTCACTAGTACTTTTGAAGTCAGTCCAGGGGGTTAGGTTGTTTTTGCAGCTATTTCCAGGAGTTGCATGAGTCTTGGGTGCTGTGGACTGAATGAGAGACCGAATAGAGGATACTTTGTCAGCAAAGTAGCAAGCAAATTTCTCACATAGCTCCTTTGAGGGAGTTATAGTAGGCTTTAGACAGGTATCACCTTTTTTGAGAAATAATTGCGTGATTATATCTTACACTGCAGTGTGTGGCTTTGCTTTTGTGTGCTTCTTTTCCTCAGGTGGTCATCCCATTACAGTTTCTGCTTTGTAATCATGTGCCTTCGTAAGGTAGTTGTCCCTACGCGGGTCTTGGTCTTTCCACGGCTCAATTTTCAGTGGCAGAGAATACAGATGGCATTGCTATCATCTGAGGCAGACACAAAAAAAATTTCCACACCACTGAGCCCTGGGATGATGCCACTTTGGTGATGGCTGCCAATGGAGTGTTAAGTGGGGTGCCAGAATCAGAGCAGGAGGAGGAAGATATGTCACGCTTCCGTGCGGAAGCTGAGGAAGATGAGATGTTCTGTGTTAAATAGTCAACTACGTCCTGACAATATTGGGGGTTGATGGCACGTGCCTTCTTCTGAACACTGTACTTTGGTCGAGGGCCACACAAAATCACGACAGCGCGACCTCGAACAGACCTTCCAGGTGGCCTGCCTCTGGCTTTGCCTCTTTTTTGTTCACGCAGGTGCACTGAACAGGTATGCAGGGCAGGGCCGGTTCAAGTAACAATTGGGCCCCAGGGCAAAATTAGCCTGGGGGCCCCTCAACCGACACCCCCCCAACCAAAAAGCGCCATTAGAGGCCCTTTGTTGCAGCCAAATTTCCCTCCTGGGCCCCTGAGCTGGCTGCTGACCCTCCCCAATCACCTCCCAACTTAACAGAAACCATGAACAGGTGCAGTGACTGGTATATAATATAACACTGCATGCGGTCACGTAGGTAGGTGCACTGAACAGGTATGCAGTGATTGGTATTACAAATGTGCAGCTGTCACACACACAGTTACCATGAACAGGTGCAGTGACTGGTATATAATATAACACTGCTTGCGGTCACGCAGTTAGGTGCACTGAACAGATATGCAGTGATTGTAATTACAAATGTGCAGCTGTCACACACACAGGTACTGTGAACAGGTGCAGTGACTGGTATATAATATAACACTGCTTGCGGTCACGCAGTTAGGTGCACTGAACAGGTATGCAGTGAATGGTATTTCAGATGTGCAGCTGTCACACACACAGGAACTGTGAACAGGTAATCACTGAATGTGCTGGGCCTGGCCGTGGCACAGTAGGAATTACCAAGGGGCCAAGGGCCAGCTGTGACTGACTGACAGGGCTGTATATGCAAGTGTCTGTGGGACACACACACACAAAAAAAAAACAGATCACAAGAACAACATTAGCTCTCAAAAGAGCTGTTTAGGGGTGCCGTTTAGCAATAAGTATCAGCAAGGAGCAAGCTAACAAGCTTAACAAGAGCCTAACTAAGCTTTCCCTAATGTCCATGCAGCAAGCTCTCCCTTCTCTAATTACTGCAGCCACACGAGTGAGGGAAATTACCAATGCTGCATTCCTTTTATAAGGGGGAGGGGGGCTCCAGGAGGGAGTGTAGCCTGATTGGCTACCATGTGTCTGCTGACTGTGATGTAGAGGGTCAAAGTTGACCCTAATGATGTAGTATAGGGGGCGGGTCGAACTCACATATAGTTCGCGGTTCACCGCGAACGAGAACCACCGTAGTTCGCGTTCGCATGCGAACCGTTCGGGCCATCTCTACATATAATAACACAACATATAATAACACATTAAATACCTCCTGTTACTTCCATCTAAAACATTTCAGGAGGCAACCAAAATGCTTGTACATGCTCTAATCATATCCCGTCTTGATTACTGTAACAGCCTACTCTGTGGTCTACCAATAAGCCGACTTCACCTCTCTAGTCCCTACTAAAATCTGCTGTCTGTCTCATCCACCTCTCCTCCCACTCCTCTGTGGCAGCCCCTGCCTGTCAATCTCTCCATTGGTTACCAGTTACCCAAAGGTTCCAGTTTAAACTCCTCACGCTATGATAGAAAGCTCTACACAACAAGTTGTCACCTCCATACATTCCCTCATTAATCTCCAGATACCACCCCACCCAGAACTTTCACTCCTCCCTCACCTCTGCTCACTCCCGCATCCGTGACTTCTCACAAGCAACCCCTCTCCTTTAAAACTCTCTCCCACAGCCTGTCCATCATGCTCAGAGCCTGGAAGCCTTTAAACGTACTCTCAAAACACACCTTTTCAGACAAGCCTATAATTTTACTCATTGGAGGTAGAGATGACACGAATGGTTCACCGGCGAACGGTTCCCGGCGAACTTCTGGGGTTCGCAATCGCAGAGAACCGTGAACTTTTCTGGTTCGCCCCCATAGTGCATCATGAGGGTCAATTTTGACCCTCTACATCAGTCAGCAGGCACATTTTAGCCAATCAAGCTACACTCCCTCCTGGAGCCCCACCTCCCCTCATAAAAGGCAGGCAGTGTCAGGCTTTTCACTCACTCGTGTGCCTGCAGTAATTAGAGAAGGGTGCGCTTAAAGGGAAAGCTTAGTTAGGCTCTTGTAGGCTTCTTAGCTTGCTGATTCTTATTGCTAAAAAAGCACGCCTCAACATCTCTTTTGAGAGCTAATCTTGTTCTTGTGATCTTTTTTTTGTGTGTGTGGCCCACCTGCATTACATACAGCCCTGTCAGTCAGTCGCAGCTGGCCTTTGGCCCCTTGGTGGTATAATTACTACTGTGCCAGTGCAAGGTGCACATTATAATACCCATCACTGCATATACCTACCTGTTGTTCACAGTGCCCCCACCTACCTATGTGAGTGCACGTAGTGTGATATACCACTCCGTGCATACCTGTTAACTGCAGCTTTGTGACTGCACATTGTATTAGTCAAGTCAGTGCATACCTTTCACTTCATCCCCCCGATATGGACAAAACTGACAAAACAGGTAGAGGCAGACCCAGAGGAAGGCCACTCGGCAGGTCTGTGCAAGGTCGTGCTGATGTGATTTTGTGTGGCCCTGGACCAATGTACAGTGCTCAAAAAAAGGCACGTCCCATCAACTCCCAAGATTGTCAGGACATGGTTGACTATTTAACACAGAACACCTCATCTTCTGCAGCCACCAGCGCTACTACAAGCACCACATCCACTACATTTGACAGTTCGCAGGAGTTATTTGGTGGAGAAATCACTGATGCACAGCCATTATTTTTACAACCAGATGAAGGAGCTAAGCAAGTTACACCACCTCATATGTCTGAGTTAGGCGACACTATGGACGTAACGTGTGAGGAGGAGGAGGATGATGAAGTACCTGCTGTTGGTGCAGTTTTGGAGGTGTCTGAGGCAAGAGAAGCTTGGCAGGATGATTATGATGATGACAATGATACGGATGCCACGTATGTTCCCAATAGAGGAGATGAACAGGGGGACAGTTCAGAGTGGGAGTCAGAGAGGAGTAGGAGGAGACGAGTTCCTGAAAGAAGCAGAGGGAGCTCGTCATCAGAAACAGCTGCTGGAAGTGTCCGGCACCATGTATTGCCACCTATGGACAGCCAGCCAACATGCCCTTCAATGTCCGCTGCTGATGCCACCATAGTGCCATCACCCCAGGGGGGCTCAGCGGTTTGGACATTTTTTAATGTGTCTGCCGTAGATCAGAACAATGCCACCTGTTCTCTCTGCCTCCAAAATTGAGCCGTGGAAAGGCCAACACCCACGTAGGGACAACTGCTTTACGAAGGCACATGGAGAAAAGGCACAAACGGAAATGGGAAGAACACCAGAGGAAAAGCAGCACACAAAAGAAAAGCCACCCTCCTTCTCCTCTTCCTCCTTCAGGTGCTGCATCTTCAGCCGCTTTCTCTCTTGCACCTTCACAGCCACCCTCCTCCACTCCGCCTCTGACCTTGAGCGGTTCCTGCTCCTCTGCCCACAGCTTCTAGGTGTCTGTGAAGGAAATCTTTGAGCGGAAGAAGCCAATTTCTGCCAGTCACCCCCTTGCCCGGCGTCTGACAGCTGGCTTATTAACCAAGGGAAGGATTGGCCCTACAAAAACCGCACCACCAGATATGTAGAAAATTACAAAATAGCCTTTATTAGACCATACAGTAAATAAAACCATAAAAACAAGAGCACAATATTAATAACAATGTCCTCAATGAAGGTATGGTAAATCAAGAGCAATAGTACACATGAATAATGTGAGCTGTGCAGCAAATCACACCGATAACCTATACATGAGGGAGATGCAGGGAGTAAAGAATAGAGTGCAGCTATATGACCTGTGGGAATAAACAGGGTGAGTGAGCTGATGTGCAAAGGGGATCACAATATCTATCCCCTGTGCCAAGCCTGTGTCACAGAGTGTGGGGAAGGTGAATGGCTAGTGCCCACAATATGAAGGCACCAAGTGACGTGTGTGTCTGTACAAGGAGAGCTTCACAAGAAGCAGGATAGGGAAGCGTGCATACAGGAGCCCAATCTGACTCCCAGAGTGCGGAAAGGAGAGTGTGAAGGGCCGTGAAGGGCTGTGAACCCCGCGTCACGGAAGTCCATGCGGTGGGAGTGCGGAGAGAGGAGAGGCTTACCGGTGGAGCTGGACAGGAGGACAAACGTGCAGAGGCCGTCGCAATTCGCCGCAGAAAGCGGCTTCTTCCGGGCATGTAGAGGCCGTTCAGCGTGTGACTAAATAGTCGCATATGATGACGCAGGGTGGCGTCAGATGACGGCGGCCCAGGGCGGAGTCAAGGGTAAATGCAAAGTGTGTGGCCACACACGGGGATCAGTCTCCACGTGCACATTGACGTGGAAGGCTGTCCCCACCCCTGAAACGCCCATTACAGCCGCAGCCATCTTAGTTAAGGGAGAGAACAGGCACTAGTATTAAAAACAAGTATGGAACAACAATGTTAAGTCTAATAACAGATCTACAGATGCACAATTGTAGCTACCTAACAGGGGACAATTAGAGGACTTCAAACAGAATAAATGTATCATATTATATTAAATAGAAAAACTCGGCAACATGAAAATAGGAATGGCATGAAAACACATTGTAATCAATAGATATATGTGTGTAAACACACACTGCTGACACCCAATGGGCAACACAAGTATTGCATTCACAGTAGTACCATTCAAACAATGATAATGGAACCACAATAAAAACCAAAATAGAGAGAAACACCAACACAAAAACAAGGAGGGAATGATTAATCACACACTGTCTTAGATAGTTCAAATCCAATTAATAGTCCATAGCACAAGAACCCAATCAACAAGGTTGTAGATCTTCAATAAGCTTCAGGAAAGTGTCTGTGTCCCGATGAGGTAGATATCCAAATTGACAACACTCGGCAAGGCAAGCACATCCAGAAACCGAGGAACTCCAAATCTAATAGGAACACAAATACACTGTATAAATGACCCACAATTACATAGAGAAACAAAATGCTAACTGAGTAGTACAAAAATGCAAGGCCAACAACCCACATTCTGAATATAGCTGGACACTCCAGTGAGTGGAGAGGTCCATGGTCCACTTACCACAAACCATGGGGACAGTGACAAAGCATTATGTGTGATAAACTCAGGCAAGCATATCAGTAAGAAAATATGCCACACAGGTAAATGCCCTGCATAAGAGACCAAGCAGATACCAGCCCCAAGGTCCCAACGGTCGAACTCACCAACAACCGCAGGGGACCCGATTGTTAACAGAACCCCAGTGGATAAATAATACACATGTACCCAACGTGCAGGTCCCTGAGCACACATCCCCAACTAACACAGTCACAAAAAAGGGGGGTGATCTGTCCGTGAGGAGAAAGAAGTAAAACCGCTATAAGAAACAGAGGAGGAGAAAATGGTGAAGCTACACCCTACTCACAAAGGTGAGGCTATATGACAGGAGAGAACACCTACTCACTGGATATCTCTCAAAGAGATATAAGCGGCCATAAGACACAAGAAAAAAAAAAGGTGCCAAACCACTGAGATCAGTGTAAAAAACCGAGGAATGAGAATTCCTCGTTTAAACCTACCGTTGCCAAAGTGCCGAGATCAAAGATCCAGCGAGTCTCCTGTCTCAAAAGTAATTGAGTAATGTCTCCACCCCTAGAAGAAAGATACACCTTGGATAAACCACATACCCTCCAGCCTCGAGTACTCCCCCCATGTGCATTAAGGGCATGTTCTGCCACCGGAGTCAATTGCTTACCGTTCGCACGGTCCCGGCTTGCCAGACGTATAGTGGACATGGGTTTTTGGATTCGGCTCTTCAACATGTTTTTCGTTTGACCCACATATCGTTTATTGCATGGGCACCATAAAAGGTATATCACCCCCTCAGTCTGACAATTAATGTAGTCCTTGAGTTTATATATTTTATTTGTCTTTTCACTGCGAACCTCTCTTGTGGGTGACATCATTTCACAGATGTTACATCTTCCACATGGGAAGCTCCCGCACACCACTGGCTTTCTCTTATGTCGACGTTGGAAATGACTCTGTTTCCTTTGATTTCTCGATTGACAGCTGGCTTGGCGGAACTGTTAGCTCGGCAGCTGTTACCATACCAGCTGGTGGACTCTGAGGCCTTCTATAAATTTGTGGCCATTGGGGCACCGCAGTGGAAGATACCAGGCCGCAATTATTTCTCTAAAAAGGTGATACCCAAACTGTACTTTGAAGTTGAGAGGCAAGTGGTGTCATCTCTGGCACACAGCGTTGGGTCAAGGGTCCACCTGACCATAGATGCCTGGTCTACCTAGCACGGTCAGGGCAGGTACATTACTTACACAGCCCATTGGGTCAACCTGGTGACTGATGGCAAGCAGGGAGTACATGGCAGTGCAGTGGACCAACTTGTGACACCTCCACAGCTTGCAGGTAGGCCTCCTGCCACCTGCTCTCCTCCTGCTACATCATCTTTGCTGTCCTCCTCCTCCTCCTCCTTGGCTGAGTGGCAGTTCAACTCTACTGGTGCTGCGATATCCTCTCCAGCTACACAGCCCCAGCTCCCCAGGGCCTATGCTGCATGCCAGGTACGATGGTGTCACGCTCTCTTAGACATGTCTTGCCTCAAAGCAGAGAGTCACACTGGAGCAGCTCTCCTGGCTGCTCTTAACAAACAGGTGGATCAGTGGCTCACCCCGCACCAGCTGGAGATCGGCAACGGCCATGGCACGCTTTGCCGATATTCAGCGGAGAAACAAGTTGCTGTTGAGACTCCTGATTTGCGATAGCCCGACTCGCTGGAATTCAACCCTCCTTATGTTCTCTCGCCTGCTAGAACAGGAGAAAGCTGTCACCCAATACCTCTACAACTATAGTAGAAGGACACAGTCTGGGGAGATGGGGATGTGCTGGCCTAACAACTGGACACTCATGCGAAATGCATGCAGGCTCATACGGCCGTTTGAGGAGGTGACCAACCTGGTGAGTCGCAGTGAAGGCACCATCAGCGACTTGATCCTGTACGCTTACTTCCTGAAGCGTGCCGTGCGTAGAGTGGTGGATCAAGCTGTGGAGGAGCATGAACAGGAACTGTTACAGGAGAAAGCGTTGTGGGATCAATTTCTTATCAGAACCAGATGTTTCCTCAACACCTGCGGCAGCACAGAGGGGGGAGGAGGAAGAGGAGGAAGAGTCCTGTGGGGTAGAGGAGTCAGACTCGGATGATGAGGAAGGTGTTTCTTTGGAGGAGGAGGTGGCGGCAGAAGAACAACAACCACAGCAGGCGTCGCAGGGGGCTTGTGCTGCTCAATGTTCCCGTGGTATTGTTCATGGCTGGGGGGAGGAGGAGGACTTACCTGACATCACTGAGGAAGAGCAAGAAGAGATGGATAGTACGTCTGGATCCAACTTTGTCAAGATGGCGTCTTTCATGCTGTCCAGCCTGTTGAGGGACCCCCATATAAAAAAAACTCAAGGGGAATGAGCTGTACTGGGTGGCCACGCTACTAGACCCTCGTTATAGGCACAGAGTGGCAGACATGTTACCAACTCACTAGAAGGCAGAAAGGATGCAGCACTTGTAGAACAATCTGGCAACTATGCTTTATAATGCGTTTAAGGGTGATGTCACAGCACAACGCAATAAAGGTACCACTGCCAGTAATTCTTCTCCCATGTCCATCCAGGCAAGGACTGGACGCTCCAGTGATCTCATGGTGATGTCGGACATGCGGACATTCTTTGGTCAAACACCTCATCTTCCAGATCCACCCTCCACCAACGCCTGGACCGGTAGCTGACTACCTGGCCTTAAGTGTGGATGTAGACACTGTGAGCAGCAATGAACCCTTGGACTACTGAGTGCGCAAGCTTGACCTGTGGCCAGAGCTGTCCCAATTTGCTATCCAACTTCTGTCTTGCACTGCCTCAAGCATCCTATCAGAAAGGACCTTAAGCACAGCTGGAGGCATTGTCACTGAGAAGAGAAGTCACCTAAGTCACAAAAGTGTTTAGTACCTAACCTTTATCAAAATGAATTAAGCATGGATACCGGAGGACTACTGCCTGCCCCAAGACTAAGTCAGTCCCCACACACAGCATCTCTGCCTGCACGCCATGTGACTGCCTGCCCCAAGACTAAGTCGCTCCCCACACAGCACCTCTGCCTGCAGGCCGCTTGACGGCCTTCCTCGCCACCACCAACAGGGTCCAGGACTCCAGGTGGATTCCTGAATTTTTAAGGCCGCTGCTAGCAATGGCCACTATACTACTTTTTCTGGTGCGTGTACATGCCTGCCTACTTTTTCTGGCTGCACTGTAGCTGCAACAACAAAACAAAAGGGATGTGCATGGGCCAATACCCCTTCGTTATCATTACCTTGCCGCGGTGAAGGGGCTTGCGTATCACAACGAAGCAATGACTGCCAGCTATATGAGTGTCTCGAGGGGGGGGGGGATTGTCACACCAAAGATAATAAGGTCGTTGCTTCACTGTGGACAGACCAAATTTCTTTAGCTGGGCAGTCACTGTTGTTCTGTCATTGAGCTACCTCAGCCCGGCGACCAAATGGGCTTGAAAACTGATTACGCCTGCACTCTCGCCATGGTGTGCATCAGCCCAGCATGGCCGTCACTACACAAACAGCTGTTTGCGGTGCGTTACACAGTGAGTTTGGTGTGTCAGTGTGAAGCAGTACTCTAATTACACTCCCTGATTGATGTATACACATGCAAGATGTTTTAAAGCACTTTAGGCCTGCAATTTAGCATTCTGTGTGATTTCTGCCCTTAAAACGCTGCTTTGCGTCAAATCCAGATTTTTTCCCCGGGACTTTTGGTGTGTATCCCACTCCGCCATGCCCCCCTCCCGGTGTTAGACCCCTTGAAACATCTTTTCCATCACTTTTGTGGCCAGCATAAGTGTTTCTAGTTTTCAAAGTTTGCCTCCCCACTGAAGTCTATTGCGGTTCGCGAAAGTTCGCGCAAACCAAACTTTTGCAGTTTGCGAACCCAGTTTGTGAACCGAAAATCGGAGGTTCGGGCCATCTCTAATTGGAGGCTCACTGTTGTCGTCCGCCGACTCCTGTGTCTCCTTGCCTATTGTTTTCACCCCCACTACCCTCTAGATCAGGCATGGGCAAACTTGGCCCTCCAGCTTTTAAAGGACTTACGAGGCCTGATTTTTAAAAAATAAACAAAAAAAGTTAGATACCTGTGTGTTTTTGTAAGGCACGGAGGACGCTGTCCGCGCCCTCCGTGCCGTTCCGCCGGGTCCCCGCTGCTGAATATTCCCCCGAACGACCCCCGACCGCACGGCCCGGGTCGGGCTCTCCAGCCTTCACCAAGATGGCCGCCGGAGCTGGCCGCGGCTGCGCAGTCCGCATAGCCGTGAGTGCGGCTGCGCAGCTCTAAGGCCAACCCCCCGATCCACGTAACAGTAGCGTGGATCGGGGAGTTGGCCTTAGAGCTGCGCAGCCGCACTCGCGGCTATGCGGACTGCGCAGCCGCGGCCAGCTCCGGCGGCCATCTTGGTGAAGGCTGGAGAGCCCGACCCGGGCCGTGCGGTCGGGGGTCGTTCGGGGGAATATTCAGCAGCGGGGACCCGGCGGAACGGCACGGAGGGCGTGGACAGCGTCCTCCGTGCCTTACAAAAACACACAGGTATCTAACTTTTTTGTTTATTTTTTAAAAATCAGGCCTCGTAAGTCCTTTAAGGAACTACAAATCTCACAATGCATTTGCCTTTATGAGTCATGATTGTGGCTGTCAGACTCCTGCACTGCATTGTAGGACTTGTAGTTCCTCAACAGCTGGATGCCTGCTTTGGATTGTAAGCTCTGAAGGGCAGGGACCTCCTCTTACTGTTTCTAATTTTGCTTTCATTTATCATTAGAACGTGTATCAATTTCAGTGTTCTATTAAACCACACATCAACTATGTATATTTGTACTTGTTTTGCTAGATATCATCATCGTACAGTGTCTTCAACTTCTCATGTATCTATGTTCCACTATATTTGTTTTGTACTATGTACAGCGCTATGGAAGATGTTGGCGCTATATAAATAAATAAAAAATAATAATACTTCTTGTATGTCCAAACACTAACAACCAATTAGTGGATGCTGTACACATTCTGAGAAGTTGCCCACAATGGTTTTAAAGGATTGTATTGGTTGACCCAAGCTTATGGTGTGCATGAGCTGTAAGTAAATCAGCGGCATAGTGGGGATAATTGCAGCTTCAGGCATTAATGATCTAAAAAGGCTTTCAATACATTGTACAAGTATGCACATATAATACTGTGCAAAGGTGTGAAAGAGCCCTTATGGTTTTCAAATTAACCTTCAGCAATATTTCAATGTGCAAAGAAAACTGCCACAGTAATTGTAAAAATTCACCTATGTAGTAAGGCTAATACACTCCAACCTTTTCATCTTTATGTGATTATGCAGCTCGGCGCAATATGCATACAGATGTGATCCAACAGTATGCTAATGAAACTGCTCTGAATGTGACATATATTATAATGAACACGCAGTAAACACAATTCCAGCATCTTCTGCTTCACATCTTTTCTCTTGGAGGTTGTATTAAATACCCCCCTTGCAATTGGAATTACATTTTGCAATTGTGTAGCCATTATTTACATAGCAAAACACTTAAAAATATTTTTAACATTCAGAAGCAAGAATTAAATTGATTTTTCCCCCCACCATCTCAAGCTGATTGTGCCTCACAGCTTAATGCGGTAAACAAGAAAATGCAGATGAATTGATAGATTTCCTGGTTGGCATAGTGATGAAATAATTATAGCAGATTGCTTTTTTTTTTCTTTTACAAAGGAGGGCCTTTAAATGAAATCATTAGCGAATGTCAAGGATCTAATTAATGTTTACCGTTAAAGATATAGAAGGAATCTGCCCCGTCTTCCCTTCAGCTAATAAAATATGAATATTTCTTTTTTAGTCCTTAGAGATGCATACATAGTGTATGTGTACAGACACCTCAAATATATGCATGATGAATTAAACTGAGCAACACTGACATTTAAATGTATTAGAACTCTACAGCCATAGAATAGTAATTACCTCCAGCAGCATAATATAAATATTTAAAGATGCTGTACCTCTCTGCAGCCGCCACGTATGCAATGGACTGAGCTGATCAAAAAATCAATTCAGAACACTACCTGAAGCAAAATACATGGCCGGGGAAACAAGAATCTTGAGTGCATTAATATGGAGTAGAATATAATCTTGAATTTTAAACATAACTTTCTGTAGGCATCACAAAAAAATCATTCCGCATGAGTGTTTTCTACAACACAAAGTGCAACATTTATAATACCTTTTTTTTTTTTTTTACTCTATTTAAAAGCCAGGTGTTGAAATCACATTTATTGTTTTTTTTCTTTTACCTAAAAAAATGTTTTTGTTTCTGTTTTTTGGTTTAACAGCAATTCCTGTATCACAACTTTCGAATAAATAAATATTATTGGTTCCCTTGCAAATAACAAAACATAGAGTTAATTTATTATCGGAAGACAGATGGGTGGAGAAATGTACAGTAAATCACTTCTTTTACACCTAATTTTCACCTGTGGTCTGTGGCATGGCAATAGGGGGTGCAGATGTTACAGCCACACCAGCCAACATGGACCTCCTCCAGTTGCTGCATTTGCTCTTTATTGGTGATGTAGCCATAGTAATAATCTTATGTGCTTTAAATCGTGATAATCATCAATAAACCATTTATTTTCCTCTGCTTATGCATATCTCATACAATGGTGGTCTGAACCATTATTAAACATAGAGTTCTAGAAGGGGGGGGGGGGGGCACGGTGAATAGTTTTGGCCCATCATTTTGTACCTACACTAGTGCTTATGGTGTACACGTAACACACATTTAGCCATGTATATGGAACACACACACACACACACACACACACACACACACACACACACACACACACACACACTGTACATATACACACACACACACACACTGTACATATGTACACACACACACACACTGTACATATGTACACACACACACACACTGTACATATACACACACACACACACACTGTACATATACACACACACACACACACACACTGTACATATACACACACACACACACACACAAAGACGGAGCATAACACAATGGACGTGGGAATAACCATGTATTGTGTGCTGTGCTTAGCAAACATTCACCAAGTCATTTATTGCAGCTATTTTAGCCCTTTTGTCGTTTATTGCAAAGTATGGATAACAGTAGCATACTTTTCATTTCAATCACTAAAGTGGCAAAAAACGGATTAAAACCACTCACTCTGTAAATATAAACATAATCTGATTAATATACTGTACTTTGAAATGATTTTGGACTTTTATAAAAAAAAAAAGCACAAAAGGGTGTCTTGGTAAATTTTAATTTTGGGATATCAACAGTAGAAGCTGCTGTCTCCCATTCTGCCTCCTATGCAAGCTTTGTATTGCACAGATCTGTAAAACACTATGGGAGGCAGCAGCTTTTGGTGAAAGCAAACCAAGATTAAGGCAGGGAACACACATAAGGTTGTTTGTGCCCCCTTCAGGCTGATTCCCTATATGACAGAGCAACAGACCTACAAAAAATGTTCTTAAACATATTTAACCAGTTTCTTGTTAGCTGGGTATGGTTTTTCTGCTGTGAGATTTTTTCCCACTATCAGTATACTAGATAGTGATTTATAGTATACATATATACTTGACAATTATGGACACATTTCCAAATGTTCAGCAAACCCTTTGCTGGTATTAAAGTCTACATCGTATATTCAAGAAATTCAGAAAAAAAAGATAAGGAACATCTAAAACTCCCTAGGGGGCAGCTTTGTGACTATGCTTAGCATCACCTGAAAGGAAACTTCTTTCCCTTGGGAATTGTTTTTAACATATAAAGCTTTCAATAAGGCCATGCAATATTCCTTTGTAGCCATCCTATTTCATGCCACTCTCTGAATAATTCTCCATACTATCTCATTAAAACAAGGGGATGTATGTCCCCTCACTCTATACTTAAAGGTTCATATCCTTTTCATTGTGTGTTCACCATGGCATCATTGAACAATGAGACTGTCAAAAAAGGTCTGTCTCATCCTTTTATGGATTCAATATGTAAAAGAGTGGGCAATTATTCAAACAACCATAGTATTCTTTCACCACCTGAAAGTCTAAAAATGTAACAATAATAACAACCAAATCATCAAAATGGGCTAGTTCAGCATCATATATGTAACAATAATTTTGAATAAGTTTGCTTGTATACCAGTCCATGCATAATTTTATCTTAGTGTTATCCTCATGATTGGAATCTGTATTTCCAGCCATGACATATAGGGCATTCATTAAAAAACATATGGACTGATCAGTTTTATCAATTTAGTAAAGTGTTAAGGTGCATACACACCTTTGCTGGATGTTGCCCTTTGGGGATCAGGACCCTTGGGTGACATCACTAGGCCTGGCTGCACACACACATGTTAGCTGTGCAGCTGATGAGATGCTGTCTTGCTATGCAGAGGGAAGCAGCAGAGGGTCAATGAGTAGTGCGTGCCTGACCTCATACGGTGGGTGGGGGAGCACTGTGAACAATGGGATCGGCGTCTCTGAGGATGAGTAGATCCGCTGGGTGGGTTGCTCGTGGGTTAGGGGTTGTGATGGCTGCTGTACATATACCTGATCTGGTTATCCGCCACCTCAGTCAACTTAAGTCAGGCGCCTGGATGTGCCTTTATAAACACCACCATAACGACACAATGGGCCATATGCAATTCACTTTTTCACCTGAATTTTCTCCTAGTAGATCATTTTTCATCTTCGATTTAAAATAACTTTCCAGCACTTTTCAACAAAAAAAGTACCAAAAAGTAGGTAAAATAGTACTATCAAAATAATTTTGAGTATTTTATTGCTTTCTTTCTAGTAGATTAAAAGGCATTTTATTGAGAAGTTTAAAAATATCACCTAGGAGAAAATGTTAATTGCATATAGGCCAATGTGCGTTATTCAATTCAATTTTTCTCTTCAGTTTTCTTTTAGGTGATATTTTTACACCTTATCAATAAAGTGCCTTTTTAAGCTAAGAGCAAGCAAGAAAATACTAAAAATAATTTTGACATTAATTTCTTTACCTATTTTTTGGTACTTTTTCAATTGCAGAGTGCTATTGAATGCACCTATTCAGTAGGAGATCTTGGGCAAGTCTCCCTAACACTGCTACTGCCTATAGAGCGCGTCCTTGTGGCTGCAGCTCTGGCGCTTTGAGTCCGCCAGGAGAAAAGCGCAATATAAATGTTCTGTGTTTGTCTGTGTTTGTAAAAAGTTATTATAAACAGAACAAGAAAAATAGATCAGTGAACATTCAATTGGATTGAATAAGGGCCAATATATCTCTTGTTTTCAATCATCTGAATTCCTGAACTTGTACAGTCATAATGCTTTTTTAGTCAGAGTTTCTGCGGAATGCTGATTTTCAAATTTCGGATTGGAAATTGGCTTTCAACAGCATTAAATGGGAATCAGAAATCAGAGTGCGGAAATGAAATTCCGCGGAAATAATGAATTACCGAGACTCAGACATTTTAGACCAATCACAAGACTCAGTAGTATTTGGAATACCACAGAAATTTTAGACCAATCACAAGACTCGTATACTACCGAGTTTTTCCAAATCTTGTTATTGGCCTAGAATTTGCAGTATTCAGATTTCCACTGTAAACTTTTCCACTCTTTGATTGGTCCAATACTACCCAGTATTTCCAGATTCCAAGTCTTGTGATTGGTCTAACATCAGACATTTTAGGCCAATCAAAAGACTTGGGTACTATCAGGTTTTTCCAAGTCTTGCGATTGGTCTAATATTTTTGCCTTATTCAGATTTCCATAGTAAACTTTTCCATTCTCCGATTGGTCCAATACTATTGAGTATTTCTGAATTGTGAGTCTTCTGATTGGCCCAACATCAGAAATTTTAGGCCAATCGCAAGACTCATAAATATTCAAACTGTTGTGCACTGGAAGGAAGCATTGAATCAATCAGAGAATGCACAAGTTTACTGCACAAATCCAAATACCGCAGAAATTTTAGGCCAATCACAAGACTTGGAAAAACCATGGAAATTGGGAATCCATATTTGAGTTAATGGGAATTTCGCCATAATCGGAACATGGCATTTCTGACCATGCCTCAGTGCCAGTGTATTTTGTGCATCAACCTCTTGAGGACCGCAGTGGTAACCCCCCCCCCCCTAAAGACCAGGCCTTTTTTCTGCTAATTGGCCACTGCAGCTTTAAGGCCAAGCTGCAGGGCCGCACAACACAGCACACAAGTAATTTCCTCCCCTTTTCTCCTCACCAACAGAGCTCTCTGTTGGTGGGGTCTGATCGCGCCCCCCCCCCCGTGTTTATTTATTTTTTTATAAATATTTGTTGCGTATTTTTAAATATTTTTTACTATTTATCTTTTTTTTTTCTACACCCTTCCCTCCCCCCAGCCAGCCAATCCTGGCAGTCGGCTGTCATAGGCCTCTGCCTATGAGAGCCGATAGCTCTCTTGTCCGCCAGGGGGACAGCCGTGTCACACGGCTCTCCCCAGTACAGTGCTGCTGCTGATCGCAGCGCTGTACTAACTAAAGCTGGCAGTTTCACCATCTAACAGTCTCCCGAGTGGCAATCTGTGCTCGGAGACTGAAGGTGGAGCGGAGCTCCACCCCCTGAGCAGGAGATGCGCGCGCAGCCTGCGTGTGATCTCCTGCAAACTGCATCCCTAGGACTTGATGCCAATTGGCGTTAGGTGGTCCTGGAGCTGCCACCGCGGTCACGCCCTTTGTCATGGGGCGGTCGCCCAGTGGTTAAACAAAGAACTTAGAGTTACCCTTCACGGGTTATTAGTTGGCACTCCACCTGAAAGTTCCTCCCAATATCTAGTGCCTATACTGTGTTACTATGTACAGAAATAAATAATTAAGGTGTTGAAAGGAACTAGGGTTTCCCACTGTTAGCTCTTGGATGGCAGCAGAAAATGTAGCTTTTCCGTTATGTTGGCATAAAAATCTCAACTGTCACCAGAAATGTTTAAAAAGTGTTGTGTCCTTGACTAAATAACATTGCAATGAATCCTATGGGCCCTGACTAAGGTCACTTATAATTAATTGTGTTCATTAAGGGTATCTGGTAAGTCTGTAGTTAGGATGGGGGGCGGGGGTAGGGTTGTAGTTGGAGATTTTCTCTCATCTCATGTTTTCCTATTTATCTTCTTAGCTTCTCTTGTGTGAATCTGGCACTTGCTCTGGGCTACTAGGTATGTGTTGCACTGGATATTTGTTTGTAAGAAGTAGGTATATTGCTTGCTTTTATCTGTTTTTGACTGGAAGTAGAATCAGTTGTTTGCCTTGTATCTCCATTTGATATGCTATTTCAGTAACATGGTCCATGAGTAATGTTCAGAACACCTGTACTGTACTCTTTCTGTACATGTACTTGTTACTTATTGGTAAATCAGTAAATTGGTATGTAAAACAACAACAACAAAGGTCTTGCAATGAATGCCAATATCATACATTCTCATAAGTTTAAAGGTTCAGAAATGCAAGATACTAGTACAGTGTCAGCCATCATTCTATATTGCACATTTCTCCTCAGAATTCACCAGCTAAATTATGTACAAATAGTAGTGAATCTCCCCCTTTATCTCTGATTTATTCATCTAATGACCATTAGGGAATGTCTACACTATGTGCTTCTACTTTGTGAATTAGAACTCTGTAGTATATAGTATCACAGACCCCCTCTCTGTTCAACAGTACACAGATTGCAGGCTTGCATGAGCGCAGCTCTCTCCCTTTTTTTTCTTGTAACTTGCTGTACATTTTATACTATCAACATCAGATCAGCGCTTCCTGGGACTTCATGTCAATCCGCTACACCTCCACCGATATCACCCTGTGAGATCCACACTCACCAACAGTAGAGGGCCTGGATTACATAGGCCATATGATGCTTTTGGGGCATTAATAGGCTCTCCTCGCCCTCGACCTTCCTTGACCTCCTTCACACAAGCAGCTCTTCAACAATGGGACATTGCTCCACACAGTTTACCTTAACAAACAATAATAAAAGCTCATCGCGCAGCTTTTTTAAAAGCAAAGTGCTTCATTAAGCTATTGCACTCACGTTTAGGAGAAGGTGTCATAAAGCATGTGGAGTACATGAACGCGCTCCCCCCCATGCGACCTCCCGGGCTGGCCGCCGCTCTGTTGTTACGCGGGTCACGAGCCGGCTCATTCATTGCTAATCCTCCCTCTCCACGCGTGCCTTCACTTCCGCATGTGGCTCCTCCCAATCGATTTCCAAAATACTGTACATTTTGTTAACTATATATTTGTCACTATAACTATTATATTGTGTACCACTTCTGTATTATGTATCACTGTTTGTATTTTTGTATATTACATTTTAAAACATATACAGATAAGAAGTATGATTCTTCCAGAGTACAATGAGCCATAAATTACTTTTCTCCTATGTTGCTGTCACTTACAGTAGGTAGTAGAAATCAGACAGAACCACCAGGTTTTGGACTAGAACATCTCCTCATTGGGGATTCTCAGGGTTTTCTTTATTTTTAAAAGCACTTAGTTGCTCCGTCTAACTGCCAAAAAAGTGTGCAGTGAGCACGGAGACTGGCCAGCATCGTTATATAAATCCTTTTCAAGGAGTGTCTTTATAAAGAATAAAGGCTATGCCGAGAATCCCATATTGGAGAGTAAATATGGCCCGAACAGTTCGCCGTTGAACGGTTCCCAGCGAACTTCTGGGGTTCACAGAGAACCGCAAACTTTACCGGAAGTTCGATTCGCCCCCATAGTGCATCATGAGGGTCAACTTTGACCCTCTACATCACAGTCAGCAGGCACATTGTAGCCAATCAGGCTACACTCCCTCCTGGAGGCCCTCCCCAGAAAGCGTCAGGCTTTTCACTCACTCATGTGCCTGCAGTAATTAGAGAAGGGAAAGCTGCTGCAGACTCTCATAGGGAAAGATTAGTTAGGCTCTTTTAGGCTTCTTATCTTGCTCCTTGCTGAATCTTATTGCTAAAAAAGCACCCCTCAACAGCTCTTTTGAGAGCTAATCATGTTCTTGTGATCTATTATTTTGTGTGTGTCCCACTGACACTTGTGTTGCATAGACAGCCTTGGTAATTCCTACTGTGTGTGCCACTGCCAGGCCCAGCACATTGAGTGACTACCTGTGTGTGTGCCAGGTGCCCATTGTAATACCCATCACTGCATATACCTACCCTACCTGTTGTTCACAGTGCACCCACCTACCTACATGAGCTGAGCACACACAGTGTCACTGTGCCTGTCCAGTACCTGTCTGTGTGTGACAGGTGCACATTGTAATACCCACTGCATATACCTACCTGTTGTTCACAGTGCACCCACCCACCCACTTGAGCGCACGCAGTGTGATATACCACTCTGTGCATACCTGTTAACTGCACCTGTTTGACTGCACATTGTATTAGTCAAGTCAGTGCATACCTTTCACTTCATCCCCCCCCCCCGATATGGAAAAAATGGACAAAACAGGTAGAGGAAGAGGTAGAGGCAGACTCAGAGGAAGGCCACTCGGCAGGTCTGTGCAAGGTCGTGTTGATGTGATTTCATGCGGCCCTGGCCCAAAGTACAGTGCTCAGAAGAAGGCATGTCCCATCAACTCCCAAGATTATCAGGACATGGTTGACTATTTAACACAGAACACCTCATCTTCCGAAGCCACCGTCGCTACTACAAGCACCACAGCCGCTGCATATGACACTTCGCAGGAGTTAATTGGTGGGGAATTAACTGATTCACAGCCATTATTGTTACAACCAGATGAAGGCGCTAAGCAAGTTACACCATATGTCTGAGTTAGGCGACACTATGGACGTAACGTATGAGGATGATGAAGTACCTGCTGTTGGTGCAGTTTTGGAGGTGTCTGAGGCAAGCGAAGCTGGGCAGGATGATTATGATGATGACGATGATACGGATACCACGTGGGATCCTAAGAGACAATATGACCAAGGGGACAGTTCAGAGGGGGAGCCAGAGAGGAGGAGTAGGAGGAGACGAGTTGCTGAAAGAAGCAGAGGGAGCTCATCATCAGAAACAGCTGGTGGCAGTGTCCGGCGCCCATCAACATGCCCTTCAACGTCAGCTGCTGATGCCACCATAGTGCCATCACCCCAGGGGCCTCAGCGGTTTTGACATTTTTTAGTGTGTCTGCCTCAGATCGGAGCAAAGCCATCTGCTCTCTCTGCCTCCAAAAACTGAGCCGTGGAAAGGCCAACACTCACGTAGGGACAAATGCCTTACGAAAGCACTTGGAGAAAAGGCACAAACTGCAATGGGAAGAGCACCAGAGGAAAAGCAGCACACAAAAGAAAAGCTACCCTCCTTCTCCTCTTCCTCCTTCAGGTGCAGCATCTTCAGCCGCTTTCTCTCTTGCACCTTCACAGCCACCCTCCTCCACTCCGCCTCTGACCTTGAGTGGTTCCTGCTCCTCTGCCCACAGCAGCCAGGTGTCAGTGAAGGAAATCTTTGAGCTGAAGAAGCCAATTTCTGCCAGTCACCCCCTTTCCCGACGTCTTACAGCTGGCTTGGCGGAACTGTTAGCTCGCCAGCTGTTACCATACCAGCTGGTGGACTCTGAGGCCTTCCCTAAATTTTGGGCCATTGGGACACCGCAGTGGAAGATAACAGGCTGCAATTATTTCTCTAAAAAGGTGATTCCCAAACTGTACCGTGAAGTTGAGAGGCAAGTGGTGTCATCTCTGGCACAGAGCGTTAGGTCAAGGGTCCACCTTACCACGGATGCCTGGTCTGCTAAGCACGGTCAGGGCAGGTACATTACTTACACAGCCCATTGGGTTAACCTGGTGACTGATGGCAAGCAGGGAGTACGCCCCATCTCCCCAGGGCCTATGCTGCATGCTAGGTATGACGGTGTCATGCCATCTTAGACATGTCTTGCCTCAAAGCGGAGAGTCACACTGGACCAGCTCTTCTGGCTGCTCTTAACAAACAGGTGGATCAGTGGCTGACCCCGCACCAGCTGGAGATCGGCAATGCGGTGTGTGACAACGGCAGCAATCTCCTTTCTGCTTTGATTTTGGGAAAGCTGACACATGTACTCTGCATGTCACGTGCTGAATCTAGTTATTCAAAGATTTGTGTCAAAGTATCCAGGCTTAGAGGACGTCCTGAAGCAGACCAGGAAGTTGTGTGGGCATTTCAGGTGGTCTTACACGGCCATGGCATGCTTTGCGGAGAAACAACTTGCCAGTGAGATCCTTGATATGTGATAGCCCGACTCGCTGGACTTCAACCCTGGTCATGTTCTCTCGCCTGCTAGAACAGGAGAAAGCCATCACCCAGTACCTGTATGATTACAGTAAAAGAACACAATCTGGGGAGATGGGGATGTTCTGGCCCAACAACTGGACACTTTGAGGAGGTGATCAACCTGGTGAGTTGCAGTGAAGGCACCATCAGCGACTTGTTCCCGTACGCTTACTTCCTGGAGCGTGCCATGCGTAGAGTGGTGGATCAAGCTGTGGAGGAGCGTGAACAGGAACAGTAATAGGAGGAACAGTTGTGAGAGCAATTTTCATCAGAACCAGATGTTTCCTCATCACCTGCAGCAGCACAGAAGGGGGGGGGGAGGAAGAGGAGGAAGAGTCGTGTGGGGAAGAGGAGTCAGACTCAGATGATGAGGAAGGTGTTTCTTTGGAGGAGGAGGAGGAGGCGGCGGCAAAAGAACAACTGCAGCAGGCATCGCAGGGGGCTTGTGCTGCTCGACCCCGTGGTATTGTTTGTGGCTGGGGGAGAAGGAGGACTTACCTGACGTCACTGAGGAAGAGCAAGAGGAGATGGATAGTACGTCTGGAGCCAACTTTGTGCAGATGTCGTCTTTCATGCTGTCCAGCCTGTTGAGGGACCCCCGTATAAAAAAACTCAAGGGGAATGAGCTGTACTGGGTGGCCATGCTACTAGACCCTCGGTATAGGCACAAAGAGGCAGACATGTTATCAACTCATCAGAAGGCAGAAAGGATGCAGCACATGCAGAACAAGTTGGCAACTATGCTTTACAATGCGTTTAAGGGTGATGTCACAGCACAACGCAATAAAGGTACCACTGCCAGTAATCCTCCTTCCATGTCCACGCAGGCAAGAACAGGACACTGCAGCGATCTCATGGTGATGTCGGACATGTGGACATTCTTTAGTCCAACGCCTCACCTTAGCTCTTCCAGATCCACCCTCCACCAACGCCTCGAACAGCAGGTAGCCGGCTATCTGGACTGTGTGGCAGTGTGGATGTAAACACTGTGAGCAGCGATGAACCCTTGGACTACTGGGTGCGCAGGCTTGAGCTGTGGCCTAGAGCTGTCCCAATTTGCCATCCAACTTCTGTCTTGCCCTGCCTCAAGCATCCTGTCAGAAAGGACCTTCAGTGCCCATGCCCCCCTCCTGGTGTTAGACCCCTTGAAACATCTTTTCCATCACTTTTGTGGCCAGCATAAATGTTTCTAGTTTTCAAAGTGTGCCTCCCCATTGAAGTCTATTGCGGTTCGTGAAAGTTCACGCGAATTGAACATTTGGTGAATCGTAGGTTCAGGCCATCTCTAATGGAGAGATGGACTAGCCCAAGACCTGTCTGTAACGTCAAATTTCTGCTACCGACTGTAAGTGACAGCAACATAGGAGAGAAGTTATTTATGGCTAATTTTACTCTAGAATAAACATGCTTCTTATTTGTATGTACAGTATTTACATACTGTATATTTTAAATGTTAGGATTTTTGCAACCGTGGTCCTTTAAGTACCTGTGTTTATTTTCTTAATCTGTACAGAACTACAGAAGATGATGCTACTATATAAACCATTAATAATAATATACAAATCATTCTCAAATTAGTTTGTTGTTCACATGTAAAATTTGACAAGGTAGTGGGAAAAAGCTAATATCAAAGTACGATTGTAAGACCTGCTACATAATACACCCAGAAGTATTGTTTTTGACAGTTGTCCTTTAAGTGTCTGGATTACTTGACAGTAATTAAATCTCAGGGATTTCCAGAGGAAATCTGATTAGGTAGCTTAATGGAAAGGTCCCGAAACAATTAACATTTACTAGTACATTATTCATAATCAACTATCAACATGTTCTTATTCATTGATTAGGAGCCCTGCTTCTGCTTCACACTGGAAGCATCTGAAGAAAAAGATGTTTGCATGGAAATACGAGAAAACATAGCCTCTCCAGATGAAAAAGGCTACTAGGAGTTGGGATCTGACTGGATAGTGGATGATGCTATAATTGTAGCTATGTCAATGCACTTGTAACAGCAAAAGAAAAGCTGAGTAATCTAGCGATGCTCTTATTATTTATCTTAATTGTTTTGAAAGAATATAATACCTCCCTCACATCCAAACTGTACAGTCCTGGCCAAAAGTTTTGAGACTGTCAAAAATATTAGTTTTCACAAAGTTTGCTGCTAAACTGCTTTTAGATCTTTGTTTCAGTTGTTTATGTGATGTACAGAAATATAATTATAAGCACTTCATACATTTCAAAGGCTTGTATTGGCAATTACATGAGATTTATGCAAAGAGTCAGTATTTGCAGTGTTGGCCCTTCTTTTTCAGGACCTCTGCAATTCGACTGGGCATGCTCTCAATCAACTTCTGGGCCAAATCCTGACTGATAGCAACCCATTTTTTCCAAATCACTTCTTTGAGTTTCTCAGAATTAGTTGGTTTTTGTTTTTCTACCCGCCTCTTGAGGAATGACCACAAGTTCTCAATGGGATTAAGATCTGGGGAGATTCCAGGCCATGGATCCAAAATCTCAACGTTTTGGTCACCGAGCCACTTAGTTATCACTTTCGCCTTATGACCTGGTGCTCCATCGTGCTGGAAAATGCATTGTTCTTCACCAAACTGTTGTTGGATTGTTGGAAGAAGCTGCTGTTGGAGGGTCTTTTGGTACCATTCTTTATTCATTGCTGTGTTTTTTGGCAAAATTGTGAGTGAGCCCACTCCCTTGGATGGGAAGCAAGGCCACACATGAATAGTCTCAGGATGCTATACTGTTGGCATGACACAGGACTGATGGTAGCGCTCACCTTTTTTTCTCCTGACAAGCCTTTTTCCAGATGCCCCAAACAATCGAAAAGGGGCTTCATCAGAGAATATGACTATGCCCCAGTCCTCAGAAGTCCATTCACCATACTTTCTGCAGAAGATCAATTTGACCCTGATGTTTTTTGAGAGAGAAGTAGCTTCTTTGCTGCCCTTCTTGACACCAGACTATCTTCCAAAAGTCTTCTCCTCACTGTCCGTGCAGATGCGCTCACACCTGCCTGCTGCCATTCCTGAGCAACCTCTGCACTGGTTGCATTCCGGTCCCGCAGCTGAATCCTCTTTAGGAGTCGATCCTGGCACTTGCTGGACTTTCTGGACACCCTGAAACCTCTTTCCTTGAAGTTCTTGATAATCCTATAAATTGTTGATTTAGGTGCAATCTTATTAGCCACAATATCCTTGCCTGTGAAGCCATTTTTATGCAATACAACGATGGCTGCATTTGTTTCTTTGCTGGTCACCATGGTTAACAATGGAAGATCAATGATTTCAAGCATCACCCTCCTTTTAACATGACAAGTCTGCCATTCTAACCCAATTAGCCTGAAATAATGATCTCCAGCCTTGTGCTCGTCAACATTCTCACCTGAGTTAACAAGACGATTACTGAAATGATCTCAGCAGGTCCTTTAATGACAGCAATGAAATGCAGTGGAAAGGTTTTTTTGGGATTCAGTTAATTTTCATGGCAACGAAGGACTAGGGCCTCAATTCACTAAGCTTATCTCCTGTCTTTAATAACTCTTCTAGAGTTGTTACCATGGTGATAAGGCATGTAGTACTCAGGAAACATTTTACCTCAGGCAAGCCTAAAGTTAACTCTTCTGTCTTTAAATTAACTCTCCAATCCTTAAAATAACTCCAGAGTTAAAGATAGGCTGTTAATTAGCTGCATGTGAAAATAACTACAGAGGAGGTAAATTAACTACAGAGGAGGTACATTAACTACAGAGGAGGTAAATTAACTACAGGAGAGGTAACTTAAGAAATGAAGAGGTAAGATAACTATCTCACGTGTGGAGGTAAGTTTTCTCTTGCCTTATTATCTCTAGCATGATCTTAGTGAATTGAGGCCTATGTAATTTATCTGAACACTCTTCATAACATTCTGGAGTATCTGCAAATTGCTATTATAAAAACTTAAGCACCAACTTTTCTAATTTCCAATATTTTTGACACTCTCAAAACTTTTTGCCAGGACTGTACTGTTAAAATGAACCTGAGGTGAAAAAAAACTGATGAGATAAACAATTGTATTAATGTTCCTACTCCTTAAAATGACTTTTTTTTTTTTAGATAGCTCATGGTTTTATTTTATATTTAAAGGGAACCTGAACTGAGTAAAATTATTTAAAATAAACACAAGATGTAGCTGCAAATAAATATTACATACTTACCTCGCCATCAGTTCCTCTCAGAAGCTCACCATTTTCTTCTTACAGTGATCCCTTCCAGTCCTGACAATATTTTGTCAGAACTGAAATATACCATTTGCTGTCAGTTATAAATCAACAGCGGTCAGTTACAACTGAATGTGCAAGGTAATGTCCATGTTTCCCTATGGCTCATGTGGGTGATATTACAGTTTAACAGTGTGCTGACCAGGACGCTGTTATGGGGTATTGGCCATTTTCAAAATGGAGTACAGATAATTCCATCGATCACGGTGGACAAACAGGATGTAGGAGAGGAGAAAGAGATTGATGAGCAGACTACATGGGAGGCAAGTATGACCTGTGTATGGTTAGTTTGACTTTTTATTTTCAGTTCAGGTTCCCTTTAAACATTTCCAAAGTAGATTGAATGTTTTGTTGCCTCTGCCTAATGGCAGCCTATTAAGTGTCCCAGAGTTAAAATAGATGAGCTACTGACCTTGTCCTATCTCCCCCTGTCCTCAGAAGTTGTATTCTGCCAGGAAAACTTTTATGGCTGTAATTAGCTTATCAGTGATGTTTACTATATACCCGACAAGGTACTGACAGAAGCGGTCACTTCCATGCCTAAAAATTAGGCAGCAAAATAAAACAAGTAAAACAGCCTGGTTATTAATATGTTTTGTGCTGTACATACACATGTTTATCTCATCATGTCACATGTTGCCTCTGGTAGACTTTAAGACACATGAAAAGAAACATGCTCTCAAAAGAATATGCTTCTTAAAAATCAGTTTGTGAAAATAAGAGGGCAACATTTGCATACAGAGCATTTCTCTTTATGCAGTGCTAAAAATTGTAGCCAGTTAAGCTAAGCAATCTATTACAGCTATTTAAATATTGATACAGCACTGCTTCTGCACAGTGCTATTCTTTGTTTCTGGCCTTTTTATGGGAAGTCAGTTAATAAGACCATTAATTGCCTGAACATCATTACAAATAATCATTTACTTAACCCTCTCACCCCGCTGAAAATGTTAGACATTCAACTTATTAGGCAAAAAAAGAGCAAGGAAAAAAAAACTCAGCAGGATTTTCTGCCTGTAATAAGTCACAAACGATACAATTTCCACATAAAAAATTGAATGTGAAGCGTCTATTAATGAAGATCTATTTACCAGGCAGTGGAAGGAAGTGTACGATTATGCTGCTCATTAAAGCCAAGAGGTATTTCTTCTCTGTAGTAGACCCCTGGGAAACATGTCAAACTGTTGTGCACTGGAAGGAAATGCTTTCTTTGCACTAAGGAGTCGCTGACCTACAATCCAGAAATGATGTTATGGGGTCCAGGGTGATTTATTCACACAGATGCCTCCTAGCAGAACAGGGATAAAACACAGACTGTAAAATAAATAATGCTCATTAAATGCGGTTTGTTATCTGTTTAAGGGGCCTACTTATAAAGCTCAGCGTAAAAAAATGCTTTCAGTTTTTCTTGCATTTTGCATTATTCCTCAGTAAACTGCATCTCATCTTTGTAAAATGTATAAAAGTTGAATATGGAATATTGTAATGTTAAAACGCAGGGAAAAAATGGTAGAAGACACCGGATAACAAACAAAGGCCTTGATTAAATGACCACTATCACAAAAATGTGGACATTTTAAAAGATGTATACGCTTATGCATAAAATGTACAATTGTTCCCATAGTAAAATGTACTTCTAATTTTGTTGTTTTCCTATGTTGCAGTCATGTACGAGAGGTTGTAAAAATGTGACAGATCTGGTTTTGGAAAAGTCCATCTCCTCATGGGGGATTCTCAAGGGTTTCTTTTTCATAAGCACTTACTGAGAGTTAGGGCCCTTTTCCACTGCAAAACTGTTTGCGCTTTTCCCAATTTTGATGTGCGTTTTGTATTCCAGTTTTTCTGATTGGCAAGTGTTGTCTTGAAAATAGATACTGGTGGTTAAATCAATACAGATGCAAATTGCATTTCTATGCATTTTTCATGCGTTTCTATACTTTATATTGAAACGCAAAATGCATCATAATCCCACAGACATGCGTTTGCGTTTTTAAAAAAATCGGAACACAGCAGTGGAAAAGGCCACCCAAAATTCTTATTGTAAACAGGCTGCACTTCAGAATCAGCAAACGCATGCATTTTGCGTTTTTGGCAAAAACGCAGCTTGTGGAAAAGGGCCCTTACTCAGTCCAACTTTCAAAAATAGTAGGGACTCTTACCAGCATCTTTGTATATAGGTGAAAGTCTAAAAATTAGAATATCGTGCATTCAACTTAAAGGACTTACGAGCTAAAATGAAAAAAAAAAGTTAATTACCTTAGTGCACTATTAGGCCCGGTTCACATTAGCGGTTGCTATCCGGAATCGCCGTGCCGGAGCCGTGCCGGAGCCGGACCGCATGCGGACCGGACGAAACGGACGCACGGCATAGCAATGAAAGTCTATGCGACCGTTCACATGCGTCCGTTTCGTCCGGACCGGAGCCGGACCGGATCCGGACTCCGGCGTCCGTTCCAACATGCGCTATTTTTTGGTCCGGCTGGTCCGGCTGACGTATCCGGACCGGAGCCGGAATGTTGCATCCGGCCAATGGAAACCAATGAGAACCGGAGAGCGCACAACACACTGGCTATAAAAACCGGATGTTATACCACACTTCCTATGCTGACTCTATGGTATGGTGGCCATTTTGGATGGGGACCACATGGCACCAGCGTTCACAGAGTGGAGCAGCAGTGACTTCATGCTGGAGCTCTTTGGCAGCAACATGTCTGACGATATGTCTGATAACGAGGGGGTGAGGCCCTACACATCAGAAGACCTCATCCTACAGGTGCAGCAGGTACCAGCCCTGTGGGACAAGGGGGATGCGGACCACAGCAACATCAAAAAATGCAGAGGCCTGTGGAAAAAAATTGCCAAGCTGTATGTGGAGGACTTTGAGCACTTGAGCAAGAGACAGCAAGGCACAGAGGGTATGTTGACTAGAAGTTTTTGGGGGGGCTTGTGGTTAGCTTGTGATGTATTCCACTTTTGCTATGGATTTGTGTCACCCACGTGTTGCCCACCCACCTGTTCCCCACCCACCTGTACCCCACCTGTGATGTATCCCACCCACCTGTGATGTATCCCACCCACCTGTACCCCACCTGTGATGTATCCCACCCACCTGTGATGTATCCCACCCACCTGTGATGTATCCCACCCACCTGTACCCCACCTGTGATGTATCCCACCCACCTGTGATGTATCCCACCCACCTGTACCCCACCTGTGATGTATCCCACCCACCTGTGATGTATCCCACCCACCTGTACCCCACCTGTGATGTATCCCACCCACCTGTGATGTATCCCACCCACCTGTACCCCACCTGTGATGTATCCCACCCACCTGTACCCCACCTGTGATGTATCCCACCCACCTGTGATGTATCCCACCCACCTGTACCCCACATGTGATGTATCCCACCCACCTGTACCCCACCTGTGATGTATCCCACCCACCTGTGATGTATCCCACCCACCTGTACCCCACCTGTGATGTATCCCACCCACCTGTGATGTATCCCACCCACCTGTGATGTATCCCACCCACCTGTACCCCACCTGTGATGTATCCCACCCACCTGTGATGTATCCCACCCACCTGTACCCCACCTGTGATGTATCCCACCCACCTGTGATGTATCCCACCCACCTGTACCCCACCTGTGATGTATCCCACCCACCTGTGATGTATCCCACCCACCTGTACCCCACCTGTGATGTATCCCACCCACCTGTGATGTATCCCACCCACCTGTACCCCACCTGTGATGTATCCCACCCACCTGTGATGTATCCCACCCACCTGTACCCCACCTGTGATGTATCCCACCCACCTGTACCTAACCTGTGATGTATCCCACCCACCTGTACCCCACCTGTGATGTCTCCCACCCACCTGTGATATCTCCCACCCACCTGTACCCCACCTGTGATGTATCCCACCCACCTGTGATGTATCCCACCCACCTGTACCCCACCTGTGATGTATCCCACCCACCTGTGATGTATCCCACCCACCTGTACCCCACCTGTGATGTATCCCACCCACCTGTGATGTATCCCACCCACCTGTACCCCACCTGTGATGTATCCCACCCACCTGTGATGTATCCCACCCACCTGTGATGTATCCCACCCACCTGTACCTAACCTGTGATGTATCCCACCCACCTGTACCCCACCTGTGATGTCTCCCACCCACCTGTGATGTCTCCCACCCACCTGTGATGTCTCCCACCCACCTGCGATGTACCCCACCTGTGCACATAAAACATACACAATGACCAATTATTAAACATCAATTTATTGTAAAAAATTAAGACATTTAAAATCACTTAAAAACTTGAAACTCCAAAATAAACACATTTCAACAAAACATATTAAAAACCAAACATTCACCCTCGTCCTGGTGGTGTGGTAAAATAAAGTCTCAGTTGGTCCCTGTTCCGCAGTGACACTACCCTTGGCCTGGTTGCATACCTCCGCAGGGGCATTAGTGGAAGCACATTCGGGGGTTCCGGAGTCTCTCTTTCCTCCTGCCGCACAAAGTTGTGGAGGATGCATGCTGCCTTCACCACGACAACTGCGTTGCCCGGTTTCAGCAGCATGGGCGTGTGGAACACCCTCCACTTTGACACCAGGATCCCAAATGTGCACTCCACCATTCTCCTTGCACGGCTCAACCGAGCATTGAAGTGTAGCTGGCTGGCATTAAGTCCCCTGTCTGGGTACGGACGCATTACATGGTCGGACAGGGCGAAGGCCTCGTCCCCCACAAACACATAGGGGTAGGCCGGTGCCCTTGTCCCAGGCCAGGGTCTGTCACGGGGGAGACACAGTCTGCCTTCCTCCATCAGCCGGCAAAGGGTCGTACGCTGGAAAATTCCAGAGTCATTGGAACTACCGTACGACCCCACGTCCACGTACACAAACTTGTAGTCCGCATCTGCCACTGCCATTAGAACAATGCTAAAGTATTTTTTATAGTTGAAATAATGGCTGCCACTCCCCACGAGTTTCTGAAGCCGGATGTGTTTCCCATCCAGTGCGCCAACACAATTAGGAAACTTGCACTCGGTCCAGAAGCCCTGGGCGATCTCCTCCCATTTCGTGGTGTCTGGCACAGGCATGTATCTGGCCCTCAGTCGCGTCCAAAGGATCCTCGAAGTCCTCACGACGATGCCTGCCACCGTGCTCTTCCCAATACGAAATGTGACATGTAGCGATGTATATGTTTGTCCAGTTGCGATGTACCTACAAGAGAAATAATCGAAATCAATTTTTCATGTCGTTACAGGAGAAAGGTTCAAGACAAGGTGGCGCAATATACGTGATGCATACGTGAAATGGCTACGGAAGAAAAAACTTGCCGAACGAAGTGGCAGTGGCGGGGGAAAGCGACAAAAAGACTACCAATTTGCCAAGCAATTGTCTTTCATCAATGCAAGCCTGGAACCTAGACTGTAAGTACCACTACTGTGGGCAGGAACTGAGAGCTCATTTTAGCAGACAACTACCATGACTTCGGCCATGTATTGCTATAAACTGGCCTCAATTCCCATGGCTAGCGAACTTTTCTCACAAGCTTTATCAAATGTTTGGTAGAAACGGTTGATAAAGTGTTTGCTAGTGTTTGCTAGCTCTGTGAATTGACGCCACATGCTGTTTGGCACACCAATAAATATTGTTTTTATCTACAGGACTGAAGACAATTTGGAGCAAGAGGAACCGACCCAGGAGGCACGGTTCAGCAGTGAGGAGAGCTTGGTGGATGATGACGTCGCCGATGTAACCTATTTCCCCGAGGAGAGGAGTAGGAGGAGGGAGTCCTTAGCAATCCCAGCTCTCTCCTTTGATGATGACTTGGTAGAAGAGAGCTTGGATGTTGAGGTTGCAGGACCGAGTGTGGAAGAAGCTGCACCTCCACAATCGACCGCTATGGAAGCTCCAGGGGAACAAGAACAAAGTGAGGAGTACCGAGAGACTGCAGCACAACCAGCGCGCAGGGCAACCCCGACACAGGCCAGAGGACGGGAAGATGCTGCCACACCACCAGTGAGGACCACCCCACCAGTGAGGCGTCGAGGTACCCTCCCCCAACAAGGAGAGAGACAGAGTCCGAGATGTCCGGGGCTGTCTCCGGACTTCTCGGGATTCTTCAGAGCCACCAAACTCTCATAACCCGGCAGTTGCAAGATGAGGACAGGGGCCATATCATGGAGCAGTACAAGTCCCACATCACTTCACTGCAATGTGAGCTCGACGCTGTACATGGGCACTACAGGGACGAGCTTAAAATGATGCATGAGATGCACAGAGGAGAAATCGACCAACTGCGTGCGCAGCATCATCAGTCGGTGGGCCAGCTGCAGAACATGATGCAGCAAATGCATCAACAAAGCAAGGAACTACTGAAATTGCAGGCACACCCGTGTTTTCACACTGTGATGTCTCTAATACCATATTTGGAAAAGGTGCCTTCCCAAAACATGATGGCGTGCCATTCCACTTTGCTGGAGGTGATCAAACAACACATGGACACGCCATTATTGCAACCACCAATTTTTAGACCCCCACAACCAACAGCGGTGCCCACCTGGCAATCATCACAGATGTACACCGGCTACAGAGGCAGTCAATATGGGCCACCGCTGTCAGGGTCCAGCTCATCCACGACCAGCACCCAAGAGAGTCCAGATTTCCAGGCAGCAACTCCCACCTTTTCTAGTAGTGGTGCCGATCCAATTTGAAAAAAAAAGTCAAATTGTTCCTGGACATGCTCCTCTGAATACCTCCGATCCTCGGAGGAAGGATACCATCCCAGGGCTTTTTAGCCCAACCTTTTCCCTGCCCCATCTCCTTCAACCAAGGTTCAGAGGTGTTCAGATGACCATGTCAGGGAACTTTTGTTTTTGCTGGACTTGAACTTTAGGGCCTGGTGTCCCCGAAAGACACTACCTGGGTCACAACCTTGTGCCTGTTGCACTGCACCTGTAGTCCTGCACCTGTGCCTTTGATTCCTCTTGTTCCTTACTTTGTTGTTCCTAATCACTTGCACAAGACCCTTGGAGCCATGGGTGAAGGACACCTTCACTGGTCGGTGAGAGGCCTAGCCTTTTCACTGACCTGTGTCCTTCATCCATGGCTCAGAGGGTCATGTGCCAGTGGTTAGGTTTTAGAAGCACTAAAAATTTAGGGCCTGGTGTCCCCGAAAGACACTACCTGTAGTCCTGCTCCTCTGCCATCGGTTCCTCTTGCTCCTCACTTTGTTCTTGTTCCTAATCACTTGCACAAGACCCTTGAAACCATGGATGAAGGACACCTACACTGGTTGGTGAGAGGCCTAGCCTTTTCACTGACCTGTGTCCTTCATCCATGGCTCAGAGGGTCATGTGCCAGTGGTTAGGTTTTTAAAGCACTTCAATTTTAGGGCCTGGTGTCCCCGAAAGACACTACCTGGGTCACAACCTTGTGCCTGTTGCACTGCACCTGTAGTCATGCACCTCTGCCATCGGTTCCTCTTGCTCCTCACTTTGTTCTTGTTCCTAACTACTTGCACAAGACCCTTTGAACCATGGGTGAAGGATACCTTCACTGGTCGGTGAGAGGCCTAGCCTTTTCACTGACCTGTGTCCTTCATCCATGGCTCAGAGGGTCATGTGCCAGTGGTTAGGTTTTAGAAGCACTAAAAATTTAGGGCCTGGTGTCCCCGAAAGACACTACCTGTAGTCCTGCTCCTCTGCCATCGCTTCCTCTTGCTCCTCACTTTGTTCTTGTTCCTAATCACTTGCACAAGACCCTTGAAACCATGGATGAAGGACACCTACACTGGTCGGTGAGAGGCCTAGCCTTTTCACTGACCTGTGTCCTTCATCCATGGCTCAGAGGGTCATGTGCCAGTGGTTAGGTTTTTAAAGCACTTCAATTTTAGGGCCTGGTGTCCCCGAAAGACACTACCTGGGTCACAACCTTGTGCCTGTTGCACTGCACCTGTAGTCATGCACCTCTGCCATCGGTTCCTCTTGCTCCTCACTTTGTTCTTGTTCCTAACCACTTGCACAAGACCCTTTGAACCATGGGTGAAGGATACCTTCACTGGTCGGTGAGAGGCCTAGCCTTTTCACTGACCTGTGTCCTTCATCCATGGCTCAGAGGGTCATGTGCCAGTGGTTAGGTTTTAGAAGCACTAAAAATTTAGGGCCTGGTGTCCCCGAAAGACACTACCTGTAGTCCTGCTCCTCTGCCATCGGTTCCTCTTGCTCCTCACTTTGTTCTTGTTCCTAATCACTTGCACAAGACCCTTGAAACCATGGATGAAGGACACCTACACTGGTCGGTGAGAGGCCTAGCCTTTTCACTGACCTGTGTCCTTCATCCATGGCTCAGAGGGTCATGTGCCAGTGGTTAGGTTTTTAAAGCACTTCAATTTTAGGGCCTGGTGTCCCCGAAAGACACTACCTGGGTCACAACCTTGTGCCTGTTGCACTGCACCTGTAGTCATGCACCTCTGCCATCGGTTCCTCTTGCTCCTCACTTTGTTCTTGTTCCTAACCACTTGTACAAGACCCTTTGAACCATGGGTGAAGGACACCTTCACTGGTCGGTGAGAGGCCTAGCCTTTTCACTGACCTGTGTCCTTCATCCATGGCTCCGAGGGTCATGTGCCAGTGGTTAGGTTTTAGAAGCACTAAAAATTTAGGGCCTGGTGTCCCCAAAAGACACTACCTGTAGTCCTGCTCCTCTGCCATCGGTTCCTCTTGCTCCTCACTTTGTTCTTGTTCCCAATTACTTGCACAAGACCCTTGGAGCCATGGATGAAGGACACCTACACTGGTCGGTGAGAGGCCTAGCCTTTTCACTGACCTGTGTCCTTCATCCATGGCTCAGAGGGTCCTGTGCCAGTGGTTAGGTTTTTGAAGCACTTTAATATTAGGGACTGGTGTCCCCGAAAGACACTTGGGCAGCTATGCCCTGCAACTCTTCCAGCACAAAGTTGGTGGTTGGTGTTCCTTAAAACTGACCGGGCTATACCATAGATATGTTATTTTTTGTCTTCCATGTTGGAAGAATGTTTCCATGTTGGAAAGTGGTTGTTTTTTCAATAAAAAAATTTGTTTTTACATACCTCAGTGTGATGAGTAGTTGTTCTTGTGGTGTGACTGCTCTCCTGAACGTGGTATCCTTCTTCCTAAGGTCATCCTTCACCATCTCCAAAAGGGTATCAAACCTGTCAGGAGATGGAAAGGAAGAAGCTGTAAAGTATGTTGTGGGACAAGGTGTTGGGTGGAGGATGGGGGAGGTGTGTTTACAGAGATTTGGGAGTGTTGTGGAGGGTGGGGGTGTAGTGTATAGCTAGGTATACAGGGGTGTGGGGGTCAGGGTGGTGTGTTTAGCTAGGTATACAGGGATGAGGTGTTGTGGGGGTGAGGGTGGGGTGTTTAGGGATGGTGGGGGTTGGTGTATTTAGGCCTAGATACTTACAGGGGAATAGACATCCGAGTGTAGCTGTAGAACTTCTGTGGGTGTCGTCTGAGGTCCCGGTAGAGGGCCTGGAACTCTCCCTTCCTCTGCCTCCTGGCTAGTAGAGGGTGCACCCACCATCTCCTGCGAGGAGCACGCCTTCTCCCCACATAGTAGTAGGTAAACAACAGGAAGGAGAGAATTCCCAGGTAATAAGCGTAAAAAATGACTGGATACATGGTCCCAACTGCTGTCTCTGTATCCAAGGATGGTCTCCACACGTCCAGCTGTCTCCAACAATGACCCCAGAGCTTCTGCTGACCTCCCAGAACCCCAGGTATTTATACAGGTTGTTATCTCTTTAAGAATCCGGATCCGGACCGCAACCGTGTTCATACCGCACGGAAACCGTATGCAACCGGACCGGATCCGGACCGGATCCGGACTGGAACCGTACGGGTCAGGTCCGATCCGGCTCCGGTGCGGTCCGGACATCCGGTGCAGTTTTTGCAAAACCGCAAGTGTGAACGGGGCCTAAGAGCTCTGTGTAGACGATCTGTGCCTCCCTTGTACTTTCCAGACCCTCTGTTATCTTAATCCTCTTATCATTACAGGCCCCGACCCAGCCCAGGGTCGCCTTATCTCTGTGCACTACAATCGCTGCTTTAAAATCCCTCTGCCTGCTTAGCTGAGTTAGCTCAAAGCGACGTTGCTGCGTAGGATCGCAGCCCATCGTCACTCCGTACACTGAGTCATAAATCATGTGGGCGGTCATGTGGTGACGCCCACATGATTTATGACTCAGTGTACGGAGTGACGATGGGCTGCGATCCTAAGCAGCAACGTCGCTTTGAGCTAAGCAGGCAGAGGGATTTTAAAGCGGCGATTGTAGTGCCCAGAGATAAGGCGACCCTGGGCTGGGTCGGGGCCTGTAATGATAAGAGGATTAAGATAACAGAGGGTCTGGAAAGTACAAGGGAGGCACAGATCGTCTACACAGAGCTCTAATAGTGCACTAAGGTAATTAACTTTTTTTTTTTATTTCAGCTCGTAAGTCCTTTAAAAGGTGAAACTAATATATGAAATAGACTCATTACATGCAAAGCAAGATATTTCAAGCCTTTGTTATAATTTTGATGATTATGGCTCCCAGGTTATGAGAACCCCAAAATCAAAATCTCCGACGAATTAAATATTGTGAAAATGTTCAATATTTGCGTCAAACACTAATCCGCTAATTCATCAAAAACACCTGCAGAGGGTTCCTATTTCACATATTAGTTTTACCTTTTAAGTTGAATTACTGAAATAAATGGATTTTTTCACAATATTCAAATTTTTTGAGTTTCACCTGTATATCCTTTCCATGGAGGTCCTTTTATAAAGAATAAATTAAATACTGAGAATCCTGATGAGGAGATGGACTAGCCTAGAACCTGTCAGAATTTTACTGCGTACTGCAAGCGACGGCAACATAGGAGAAAAGTAATTTATACAGCGTTTTACATTGGGAGAAATGCACTTGTTATAAGACTGTGCGCACAAGTATTTCAATTTTATCTCTCTTGGCTATGGTGGACTTTTAACTAAGGATGGAGAGCAGTGGAGAGCTGGAGTGATTTTGTAAACATAGATTGGATTTTTTTTTTTAAATTGTCTGATGTTAGGTGGCAAAAGTGTTCAACTCTCACCTGTTTCCACATGCTTCACAGTAAGGGTTGCTAAAACCTAGCAAACCTAGCTCACTTTACAATGGTTTTATGTATAAGACATCAGATGTAAAACTAAAATATATTCTTCTGACTTCCTACAAAAGAGGACTGTGGCCTGTAAGGTATCGGGACTGGATACCTTTGGTAAAGGTTTGGAGCCGAGCCTGTACAGACACATTGCTAATTTGCAGGCTTACAATGCATCTGTTGCTATGGAGGTGGAGGAGGGACAACACATGTTGCATGATGGAACAGCTTCTGGGAAGCGGGCAGAATGGGGAAAACAATGCACTTCAGGGGTCACTAGGGCATTGGATGTCACTTAAGACTCATCAGACCTTTAGGCAACTTTGGGGGGATCCTGTACACATAGCTTCAAGAAGGACTAGTGAGAGTCACATAAATGATATCACAGTAATTTTCAGAAACCAATTGCAAAAACAAGTTAAACTTTAGCCTTTGACTATAATTTAAACTACTATAGTGCCTATGGTTGTAACACAGGCTGTTAGAGGAACTTGTGCACACTTTGTATTCTGTTTCTCAGGATCAGGAAACCTGTCTTTCTCTTCCTTTATATGTCAAGCATGGCCAGGGAGTAAGCAGCCAGAATGCAGTTAGGCATTTGGTGATGCAGCCAAACAAACTTTCAGGAACAATGTGGATGAACTAACAACTGCACACAGCTACTTGTTAAATACTATATTTATGGTCCAATATTGCCTAATCACAAAAACAAATCATCCTCTTAATCCATTTAAAGTTTGAATCCTACAGGATCTTATATGTAGGGATAGGGGCTGGATAGTGTACTGGTTAAGGGCTCTGGCTCTAACACAGGTCGACCTGCACCTATTCAGTATGGAGAACTTGGGCAAGGATCCCTAACACTGCTACTGCCTATAGAGTGGGCCCTAGAGGTTGCAGCTCTGGTGCTTATGTCTGGGGATGGTCAGTGAGATTCAAATAATTCAGAGCATATGCAGGATTATGCAAAGTTTGCATTCACATTCATACAGTTTCAAAATGACCCGTGGACTGTAAAACCAGAGGAGAAAACACCTTGGACCATGTCTATACAAACATAAAAGGTGCCTATAAGATCACCCCACGCCCCCCACTGGGACAGTCTGACCATCTATCTTTGTTTCTTATTCCCGCATACAAAGCCATTATCAACACTGCTAAACCAATTAGCAAGTCTGTTAAAGTCTGGCCTGAGACTGGTGTCTCTCAGCTCCAAGATTGCTTTGAAAATACAGATTGGAATATTTTCTTTCATGAAACAGACCTGGAGATGTGTACTTCCTCTGTATTGTCATATGTTAATTTCTGTGTGGACACCATCACTGTCAACAAAAGAATTACAGTTTACCTAAATCATAAACTATGGATAACAAAAGAACTCTAGGAACTCCTAAAGAATAGAAACAAAGCTTTTAAAATACAGGACAAAGAAGCATATTCTTCAGCCAGAGCAAGTCTGAAAAAAGGCATACGAAATGCAAAACTTAAATACAAACAAAGGATTGAGGAAAACTTTTAAAATGACTCAAACCCAAAGAGGATGTGGCAAAGCATTCAACTATTCACTGATTACAAAAAGAAGAATAGCACTCAATATACATTGGACAATAACAACCCCAGCCTAGCAGAGGAACTTAACAACTTCTTTGCTAGATTTGAAAAAGACAACAATCGGCCTCCAGTCAACTTTGGGCCCACTACAGACTCACAGCCTTTAATCCTTCACATACATGAAGTGCAGCAAGCACTCACAAATATCAACACCAGGAAAGCTGCAGGTCCTGATGGTGTGCAAGGACGTGTGCTCCAGGCCTGTGCTGGTCAACTAGCAAAAGTTTTTACACAAATATTCAACCTCTCTCTGTTCTTGGTAGTCCCCTCATGCCTTAAATCCACAACCTTTGTGCCAGTTCCAAAAAATCCTAGGATAACCTGTCTTAATGATTACCGACCAGTTGCTCTAACCCATCATCGCCAAGTGCTTTGAACGACTGGTAGCCGTACACATCAAGGCCTCCATCCCAGCAAATTTAGATCAACACCCGTTTGCTTACCGAACAAATAGATCGACTGAGGACACCATCTGTGTAGCTCTCCATGCTGCCCTCTCACACCTAGAAAAACCCAACTCCTATCTTAGGATGCCCTTTGTTGATTACAGCTCAGCATTTAACACCATCGTACCTAGCCAGCTGACCAACAAACTTCATGCACTAGGTCTTGCTCCCTCCATATGTACGTGGTTATTGGACTTCCTTACTAATCGCCCTCAAACTGTCAGACTAGGAAAACAGACATCCTCCACCCTTACCCTGAGCACTGGCGTGCCACAGGGCTGTGTATTAAGCCCTCTCCTCTATGCACTTTTCACCCATGACTGCCAGCCTATCAATACCTCAAACATAATTGTTAAGTTTGCAGATGATACGACTGTCATTGGGCCTATATCAGACAATGAGGAAGCTGCATACAGAGAAGAAGTTAGGAACCTGACTGCATGGTGCGACATTAACAACCTGTTATTAAATACAAAGAAGACCAAAGAAATTATTCTGGACTTTAGGACCACCAAAAAAAACACTCACCTACCACTAATGATCAATGCAGAGGCTGTGGAGAGAGTTTCCAGCTTCAAATTTTTGGGAGTCACCATCGCTGAGAACCTGTCCTGGGCTGACAATGCTTTAGCACTAACTGGCAAAGCACAACAACGCCTCTACTTTCTGAGAAAACTAAGGAGCGCTAACCTCCCACAGAAGCTGCTGGTTAATTTCTACAGATGCACTATAGAAAGCGTTCTGACCAATTGCATGACGGCCTGGTACAACAGCTGTACCAAGGCTACTAGAGAAGCCCTGCAGCGAGTTGTTAAAACAGCAGAATCCATTATTGGCCCTGAACTACCATCACTGGAACTTTTGTATAATACTCGCAGCGTGAGAAGGGCCAAAAACATTATCAAGGACAACACTCACCCTGGAAATGCCTTGTTTGAGCTCCTTCCATCAGGTAAACGTTTTAGATCAATCCGCACACACACAAACAGACAGACTGAAAGACAGCTTTTTCCCATCCGCCATAAACTTGATGAACTCTGAATCCTCTCTGAAATAATTAACACTGTGTACAAATTGTTTAAATATCTGTAATACCTGGCATACTTGTATAATTTCTTCTCTTCCTTGTTACTATCACTATGTTCTCTATATGCACCGGGGGGTTGTCATGAAAAGTAATTTCGTTGTGTTACACAATGGCAATAAAGTGAATTGAATTGAATCTTGCAAAGGAAGCATTCGATCAATCCATTTTCAAGCTGCATAAATTTGCATACAAAATGTGCATAATTCTGCATCAACTTAATTTGTATCTTATCTCTTGTGACTCTCCATACTTAAATCTCCAACCCCCCCCCAAAAAAACCTTCAGAAAATCAAGCCAAAATATAAACTAAACAGAATTGACAGGATTATTCTGATCCCAGTCTCCCCCTTAAATACTGTGGAAATGAAATGCACATGTACAAAAAAAGCTAGAAAAGTTATTACTCAGGAAAATCAAATATGTTTTTCTTTAGCAAACAAGACCCAAAGAATATAGATTGAAGGCAGCAACAAAAAAAAAAAATCTTTAAAAGCAAGCTGAGTGTTCCTCATGAATATGGAGGTTCCGAATATAGAATGAAAGTTAAAAAAAATCAGAAAAGTTCTTTTTAAGCAAGTTGAGTGTTTTTTCATGAATATGCATGGGCATAATTGTATTCCTTTTTGTTTTGCTGGTAATGCATTTAGCAGCTTTCATTCTATAAATCTCAGAGGCGGTACTGGTGCCAGGAGGAAGGGTAAAGGTCAATGTTTGGCTTGCCATTTTCATTGCATCCTACAGCTCCTAATGGTAGTAAATGTAAGTAAATATAAGACAAGGGTAAGCCTCTGGGTAAGTCTGTGAAGATTTTAATGCTTTAATGATTTGTTTGATAGCCTTGCTAAAAAAGATCTCACTAAAGCAACTGGCTGCAAACTTCAAAATGGTCTGTAAATTAACTTTAAGCAAATAAACTTATTTCAAGTTGCTGTGCTTAAAAATCATATAAACAGTCTACATTCATAAATGTCTTAGAATATGTAAAAAGTTCATGAAAAATTCAAGAAAACTGTTTTCCGAGTTATAGCACTTACTGCAGTTTATTATTAGAGATGGCCTGAACCTCCGATTTTTGGTACGCGAACTTCCGCAAAAGTTTGGTTCGCGCGAACCTTCTTCGAACCGCAATAGACTTCAATGGGGGAGGCAGACTTTGAAAACTAGAAGAAATTATGCCGGCCACAAAAGTGATGGAAAAAGTGTTTCAAGGGGTCTATCACCTGGAGGGGGCATGGATGAGTGGGATAGATGCCTAAAGTCCCAGGGAAAAATCTGGATTTGACTCAAAGCAGCGTTTTAAGGGCAGAAATCACATTCAATGCTAAATTGCAGGCCTAAACTACTGCATGTGTATATGTTACGGCCAGAACCCGAAGTTTGGCCACTTCTAGTTCTGGCCGGCCACTTCGGGTTCTGGCAGGCCAATGTGCGAAGTGGCCGCTGCGCTGCGGCCAATGTTAGAAATGGATTGATTCCTGTGACATTAATATATCTTCTGGCCGCAGCGCAGCGGCCAAACGTATAACCACTTAGTTAATTCAATGCAATTAAGCCGGCGGCAATGTAACAATTCAAGCCGCCGGCTTTTTCTCTGCCTCTCTCTCCTTCTCCCCCCGCCTCTCTCTCCTCCTTCCCCCGCCTCTCTCGCTCTCCTATGGGCAGCCGGCGGGGACACGAGTGTCCCCCCCCCCCCCCCGAAGTCGTTCGTCGCGGCAGGGGAATCCTGCCGTTCTTGCAGAGCGGGTGCTGGCAGAAGCAATGTCCGCAGCCTCCCCGCTCTGCTTTCCTGGTGCGACGAACGACTCTCGGGGACACGCGTGTCCCCGCCCGCTGGCCATAAGAGGAGAGAGAGAGAGGCAGAGAAAAAGCCGGCGGCTTGAATTGTTACATTGCCGCTGGCTTAATTGCAACAAATTAACTAAGTGGTTATACGTTTGGCCGCTGCGCTGTGGCCAGAAGATACATTAATGTCACAGGAATCAATCCATTTCTAACATTGGCCGCAGCGCAGCGGTCACTTCGCACATTGGCCGGCCAGAACCCGAAGTGGCCGGCCAGAACTAGAAGTGGCCAAACTTCGGGTTCTGGCCGTAACATATACATCAATCAGGGAGTGTCTTCCTCCTACCTCCCTCCTCCCTTCCTCTCTCGCTCTCTCTCTCTCTCTCTCTCTCTCTCTCTGATTTTGTCTTCCAGGGATTTGTAGGCTGTCAAAAGCAAGCTCACATACATTGGCCAAGAATCGAACCCAGGTCAACTGCTTGGAAGGCAGCTATGCTCACCACTATGCCACCATTGGCCGGGAATCTAACCCAGGTCAACTAACATTACAGGCTGAAGCCAGCCATTTCACTCATCTCTTCAACTACAAGAAAGGCCCAGGAGTAGTCTTAGCTACCGTAATATCTAGGTTACGGCAGGGCCCTTATTACACTTTCTCTTACAGAGCTATGGAAACCGTTTTGCCCATGCGATAAAGCGAGGTACAAAAATTGAATCTTGCCTAGCAGAGGATGGTTTCAATCCATCAACCTCTGGATTATGGGCCCAGCACACTTCTGCTGCGCCACTCTGCAGTCTGCTTACATTTGTATACAACCTTCAAGTTTAAGAAGGGTACATTAGTTCCCTTCACAAAATACGGAACCTGGAACCGTTCGCCGGTGAACCGTTCGGGCCATCTCTATTTATTATAAATACATAACCCTTTTTGCTGATAATCTGCTTAAAAACTGCTCACAGCAGAACTATAGCACTATAGAGAAATTCACAATGCATCCCTGAAAGGAACCAAAGTGAAGGTTATATATAGACTAAATTTGTCTGAGCGGAGGGGTGACTTTGAAGACATATTATTGGGTAAGGAGACCATGTGGATATACCGCCTAAATACCCTAGTACCTTTTGGATTTAATACGGAATTTGACCTCACCCCTTTCCTCAGACAGATAACCTACAGTAGATGATGACTGTGAGTTGTATCTGAGGAATGTTGGAGCAGAGTTACATCTGAAGCAACATGGTGGCACAGATGTTATATGCTGATGTATCCCTGCAAAGGAGAATGAAATAATAGGTGTTGTACTCTATAAAATTGAAGGTAAAGGCATTAAAATCATTATTATTATGAAAACATGAAACTAAAGATTATAGTAAGATATATCTTAAAATGTATCAGTGAAGAATTAGATGCATCTGGGATCGACTAAAATAAATGGAATGAAATATAAAAGTTATAATGAGAGTGAACACTAGATGGCGATGAAAGCATTGAAAAATATCAAAGGACAACCCAACCTATTTAACTGGGGCTAACACGGACACAAGCCACGCCCTGATGAAACGTCTAATGACGTGAAATGCGTAGGTGGGAGGAGCCACCGGACGGCCATGCGATCTTGCTCCCTGCTTTGCCGGCTCTAACAAGCGGACTGTGTTGCTATCGCATGTGAGGCTTGGGCATCAGTTGGAAGTGTGGGCAGGCGCCGATGCAGAGCGTGCACGGCAGTCTGTAGGCACAATATGGAACATCTTCTCTGCCCTGCATAACATGTTAGCGGACTACAACTACAAGCCAGACCATTTGCTTAAAAGGGCAAGCCTGCGCAGTGCTCAACGCACACCGGTGAGGACACAATAGGCCTATTGGAGTGAGATTGAACTGTCCCCCTCTGAAGCGGTATGATGAACACTGCCTTGATAGTTAATATTGCCTTCAAAAACGCAAGTATTTGTACTGTTGTACGTCAGTGCATGGCATTATCAACAATGAAGAAAAACGCTACTAACCTGGCAGCTTATTAACTTGCCTAGCAACTAACCGCCTGTCAATAAGGAAATATTGCCACAAAAACAAATAATGTGGCATGTCTGCAATATATATCTATAGGGAGCATAATCGGAAGTGCAAATGATTATACAGCCTTCTTGATATTTAGATATGAGTGCAATGACCCCGGTGGTAACCTCAGGTTTTTAATCATGTATGTATGTGGAATTAATTTTAATTCACTAAGTGTATGTTAAGTACTCAGTGGTGCAAGAGCACACATGTGTCCCAAATCTTTGTGCAATAAAAATCGCATGTTGGACATAATTTGATGTGGCGCGTTATACCTGGAATTTTTCTCCCTTTCTCTTCCTATCAGCATGCCTACTGAAAGACAAAAAGCTGACAAGTGTTCAAAGTTGAGTACACTTACTACCCTTGACTAGTGATGTCCCCTTCACAATGAATATTCAGCGATTCCTCTTTCTGCTTGTGACGTTACATGGTGGCACGCGACAGGTGCAAATGGGAAATAAAGCAATTACGCAACGCTAAATGGCGTACCCACATCGCAAAATCACAGAAATTACCTCTCCTTGCTCCAAAAGATTACACATAGTGCATCCCTGTTGAGATGCAGTGGATTTTGTGTGGGCCACCTTCTGCAGGGAATGGGGTGAGGTAGTTTTAAACCCTGCATATTCTGGCAAGCAGATGCTATTTGCAAAGGCTATGTCATTTTAATTAGTCAATACACAATTAGGCAGCCAGTATATAGTCAAGTGAACTTGGATAGAGCACACATCCCTTTGTTTGTTTGTTTTTTCCATGTCCAGTTACCCTATGGAAGCACTGGCCCTGTTAAGAAGCTCAAACAATTGTGACAAGGGTGCAAGAGTCACAGATAAGGGGGATAAGTATAGAATAGTTTGAAGTTCCATGGAGTACATGTAAGAGCTTGTACTGTTATGGACAAGGGTGGGATTTAGTGCACTTGAAAATGTTCAGTGATGAAAACAAAGTGAAAAGCAAAAGTAACAAAAAAGTTATTCAATACATATGTAAATACTAGGAAGGGAGGGCGGAAGGCAGAAAAATAGCCAAGATTTTTAAACATAAGGATGGGACATACAGTAGGTTGTGAACAAGGGTGACTACTTCTCTTAAATCTGTCGGTTGTGCGCCCCACTAACATAGTTAGGCAGCATGACCCCAAGTAACATAATTAAGCAGTATGTCTCCAAATTAATATGATTAGGCAGTATGACCTACAAACAACATACTGGTAAATATAGAGCATGACCCCAGATAACACAAATAGCCACAGATGCCACACACAATATAATTAGGAAGCACAGAACACATGAGTGCAGGGATGCAACCCTAACATACAGAGCAGGCTGGGACAATAAGAGAGCCCCTCCCAGACAGTGAGCTCAGGGGATGTGAGAAGCAGAAGGGTCTCAGGCTGGGTGGAGGTGTGTAGGAGCTCTGAGCTTTGTATAAATCCAGGCATAGAACAATTTGTTTTATGTGAGGCAATATTGCCTCTGAATTTCTTTTTTTTTTGTTTGCATATCTCATTGCCCATCTCAACCATATTCAATTGTATGCTCTAAAGGTGTGTGGGAGCTTCTGTCAATAATTATACTTCCCATTCCTAAGCTGCTCCCCAATAATGTGCAGACTTGTTTTAAAAAATATTTCTGAATGCACTTTTTAGAGAGAGAGGCGGTCAAGTGGGTGTGGTGTGGTACTCCCTGAATAAGCATAGAGCTGCAGGTAAGTACAGCTATCATACAAATATCCAAATTACAACATTTTGTGAAAAAAGTAATACATATAGACATTCTTTGTGTTTCACCAAGCCCAGTGCTTATGGGCTATTTACAATATTTAATGAAAAACAAAACATAGACAAATACCTTGCCACTAGTTGTGCGATTAACTATACTTTATTTGTAAAAACACACTTTGCTGGAGCAAACCTACTTTTTGTTTCAAGTAAAACAGACAATCTAAACACTAAAGTACCTTTGTTTCTCTGTCTTCTGGTTTTCAGAGAAGAACAGCTTTGGATTGAGCTGATCAGCCTTTTATTCCCACTTGAGCACCTGTCTCAAGGAGAACACCAAGCTCTGAAGTGGAAAAAAGCACTTTGACCCTGACATAAGTGATCATTTTTACTCACCGTGTTTTCCAGCATTCATCACTGTTGTATAATTCTCCAGCCCTGAAGTGATTTCGAAAAAAAAAAGAGTTATTTTTTATGTTCAGTGTAGTTGCAAGTGTTCAAAACATTTTTTATGCACCCTTAACCCCCCTGGCGGTATGAAAAATACCGCCAGGGGGCAGCGCAGCAGTTTTTTTTTTTTAATTTTTTTTTAAATCATGTAGCGAGCCCAGGGCTCGCTACATGATAGCCGCTGCTCAGCGGCATCCCCCCGCCCGCTTCGATCGCCTTCGGCGATCTCCGATCAGGAAATCCCGTTCAAAGAACGGGATTTCCTGGAGGGCTTCCCCCGTCGCCATGGCGACGGGGCGGGATGACGTCACCGACGTCAGCGACGTCGGGACGTCATTGGGAGACCCGATCCACCCCTCGGCGCTGCCTGGCACTGATTGGCCAGGCAGCGCACGGGGTCTGGGGGGGGGGGGCCGCGCGCCGCACCGGATAGCGGCGATCTGGCGCGCGGCGGCGGCGATCGGGGTGCTGGCGCAGCTAGCAAAGTGCTAGCTGCGTCCAGCAAAAAAAAAAATATTTAAATCGGCCCAGCAGGGCCTGAGCGGCACCCTCCGGCGGCTTACCTCGTGTCACACACGGGGTTACCGCTAAGGAGGTTAAAAGACTTCCAAGGTGAAAATAAATTGATAAGATATACAATTGTTTCTTTTCCTCCTCCTCCTAAAAATGACTTTTGTAGATATCCTGCAGTTTTATTTTATATTTAAATCAAGTTTTTAAGTTTTTACTGTTTCATGGTCTCTGCTCAATGACACATTCATTCAAGTATGCCAGAGCTCAAATCTATAAACTATTGATTGTTTTTTCTTATCTCTTCCCTGCTCTCAGAAGCCATATCCTACTGGGAATGTGCTTTATGGTTACATATAGTTACATAGTTATTTTGGTTGAAAAAAGACATACGTCCATCGAGTCCACATATCAAATATCAGCGAGGGTAACGCTATAGTCTGACCCAGTCCCGACCTAGACAGAAACGGTCACTTGCTACCTGATGTTTAACTATTTCAGGCAGAGAAAGAAAAAAAAAAGAAACACAGCATAGTAATTTATGTGCTTGGCACTGTACATACACCAGTCTATCGCATCATGGCACATGCCACCTAATTTGTCCTTTAAGTAATTTGTAAGACCCCTATACAGGTGCATGTTAAAACTCAAATTCTATGTGTTTATGATTGATGCCAACTTTTTTTTAAGGCAACTCAGGGCCAGAAACCTGTACAGATATTGGCAGTTTCTGTATTGTAAACAAGGTGGGTGTATATATATATATATATATATATATATATGTGTGTATATATATATATATATATATATATATATATATATATATACACAGTATATATATTATATACTGTATTTAAATATAATGTGATAAGTGATAACATCAAATGGCAGCTACACATACACAGGTAAGTGAATCTTTGCAGTGTAGTGGGCCCATATTCTTTAAAACTCTTGCCTGAGTCTTTATAGCTAGGACGACAGTTCTGGGCACAAATGCATACAGAGACATCTGTTGGCTATAGCTTGGGGGCAATGCCTGGGGACACCCACACACATGCTAGAAGGTCACTTAAAATATCACTAGCAATAATTTATGTAACTTTAGCCTCTATATCAGCCATGGGCTAACTACAGGCCGTGGGCTGCATTCAGCTTGCAGGTGCTAGGAAGCAGGCCTGTTGATAGAGGGCCGGCATGTACAAGAAAGCCAACTCTCTATCACACTCTCCAGTGGCAATATCCATGGTAATGGCGGCATCATGTGACCTGCCATCATTCTGTAGTAGCGTGTCACATGATGCCACCATTCCCATGGAGATCTCTGCTGGAGAGTGTGATAGGGTTATACCCATTCCTTCCATGCCATTCTTGTGGTGGGAAGAGGGGGGTGAGTAAGCAAGTTGCAATAGCAGTGGGCTGCAATCAAAAGGAATGTGGCCCGATCCCTACAAAGTTTGCCCATCCCTAGTCTATATGTAACTTTGTATGTATAGGGATTGGCTATAAGCTGAGCTGCAGTGCTGCTATTGTTTTATTCTGTTTTAAAGCAGAAGAATATGATTTCCTGCAGAATCTCTGTTAGAGGGATGGTTTCATTTTTGGCTGAATAAATATGTTTAATTGAAGCTATATGTTGATAACCCTCATATATTAAACTGTATTTATTTATATTTCTGCTATGTTAAACTGTTTAGGGTTAAGTCATGCAAGACTGTGTAGAGTGCTTAATCAGAAGGCAAATGCTACAAACAAAACTTGAACATCAACATTAATGTTCACTCTTTTGAATGATAACATTCATAGAAAAATCCCTCTTTTGTTAAGAGGCTGGTGTTTCCATTCCTTTGAAATTCCTTTCATATACAGCTGTATCCTAAGACCACCCAGATCTATAAACACGATTTGTGTTTCCAACTTCTCAGCACTTATTGAAGGAAAGGAATTCTGAACTTAAACAAAAATGTTTGGAATGACAGTAAGCACATCCTTTTTATACCGCACTGTGGATTAATACACATAGTATTATCATCACAACTATTTTAGACTGTATTCCACTTACACTGTAAGAACATTTTAAGCATGTGCAAGGGAAGTATTAGAAGATTTAACATCTCTTACTTGTTCTATATTTATTATTCCATAATCATACTGGTAGATTAATTGCGTTCTTGGTGAAGAGTTTGCCACAGGTCGTAAGGAATGCCTTGCAAGTTCCCAACTGAGTTTTTAAATAGAAGACTAAGCTCCTGCTTTTCATTAGAGTTAAAAACTGTATACTGTATTTAAAGTTTTAATGGTATTTTGATTTTTTTATCTTAACCTCCCTGGCGTTCTGATTTATTGCTGCGCACGGGAGGGAGGCTTTTTGAAGCAATTTTTTTTTAACATGTAGCTAGCCTAGTGCTAGCTACATGCTTCCCCCCCTCCCTTCACTTTCCCACCCACCTCTCCGATCGCCGCCGGCGCAAATACCCAACAGGAAATCCCGTTCTGAACGGGATTTCCTGTATGGGCTTTCCCCTTCACCATGGCAACAATCGCGATGATGTCATCGACGTCATCGATGTTGTGACGTCAGTGGGAGTCCCGATCCACCCCATAGTGCAGCCTGGTGGTGATTGGCTAGGCTGTGCAAGGGGTCTGCGGGGGAGAAGCTTCTTTTGCGGCGGGTAGCGATGGATCAGCGGCGAGCGGCGGTGATTGCAACAAACACGCAGCTAGCAAAGTGCAAATCGGCCCACCATGGCCTGAGCAAGTGCACTGCGGCGTTGCTGGACGAGATGAGCTCGTCTGTGACACTCAGGAGGTTAACTAGCTATAATTGAATTATCATATCTTATAGCTCTCCAAACACTTCTCTTTAGAAGCCATGGGCTCCTTTTCAATTATCTTTTCTCTTGAGTTTTTTCTCTCAGGAGATATTTTCATACCTTGCCAATACAATACATTTTAAGCTGCAACCAAACAAGAACATATTAAAAAAAATGGTTTACTATTTCTTCTTTCAGTCTCTACAACTGACTATTCCAGTGTTTCTCAAACCTGTCCTCGTGGCTCCCCAATGGGGCATGTTTTGCAGGCAAACCCACCTATGCACAGGTGAGATAATTAGTGTGTGAGGTAATTAGTTTCTCAGCTAGGTGGATTCCATGTAGCTGAGGCACTAATTACCTCACCTGTGCATAGGTGAGGTTGCCTGCAAAGCATGCGCCATTGGGGTGGGGGAGTCACGAGGACAGGTTTGAGAAACACTGGACTATTGAATACCTTATATTATGCCTACTTTTTACTACTTATTGCTTTTTACAATTCTTGGTACTACCTAAAGCAATGGACATATTGTTACCACTGCGGTACAGCCAGCTTGACTAAGCTCCATTGGGACTGGAAGCTTGTTTTTCTGACATAAACCCTTTCAGCTGCAACACTGACTATTGAACACTATTTAATGCCTACTTTTTGCTATTTATTGCTACTCACAATTTTCCTAAAGCAATAGATATATCCGGCGGTGTTTATTGACATAGAACACTTTGCTGCATATTGCTCTTTTTTTGGGCACAAGTGCAATTAGAGTACAGTTTGTCATTGCTTTTGCTCCTTTGGGCCATAGTGCACACAATCCCAATTTTCACTTGCAGCAGGAGAGTAGTTGCATGGCAGTGTTTATGTTCTCTTATGTATCACTTTTAACAGGATTTAAGGATTGCTTTTTATTATCAATTTAAATGATTGATATTCCTGACCTTGAATAAATGACTCATTCAAAATACTAAATAGTGCATTCCAGTTTTCTGTGTTTTATTTATTTTTTCCTTCTTTTAGGTACTTTTTCAATGAAAAAGTGCAGGAAAGTTGCCTTGTACAGAACATGAAATAAAAATCCCAGGAGAAAATGTAATTGCATATGGGCCATTGTCTAAGCAAAAATGTCTAAGAAGAACAACTTCAGGCATGAAAAAGGCGCACCTGGTACTCCTATCAATCACCAGTGCAGGTTGCTATAGAAGGAGGAGAAAAAGAAAAGTTCCAAAATAATTTACCTGTTTTCAGATTTCACCAGTTTCTCTCATACTGTAGATGGATCTTGTGGCAGTTTCATGTAGCATGCTTCATCCCAGATGATAGACATGACGCTACATAGTCAAAAGACAGCTGGGCTTAGGTAACCTCAGAGGGAACTAATATCATTTAGTGTAGGGGTAAGGAACCTATGGCTCGGGAACCAGATGTGGCTCTTTTGATGGCTACATCTGGCTCACAGACAAATCAGTAGGGGTTGATTCACTAAGCTACACTGCTCAAGCAGTGCAGCTTAGTGTGGCAGTGCAAGTAAAATTGTCAAAGTAGCTACCGTTGTAGCGTGCACTGCTATTTTACTCGCCCTCCCCCCAAAAGGAACAGCTGCTCCAATTATCCCACTCTGGACCCTGTCAGGTCCAGAGACTTTGTAGGACGAGATCCCCACACTTTGATTGGCCCAATAGGTTGCCTGTCCCTTGACAGGCAGCCTATTGGGTCAAAGTGCGCGGAACTCATCCTATAAAGTGAATCAACCCCCAAGTCAGCTAGCTAATTGTACAAGCTGTTAGTCGGTATTTCTCCTGTCTGGCTCTTTGGGAAATTGCTGATGTTGCTGAAACCCAAGAGGAGCTGAAGACGTGCCTGACACTTCCGCTGCCCGGCGTATTAACTGTATACTCATCACCATGGCAACAGGGACATGAACCCTCTGCTGCGCATGCGCACTGTCCCAGTTTGAAACATATTGTATGGCTCTCAGGGAAATACATTTTAAAATATGTGGCATTTATGGCTCTCTCACCCAAAACTGTTCCTGACCCCTGATTTAGTGGAAGAGCATGGGGCAGATTCTTGCCACTCTTGATGACAACAATAGAAAATATCAATGAGGAGAAACATAAAGCAAGAGTTTGAAGTTCAAAAAAAGTAGTTTAGTTTGGCACTTAAAAATATAATATGCTAATTAAGCTACATCTGCGTTTTACCACTTTTTGGGGGGAGGGGGGTATAAATAACCTTATACTATGGCCCTGATTCAATTATGTGTTTCCTGTTTTCTCGCAGGAGATGTTTTCTCATCTTTACTACAAAACACCTTTTTAGCACCTAGCATTGGCAATAGAAAATATGCTTAGAAGTAGAAATGAAAAGTAATCTAAAACTTAACATAGGATCATACAAACAAAACTAAAAAATCAGTAACTACTTAGTTACATAAAAGATTTAAAACCATTCCCTTTGTGTAAAAACATTAATTTTCTCTACAGTGAGTAGTAGAAGCTTGCTCATCTCTGGTCGTTGGCAAATGTAATCATTCCCAGCTGAAGCTCTCCAGAATTATTTGTGGTTTACATGGCAATGGTAGTAGAGCAAAAGCCAGACATAACGATGACAATATAGCAAATGACAGACATATTGTTGACTGCATGGGAGATATACTGTACAATGAGATATGCAAAACTATACGAACATGCATTAGAGCAAAGGGGCAAGCTCGAGCCTCCGAGATGCTAGGAAGTGCTAGGAAATACAGAAACTGCGGATAGAAATTAGCTGTCCAATGGACTAGAGTACCAAAGGCTGGGGGTGTTAAGCTGGGCAGCTAGGATATTGAACTGCCATGGCACAAGGGTGCATGCATGACAGAGGGGAATGGAGTTTAGCAGGAGGCCACTTGGGAGAAAAAAAGTGCTCCTGCGCCTGGTGGTTCTTAAAGCAGTAGGATCAGCCATACTATGCCAGGGAAAAAAACACATATATAAGTAGATAAATACTTGATCTACTTACATAACACATGTATTATACTGTCCACGTTTTGATTTCAGTGAATGTTATATAGTAAATTACGAGAATTCTGTTCCTGGTGGGGGCCATGTCTTTTGCCCACAGTTAAGGCTAACTCGTGATGTCATTTCTGCCCTTTACTTTTTTCTTGTCTCCTCCAATCGCTGAGTCGCCTCAGCCTTGCTTGTAAACACAAGTGAGTAGGGGATTAGGTTTCAGATAAGAAGCTGGCAGGGAAATAAAGGGAAGAGGAGGAATAGATTATAGATAAAAAGAACCCCCAGCATGCAATTCTTTGGCATGACTACTAAAGGGGCCAGTGTTCCTTAAGTATGTGGTAACTCCAAATCATAACAGCAGAAAAAGTTTTGAATGCAGGCTTAGCATCTTCAACACTTAATACACTCAGACCAGTTGCTGTTGAAATTTGATTTTTATGGTGACAATACCGCTTTAAGGGGATGGCCCTGTAATGGCAACCTGATGGGAGGAGCTTGAAGAAGCTCCTGCCTGTGTGGGAGGGGATCTAGGAAATCCTGGTGGCCCTCATCTTCATTCTAGCAGAATGGAGGAGGTCTAGAGGTGACAGAGGTGATCCAATGATCCTTTCCACTGCACTGATAACTCTTTCAAGTTTATACTTGTCACTAGTGGTGGCTACTGCATGCCAGACAGTAATGGCGGAGCAAAGGATGGATTCAATAGTAGCTCTTGTGCTCTACCTGCCCCTTCCCCTCTGATGAATAGACACATTGCACTGGCAGCAGCTAAGTCACTTCAGCAGAATTAGGGGGGGGGGGGGGGTGTGCAAAGTGGAGACAGGCACAGGGAACACATGGGAATGCATTTAAATGCTCTTTTATGTAGCTAAGAGTAGTTGTTGAAATTTTAGTTTTAGGAGTACATTCCCACTTTAAGCTTACTTGGAATAACATGTTTTTTTGAGTCCTTTATTGCTTGCTGGCAGTTGGAAACTAATTTTATTGAAAAGGTGTGAATCCTCTCCCTCCCAGAAAACTGAGAAAAAAGGTTTTTTGAATGACTGTCTATGCTTGTAATCTTGTGCAGATGATAATCTGCCACTCTTTCTCATCTCACACTCTTCTAAAGGATATTCCAAATGACCTGTCAGACATTCTCCATAGTAGCTAGTGAGGTAGTGATGAAAACATAACTCAGACAAAATATATTTTCTTTTTCACCTTCAATGAGATTTCCTGCTGTCTCATTATTCGTGAAGGGTACTAACAGCTTACCTTATGATTTAGAGATTTGGTAAAAGTGTATAGGTTTCGGTTTTATCTTTACACAGAAGACTAGTCAGATGGCTCCAAGTTTTTTAAACAAAAGTATAAATGACATCCCAAACAGCAAAATAGTTCAGCACTAGGATTTCTGCTTAAAGCGGACCTGAAGATGAAAAGTTTCACTTAACTGGGGCTTCTGCCAGCCCCCTGCAGCTGCCCTGTACCCATGACGTTACAAAACGATCTTCTGTTCCCCCACCATGGATCACTTTCGCTTCTTGCAGTAGTCGTTAAATGCGCCTGTGCAGCCCTGGCCGCGTGCCTCCTCATTCACGCTCCCATTACCGGGAGCATACTGCGCAGGCGCAGTACAGATTTTCTCATAATGCGCCTGCTCAGGGTGCTCCTGGCCACGGGAGCATGTACGAGGATGCGCACGGCATTGGAACATTGGCTGTTCACATTTGCGGTGAACAGCGAACATTTGGCGTGTTCGATTCGCCCCCTATACATCATCGAGTTAAACTTTGACCCCTTACCTCAGTCAGCAGACACATGGCAGCCAATCAGCTAGCACTCCTTCCTGGACCCCCCGACCCCCATATCAAAAAGCCGTTGTGGTGGCCATATTGGATCAATTCTCTGCTGGCTGCTGACTGTTATTGAGAGCAGGGTCAGACTTGCTGCAGATAGGTAGGGAAAGTATTAGCTAGGCCTGTGTTCTTGTTCCTTACTTGCTGTGAAAGCACTCCAAATAGACCTTTTGAGGGACACTCCACAGCCCACTGACACCCAGAGCTGTGTGCACACTACTGCTGTTGCCTTATTAAGTTGCAGGCACAGAACCATACCAATGCATTATTTCACTGTATTCTGATAGTACTATTGTATCTCTCTATGTGAGACACTCCAAAGCCCACTGACACCCAGAGCTGTGCATATTGTGATTTCTACCCATTGGGGTTTAAAACCGGACTTTGTGTCAACTCTGTAATTTTTGGTGAGACTTTTGGCATGGATCCCCCTCTGGCATGGTCCTATCTAGGTGTTAGACCCCTTTAAACAACTTTTTTTCTCACTTTTGTGGCCAGAAACAGTATTTGAAAGTTTTAAAATTTGCCTGCGCATTGAAGTCTATGATGGTTTCCCGTTCGTGAACAGAAAATTCAATGTTCTCTACTCACAATCCACATAAATCCTAAGTAGCCAGAGGGAGCGATCAAATGACCACTTCTTATTAGCAAATATATTGACTACGTGTCCAGGTGAACGAGTTCTGCTAATACCATTGCCTGTTCTTGTACATTAACTTAAAGTTAATGAAAACTTAATGAAAATTCAGGACTGTTAATGAAAATTTAATGAAAATTCAGGACTGTTTAAAGGATATCTGCTTAAGGCATATAATAGATAGTAACTGAAAGAATTATACTTTATCCTTACTCAACAATCAATATATCTTTAGTTATGTTCAAATATGTATATATGTCTGTATATATATATATATATATATATATATATATATATATATATATATATATTATACATCAAACATTTATTTTACATAATGAGTTCACTGCTTTGATGTTACACTTGAGTAAGCCTTCTCTTCACTCCTTGCTTCCTTAATATATTTTCAATATACTCCCAATTCCCCTGGTTGCACTTAGTTAGCGTCTTCACAATATTTATCTTCACAACTCAGGTGCCTGCCACTAAAAAGTCTCTCACTTCTACAGTATAACACCCAGCACATTTTTTTAATCTGCTACCCCTCTTTACCAATTACCACTGTCTTCAGTGGTTTACCATATACCTGAGACTTAAAATTTTATTACTGTACTTTGGGGTCAAAACATTTCAGAATTTTTCTTTCAGCTACATGTCTCACGTCATAAATATGATATCTGTGTATGAAATCATAACACACATATATATGTGTGTATGTAGTATTTATATAGTTAAACAAGTGTGTTCACTTTTTGGACAAGTATGCAGATATTCACAAGATTAGTGTATGGGGTTGATTCACTAAGCTCAAAGTACGACTGCGCTAGCGTTTTGCGCGTGTTATAATGTACATAATTGTTTTTGTGCGCAATCGCGGATTTTCGCACAGAAATTCACGTTAGTGCGCGTGAAAATTCGCAATTGCATGCAGGAACTGTTAAACGCGCTATAACGCACGCAAATCGCTGCAGCGGCCGTGCTATGAGTTAACACAGTTTAGTAAATCAACCCCTATGAATGAAAAACGGTGAACAGAAGACAAGTTGGTAACATGAACACCTTTTTGTTGTCTTTGTATTGATGGTGAGCGACATGGTAATGTTAACTGGGGAATAAACTGTTTCTAGCTGTATAAATAAAAAAAAAAACTTCTCCCAATGTAGGTGTTCTTATTCTCCTAACTTTATTATATGAATGTTAGTCTAACACCATATGTCAGTTTGCTAGTAGTTAGCCCCTAGTCCAGGTGACATTGCATTATTGGGAAAATTCATCAATGAAAGCATGTATGCCAGTCTAGGAACCTTATTCAATTCAATTTATGTCTGGCGTTATCTCCTATGAGACACTTTTTCATCTTCTGTTTAAAATAACTTTTCATCTCTCTGCAATTGAAAAAGTACCAAAAAGTAGGTGAATAAATACTATCATAAGTATTTTAGTTTGAAGATAAAAGAAAGAGGTGGTGCACATTCAGCTTAAAAAGCTGTAGGACCTCTAGGACTAAATGAGAGAAATAATCTCTCAGTCTTTATCTGAATGATTCTGATGTATAGGGTGCTTTTTCCCTGTGTTTACCATGTTTAAATTGTAAGATGTTTATACATTTCTGGTAGAAGTTTTTAATCTCTTCTATTTCCATATAGGTTCTGGATCACATTGGGTCCTCCTGATATTGTGGGGTGGTGAGTTTGTATTATTTTTTACCATACAACCTGATGTATAATAATTTCTTCTTTTGTCCCCCCTTCAGGACCCTTTGTGTATGTTTGATCCAGAAATATACACAAATTTGAGGCAGGAGGCTCCTTTCCTTCTTTTTTTAGCTATTAACAATTATATATTGATTGCCATAAGTAATTAGATGGCACTGGAACACATGGAAGGATTCCAATTGTGTCCGTAATGACGCCTTCATGAATATTTTGCGACGTTGACGCTATATGCGACCCGGTGGTCGTGTCATATGTCAGTGCGCCTGTATTGGCGTACATGGCGTATTGGACGTGGTCACCTTCTGATTATGCGACCTTTTGGTCACATGTAATATGTGACATACGCGACCCGGAAATGACCCATGGTTTGCCAGAAATGCGTCCCATAGAGGGGAAAGGGGGCCGACTCTTACACTCAGTGTGCGCTTCAGCAGACGGAATTGCCGAGCCGACATTTGCACTTGGAATTACCTGCCTCAATAGGTGAGATACTATTTAAGAGGTGACAGGGGGTGGGTTGTCTTGATGATGCGCCACACTTTGCACGGTGCAAAATGGCTGTAGACCTTTCACTGCCTGTACCTCTCTCCGATTTCTTGGATTGTGTTTTGTGGATGAGCAATTTTTAAATGAAGCAATAAAATAGTTTTTTTTTAGCCGGATGTGCACCACCGCTTTCTCTTCTCTTTAAGTTGGTATGACTACAGACTAGTGAGTTGCTGGAGATTGTATCCTGTGCATTGGCGATTCTTCTCCTGAGTTACAAAAATATTTTTAGTATTGTCTTATTTACTGGTGGTTTAAGAGGCATTTTATTGATAAGGTGTGAAAATATCACCTAAAAGAAAACTTAGAAGAAATACTGAATTGAATAAGGACCCATGACTTCCTTAGTGCCCCTTGTATCAGTTTTTAACCACCAATGCCATAGTTGACCTCTTGCAGTACACTGTTAACAGTGTTTTCCACTGGTATGTGTCAGTATTTATCCACTGAAATTCTGAGTTGTACATGACATGTAAACATACACTGCATAGAACACTGTGCACTCCATACAATGTGCTGAACAGTATAGACTTCACACTGATAAGTTAAGCTAATCCCAAACTCCTCTTAAACTGTAGATGTGCTGTACTATACTTAAAGTGAACCTACACGTGTAGATTACCTCACCCACCGCAGCCTCCATGCAGCAAAGCTCTGTTAGCTCCTTCTCCCATATGATCTTGTGCTTACCCTTTGTATTAGTGCAGAGGGTTGGGTGGAAGTACCAGATAGCTTGACAGTTCCAAGTGGTTCCTGTGCTTACTGCATATACACTATGAAAACATGTTAGGGGTTGAGGATATCCCAATCCTACTGCTCTTAAATGCCAGACAGAACTGGGGAAGTATTCCCATGCCTAGTAATTACAATTCAGAAAGATGTTTATTTTTATCAACTAGGCTTGTATCTTTTTAAAACAAAGCCCATTTTCTTTTAGCCAAACTAACGGATGTAACTTTAAAAGGACGAGATGTCAAAGCAGGCAAGAATACCAAATATTAGACAATACCATTTTGCATAAAAGGTCATGAAAAATGTTGATTACATTTTTGAATGTTGTTCTGGGTAAGCATGGGGGGCATTATAAAAAAGATTTGATAGGTAGGGATCTCTGAAAGAAGTATTGAACTGGTTTGCTTTATCCTAGAAAAACAGTTAATTTATCTTCTAGTCTCCTAGACACTAGGAAGACTCTGGAGCATTGAGCTACAATTGGAATGTTGTTTTTTTTCTTGAAGCCTACAAATACATTTTTATCAGATGAAAGCATGAGAATAAATCAATACAATGCTTTTCTTCAAATTATTAACAGTGTGCTTTAGACTTCTATTTGTATGTTTATCTTCCATTTGCTTATAAGATCTTTTATCTATTGCATGATCTTTTATTTGTTTATACTTTGGTTGGAAGAAAAATTTTATTCAAATGAAATATCTCTTAACATATTTTCATTAAATAACATTTATAAAATCCAAACATCAAAAATGTTCTTTTTAAAGATTAAAGTAAACCCCATCGTGATTGAACATACTAAGATAAAAACCTCAAAACTTCAGAATCAGAATTCAGAATCAGAATTGACTTTATTCGCCAAGTACGACAGTTGTCGTGCCCGGAATTGGTTTTGGTACACATGGCATAGGCATGACAGACAGAACAGGAACAGACAGGTATATACAAAGGGATGGGTATAGCAGCATGCATTTTAGAAACTGGGGAACAGTTCATTGAGGGCACTAGTAGCTAGAGTGTGGGGCAGTACTGCCCAGAGTGGTGAGAGATCAGGGATCAGAGCATTGGCTAGGGACTAGGCGCTGCGGACAGTTATGGAGGGAGGATGTGGAGTTCAGGTGGAGGACAGCTTGAGGGAAGAATGTGTTCCTGCGCCTGGTAGTTCTGGAATAGATGGTCCTGTAACGTCGGCCTGTTTGCATAAATTTGAAGTGGCAGTTACCCGGGTGAGAGGGGTCCCGTGAAATCTTGGAAGCCCTCAACCCCAGTCTCGCTGTGTGGAGAAGGTCCAGAGGTGGTAGGGGCGATCCTATGATCTTCTCTGCGGTGTTAATTACCCTTTGGAGTTTGTACTTGTCCTTAGCAGATGCCCCTGCATACCATACAATGACGGAGGAGCAGAGTATTGATTCCGTGGTAGCGGTGTAAAAGCTGGTCAGCAGTTCGCGTGGCATACCGAATTTCTTCAGTTGACGCAAAAAGAATAGCCTCTGCTGGGCCTTCTTTTGTATCCTGGAAGTGTTTTGCTCCCACCTAAGGTCGTTAGTTATGGTTGTACCGAGGAACCGTACGTCGGACACCCTGGAGACTGCAGTTCCATCAATGAAGACTGGGGAGAGCGTGGAGGGGTGCTTCCTAAAGTCTACAATGAGCTCAACAGTTTTTGTCGCATTGAGAACGAGCTTGTTACCCTTGCACCAATTGCTGATCCTCTCAATCTCGCTTCGGTAAGTGTGCTCACCTCTGTTGTCGATAAGGCCGATGATAGTGGTATCGTCTGCAAATTTAATGACTTTGACGGGGTCTGCAGATGAGGTGCAGTTGTTAGTGTACAGAGAAAAGAGTAGCGGGGACAGCACACACCCTTGCGGAGCCCCTACGTTGGTGGTTTTTTCTTGGGAGGAGCAGTTTCCGAGCATAACCCGCTGCGTTCTGTTGGAGAGAAAGTCCTTGACCCATGCACACAGGGTGGGATTGACTCCAAGCTGCCTAAGGTTGTCGAGCAGGATGACCGGGCAGATGGTGTTGAACGCAGAGCTAAAATCCAAGAACAGGATCCTGGCATAGGAGTCTGGTTTGTCGAGGTGTTCTGTGATGTGTGCCAGGCTGACGTTTATGGCATCCTCCACGGACCTGTTGGCTCTGTACGCAAACTGGTGTGGGTCGAGGAGGGCATCAGTGGAGCACTTCAGGAGGGCAAGAACAACACGTTCGAGGATCTTTGCGATGACAGGGGTAAGGGCTACAGGCCTAAAGTTGTTAAGTTCTGTGTTCCCTGGCTTTTTGGGAACTGGGATAATTAGAGATCTTTTGAGGCAGGAGGGTACTTTGCCTTCCGCTAGGGACCTGTTGAAGATGGGGGTCAGGGCGGGGGCAAGTTGATCTGCACAGGTTCTCAGGCAGGTTGATGACACACCGTCTGGACCAGCGGCTTTCCTGGGGTTGATTCTGCGTAGGAGTCTCAGTACTTCCGCTTCCTGAACCACAACTGGCACAGGGGGGTCGTGACCCGGCAGTGAGGATGGGAGGGGAGGAGCTTCTCCTGGCACGGGTGCAGGGACCCCAAGCTGCACAGATTGGTGCTCGAATCTGCAGTAGAACTCGTTGAGCTCTGCAGCCAGTTGGGTGCTTGGGGCCGCATGATGTGCGGGGGCTTTGAAGTTCGTCACTGTCCTAAAGCCTTTCCATACCTCCCGTGGGTTGTTGGACTGGAGACTAAGACCCAGTTTGTCAGAGTAGACTCTTTTTGCAGCTCTCAGTTCTCGGTTAAGGGAGTTCCTTGCTGCCCTGAACTCCTCAGGGGAGCCAGACTTGTGTGCCTCTTCCTTGAGTTTTCGCAGCCGGCGCAGCTTGCTGTTGAACCAAGGCTTGTTGTTTGGGAAGACCTTGAAGGTCTTGGATGGGACACATGACTCTTCGCAGAAGCTGATATAGTAAGTGACATTCTCTGTCCACTCCTCCAGGGAGGGTGCCTCTAGGGTTGTCCAATCGGTGCAGTCGAAACATGCCTGTAGCTCAAGCTTTGCCTCCTCCGTCCATTTCCTGACAGTCCTGGTGATGGGCTTTGAGGACTGAAGGAGCCTTCTGTAGGTGGGGATCAGGTGGATAAGGTTATGGTCAGAGTTCCCCAGGGCAGCTCCTTGAACAGCTTTGTACGCGTTCTTTAGAACTGTGTAGCAATGGTCTAGGGTGTTGTGATTTCTGGTGGGGCACGTGATGTGCTGCTTATACCGAGGCAGCTCCTGCCGCAGATTTGCATTGTTGAAGTCTCCCAGAATGATAAAGAGGGCTTCCGGAAGTGCAGTTTCCCACTGGGAGATGGTGTCACTAAGTGTTCGGATGGCGTTTGTGGTGTTAGCGTCCGGGGGGATGTAGACCCCGATGAGGACAAATGAGGAGAACTCTCTGGGTGCATACAGTGGCCTGCAGTTCAAGGCTAGGAGCTCAACGTCTGGTGTGCAGACCTTGCTTAGGGTTGCTGAGCTAGTGCACCAAGCGGTGTTAATGTAAAAGCATATGCCTCCTCCCCTCTTTTTTCCCGAAAGGGCCTGATCACGATCTGCACGGAGGAGGTTGTAGCCCGGCACGTGTAGTGAGTTGTCCGGTACATTGTCATTCAACCAGGTCTCGGTGAAGCAGAGGACTGGAGTGTTCTTGGTGATGGAGGATTTGGTGTCAAGCAGTAGGAGTAGCTCATCCACCTTGTTGGGGAGGGAGCATACATTTGCCAGAAGGATGGCCGGGACTGGAGAGCGAAGTCCTTTCCTTTTTAGTCTCACCAGTGCGCCTGCTCTTCTCCCCCTGTGGCGAATTTTCCTTGGGGGGGCGTTGACGCTGCCAGTCAGGTGATCAATGTGAGCCCAGACTACATCCTGCAGGGGAGGTCCTGGTGATGGATCGCTCTGGGATATGGGGTCCCATACCAGTAACTCCTCCCTGGACAGAGGGGCAAAGTACCGGGTTGCCATAGAGTGGTATTTCCCTTCGCTAAGTGGTGGCGGAGGGGCCAGTAGAGTTCGGTTATGACCATGCGGTGATCAGCCGAGGAGCAGTGCGTGCACAGTAGTGAGAGCTAGTGCGGGTGGCTCAGTGGCCCGGATGCTGGCCGTGTGGGGGGGGGGGGGATGCAGTTCGAGGAGCAGCGCCCAGTCAATACATCAGACCATACCAGCTAGGGCAGCGCAAAGAGGTTCTGGTCAAGCAAGGTGTATGCAGTACATGGAGACACCTGGCCACAGTCCCTGAGCAGCACCGTCCCAGAGCAGAGCAAGAGTAGCACACAGTCCATAAACAGCCCAGTCCATGAGCAGCGCAGCAGCACAGTCTATAGCAGAGTAGGCAGCACACTGAGCTTATCACAGTCTATAGCAGAGTAAGCAGCACACTGAGCTTATCAGAGGAGCACACAGTCGCACAGTACACAGTCTATGGCAGAGTAAAGCAAAGCAAAGCAGCACACCTTACAGCTTAGCAGAGGAGCACACAGTCCATGAGCAGTATAGCTTTCATCAACGAGGAATAGATCAGTCCTCTGAGGCTTATGTGGGTGGCAGAGAGTGAAGACTAACCTTGTGTGGGCTTGTAGATGACCCAGAAGGAGAGGCGGCAGGGCTCAGGAGGTCTCCAATGTGGTGATGATCGAGGGTCAGGAGTCTGATGGAAGGCAGGCCCGCAGATGCCGGATAATCTGGCCTTGAGCACAGGGAGGCCACGGCTGGGAGCCGGGAAGCAGATGGTTGGTGCTGCACTGCACTGGCTGCAGAGGGGATCGAGCTGAAGCTGAGGATATAGGAGATCAGCTGGGGCAGGCTAGGGAAGCCGCATGGGCCTCGCAGTTGTGCTGTTGCAGCTGAGGCAGGCCGGAGGGACCACGTGGGTGAGAGCAGGGACGGATGCGCAGGGACCCTCTGGAGGCAGGAGAGAAGCTGAGCAGCGGCTGGAGGACGGCTGAAGCGAGGATCCCCGGAGAGTCAGCAACGTCGGCAGAATGCGCTCAAGGCTGGAGGAGGAAGAGTTGGAGCAGGATGCTCGGGTGGCTTGCTCGGGTGACTTTAAATCACTGTTTAATAATATTCAAAGTTGAATTTAGTAAAATGCATAAAAAGTATTTCCATCTTGACAATTAACTTTAAGCAACCATTTATTCTTCTCAAAACCAATAGAAAAAAAAATAATGCCACAAGGCATTAATAAACTTGGTGGTTAAACTAAATGTTTCAATGGTGAGTGATGGGATTAAAAATGCCACCTGAATGCTATTATTTTTTTTTTCTTACCATCCAATATTACCTTACAATAATGAAATGACATAGGCTGTCAGATGTTCATAGTCCTTAATTCAAATTTCACAGCATATTTATTGAAATCATTTCACATTATGTTTGTTGCATGTGCTTGAGTTCGACTTGTTAATTTTAATGCCACAGTTGGCAGCCCTGCTTATTTATTTATTATCATTTTCTTGCATATGCAAATATACCTTGTCACCACACTGGAAAAGGAAAATGAAGAATAAATGCACTGGAGATTTTGCATAATCCTACAGTAGGCTTGGGATTTTAATTGGGTGAGTATTATTTTTGTTTCTTTTTTCAAGATTTACTAGATAAATACAAAACTACATACATTGTTAGAGTACAACTCTCATATTGTTCATCATTTCTTAGTTGAAATAGACTTATCACATACATTCTATGATAGCTTGTAAAAAGTGCTTGCATTTTAATTATACATTTATATACTAACAGTATTCTTATTTTAAAAAACAAGAAGTTTTAAACCAGGATAATACCTACTGATACCTACTGCTACTACTTATTTTAAAAAGAAACAGTATATTTAATTTGTAAGCAGACTATTTGGAACATCCCTCACTGGGCAGTGAATGTCATCTATAACATACAAACCAAGCTCGCAGATGTTTTTTTTTTTATTACATGATGTTAAATAAAATATTGTCATAGAGGTGCAGATTGCCCAACAGACTCACTTTGAACCAGAAATCCCAGCAGTGTGCAAGGGGCTGAAAGAGAGTAAAAAGCCTCTGTACTAAAATGCTATATGGCTAATTGAGTTTATGACCAAACAGATGTCTGTCCCCTTCCAGGTAAATTGGTATAGAGGATCACCTTTGACACTATACCTGTTTAGTGAAAAATAGCACACTTTATATTTATGAAAAGGGGGGGGGGCTACTTCTGTATGCTTGTCGTTTAACCTGTCAATTATTTTCTCTTTTAGTTCTTACTTCTTTCTTCTCTCTTCTCCATTAAACCTTGTTGCTAAAATCTCCTCCTGCTAGCTGCTGTTTCGGCACTAGACATGCCAGATCTCCCCCGATGCCCGTGGCCCGATCCCAGGCTCTTCTGTCACTTGCCATGCCATGGTTTCCTCTTGCTGTGAGCAGATCCACAGGGATAGCTGGGATAGCCGCCACCACTCTCTGCTGCTGCTTCTAACACTGGGGCCGCAGCAAAGGAATCTTTACATCTCCCAGATGGACCACTGAGAATCATCCAAGTCCTTAGTGTCTTTTCCTGCATAGTCATCTAGTCTATGTGGTATATACTGTAATAGCACTGGAAACCTACATTACATTAAAATGTCTTATTGCTAAATACCCTATTATTCTAGAAGTGTTTATCAGTTAGTGAAGAACAACTGAAAAACAATGACAAGCTTAAGAGCAATGACCACATCACCATTATGCTAATTACTTAAAGAGAAACCATAACCAAGATTTGAACTTCATCCCAATCGGTAGCTGATACCCCCTTTCCCATGAGAAATCTATTCCTTTACTCAAACGGATCATCAGGGGGCTCTGTGTGGCTGATTTTTTGGTGAAGCCCTTCCCACCTCACAGCACCGAGGTACTGACATCACACTGTGGGAGCCCTGTTGCATTGTAGGAAATAACAGCTGTTTCCAACTGCCAAAAATTCAAACAGCATCATCTTCCAGTGACATCACCTGCAGTAAAAATGTCACCATGTGATAAATGTCAGAATGTAAATCAGGGAGAGGAAAGATTTTACAATGAGCAAACACTGACTCAATCATTTATACATAATTATTGTAAAAATTAAGTGCTTTTTTTATTACATTATTTTCACTGGAGTTCCTCTTTAAGTGTACTGGGCTGAATTTTTTTTTTGCCCCATACCTGCACCATAGTTCCATTGCATCTAATCTGTCTTGTAATCAACAGCTGTGTATAACAACTCCATAGGGCATTGTATGTGGCAATCTCTCAACTTAGTTTGTCTGTATAGAAAAATAACTCTTGATGGTAGAATATAACTGAATAATTTGGGACACATTATTTTAGGGTGGGCATATATTGATTTAAGTACTGTTTGGGTAATATACACCCACTGTGCCTTCTGTATTATTTTTCAGCATTATTATTTATTATTTCTAATATTATTTTATTGTTATCTTTTTTTTTAAAGTAGCAATAAATTAGTACATTATCACTATGTACATGTGGTCGTTTTTGTACTTTGTTTATTTGGATAAAGTTAGCATTCCCCTTTAAGTAGTGGAATTTTTATGATATAACGTATCAACAAAACAGAGAATATATATATAGAATACAAAGATTTTTTTTATCCATTAACAAACATGCAAAGACTGATAAAGGGCTTTGTGCAGACATTTGTATCATTGTCACTTTCATTGTGTATTTTGTTTTTGTTATCTTACACAAGCACCTGACTGCTACCAATGTCACTGATTATAATAACAAATACGACACTCTCCACATGGACAAATTTATTAGCCCAAACACTTGCATTCTGTAGCTCCTTATCATATTTGGACACAGGGTCATTAAAGCTTAAAATTACAATAAGTCCGACCAGTGCTCTGTGTGGCTAACACGGTGTGATAAGAGCAGGAAATGCTATGTTATAAATTCCCTCCATTTTAGAAGAATTTGCCTTGTTAGCTCTCTTATGGATGGAAATGCTCAACTAGCCAGCTGACATCTATTTTGACTTGTCTGCTTGGCCAGATTAGCTAATGTGGTATAAACATTAATAATGCATATAAAACAAAAAGTTAATGCATTACAGAATATGCCATTTGCTTCTTTCAGATAAGTGACTGTTTCTATTGTTGCTCCAAAAAAATAAAGGAATGGCAGTGGGAAGGTTGTGACAAAGTAAGAATGTAAAAGGTTAGCGAAGCAATATATTAACATTCCAGTAACATATTTCTCTAGAGAGCCTTACTTGCAAGTTTAAAAGAGCAAAAGTTCATGGCGCTTACTTATGTGTTTAACCCTGCTGAAGAAACTGAGTTTTGTTCTCACAGAGGTCAGCGCTAATTATTTGAGTTAAAGAATAAATCCAGACATAAAAGAACTGCTGTATTAGGAAGAAGTCAAAATACTAAAATGTTTTTATTTTAAAAAAAAAGAAAAAGTAAAAGAAATTGCATGGCTAGTTCTTAGTTTTGCCATTGTGCTCTGGTTTATGTGGCTGGTGGCTGCTTAAAAACATTTGCCTGACAAAAAGCTGTGTATACACAATAATATACAAAACATAATCTGTTATTGCTGTGCAGGAATTCCCTATGGAGCAAAAGCAAGTAAACTGGGTGCATAGATGCATTTTAGGCTACTTTCACAATTATGGTGTTTCCGTGCATTGCAGTACTCTCTCCTGCCTCAGCTCGTCACGAGGTCATTGTAAGTCTATAGGGTCTTACACATTATGGCTACACAGTGCGGTAAGAAGAAGTAGTGAAATCATCACACAGCCGCTGTAAACTCTGTAGTGCGTTGTTGCCTATCGCATGGATTATGCAGCAATGCAAGTCTATGGCCCCACGGTAAGTGTAAATGCCTGCTCGCTGCACAGAGCAACGAAACTTCAGTAACATACTTTCTATCAAGCAGGCAGCGTGTCTCTGAGTGGGGGTGGAGCTATGCATATTACCCTATCAGCGCAATCTGCCATAGAGTAATGTGCAAGGGGACATGGTGCAGTGCGATCATCCTGCCCCAGGCTCTCCTGCCGCAGGACGATCATACCGGGATCTTTCACACTAGAGGCTGCGGTAGAAAAGGCTGAAAGTCAGCCTTTTGCTTAACGCCAATACATAGCGTTTTCAAAGCGTTTTCAAAGCATTTTGAAAGCGTTTTACAGCTCATATGAAAATGTCCTTTTTTTTTTCTATAAAAATAAGTGAACAAGTCAGCTGTAAAACGCTTTGAAACGCTTTGAAAACGCTGAAGTTGGCGTTTTCCATTGACTGTCATTGAAACGCCAATAGCCAACTTCGGCTGTAAACAGCCCTGAAAAAGCTCCTGGGAGCGTTGAAACGCAACGCTCCAAAATGCCGAGTTAGATGTGAAAGGTAAAATGAAAGTCTATGGACTTTCATTTTACCTTAGAAAACGCCAACTTCGGCTGTGGCGTTAAAACGCCGAAAAAGTCCTCTGGTGTGAAAGGGCCCTAAGACATTTCCCCTGATATATTGTTTTCCAATGTTTTGTTATTAAAAATGTAAATGTATGTATTTTTTTTTTAGTTAAAATAGTGTTTACAAATTAGCTTACCACTCATTCAGTCATAGCACCTGATCTGCATGCTTGTTGAGGGGCTGTGGCTAAAAGTATTAGAGACACAGGATCAGCACTTGAGTCAGGCGATTGGAATTATTTTGAAAGGAAAAATCCATATCCTTCTCAATGTAGGTTCCCTTTAAGGACAAAGGGCTCATGCTCAGAGAGGTGGGGGTGACTGTTCTACATGTGTGGGGACAGGTCCTGGTGGGGCCTATTATACAATCTGAACATTTTATATCATCTGCAAATGTGTCAACATTACTCTGCATTAGGAATTTCATAAATACATTGAAAATAACTGGACCCTGTACTGATCCTTGTGGGATCCCACTGCTAGTATTAAGTACTTCTATGCCTTCCATCCGTTAGCAAGTTCTCTATCTACAAATAGTGTTGATTGATAGTAATGGGTTATTTCACTTTCATGAATTGTCACATAATTTATTTTTCTTGACCATACCAGGTGTAGCCCACTTTTTAGAAATATAGTTCCGTGCCATCACATTTTTTTAAACCATATCTGATTGGATATTGCAAGGGATTCCAGGGTGAGATATATATAAGATATATTATAATATCCATAATATTCTTATTATGCTGGATTGTGTTGCCCTATGTATGCACATGATTCATAAAGTACATTCAAGAATGTGTAGTTAGTATATTACGTGGCAGTGGAAAATAGTTGAGGTGCAAGTAATATTGGATTACTGTAGAAAGTACTGTAGATCCAATCAAAAACCTGCCGGAAAAATAGAGTTTTAAGTGTGCATTAGAAAGTTTCAAATGGTATGTGGACTGGACAGTAATCTTAAAGAGAATCTGTATTGTTAAAATCGCACAAAAGTAAACATACCAGTGCATTAGGGGACATCTCCTATTACCCTCTGTCACAATTTAGCCGCTCCTCGCCGCATTAAAAGTGGTTAAAAACAGTTTTAAAAAGTTTGTTTATAAACAAACAAAATGGCCACCAAAACAGGAAGTAGGTTGATGTACAGTATGTCCACACATAGAAAATACATTCATACACAAGCAGGCTGTATACACCCTTCCTTTTGAATCTCAAGAGATCATTTGTGTGTTTATTTCCCCCTGCAGCTATCTTCCACTGAAGTGTCAGGCTGTTTCTTCCTGCAGAGTGCAGAAAGCTCTGCCTGTATGTAATTCCTCAGTATGTAAAAGCCCAGCCAGCTCAGAGGAGGATTTATCCAGCTTGTAAAAGATAAGAGAGAAGAGAGAAGCTGCCCTAATCTAAATTATACACAGGCAGTGTGCAGAGAGGGGCCTGGAGGGGGGAGATGCATCACAGAACCACAACACTGAAGAATTTGGCAGCCTTCCAGACACAGGCTGACAAGTCTGACAAGAGAGAGATACGTTGATTTATTACAGAGATGGTGATAGTAGAACGAGCTGCAGTAAGCCAGAACACATTAGAATAGCTTTTGGAACTTGTAGGATGATAAAAAACAGGATGCAATTTTTGTTACGGAGTCTCTTTAAAGTGTACCAGAGCTAAGTTACAGTAAAAATTATATATCCCTGGGGCTTCCTCCAGTTCCCATGCCTCCATCCTCTGATGTCTGCATCGCCGTTACCGGGTCCCCGCACTTCCGTCAGTCGGAGCCAGTCTGATGTAAGGGAAGTGCGCTCTCTACGTATCTCTCCAGCAGCTGCTGGAGAGATACCCAAAGAGCTCACTTCTCCTGCATATGGAGCTGGACGAAGCCCCAGGTATGTATACTTTTTTTCACTGTAACTGAGCTCTGAGTCCCTTTAAAAAAAATGGTCTGATATGTATTTAATGTGAAGAGGTTATCAGAATCAAGGACAGGAGAAGGTCAAGAGCAAAGCAATGATTGTGCTGGCATCTGGAAATTAACAGCAAGATTACATGAGAAAGAAACACACTGAAGAAAGGTCAGAGGTTAAGTTTAGTATCAGAACATTTGGTTGTTTAATAGATTGAAACAATTCAACAACTCTCTTTTTCTAAATGAAAAATATAGGATAGCTGTTATGGTGGGAATGACATAAATTCTATGGATTACAATTTGCAATACCTCGGCTTAGTGCGGTAGCATTACACAGGAGGATAAGGTGCTTCCTGCTCACCAGGCAAGTGCAACCATGTGTGGGAACTGTGTTCTATACAGTCTACTGCACATTAAGAGCCATGCCAATCTACATATGCTGTTGAAAATTGAGAGAGCTGCTTCTGCACTTTCAATGAATAATAGGGATAGATAGGAATGTTGGAATTTTCATATCAAAGCAGGCCTTGAATCCCTGGCAGCACTCAAAACTGGATCATGATCCTAATAGAGGAGGAGGTAGGGCCCCGGTTTGGGTGCAATTTGGCGTGCATATTTAATAATTAGAGCACTAGAAAAACTATATATTTTAAACTTTTTTTGGAAACTGCCCTGCTACCTTTTCTGGAAGACCCACAATTCTAATAGTAGACTGCTGAAGGGTGGCATGAAGGGAGCAATTGTTGTGCAGATATGCAATTCCTCTCTTGGCTTATCCGATTAGTCTCGTCCCACTATATGGTGAGAAATGCATGTACAGTACGCATTGAGGGACACTGATCTTGCTGGAGGTATAACTTCTAGGGATGCCAGTGACATTGTGGGAAACTGTTACATAATTTAGAATTCAAGCTATCATATTGAATATGATTGGTGGATAAGACAAGGAAATAGAACATTAAAATACTGTTTTAGAAATGATAATCTCTTGACATTTAGGGACTGATCAAATTCACTTTTTCTCTAAGTTTTCTTCTAGGTGATAATTTCATATCTTAGCAAAAATGCCATTTAAACCACCAGCAAGCAAGAAAATGCTCAGGATAATTCTGACGGTACTATTTCAATTGCAGAGTGCTGAAAAGTTATTTAAACAGAAGATGAAAAGTTATCTAATAGGAGAAAACTTAGGCAGAAAAAAGTAAATTGGATCAGGATCTTAGACTTTTTAAGATTATACCTCTGAGAGAATATATAACAAATACATGCAAATTAAAGAATTCTTCCAGCTGCTTATGAAAATGAATGACTATTTGGTTAAAGCTCCCCTAGAAAACTATGTGCTTAGCGAATTAACCTTTTGGAAACTCTATTTATAGATTGTATCAACCAAGTTAATCAGGAAGTACAATCAGCCAAAAGTCCTACTCAAAAATTGGGAAGAAGACCTGCATCTGTCATTTTCAGAGGAGGGATTTAGAAAACGTTATACAAATGTTTACAAAATATTTTTCTTATTGAAACATCTCTTAAACTAATGCACAGATGTTATACAACTCAATCTAGTGTCCATAAATTTAACAGTAATATTTTTCCCTATGAAAGTTGACTTATTATATACAGTATTTGATGGAACTGTCCAATGGTTCAATCTTTATTGCCATTTTTTTATATATGGAGTTCAATATTTAAAAAGAATATATCGCAGCGTAAATCCAGATGCTGAAGATGTAGTTCCACAAACGGCCATGCTCATCGATCAGCTCTATGATCAGTAACATCTCACAGCACCAATGCTGTGGTTTAAGAATTCAGTGGATGATTGTTGCATTAGTAAGACCACACAACAAGTGATTATCTGCTATGTAGTCAAGTCACCGCCTCTGGGCTATTGAGGTGTTGCTGTGCTTAGAGTAAAGTTTAAAAGAAATCATTGCTTTGTTTTTTTTTTTCCTTAGATGTTACATGCTCAGTTGATATAGTGATCCTTTGTCTTTAAACATTTTAAATGTATGACCCAGAACAAGTAAAAGGATCAGATGTTGTAGCTCAAATCTAATTTCATTTGCTACAAGCTTATTATAGGCCTCTGTCTCATAAACTGTTGACAATAAAAATCAGTATGACCACCAGGCAAATATAACAGCTTCCAGAACAGACTCCATTCAGGAAGTCTTTAAAGGACAACTGAAGTGAGAATATATGGAGGCTGCCATATTTATTTTATTTTAAACTATTCCAGTTTAAATGGAAATAAAACGTATTTCCTTTTATTTCCCTAAACAAACTCTTGCTTCAGTTGTCCTCAACCACTTAAGGACCGGGCTGTTTCTGTCAGATCTGCGCTGCATGGGCTCTCAAGCCCGCAGCGCAGATGGTGGGCAAGGCAGGGCGATCAGACTTCCCCCCTCCCTTTTTTCCCCACTAAGGGGATGACCTGCTGGGTGGGTCTGATCGCCACTTCTCAGTTTGGCCGAGCGGAGGGGTGTTCTTCAAAGCCCCCCTCCGCAGCGTTTTCTGTGCTCCCTCCCTTTCCCTCACTACCTCTTCCTCTATGGGCTGTGCAGGATGGATATCCATCCTGCGCAGTGTAGGACAGGCTTCAGCCTATCATATGCCGGCGATCCCCGGCCAATCGGAATCGCCGATCTGCCTTACGACGCTGCTGCGTAGCAGCGCCGTATTGATGTAAACAGCAGGGATTTCTTCCCCGCGTGTTTACATTATGCGTGCGAGCCGCAATCGGCGGCTCGCACACTGTTCACGGAGACACCCTCCGTGAACTAGCATGCGGCCGTTTCCATGCAAAACCACAAATGACCAGCCGCCTCCTATCGGCGTTAGCTGGTAGTTAAGTGGTTAAAAGGATACTTGAACTGACGTGACGTGATGAGATAGACATGGGTACATAAAGAGCTAAGCCTGCCTACAACCTGCCTGTATCCACTTTTTATTTGTCAGCATGTAACGAGTTAAGACTAGAGAACAGTGCTGTCTCTATGAAAATAATGGAGATGTAAAGCAAGTTATGATGGTCGAAAATACCAATATCCGATTTTGCGGAAATTCCGATTTCTGCTAATGCCGATTGCTGACTCTGTGAATTTCCAATTTCCTTTTTCCATGTTTCTATTTCTGAGGAGCCTTTTTTTTGTCATTTTGCATTCTCCGATTGGTCCAATGCTTCTGAGTTCTGTGATTGGGCTAAAATTACTGACATGCTGTAATGTGGTATTTCCGTGGAAATTCAATTTCCAATTTCAAGTCAAACAGCAAACACTGCGTATACAAAAATAGAGTTGAAAGTTGAAATGTTAGTTATTTTTTTTGCTGCCAGCAAAATAAGCCAGATGTTGTGTCACACTGAAATTGCTACTGTGCAAAGTTTGGTGATCAAATGTAGCCCCTTAAATTGATAATTGGGATATGGAACTGCTGGTTCTGTAATCTGTTTCTGCTTCACATACAATTATTTATCTCAAAAGTTTATTTATCAAGTTTGCGTTAATGACTTTCATTCCTTTTCATTGCCTGAGTCTGATCAATTTCTAGATTTTGCTTATATATTCAAGTTGTGATTGGAGCTATTAAACAGACAAACAAAAGGGAGGGTCAAGAGGGGAAAGTGGAGATTTGAAGAGGATTTAGGTCAATCCAGGTTCCAGTTTAGTTTAGTTCTAATGAATTGAGATTAAGAAATGATTATATTTTTAATGCCAAAATATGGCTTCTACAGTGTTTGCAGTTTTCTCTTTCAGATATGCTTTATTTCCTTTATGCAAGGAGAAGCAAACAAAGGTGGAGAAAACTTGGAAACTGTATTGACATTTGAAATGAATAATAATCCCTTAATTTATAAGGAAGACTTTGTAAGGAAGTGGTTACATGCAAATATCTTCGAAATTAACATGACTGTGCTGAAACAATAATAATATCTGGGTAACACATGAACACCCAGCATTCCTACTACCATACATACTATACTATGCTTTGTTCCCTGGAAATGTTGAGAAATGTGTTTGATTGGATTTAAAATACAATTATGAAGACTCATTTACAATACTGTGGCAAGCAGCTAAAACTATTATAATTTCAGCATAAAATTCTGTTTAAATGTATCCATTTCCCTTGGATTGTATTTAGTTGGTGTTGCTAAAATATTTTTTTTTACGAGCTTTAGATTCAGAAATATTAATAGGCCTTGTATTATGTTCATGCTGTGCTTCAATAGACTCTTTCTGACAGCATGTCATTTGCTGAGTCCTGAATCCTCAATTACTCTGCACAGCGGGCTATGAGAAGCTGCTCTTCTGACAACCGTTTTGTTATCACTTTTAACAAAAACTTAATATCCTTTCTCCCTGTGAAGATATTTACTTTTTATATTACTCTTCAGGGTATAGCTTTGCAAATCAATGAATATTTACAATACATTATTATTTTAAAAATAACCTTTGAGCATGTAAATTGATACATTCTTAAAGGTTAAAGTAATAGATGAGCAACAAAGGCACCTCGGATTAGTAGCATGGAAAAAAGACAGACTTAGTAGCATGGAAAAAAGGGCAGAACAATTGTTATTTTGATAACCATAAAAGTTTTTCTTGTACAATGTGCAGTACACATCTTGTGACTAAACTGTTTTGGTCTGTTAAGAGGGCTTCAGTGAGGTCACACTACCACTGCATCATTTCTGTAACTGACTCTATGCAGATACTCATGCAAGGACTGACAGTAGCTAGTCATGGAGGACCATGAGTTTATAGATTATTTGCACATGCGTATCAAGTTTATACTGGTATTTAAGCAAAGCAAGACATTTTAGGTAACTTTTTGGTCATTTCACTAATTTATTAATGCATATCAAAATCACCCACATGGTTTAAGGCAGGGGTCCCCAAACTTTTTCGATCAAGGGCCAGGTCAACATACTTCAGACTGCTGGGGGGGGGGGGGTTGTCCGGGAAATACATACAGTGATGTACAAAAACTTTACATTGACCCTAGGTATTGTAGACACCACCTATTAACATGGGCAGCCCTCATGTCTCCCATTTATCCAGAGCCGATATTATGCCACCAACAAAGCAGATGCAGATAGTATGCCCCCCAACACAGCTTTCTGGCTTCCATGTGGAAGGGTGGTGCCAGCACTGCTATGCTATATGTGGGCCACCAATATATAAAGATGCAGTAGGTGACATGTATAAGTAATACATTTTGTGTGTGGGGGCCAGTGAAAAAGCCTCAGGGGGCTGCATTCGGCCCACGGGCCTTAGTTTGAGGACCACTGGTTTAAGGCTTACATACAATTAGTATAAAAAAACATTTGCGCCTTCGGGATGCTGTCATCCTTTCTGAACTTTAAGAGATCAGGCTCCTACCCTTGCAAACTGTAATAAATGCAGCTGCTCATTCACTCCTTCTGCTGCTCCTCTTCAGCTGCCCCTCTTCACAAGTCCTTGCACTTCTTCCCTGTCACTCTCAGCTTTTTATTTGAACTGCTCTTCCTGGCTAAAAATCCATCCACTGCTCTTGCTGGCTAAAAATCCATCCACCATTCTTTCCCGTTCAACCACCTACTGCAGACTTCCCATACCACTACCTCCCCCTTTGACCCTATCCCTTCTGATCTACTTCAGCCTCACTTCACGGATCTGGCCCCAGTCCTCACTACCATGTTTAACCTCTCCCTATCCACAGGTACCTTCCCCTCAGACTTCAAGCAGGCCACTGTACTGCCTCTGCTCAAGAAACCCTCCCTCGACCCCTCGCTACCCTCCAACTACCGCCCGATCTCCCTCCTCCCCTTCGCCTCAAAACTCCTTGAACGTCTGGTTCACAAACGCCTGACCCAGTACCTCAATGCCAACTCACTACTAGACCCATTGCAATCTGGATTTCGGCCTGCCCACTCAACCGAAACGGCTCTCACCAAAGTGGTCAATGACCTTGCCTTAGCTAAAGCTGAAGGTAAATACACCATTCTCCTCCTCCTTGACCTTTCAGCAGCTTTTGATACAGTAGATCATCCCCTACTCCTCCAGTCCCTCCAATCCATGGGCATTCACGATTTCGCCCTGACCTGGCTTTCATCCTACCTCTCCAACCGCTCCTTCACGACCTCCTTCAATGAGTCCTCGTCCACCCCCAACCACCTCTCAGTGGGAGTCCCCCAAGGCTCGGTCCTTGGCCCCCTACTGTTCTCCCTATACACATCCTCCATTGGCAAGGTTATCTCCTCCATGGGTTTTAACTATCATCTGTATGCAGATGACACCCAAATCTATCTCCACACCCCTGACATATCCACCACTACCATGGACAAGGTCTCCTCCTGCCTATCTGCCATCTCCTCCTGGATGTCCGCTAGGTTCCTAAAACTAAATCTAGACAAAACGGAATTTATGATCTTCCCACCCCGGTCATCCCTGGACCTCCCAGATGTGCAGGTCACTGTTAACCACACTACTATTCACCCTACCTCTCAAGCCCGCTGTCTGGGTGTCACCCTGGACTCCGCACTCTCCTTCACTCCCCACATCCAAAACCTCACAAAGTCCTGCAACTTCCACCTTCGTAACATCTGTAAGATTCGCCCTTTCCTGACCCCTGCCACCACCAAACTCCTCATCCATGCCCTCATAATTTCCCGCCTCGACTACTGCAATGCCCTTCTGTCTGGACTCCCTAAGACCCGAATAGCCCCACTGCAGTCCATCATGAATGCGGCTGCCAGAATTATCCACTCCTCCCATCGCTCCACCAGGGCGGCTCCCCTCCGTGAATCCCTCCACTGGCTTCCTATCCAGTCCAGAATCAGATTCAAGATATTGTGTCTGACCTACAAATCCATCCACAAAACCTGTCCAACCTACATTTCTGATCTTACTCAGAGATACACACCAAGCCGCTCACTCCACTCCTCCAATGAACTTCGCCTGACCGTCCCCCGCATCACCCAGTCCCATGCACGCCTCCAAGACTTCTCAAGAGCCGCTCCGACACTATGGAACTCCCTACCTCCACCCATTAGGGCAGCCCCCTCCTTCAACACCTTCAAGAAGGCCCTCAAAACTCACCTTTTCACTCTTGCCTACCACCCCTCACAATTGCTCTAAACCCACAGCCGAACTCTGGTCCCCTACCTCTCGTGTCCCTACCTCTCCCTCTAGATTGTAAGCCTTTGGGCAGGGTCCTCACTCCTTTTGTGTCCTACCTGATCATGCACCTCTATTACTGTGCACCCATGCTATGCATTTGAGTGAACCTAACTTGCCTAACTCCATGCTCCCATCCAGTGACTGACTAAGCAATACCTTGTACTCATACTGTGCTGTGTGATCTGGTTTTCTTGTATTCCTGTATTGTCATATTGCTGTTTGTCACCCCTAAATATTGTCTGTAACCTAAATTAATGTCCAGCGCTGCGTAATATGTTGGCGCTTTATAAATACAACAAATAAATAAATAAATAAAATAAATTCATCTCAGATCTCCTGCATCACTCTACAAAAGTCCACCCTTTTGAGGCTCCAGGACCTCTGGAGAACAGCCCCTACTCTATGGAACACCTACCTTCAACTCATTTAAGGAGGGCTTAGTGACCCATCTGTTAACCATTCTTTACCCGCCATCTTTATCTCCATCCTACTCCCTTGGATTTACACCCCACCCCTTTATGTGTCTCCTCCACCACCACTTACATTGTAAGCCTCTTTGACAGGGCAGGGCCCTCCTCCCTGTGTGCTCCTCTCCTCCACTATATGGACTCAATGATTCATCTGCGATATATAAACCAACATTATGTTGCTATTTGTGTATGCTATGACAGCACTCTGTAAAACTGTTCAATGCTCTTTCTCCCTATCTATTGTTCAGCACCGAGTAATATGTTAGTGCTTTATAAATTATTAATAATAAAAATAGTAATAATACGTTTTGCTTTTAACAGCCTGCAGGGGAGACAACAAGGGTCTTAAGGGGGCTGGAGGAAGCCCCAGGTGAATATGTTCAATTCGGGTAGGAGGTGCCCGGTCTGGGTAAGATATTTGTAGGTAGTGGTATTATTTGTTAGTATATATCATTCTGGTGATTTATTCAAGTTGCTATAGTCTCCGGTAACTAAAGCCTCCAGGCGCCAAGAAACCGCGGCGTTCCCCGGCACAGTTAAGTAATGAATTCCAGGTGAATATGGAACCTGAGACGTAGTTCATCTCAGGTTCCTTTTAAAGCAGACCTAAACTTGGAACTCCTCTCTGCTCTAAAAGATACACAACAGCATAATAACCTTTAAACAAAAAAAATTTCTTTGTTACAGCGGATACAAATCCTAAAATAAATTTGCACTGTTTCTACTTCCTGATTCATAGAAGCAGACATATTGTTAACATCCAGTGCTTACAAAAAAGCTTATCTGCCATCTCTGTCATGACAGTCATGTTACACGGGGGAGAGAACTGATTACAACTTGTGATTGGACACAAATGAGAGGGAATTAGACAAGCTAAACTCTCTAAATACATACAGGGTGCATTTCACTGTGTTTTCCTGTGCAAGAGTTCAGGTCCACTTCAAGTCTGTTTGGATATTTTTGTACCAACTTTGCACCCTAGACCTTAGTGTTCACCTATGCCTCTTTATAAAAATGTTTAAATGTGAAATTGGATGATGGTTACCAATTATTATTATTGATTTATTAAAAACCAACATATTCCATGGCCCTGTACAAAGTAATAAACAGTGGGTACAAAATAATACAGACAATGGTGTAAACCAATATAAAAAATACACAATTCATAAAAAATACAGAATTGGTAATTACAGTGACAAAAATAACATGATGAATAAAATTCCAAAACACAAAAGGCAGAGAGCCCTGCCCTTGTGAGCTTACAATTTAAAGGATTGGGGGGAGGGGGGATAGTATACAATATTCATACCAAGAAGCAGTGTCTTCTAAGGTTATCTGGTACAGTGTGCAACTTGGCCAGAGGCCAAAGGGGGAATGACCTAAGTTAGAGTGTATGCTTGTCGTACAAAGTGAGTTTTGAAGGAGCATTTAAAGATTTCAAAGGTTGGAGAGTGTCAAATGTGTTGTGGCAGGGTATTCCGGAGGAGGGGTGAATCACTTGAGAATTAGTCAAATGTACTCCTCGAGTCATTCAATTTTTTTTCATTAGGCTCCAAGTTGGGATCGGACTAGGCCACATGAAGACATAGACCTTTTTGTCCTTTAGCCACCATGTGGTCAGTTTTAATGTGTGCTTTGGGTCCCTGTCATGTTGCAAGCTGAATCTTCTTCCCATTGACATCATTGTGGCAGAGGGCAGCAGGTTTTCCTCAAGAACTTGACAGTTTGTGCCCCATCTATCTTTTCTTCTATCCTAAGAGGTGCTCCAGTCCCTGATGCTGAGAAAATCACCAAAACAGGATGCCACCACCTTCATATTTTATTGTACCTAAGTTATTCCTTGTATGGTGAGCTGCATTGGCTTTTCTGGATTTACATGTTGGTATTGAGGTCAGATTGTTCAATTTTGGTCTTATCTTAACATAATCCCCTAAAAGAGACAGGAATGGGTGCTATGGGGGTCGTCCCCTCTTCTCTCTTCTGCGGAGTAATACAGCAGAGCATTATATCTATCAGCTCCAATTGTGCATAGGGTTACATTGTTCTTCCTGGCAAGCCACAGGTTCTATGCTACAAACCTCCAGCACCCGATGCATGTTACATGATCTGAAGCCAGAGGTAAGCAGCACTGAGCATGTTCCTGCCAGGAAGAACAGAGACTTGACAGAGCACTGGAGCAGGTAAATGTAATCCTCCATTGTTCTATTAGGGAAGCTAGCAAATTTGTAATCAGTAACTAGGTCAAATTCTGGAACAGGCTTTAAATATAGTAAGTGAATGGGCACAAGGTCAGAAAAGAAAACAGGAAGACATATACCAATAGTAAATAAGAGCTGGAAGCTAGAATGGGGACACGAGAAACTAGCATAATATTAATACAAGTAATACAATAGATCTGTTTAATATAATGCACAAGCACAGTTTTAAACTACAGGATGCATTGAAGGGGATACTCTGCATGCAGTACTTAATATAGAGATCTACTGCATGGCATGGATATATAAGCATGAGATGTCCTAACAGCAACATACTGATTAGGCCTGGAGGAGCACTATGGGACGGTGATGCAAGCTGAAAGTGGACAGTAGGAGCAATAGGGATAAGCAATCAAATTGTAAAAACTGTAGTTTTTGAGAAAATCAATTTAAAAGGGTTCTGTGGCCTTTTTTTTTTTTTTTTTTTTTAAAAGTGTCACTTACCTGGGGCTTCTACCACCCCTGCAGCTATCAAGTCCCACACTGTCACTGAAGCCCCCCTCCATTTCTCACCGTGGGTCACATGCCAATTATTTGTCTAACTAGACAAATATCACTGCGGCTGCGCGCGTCCTCGCAAGCTTAATGCGCAGGTGAAGTACAAGAAAACATTGTACTGTGCCCGCACAGTAAGCGCCCGATGACATGCATGGGAGCGAGGACTCCTTCGCTGCCTGTAGGAGTCTCAGCTCTGTGACGTCCTACAGCGACTCATGTTATTAAAGGCACCACTAGAGGGCATCATAGACATGAGACTCCTACAGACAGTGTGGTCTGATAAATGAATGCTGTGCACCACTCTGCATATTGCTGGCCCAGAACCAACACATTGCTCTGGCAGGAGTAAGCAGCGGGGTACTCGGGAAGGGGGGGGGGGGGGGGCTCAAATTCCAGTGAATTGTAGCTGCATTATTATTCTGCCAGGCATATGACAGGTGACACAGGCGGGGGACAAGGAGGCACTCGAGGGCACTTAGGGGCTTACATGAGTATAAACGACTTGAGTATAAGCCGAGACCCCCACTGTTGACGCACTTTTTTGGACCCCAAATCTCAGCTTATACTCGCGTATATACAGTAAGCTATATTACATTATCTACCATTACATTATGATATTAACACATACCCAATAAAGGTTATATTTTAGGTACTTTAGGGCTTACCGCTCCCCACATGTGAATCTGCTTTAGTACAGCAAGCCCTGACTAAGCATGACTGCCGCTGGCATGTTAAAAAAACCCAAAAAAAACCAATGGTATTGCAAAGAGATGCAAAAATAAAAAAAAATGGCTGTGATTTCACATGTTCAAATGTGCACCAAGAAAATATAGCCTAGAAAAAAAAAAATTTGAAGCCTTCCCTACCCTAACCAAAGAGAATATAGATTAAGGATTCATAGGACTTTAAAAGCTCTATCTACCGTAGATTAGGAATGAAATGTGCTTGTTTTGACAATTTAATACAATTTAAAAAAGAAGACATTTCAGGAAAATGCAATAGCTGAATCACAAAATGACTTCATTTTTCTGACAACTCATGTGGCAAAAATGACATTGAAGCAATACGCAAGTGAAATAAATAGTGAGTTTATGAATTTGTCTGAGTTAAATGCAAAAAAAAAAGAGAGTCGAGACTTGAGTTTGAAAGTGCTAATGATCTCATCTTACGTGGGCATCCTTCTACAGGAAGCGTACATCACATGAGCAGAGTGGTGGCAACTGTTGCTAGATATACAATGTGCAATGCATTGCAAACAAGTCAAGCAGATTTACTACTGGAGAAAGACCCTTTGGGAGCCAAATTAAACTAATATCAAGCAGTAACGTTTTGTATGTCGTTAAAGTGGTTACTTTTGGACAATTTTTTAATGAATTTTAAAATGTTTAATGACCACATGTATTTTACTGTACTCAAACATTCATCTTATCCTGCATGGTTGAAAAACAAGTCTATGTTGAGGCATAGTTTCCTACTTGGTCTAGTTTGCACATCACATTACCTAAGATGATATTTTTCCTTCTGCATTTCCTCTGTGGTGCTGACCTTTTCTTAGAATTCATGTCTCAAACCACCAAACATGTACCTAGTTTCTAGGTATTCATACAATCCCTTGTCTCTTCCTTAAACCATCACAATAATATATATGTACTGTAGTAGTTCTTCCCTCGGGCTCATGTCCTCTTCTCTGATATAACATTACCACCTTGCCATTTCGCTGTATGTTTTGTGCTGTCTTCTGTTTTACACCATAGAGTATAAGGTTACCAGGCCCATCAAAAAGGTAATCTATATTCTGTCAACATGTTGCAGTCAGATCCCTGTGATTTGCCATGCACGCAAGTTTTCTGCAATTATTGTGATTCCTGTTACTCGTCATTTAAGTTCTAAGTTAAATTTTCCACATTTTGTATGCATTAAATGCATGTTTCCTTATTTTAATGATGCTTATTATTTTATCATTCTCGCTGAACCTAATTTTTAAGGTTTTAATGATTGCCATAAGTGAAAAGTATTCCTAGATATACAAAATAAAATAGATGCCATACATAGAGGAGCTGACAGCAGTCTCAGACGTAAAGCACTGTTGGCTGTAAAGGCTGTTTTTATGATAAATAACATCCACATAGCTTCAGAATCATAAGAACTTTTCTGTAGAAAATTATTAAAAAAGTTAATTTTAAGCCTGGTGAGGATAACCAATCCCATGACATTTGAACTAGATTTAGCTGGTAGACTTAAATTTTACCCAGTATTCCACAACTCCTGTCTAAAGGCTCACATCAAGAATTCATTCCTTGACCATCATTCCTTACCTTCTCCTCCAGTTTAAAGGGCAATGAAAAATTTGAAGTAGAGGCAAGCTTAAATTCCAAGAAGCAATCAGAACATTTGTATTACCTCATTAAATGGAAAGACAATATGGTTGAAGAAAATTCATGAAAATTCTCTAGAGGCATCCCGAGCTCTAGACTGATAAGGGGGCTACCCATGAGGTGGGGAAGCTGCTACAATACCTTTATGAGTCCAGCACATATCTCTGCATGCCTTTTCTATGTTAACACAGCCCTGCATTTCCAGTAGTTAAATTGGATGTAGTTCATAAAGGATTACCGTACTCTGGAATTTATGACAATTTACATTTGGGCATTTCTCATGTAAAGCGACATGACAATACACTCTATACAGCGCTGCGGAAGATGTTGGCACTATATAAATACTAAATAATAATAATCGCCCAGAATACTGTAGATAATTGAAGTAAACCTGCAGTCCCCCCCAAGAAAAAGGCTAAATACTTAACTAGAAGGAAGCCTCTGCATAATCCAGAGGTTTCCCATCTTCTCAACCACACTGTTGCTGCACTGGGAATCATGACTGGTATGTTCTCATGGATGCGCTCCCCTTCTTGTATGTGCATGACTGTACTTCGTATGCATGAATATGGCCATGCCTGTAAAGTTCAAGAGTAGTTTTATGCTACTGCATAGACATTGGCCATACTCACATATATACGCAGTATGCAATGCACAGAGGTGGCGCACTCAGGTATTAGGTGAACAATATGCACAAAGCACTAAAAATATTAAAACACTCTATGTATAATACACATTAATGCTTAAAAAACATAAAATTAGATCATCTATCAGGACCTCATATGCCACGTTAGTCTCTATGGTGCTATTTCAATCATATAGTCCATATTATACAGGCAGTCCAAAGCTGTATCACACGGAACAGTTTCTCATTGCATCCACAGATAAAGATAAAGCTTGTTATTCCCATGTGCCAAGCGAATATCCAATAGAACAACCTCCACCTCACCCTTTGGTGCCTGACTCACCGTCTATGAAGACCCTCAGATGGGTCTATTGCAGCATTGGGACCGTTCCCGGGTCATCCCCCACCACTCTGGCAAACAAGCTGGTTAAAATCCACCACTTTATGATGTCATCCTTGCGCTCAGCATATAGTATCTAAAACTCAATAAAAAGCCTCTCATAGCGTAAAAACGTCTTAATTTATTATGTATAAAAAGATATTGCACTCACACTTTCCCAGAAGATTTAAGCACATAGTTTTTTCTTCAATACGGGCTCTTGATGAGTCATATGCTGACAAAATATGTCGGGCGGAGCCTAACCATGCAACCAGGAACTAGGGAAAGCAGCACGGCGGCGTCCCACGAGAGTGAAAGCCGGGAGTAGCACGCTCAAGCGGCAGAACTAAGTGGGACTACTAGGATCAGCTAGCCGGTGGCCAACAATAGCGGGGGAGAGCCCGTATTGAAGAAAAAACTCTATGTGCTTATAGCTTCTGGGAAAGTGTGAGTGCAATATCTTTTTATACATAATAAATTAAGATGTTTTTACGCTATGAGAGGCTTTTTATTGAGTTTTAGATACTATATGCTGAGCGCATGGATGACATCATAAAGTGGAGGATTTTAACCAGCTTGTTTGCCAGAGTGGTGGGGGACGACCCGGGAACGGTCCCAATGCTGCAATAGACCCATCTGAGGGTCTTCATAGACGGTGAGTCAGGCACCAAAGGGTGAGGTGGAGGCTGTTCTATTGGATATTCGCTTGGCACATGGGAATAACAAGCTTTATCTTTATCTGTGGATGCAATGAGAAACTGTTACGTGTGATACAGCTTTGGACTGCCTGTATAATATATGGACTATATGATTGAAATAGCACCATAGAGACTAACGTGGCATATGAGGTCCTGATAGATGATCTCATTTTATGTTTTTTAAACATTAATGCATATTATACATAGAGTGTTTTAATATTTTTAGTGCTTTGTGCATATTGTTCACCTAATACCTGAGTGCGCCACCTCTGTGCATTGTGTTATCAATTATAGAAGAGGAGGCGAACCAGGTATTTTAGTTTATAGCCACTACTGGGGTTAGCATAGTAAATGCACCCAGGTGTCTAGTGCATTTGTGTTTTTGTTTTATATACGCAGTATGGCTCAGTTCATACATGAAAGGAGCTTGACTGGGAATGAGAAGTGGGTCCTGGTCAGTGGCAGTAGGGTTGAGAAGGATGATTTGGGAGGCTTCGGGAGCATCTGAGTCTTCCCTCTACTTCATTGAGTCTCTATAGCAGGTCTGCTTTAAGCTGATTTAAGCTTCATCATGTCTGTAGCAATTGCGAATCCTTCTGTAGTACTGACAAGCTTGATTATGCTTGGAGCTCTTTTGCTTGTATGTTATTTCTATTCATGACCTGGCCTGTTTGATTTGTCTTGTCTACTGCACCTTTTGCTGACCACTGCTCTATGGCCACTGATCTCACCTTTTTTGCCATCTGACTCAATCTCTTCCTGATAACTGATTCCACCTTTTCTGTAGCAAGTTCTGGTCTCTGTTGGCCAAGTCCATTTTATCTTCGTCAACCCTGACTTTTTATCTTTGCTAAAATACCTAATAAACGCAAACTACCCTTTTCCTTATTCCAGACAAATACCTTTATTTATATGTTAAGGGCCGTACCCACCGCGCAATTTCCAAGAAGATTTTTCTTAAACCGGTGATTTTTTGAGCAATGATGATAGTTTCCACAATCTCGCGACGTGGGTACAGGCGTGCGATCATGCAAACATCATTGGGCCTGATGCTATTCAAGGTGATAAGTAGCTTGCAAGATGCGAGCTACTTATCACCTTGCCATCGCACAAGGATTACCGGCAAATCCTATTGCCAGTTTCAGTCCTGCGATGGCCAATCGTTAGGGAGCATTACTCAGGAGAAAGCCTAAGCGATGCTTCCATGTTACGGGCGATGGGGAGCGAGGTTTTACCCTGTGGTGCTGTTCATCAGCACCCTGGCCTCACTCCCCACTCAACCATGCCAGCTGCCGCTCGTCTATGCAACCCCCTCACGTAGCTGCACAGATACTGTGAAGCAATTACCGTCCCGCTGCTGGACACCCGACGCAAGTCCCCGACGTGTAATTACAGAGTCACTGTAATTACTCTCACTATAGCAGAGTCCCTGCAAAGCATCTTTGAAGCAGCCGCCGTGGCTCCCCATTGGTTCACAGTCTGGACCAATGAAAATGGCTCAGACTGTGAACCAATGGGGAGCCCTAGCGGCTGATTCAAAGATGATTTGCCGGGACTCTGCTATAGCGAGAGACATTACAGTGACTCATACACTGTAATTACATGTCGGGGACTTGTGGCAGGTGTTCAGCGGCGGGACGGTAATTGCTTCACCGTATCTGTGCAGCTACGTGGGGGGTTGCATAGACGAGCGGCAGCCGGCGGGGAGCTCTGGGGGTCTCTTTATTGAAGGAGACCCCCAGATGCAGCGGCGATGAGGTGCATTTGCATGTTGAGACCTGCTTTTTGCAGGTCTAAGCGAACGCTCATGTCAGCTGGGAAGCATCGCTTCCTGGAGGCATGCAAAGTCTAATAGGATAGGGTGTAAGGAACTTGCTGGGCAATAATATCGCCCAAGTGAGTTTTTTTTAACACCCTGCCTAGGGCTAAATGTAATTTGATCAGGCGACTTTATTGTCGCCTGGATTATTGGACCCACCAGCGTTTAACGCTGGCGAGTCTGACAATTGCATCAGGCCCATTTAGTGTTAACGTCGCGCAACTATAATAACCGTCACGGTGGGTCGGATCTTTGAGATCCCTGATGACCCTGTGCAAAGTAATGTGATTCCTTGACTTCCTGTTAGCACCTCTTGGGAGATCTTCCGTAGCATCACCCACAGGAAAATGGATGGGGCAGCGCTTGTCGTTGGAGGACGTCACTGCATCCCTCCTCCTGCATTGCTGTGCAGAGAATCATTACAAGCATGCACAGAACCGAGGTTCCTGAGCTGCCATGTCCTTAAATTTCATGTGAAAAAGGCAATAAACTACAACAAGCAATTAGAATGAATTAACAGAGTAGATAAGCTGATGTCTTATGGGGTTGGGCTGAATGCTGCTGCACGTTCCTCATTATTATAGCTTTTTGAATCTACTTTTTAAATAAGGCAATACATGTATAATGAACGTTACACTGCAAAACTTCACTTCAAATTCACTGTACTCATAAGGTCCTAAAAAAACCTTTCCTGAATCCTGAATCTACACGGCTCATCTTTAATTACCATGAAGCTTTCAGTTTATTTCTGTAAGGCTGCACACTGGGGAAATGGTTAGATCACAAATTTCAAGACTCACCCAACGGTTTGGCTATAAAACTAACACAGCAGATGTCTTTTTGGATGCTGTATATAGTGAATGCATTAAAAATAATTTGAATGAGTTATTCGAAGATCTAGGTTTTAACGTCTCTCTCTAATTATGGTTGCCCATATTTGACTTTTAGTTAAAACAGAAAGTTTTCTACAATTTTCAGTGTAACTATATAAAAAAAAAAAAACTGCCCAAAACTCAAACCCTTTTTACTGTCTGGGATCTGGCCAAGAACGCTAGCAAATCTGCAGTGCACAGATGATAGTAACTTTGGATTTGTCAGCAGTGCTGCTCGGATACCCCTTTTCAAAATCCGGATCCGATTCGGATCCGGATACCCCGCTATCCGATCCGGGTCGGATATCCGAATTCAAAATTTTCCGATCCGAATCCGATTCGGATATCCGACCCTAGTATCCGATCGGATTCGGATATCCGTGTTTAATCCCGGAAGTGGCCTTTAAATTGCTTTAAAAAGGTTTTTTAGGGTATATGAGGCATGTAGCATCATAATTTTGAAAATGGAAACACTGATGATGTGGGGAGTGGACTTAAAATCCCCCCCCCCCTAAAAAAATGGCTGTCAATCAACATCAGAGTGGTATCAGGAAGCAGTCGTACTGACGCAGTTGGGGCCTCCCCACAACTCGGACAGCAGACACCTCCAAAAAAAATTACACAGCTATTGTGTTTAGATAGTTGACCATGGCACTGTTGTAGGTACCACGGCACAGTAAAAAATTAGGAGAGGTTCCAGGAAGCGGTCGGTCGTACTGCCGCAGTTGGGGCCCCACAACTCGGACAGCACAGACACCTCCAAAAAAATTACACAGCTATTGTGTTTACATAGTTGACCATGGCACTGTTGTAGGTACCACGGCACAGTAAAAAATTAGGAGAGGTTCCAGGAAGCGGTCGGTCGTACTGCCACAGTTGGGGCCCCACAACTCGGACAGCACAGACACCTCCAAAAAAATTACACAGCTATTGTGTTTACATAGTTGACCATGGCACTGTTGTAGGTACCACGGCACAGTAAAAAATTAGGAGAGGTTCCAGGAAGCGGTCGGTCGTACTGCCACAGTTGGGGCCCCACAACTCGGACAGCACAGACACCTCCAAAAAAATTACACAGCTATTGTGTTTACATAGTTGACCATGGCACTGTTGTAGGTACCACGGCACAGTAAAAAATTAGGAGAGGTTCCAGGAAGCGGTCGTACTGACGCAGTTGGGGCCTCCCCACAACTCGCACAGCACAGACACCTCCAAAAAAATTACACAGCTATTGTGTTTACATAGTTGACCATGGCAGGTACCACGGCACAGTTCAAAAAATAAGAACCTGGCTTCATGAAGATGGAGTCAGGAGGTTGTGGTGGTAAAGGGTGGTTAAGCAGCAAGCAGGCATAGTGATAACCACTCAGCCACTTCATTTCCCCCTCTTGCCAACAACAGGGGCCAGGAACTCACCAATTGCCCAAGCCTCGTTCATCTTTAAAAAAGTCAGTCTGTCCACAGACTGGCCTGACAGACAAGAGCGCTTCTCAGTGACCACGCCACCGGCCGCACTGAAGCACCTTTCCGACATAACGCTGGAAGGCGGGCAGGACAGCACTTCCAGGGCGTATTGCGCCAGCTCGCCCCAGATATGCAGGTGCTTCACCCAGTACTCCAAGGGGTCCACAGGGGTGTCGGTGTCAAGCCCGCTATAGGACCCCATATAGTCGGCCACCATCCGGGTCAGGTGCTGGTTCTGGCTTTGAGAGCCGGATGCTGCTGCAGGCACCTCCTCTGTAGGCAGCGGTACTGGTGTGGCATAGAGCGCCTTTGTCAGAGACAGCAGGTTTGTTGGGCGCCTGCTGATGCTGGATGCAGGCACCTGCTGCTGTGCTGGCTGGACTGAGACAGCAGGGGGGGTGGGAGTCCGGGGGAAGGCTTCCTCCAAGCGCCGAACCAGAATCCGCTGCAAGTCCCTGATTCGGCGCACAGGGTCTCCTCCTACAGGCAGGAACTGAGCCAGCTTCCCCTTCAGCCGTGGGTCCAGCATCAGGGTGATCCAGATGTCCTCCCGAGCACTCATCTCCTTCACCCTTGGGTCTTTGCGCAGGCACTGCAGCATGTGCACTGCCATGGGGAAGAGGGCTGCCATCTCTGCTGACCTATCATCTTCTGCACCGCTGACAGTGCTGTCGTCCTCCTCTGATTCCGGAGCCTCATCTTGCTCTCTCCACCCCCGCACTACTGCAGCTGCACTCCGCTGTGCCCCCTCCTCTTCAAGGTCAGGGACCTCCAACTCCTCCAAGTCCTCCTCCAACTCCTCCGAATCCTCCTCCTGCTGCACAGAGGTGGACTGTGAAGTGTGCTGCTGCTGCTCCTGCTGCTGGATCAAGGCTTCCTCTCCCACTTCCAGCAGAGCATCGAGGGCCTTGTCCAGCATGCACACAATGGTCAACCACTCACACAGCGACGCATGGTCCCGGCTGACCATGTTGGTGGCCTCCAGGAAGGGTGCCAGCACAAAGCACACCAGCTGCATTTTTCCCCACTCAGCAGGGCGGATGATGTCTGGGAGGTGGGTGGTGCCGGTCCCCAACAAGTTGGCATCCATGGTGGCTCTGGCCAGGTACAGGTTGACAGCCCGCCTCTGTTCAACCAGACGTTCCAACATCGCCAGGGTGGAATTCCAGCGTGTTGGAACGTCTATAATGAGGCGGTGCTGTGGGAGGTTCAGCTCCATCTGCACGGCTGTAAGGGTCGCTGTGGCACCACCCGAGCGGCGAAAATGACCCACCGTTTTCCTTGCCGCTCCCAAAAGAGTGTCCATCCCCTGGTAGGTGTGCAGGAATTTCTGCACCACTAGGTTCAGGACGTGGGCCAGACAGGGGATGTGGGTGAGGTTTCCCCGCTGGATGGCGGCAACCAAGTTTGCACCATTGTCGGCCACCACCTCTCCGACTCTGAGGCCTCTGGGGGTCAGCCAACTCCTCTCTTGCTCTCGGAGCTTGGCCAAGACGTGGTCTGCCGTCAGCTTGTTCTTGCCCACCGTGACCATCTGCAGCAGCGCTTGGCAGTGGTGGGCCTTCACGCTGCTGCTGAGGCGGGGTTGTTTGGCGGCGGATGGAACCGGATCAGAGCTGGAAGCTGCTGCACTTCCCCTGACCCTGCTGCGGGGTGGCACCACCCACCGTGGTGATGATGCTGCTGTCTCCTCTTCACCCCCTTCCACCAAACTGACCCAGTGCGCGGTGAAGGACAAATAGCGGCCTGTCCCGAACCGGCTGCTCCATGAGTCCATTGTCACATGGACGCGCGCACCAAGCGCATGATCCAGCCCACGCTCCACGTTGGCCTTTACAAAGCAGTGCAGTGCTGGGATGGCCTTGCGTGCGAAGTAGTGCCGGCTGGGGATTGGCCAATCCGGCGCTGCGCACTGCAGGAGCGCACGCATCCGGCTCCCCTCCTGCACAAACGAGTACGGGAGGAGCTGGGAGGACATGGCCCGTGTAAGCAAGCCGTTCAGCTGGCGTATGCGACGGCTGCCGGGAGGCTGAGCCCTGACCACAAAAGAGTCACTCAGCAGGGTCTGGTGGTGGGGGCGTTTTAGGCTTGCACGGGAAGCTGAGGAGGGAACAGAGGAGACCACTGAGGAGGACTGGCTGCCTGAACAGGCCTCAGTGTCAGCAGGAGTGGCAAAGCTGGTTATAGTGCTCTGACCTCTGCAAGGGCCAGCGCCAGCTTCCTTCAGCAGCTTGAATTCCTGATGCTCAGGTTTGTGCTTATTGCCCAGATGGTTGATGAAGCTGGAGGTGCCATAACTGGAGGGGTGAGACCCTCTGCTCAGCTTAACATGGCATAATTTGCATGTTACAAATTTGCTATCCAGTGAGGGCAGATGGAAAAACTGCCATATTGGGGATTGGAGTTTTCCCTTACGTGGCTCAGAACGGGATGCTGCTGTGGATTTTCTCCCGGTGGTGGTTGGGGCCTGGGGTTGAGTGGTGCGGCTGGTGGTAGTCGTGCCACTGACAGATGGAGCAGCAGCCTGCGGGTCACGTACTCCATGCCCACTGCTGCTCCTGCCAATCCCTGCAATGCTCAACCTGCGTGCCATACACACTGACTCCTCCTCCTCAGAGTCAGAGCTGACATGCCCCTCCGGTCGCTGGTAGTCCGGGTCCTTCACCTCATCATCAAACTCCCCTTCGTAAAACTGCTGGGATGATGAGCCCGCCTCAAACTCCTCTTCTGCTGACACATCATGGACGGGCTCCCCCCCAACAATTACTGTCAGCATCTCAGACTCTTCTGTAAAGCCAATTTTGCTGAGAATATTTTCTCTAGGGCTAGGGCTGGTGGTGGTGGCCTCACTGTCACTGGCTTGCTCCTCGTCATGCGCCATCTGCTGCATCACAGACGCGGCGTCCTTCTCCTCCAATCTGCGCCGCTGACCCTGCTTGAAAATTGACGCAACACGCTGCTGCGTCTCTGCAGCGTGACTGCCAGTGGGTAGCGGCGGAATGACTGATGCGGCAGAACTGCTGCCAGAGGCCGCAATGTTGCTCACTCTCCTTCTGGCCTTGCCCCTCCCCCGTCTCACACTGCCTGTGCCAGACATAGTACAAGACTCACTGTCACTGATGAGTCGACGTCACAGATGATGTGTGTGGGGTACTTGGTGCACTTTTATTATTGGCGGCGGGCTTGGAAATGATCAGCAGATTGACAGACAGGAGTACAACAACTAAACACACTGACACTGCTCACTCAGCAGCAGCACAGCAGCAATAATCTGTAGTACTAGCACTGTCTGCAACTACACAATATAAAACCACAGTAGCAGTAGTAATAGCAGCCCAGCCAGCAGCAAGGAGCCTGGAGTGTGTGCACACAGACACAGCACACACAAAGACACAGGACCTAGTAGCAGTAATAATAGCAGCCCAGCCAGCAGCAAGGAGCCTGGAGTGTGTGCACACAGACACAGCACACACAAAGACACAGGACCTAGTAACAGGCACAGGCAGCTGCTGCAGCTGAAAGACTGACTGACAAGACTGACTGACACTAACAAATTACACAGACTAGCTAAGCTAACTACAACACAGTAAAACAGTAAAACCAGAAGGTGTTTTAGTGTTAAAACGCTGGGTTATCACTGGGATAATGTACTTGCTTCAGCCAAACACACTGGACAAACTATCTCAGTGGCAGTCACAAAGCAAGGACGAGATTCTTAACATGCCCCCCTCCTTATATACAGGAGGGACTGGCCAAGGTTCCCCTCTGTGATTGGGTGCTTGGGCTTAGGCTGGGAGCGCTCTGATTGGCTGAATGACGTCATGGACATCATGTCCATGGTTACAGTACCCGGATTCGGATATCCGATCGGTATCCGCGGATATCCGGGTTATGCGACCAACTATCCGCATAGAGCTATCCGGATTTCCGTCCAGCTATCCGGAATCCGGATCCGATCGGATAGGCCTAAAAAGTTCGGATATCCGAGTCTATTCGGATATCCGGTATCCTGATGAGCAGCACTGTTTGTCAGTAATATATGCTGATTATTTGAATAAATGTACAACAGTATATAAAATGTAATATGTACCACTGCCAGTGAAATTAAATCTGGGCAGTGGAAATGTCATCATTTAAACATGAAAAAAAAATGATTGTGATTAGTATTCTAGTTCTTTTTTTATTTGTTTTTCATAGTATCACTTTCCCGCAGTCATGTCTGAAAAAGGATGGGAAGGATGCACTTTATAGATTTCTACTATTCCTGGAAGCGGAGGTATTAAACAACCCAATGTTTGTAGCTTACAGTGCTGTAAACTCTGGGATGGATTTTTCAGGTCTGCCCAACTACTGTGACCAAACCAGTCTTCATGTTAATTTATTTGTTTATATTTTGCCAGTGCAATAAAGGGGAGAACTCGACATGCCACACAGTTGTAGGGCTAACTGAAAACTCCTAATTCAGTGGAAACAGATCAGGGTACATCAGCAGAAAATACTAGATATTGTTTGACAGCTACAATAAGCCCAAAACAGATATAATAAGGCCGAATCAGTCCACCACTGTCCATCTCTTATTTGTAGTGTTTGCACATGCCCATTTCCTCTACTGCTGCTGTCCTTTTCCCTAAGGTAATTTTTTAAATTAATATATTTTGTATTTATATAGAACTGACATCTACCACTTACAGTCAGTGGCAGATATACGGCCATGCAGGCTGTGTAACTGCACGAGGGCCCTTCAAGTTCAGTTTTCCACAGGGGCCCATAAGTACTAGCTAGGTCATTTATCTCACCTGCCTGCTGCCCACACCCGCTGCATGTGATCGAATAATTTTAATCACCTGTGCCATCTGTTAGGGCCTATTTCCACTACAGGCAGATTGGATGCAGAATGGATGCAGAAAAACTGACTCCAATGAATGCCCATGGGAAAATCTGCATCAGGAAAATCATGTTTAGTGGAAATAGGCCCATAGCTTTCATTGGAGTCAGTTTTTCTGCATCAATTCTGCATCCAATTTGCATGTAGTGGAAATAGGCCCTTAGTTGCAGCAGTGGTAGTACAGAGCCTGACACAGGCTGTGAGAGAAGAAAGCTGCAGGCAGCTCAAGAGTAATGTCACCGCTTAAGTTTTCTTGTGTGCTGTAGGATGGAGCGCAGAGGACAGTCTGTCACAGAGCAAATAGCAGAGGAGACCACCTTTCCCACTGCTGTCACATTCAGTGACTGCCTGTGATCCGGCAGGCAACCCTTATGGTGGCTGTCATATTTATTTCCTTTTGAACAATACCAGTTGGCTGGCTGTCCTGCTGATCTCTTACAGTAGTGTCTGAATCACACACCTGAAACAAGCATGCAGCTAATCCAGTCAGAAACACAGGATCTGTATGCCAGGCAATCTGCATTGTTTAACCACTTAAGCCCAACTGGACGAACTTTCTCATCCAGATGGGCTGCGCGCACTCCTGTGGGCCGCGCATGCTCCCGCAGGCTCTGTTTTGATGATGCAGGATTGGGGGTTCTTAGGGTTAATATTTTACCTGATCAGCTGTGGGAAGTTGAGCTTTCTCTCTTTCTATGTATGCTGTTCCTGTTCTATTCCCTTCTCTTTTTTCTCACTAATTTATGCTCAATCTCCTCCTAGGTATGGAGGCTCTCCCACTCCTACATTGGCCTCAATTCACTAAGCTTTATCAAACACTTTATCAAACATTTGATAATTTACCTCATGGGTAAAATCTAATTTTGAATTAAAGGGATACTGTGGGGGGTCGGGGGAAAATGAGCTGAATTGACCCGGGGCTTCTAATGGTCCCCCTCAGACATCCTGTGTTGGCGCAGCCACTCACCGATGCTCCGGCCCCGCCTCCAGTTCACTACTGGAATTTCTCACTTTAAAGTCATAAAACCACTGCGCCTGCACGTCCGTGTCCTCGCTCCCGCTGATGTCACCAGGAGTGTACTGATATGCACATAAACAAAAGACAGGGAGCACCGTTTCCAAAAAAGAGTATGCAGCGTGCCCAAGGTCTCTCCCCAGTGCCTCCTGGGAAGTGCAGTCCAGATAAAACAGAAAGGACCGGCACCGCTGTCTTGTATCAAAGCTCTTTTAATAGCACCAAAGTGGCAGCAGTGACAGACTGCTGTTTCGGTTTACACCTTTATCAAACTGCTCAAAGCCATAAAAATTGTGACAAGACAAACACCTTTAAATACCCCCTTCCTGTATGGGAGGGGCCCCAGAGCGGACCTGAGAGGGAACTTCAATGGTAATATGCAAATATGCTCATGTTTCATGCACACTGAAAAAAAGTGTAATACCTGAATTAGCTTGTACACCACACCCCCAAGCTGGGATGGATGGATGATCACTTCCAAAAAAGGGAAACACTTTCTCCTCCTGTCCCTCCTCCAGCCAGCCACTCACAGCTGTGCAGGCAGTGCTCTGACAACTTCCAGGTCAACCCGGAAGTAGTCAACACATTATGGTCATTGGAGTGATCAGGTTGCAGTATTACCAAAAGTGGCCACAAGATGGCTCACTAAAGGTCGGTGCGACATTAAAGTTGCACCCTGCAGTGAAAAATGAAAAGTTCAAGATTAAGCCACAAGATGTCAGTGTGTGCAAAAATTCTAATGCAGACAATATGGGATAATGTGTCCATCACCATCCGCCCCGCAGATAAGGGTGGGGTAGTGGTGGTGATGGATACCAGTATGTACAGCGAGGAGGTTTTGAGACAATTATCTGACTCTGATGTTTATGAAAGCATAGATTGTGATCCTGTGTTGATTGTTCGGGCAAAAATTGATGATTTATTAAATGAAGCATTGAGAAAAGGCATTATCGATAATGGTCTTTTTAAATTCCTCAGGGAAGAACATCCCAAGACCTCTACGCTTTATATCCTTCCTAAAATCCACAAGAGGCTGGACAGGCCTCCAGGTAGACCCATTGTTTCGGGCATTGGGTCAATATTTGTACCAATAGCTAAATTCCTGGATGGCCTGCTCCAGCCTCTTGTACATGAAGTACCATCGTATCTTCGTGATACAAGGATGTTTTTGGATAAATTACGAGGTCTTGGTCAAGTCGATGAGGGAGTGCTACTTGTTACACTAGATGTTGAGAGCCTCTACACCTCCATCCCGCATGATGGGGGTGTGGAGGCGATTGACTGGTTCATCATGACCCGCACTGACTATTCACACGAGCAGAGGAAATTTCTGGTGCGACTGTTGGAGGTGGTACTCAAGTGCAACTATTTTACGTTTGGGGGCAGGTATTTTGTGAAGAGGCGGGGCACGGCAATGGGCTCGAACGTGGCCCCCTCCTACGCAAATCTATACATGGCCCTCCATGAGGAGGCATTTGTCTATGATAATCGTCTTTTCCGCCAGCACGCTTTGTGCTGGTGGAGATTTATAGACGACATATTTTGCGTGTGGAGGGGCCCGCGTTCGAGCCTGGATGAGTTTGTATCGCAACTGCACAGTGCCTGCCCCTATATTCGGTTTACGACGCATAGTGACCCCAGTAGTGTCTCCTTTTTGGACACTCGAGTCATTTTGCAAGATGGTCACTTCGAGACGGATTTATTTGTCAAAGAGACTGATAGGAACTCCCTGTTGCACTATAGGAGTTTCCACCCCGACGGCACCAGAGATAGTATACCACTAGGGCAGCTTAAGAGAGTGGCGGACATTGTCACAGATACTGAGGTCAGGGAGAGGAGACAGGAAGAAATGAGGAGTAAGTTTAGGGCCCGGGGTTACCCTGAAAATACGTTCCAAACTGAGAAACATGATAGAATAGGTAGAAGGAGAAGCCTTAGGTTACCTTTCGTATCCACATATAATACCTGCAGTAACATGATTGCACGTACAATTCGCAAACATTGGCACATTTTGAGTGAAGGATTCCCATCGATTCCAGAACTACGATATCCCCCGTTGATGTCCTTTAAAAGGGCACCAACAGTTCGGGACAAAATTACTAGGAGTGGGGGCCCTGTTGGGGACACGGGCAGAAGGGGCATGTACCCTTGTTTATCATGCCACATGTGTGGACATGTTATCAGGGGGGACACTTTCTGCCATCCCTCAACAGGTGTCCCCTTTAAAATACGTGGCCGATACGATTGTAACTCACGAAAAGAAAAAACAGGGGAGCGATGGGGGCTATACACCCCAACACATAATGCAACAAAATAAGTCACCTGATTGGTAAACAACTAACACTATATTTCAAGAAAAGTGCCAACACAGGTAATGGATATCTGGCAAAGATTGAGTCCACACATATATGGTACAAATAAATGTAAATACAACTTTATTAGACAATCCGATTAAAAAACAGATTAAAATTATAAAATCTCCCGATTAAAACCAAGAGTAGTTGGTATTCCAGCTTAGTAAGAATAATTATATATAATGTAAGTCCAATATGCATTTGAAAAGCATACACGGAAAGACAGTACTCATATGTGCATATAAGTGCTGAGTGCAAAAAAGTGCCTGATGCACAGGGATACACTGAAATCAGGTATCCATCCAATAACAATCCATATCTATAAACATCAAAAAAGGACTAATCAATAAATAACATGTGTCTCATATAAGTGCCTAGTGCCAATAAATACATCAACAAAAAACATGTGTGTGTGCAGTGAAGGTCCCCTGCGTGTAGCAGCGTGCATACCCAGCCCCAGACAAAGGAACTGGGGGTGCGCATGCACACCGCCCCACACAGTGGGCAGCCTCTTCTGAAGCAGCAGATCAGCTGCGACCGCGTCAGGCGTGTTCCCTCTCCCGGCTTCCAGTCCACACAGCTCCGGTAAGGGTACTCTTCTACACTAGATGCACTTTACCCCTTTTCTCTTTCAGGGTCCTTTTTCAGGCGTTTTGGTTGCGTTTCTCGTCGCATAAATCGAATATACGCGACCCGAATTGCATTTTGGCGGTAGCGCAACATTTTCATTTGCATAAACACGCAGTGTCACAATTGCGCATAATGGCAATCGATGGGGTCCCGGATACTTGGAGGGGCTCGGATAGGGACAAGGCCTTACTTAAAAAGGACGCCTTTTGGATCAGGAAACTGAATACTTTTGGAGTGGGTGGTTTAAACCGCGAATATGATCTTAGTTTTTGTATCTAGTGACATCAGAACCTCCTGAGTTAATCACGTTTTCATATGTTTATTTTATGCTCTTTTTCCAGATTTTGCTTTTAATGTCCACCCTCAGCGAACCAGGTAGGAGAACAACACTGCTTTTTGTATTCTTGATGCGATGTTTTTGTCGCACTTAAAATATACTTAAACTCATTGTCTATGCGAATTATTGACTGCATTAGAATTTTTGCACACACTGACATCTTGTGGCTTAATCTTGAACTTTTCATTTTTTACTGCAGGGTGCAACTTTAATGTCGCACCGACCTTTAGTGAGCCATCTTGTGGCCACTTTTGGTAATACTGCAACCTGATCACTCCAATGACCATAATGTGTTGACTACTTCCGGGTTGACCTGGAAGTTGTCAGAGCACTGCCTGCACAGCTGTGAGTGGCTGGCTGGAGGAGGGACAGGAGGAGAAAGTGTTTCCCTTTTTTGGAAGTGATCATCCATCCATCCCAGCTTGGGGGTGTGGTGTACAAGCTAATTCAGGTATTACACTTTTTTCAGTCTGCATGAAACATGAGCATATTTGCATATTACCATTGAAGTTCCCTCTCAGGTCCGCTCTGGGGCCCCTCCCATACAGGAAGGGGGTATTTAAAGGTGTTTGTCTTGTCACAATTTTTATGGCTTTGAGCAGTTTGATAAAGGTGTAAACCGAAACAGCAGTCTGTCACTGCTGCCACTTTGGTGCTATTAAAAGAGCTTTGATACAAGACAGCGGTGCCGGTCCTTTCTGTTTTACCAGGAGTGTACTGCGCAGACACAGACCATACTGGGCCTGCGCTGTGCACTCTTGATGACATCAGCGGGATCGAGGACACGGCAACACAGGCGCAGTGGTTTTCAGACTTTAAAGTCTGAAATTCCAGAAGTGAACCGGAGGCTTGGCCGGAGCATCGGTGAGTGGCTGCGCCAACACAGGATGTCTGCGGGGGACCGTTAGAAGCCCCGGGTAAGTTCAACTCATTTTCCCCTGACCCCCCTACAGTATGCCTTTAACTAAGGCGTTATAGATTTATTGAACGTTTTATCGATAAAACATTCGATAAATATATAACACCTTAGTGAATTTAAAATTAGATTTTACCCATGAGGTAAATTATCAAATGTTTGGTAAAGTGTTTGATAAAGCTTAGTGAATTGATCTTCCACTGATAGTTTGGAAACTCCCCTTGAGAGATGAATGTTAGAGATATATTTGCGATATTTGTGATATTTTGCGGTGATGTCTGAGGTACCTTTGTAATGCTTCCTCTCTTCCTAACTTGGAATAGTGGTTGGCCATGCTACCTAACTGTGTTAGTTGGTTGGCCATGCTGCCTAACTGTGTTAATTGGTTGGCCAAGCTGCATAACTGTGTGTGTTAGTTGGCCATGCTGCATAACTGTGTTAAATGGTTGGCCATGCTACATAGCTGTTTTAATTGGGTGGCCATGCTGCATAACTGTGTTATTTGGGTGGCCATGCTGCATGACTGTGTTATGTGGGTGGCCATGCTTGATAACTGTGAATATTGTGTGTCCATGCTGCATAACTGTGTTAAGTGGGTGGCCATGCTTCATAACTGTGTTAATTGGGTGGCCATGCTTCATAACTGTGAATATTGGGTGGCCATGCTGCATAACTGTGAATATTGGGTGGCCATGCTTCATAACTGTGCAAATTGGGTGTCCATGCGGACATTGTTAATTGGGTGCATGACTGCTACATTTGTCATTCGGGGGCTTGTCATATTTTTAAAAGAAAGACAATAAACAAACAAATATAGGATTATATATAGTGTTTACTTTGTCAGCACTTTTGGGGTTCAGGGAAGGTTACCACTGGCTGTTTTGGTAGATATGTGCAGTATTTAACTGTACCCACCTTCTGTTGTGGCCACACCCACTGTTTGTTGCATGAGAGGGGCCCACAGTTGATATTTTGCACAAGGAACCACTGTTGGCTGTGTCCGCCACTGCTTACAGTATAATCCCACAATACAAATGCAATTAACATATGTTTATGTTTTGGGATGTGGGAGGAAACTGGAGTGTCTGGAAGAAACCCACACAAATGTGGTGGTGGTGGTGTTAGCGTGCAAACTTCATGCGGATAGTATCCCACCCCAGATTTGGGTACCATGCTCTACATCACAAGAGTGTTATTCACTAGATACATAGATCATATCTGTAATAGATCTAAATGCAACTTGTTGTAGCTCAAAGTCCCCATCTTTCTCCTCCAAAAAGCTGTAAAAATTTCTGTGTGGGATTGTATCGAGCCCTATCCAAGCTTTCAAGGTCCCTTCTTCTCCTACCCTGTATTGTGCTGTATTCTATCTCTTGGTCATATTCACAACTTCACAAGTCACTTGGGAAAACAAACCAAGATTACTTTAAAGAACATTTAAATGGTGATCAGAGCAAAATCCTATACCAAATTATAATTTTTAAATTATTTTAATTTAAATTTATATGGTGCTGACCTGGAAGAGTATTGCTGTAACACTGCAGCTTAAAGGGGAACCATAGTGACATATAGTATATTGTAATGAATTATTCAGGATACACATTTTTACCTCAATTATCCTGGATTCATCATCAGATACATTACTTACATCTGTAGATTTGTGTACATTGTCATATAACCAAGCCCTCTCAGTTATGTTTAGCCTAGGGTATGATGATGTCACACAGCCTTCTCTTCTCCCCCATTCTGTGAGATCACGTGTTCCTGCTCATTCCACAGAAGGGAAAAAAGTCCCAGTGATTTCTCTTGCCAGTAGTAAAGATGCTAGCATAAATTCTAGAATGCAAATCAGGGTAAGGTAGGATTTTACAAAGGACAACACTAAAATATTTATATATTGTAAAAAAAAGCAATTTTCTTAATTAAGTTATATACAACAAAGGGCCTCTTTGAATGTGGCTGTATTTAACGTTGTCATTTTTCGGAGTTTTTCCTTTTTTTTTTAATATGTTCTCACCTTCACATTGAGCAAATTTATATATGTAGTTATATTTTGGCTTCAAATGTGTTTTAGAATTTGTTATTACTGATTGAGAACCCTGTCAAAACTATTCCAGCCAGAGCTGGATCGTCCATAAAGAAAACCTAGGCAGTTGCCTGGGGAGAATCTAAGGGCCTGGTGGATGCTAGCCCCAACAAATCTTTCTAAAAAAAGCCAGGTGATCAACAGTCAGCAAAAACTGCTATCTTGCCCAAGGCCCCATTTCATCTCAATCTTTTTCTGATTCCAGCTCTCCATTAGTCAACGGGATTCTCAATGGGTGATGATGTTCTCATACTGGAAACTGGATAGTAGAAAGTAGTAGAAGGTCAGTCTAAGTCAAAAGTCAAGGCCTCTGTATAGTGCTGGCCTAAAATCTGTTAAGGTTTCCCAGTACCCCAGGAAAGAATTTAGAAAATAACAAAGCTACTAACAGTCACCTTTTTGGTCGCTGCAATTAAGTACCATTATCAGCTCACAGATGTTGTAAGCCCTGCAAAGTTCACTTTAAAATCACTTCTGAAAGCACTTCCTATTTCTGAAAGAGCATAAGATCATTGTTGCTTGAAAGGGAACAGAAACCAGTATAACACAACAGAATATATTACAATCTCAGACACAATCTCAAGAGATCTAACCTTTCACTTACGATCTAAAGTAAGTCATTTTCTAAGGCATGTAATTCACTGTGCATTCTTCTATAAATGTGACTGGGGCCCCATATAAACCCAGGCTGTCCATCAATAGCCATCATTTTCTAAAGCACTTACAGGTTGTTAGTCTAGTGCTATAGTAATGGTATTATTAATTTTTTTCCTTATTTCCAGTTTTTGTGTTAAGTTTTTGTAGAAAATCCTGCACAGTTCAGTAAAAAGCGGATTGATCAAACTACGTTTTATATTTGTAGCAGAACTGATAACATTTTCTTATGTTATGGTGCAGGCAGTTAGTATAAATCAATTTTATTTATGAAGTTATAAAAAGAATTGCTTGCAGCCTGTGGTTCTTCAAGTGAAAATGAATTAATGGCCAAGACCTACTGCTACTTCAACATTTTATTATGTACAATTATTTCTAGAGCAGTAATTTAAAACACATTATATATTCACCCAGATATCCATTTACTTTTCCCCTGGAACTTTATGATTTGTTTAAATATGACAAACCTATTTTTAAACGCATGCAACATATTCCTTATTGCTGCTCTATATGTTGACTTTATGTTTATGAATACATATTGCCTGAGCAATGCTGGAAGACTGATAAAAATAACCACGGATTCGAAATGAGAAAATTTGAACCTGGTGAACTCTGTGTGAATATGCAAATATTTTTCCAGGACTGTGGCTAATTTGCCTTGAGATGTGAAGGTCTCAGGCTCAAATTTCTAGCTAGGTGATTATTTGCATGAAGTTTGCATGGTCTCCCTGTGTTTGTGTAGGTTTATTTAATGTACTTCGGTTTTCTTTCACAACTCAAAAAAATGCAAAGCTGAAATTTGCCCTCTTAAAATAGAAGTGTTTGTAATTCTTACGGACTGAGTATGCTCCTGAGGTGTCCCACAATGCATCACTTTTGAATATGCAAACCATCATTTGTTGTCCCTGAAAGCTAAACACACACTCAGAACCGCTGGAATGCAACGATGTGTCCGCTTGTTAATAGTACAGCATTTTAGTAATAGGGCTTTTTTTGGTCCATTTTAGCCCCCTACACACTCCTAAAAGTTCTGGTTCCCCATGAGCTTGCTGGGTAATCTGTAACTCAAGAAATGTAATCAAAGTTTAAAAGGCTCCACCTACAAATGAATTATCAACAGATGCAGCAGCGCTATATAGTACACCCTTGGATAAGATGGTTCCACCTCCAGAGATCCCAATTTTCTTCCTCTCCTAAAAGTGCAACTCAGTGCACGAAAAAAGAAGATATGGATTCTCTCAGTGGAGTAATAAAATAGCAGTTTTTATTGGAATATATGGATTAAAAACAAATGCGATCACTCACATCTAGAGGGTCCTACTCCAGTAGGAACCCTCTCGGCAATAAACGCTTCCCACTCCGTGTGGTACTACAGAAAGTATCGATCAGTGTAGTATTGCCCGCTCTCGTCCCGACTAGTTTCGGCTTTCCACCGTCATCAGGGGATACGAGAGCGGGCGGGCAAACCACATATATATACCTAAGTAGCCATCATTACCTTTCCCCAAGTCAGCATAGTTGCGAGTGGCATCCGCCGCTCATGGTGGGCACTTCCGGATCCCACAAGTATCGCTTCCGGTTCAAACAGGTGAACTCAACCGTCACTGGAGCGCACACGCGCCTCAACATCGGACAGAGCCGAACGCCAAAATCTGAGCGTCACTAGACCGCGCTAGCGTCCCACCGCGCCTGCGTTCCCACACAGTAGGCGGCCATAAAGCCGCGCATTACGGCTTTACCCGTACATCCACTTGCATATAGATGAAATCATCCATATGCAATAGTATACATGCTGACTTAAAAGGGAAGCATTATTTCATTTAGTATGAGTAACAATTTAGGGAAGCATCATATCAGTTCACATGAATAAAAAGTTATAAGTATAAAATGAATACAATTCATGTTATATAAATATAAATATAAAATATAAAATAATAAAATACAAAATATAGAACTTTCGAACAAGTATCTAGTTAGATAGATACTTGTTCGAAAGTTCTATATTTTGTATTTTATTAATTTATATTTTATATTTATATTTATATAACATGAATTGTATTCATTTTATACTTATAACTTTTTATTCATGTGAACTGATATGATGCTTCCCTAAATTGTTACTCATACTAAATGAAATAATGCTTCCCTTTTAAGTCAGCATGTATACTATTGCATATGGATGATTTCATCTATATGCAAGTGGATGTACGGGTAAAGCCGTAATGCGCGGCTTTATGGCCGCCTACTGTGTGGGAACGCAGGCGCGGTGGGACGCTAGCGCGGTCTAGTGACGCTCAGATTTTGGCGTTCGGCTCTGTCCGATGTTGAGGCGCGTGTGCGCTCCAGTGACGGTTGAGTTCACCTGTTTGAACCGGAAGCGATACTTGTGGGATCCGGAAGTGCCCACCATGAGCGGCGGATGCCACTCGCAACTATGCTGACTTGGGGAAAGGTAATAATGGCTACTTAGGTATATATATGTGGTTTGCCCGCCCGCTCTCGTATCCCCTGATGACGGCGGAAAGCCGAAACTAGTCGGGACGAGAGCGGGCAATACTACACTGATCGATACTTTCTGTAGTACCACACGGAGTGGGAAGCGTTTATTGCCGAGAGGGTTCCTACTGGAGTAGGACCCTCTAGATGTGAGTGATCGCATTTGTTTTTAATCCATATATTCCAATAAAAACTGCTATTTTATTACTCCACTGAGAGAATCCATATCTTCTTTTTTCGTGCACTGAGTTGCACTTTTGGGAGAGGAAGAAAATTGGGATCTCTGGAGGTGGAACCATCTTATCCAAGGGTGTACTATATAGCGCTGCTGCATCTGTTGATAATTCTATTGCTTTGGAGGCTGAGGATTTACCTCTCCAGTGGCTGCAGTGTGTATCCTTGGTCACAGAATACCAGTAGACATTACGTGAGGCGCCTCTATCATTCCATTGACGTTCCACCTACAAATGGCCCTAGACTGCGGTAAGGATATTGCACTGCCCTTTGAGTTACATCAGTTATGTGATTGAGTCAGTGTTTCCTTCACCATGCTGCAAAAAGTGTCAGTGCTTTATAGATCTGTAAAATAATAACATATAACCAAAAAATTATTCAGTTGCCGGACTGATATCCCTGAGCATGTTCACATTAAGCATTTATGCAGATTAGTTCAAGTGCTATACCCTTTGTACTCGATGATGACCATTCCTGTGAAACTACAGCAATGGTAAGCATACAAAAAAAATCTGTATGATTACAACTGAGAAAGTCTGTGAGATTACAAAAATAGTAAATAAACCAATCAGTTTCACTGTGGTGCACTACTTAACCACTTCACCGCTAAGGGGTTTTACATATTATGGACCAGAGCAATTTTCTCATTTCAGCGCCCCTTCCATTCATTCACCAATAACTTTAGCACTACTACTTTATCACTACTTATCACAATGTAATGATCTATATCTTGTTTTTTTTGCCACCAGTTAGGCTTTCTGTGGGTGGTATGTTTTGATAAGAATTATTCTATCATAAATGCAAATTAATGTGAATAATAAGAAAAAAATATATTTTTTTCAGTTTTCATCCATTATAGTTTTAAAATAAAATGTGCTACTGTGGATAAAACCCACACATTTTATTTGCCAATGTGTACTGGTTATTACAACATTTAAAATATATCCATAGTACAATGTATACAGACAATATTTTAGCTGGAAATAAAGGTGTATTTTTCAGTTTTGCAGTTGTCACTAATTACAAGCCCTTATTTGCAAAAATAACAATAATATCCCCTTGTGACATACATATTTATATATTTTTTAGTGTAATTATTTTATATACAAATGTTTTATTTTAGTAATTATAGGAGAGTGTGGGAGGTAAGGGGTTAATTTAAATGGGGGATTTATTTATTTTTATTTATTTAAACCTTCTGGGGACCGCCACAAGTAAATCCTTGTGGCTGCTTGCTTATCTCTGATGCGGCATAGGATTTACGCCACCTGCTCTTTGTGCTCCCTCCGTGATTGTGTTAAGCTGTCATATGACAGCCGACATCTCCCCTCACTGATCAGATGCCATGGCGACTGGCCAGGGCCGGATTTGTACTCTTTACCGCCCAAGGCCAATGTCTCCTTCAGTATAGGTAGCGAGAAGACCCCTCCCCCTTCCCTCCAGTATAGGTAGCCAGATGACTCCCTTAATCCCTCCCTTTCCCACTCCCCCTCTTTCAGTACAGCTTGCCTCCATACCGCAGCAGCCATCAGTGTCACTCACTTCTCTGCTCGTCTCCAGTGCTGAAGCTTCCTCTTCCCCTCAGTCTCCAATGCTGCCCAAGTCCATACCTGCCCTCCACAATGCCTTTGTGCACAGAGAGCAAGGTGGCTGCTGCACAGGGGAAGAAGAAGACAGGACTCCCCTCCTAACATTCCCCCAGCTATCATCGCATGCCTCTGCTCTACTCGACATCCCTGCTTGCTCTGACTCTGTCGGGTCCCGGCTCGATGATGTCATCAAGCTGGGACCCGGAACTTATCAGCAGTGCAAGCAGGGATGCTGGGCAGAGTGGAGGGGGCTAGAGCTGCTCATCCCAGGACCCTGGGAGGTGAGTAATGGCTGCTGTCTATACTGGGGATACCTGGCTATACTGGGGACACAAATGCCTAGCTAGCTATACTGGGGATACAGCTGCCTGGCTATCTAAATGCCCCCCACCGCATATAAAATGCTTTGGTCCCTAAGGGAGGGGGGGGGGGGGGGGGTTAGGATGCTGATCCTCAGAAGGTTAATGTATTAGGGTGTATTTTTACTATTTAGCCACTAGATGTACACCACTGTGAACAGTACATAGGAAATTATATGTGTATGTTTTCACTTTCATTTTATGTATATTTTTACTTTTACTTTCAATTTATCAATCATCCCAGTTATCATTGATCACAGGCACTTTAATTGGTAAATGGGCGCAATGTTCCCATTGATTAATCAGCAGCGCAAGCTGACGGTGATCGTGGTGAGGTAGGTAAATCTACCCACCTGGAGTCATTAATAACCACCAGCGGGGCATAGATATACTGCCTCCACTGCAGTAAATGGTTTAAAGCCAAGATACAATTAGCCACTTCCGATATGTAGTGAGTAAGCTGCACTCAAGACTAGCGATCAGGTGTTCCTAGTGGGAACTTGAGCTCTAACATTCATTCTCCTCTGTTGCTTTCACAGGCATATTTACCAGTAATTCATCCATTAATCTTGACTTTAATAAAACTATGCCAGCTACGGAGGAACACCTGATCACTAGGTTTGAGTGCAACTTATTCACTACTTATAATTAGCATTGATTTACCTTTCCTTTATTTATTTATTGTATTTATAAAGCGCCAACATATTACGCAGCGCTGGACATTAGTTTAAGTTACAGACAATATTTAGGGGTGACATACAGCATTATGACAATACAAGAAAAACCAGATCATTATTATTTTTATTATTATTATATTATTATATTATAGATCACACAGCACAATATGAGTACAAGGTAATGCTTAGTCATTCACTGGATGGAGCATGGAGATTAGGCAAGTTAGGTTCACTCAAATGCATAGCATGGGTGCACAGTAATGGAGGTGCATGATCAGGTAGGACACAAAAGGAGGAGGACCCTGCCCAAAGGCTTACAATCTAGAGGGAGAGGTAGGGACATGAAAGGTAGGGGACCAGAGTTCAGCTGTGCGTTTAGAGCACTTGTGAGGGGTAGTAGGCCAGAGTGAAGAGGGGAGTTTTGAGGGCCTTCTTGAAGATGTTGAAGGAGGAAGCTGCCCTAATGGCTGGAGGTAGGAAGTTCCATAGTGTTGGAGCAGCTCTTGAGAAGTCCTGGAGGCGTGCATGGGACTGGGTGATGCGGGGGGCGGTCAGGCAAAGTTCATTGGAAGAGCAGAGTAAGCGGCTAGCTGTGTACCTCTGAGTAAGATTGGAAATGTAGGTTGGACAGGTTTTGTGGACAGATTTGTAGGTCAGACAAAGTATCTTGAATCTGATTCTGGACTGGATAGGAAGCCAGTGGAGAGATTCACAGAGGGGAGCCGCCGTGGTGGAGCGATGGGAGGAGTGGGTAATTCTGGCTGCCGCATTCATGATGGCCTGCAGTGGGGCTGTAATATGAAAATGTGACATGACTCGAAAGTTATGATCCAGGCATGCCATTAACATGAACTGGAATCCTCAATGCAAGAGGAGTGAGGACTTCCATAGCATTGAATTCTGTCATTTCAGTACAAGGTGTTTTCACCACTGAGGATTTGTTGCTCTGTTGAAATGCATGAGTGGCTGAATCTTCTCCACCCCTCTTCTATCATTATTGACTGTCGGCTGTAGGATTCCAGTAGCATATTAACCTCCCTGGCGGTATGATTATTTCTGGATTTTAGGGTCTTTTCAGCTTGCTTTCAGACCCCAAAACTAGGAAAACATGCTGCTAGAGAGGTCTGCTACAGCCCAGCATTTACTCACCTTCCGGGGATCCAGCGCTGCAATTCTCCCTCCATCCCCTGGGTGTAACACTGAAGTGAGATTGCCGATGGCAATCTCACCAGAGGGATCCAGAGCCTCTGAGGACAGGAAGAAGAATGGCTATCGACGTCTGGATCCCGGGGGAGGTGAGTAAAAACGCCTGCTGCATGCTATACTCTGCATTGAGCTCCCAGCGGCTACCCCAAGTCAGGCTCAGGGTTACCACCAGGGAGGTTAAGGCCAGTTAAATTAAGGTATATTAAGTGTATATATTTATATATATATATATATATATATATATATATATATATATATATATATATTAAGGTATAATTCTCTTTGTTTCTCACAGGTACACTTTATTGTGCATACACAGGCACAATAACTGTCACCCATAGCAATCGGAACTCTTTCCTTAGGGCAAAAAGTTAAAGGACAACTGTAACGAGATGTATATGGAGGCTGCCGTGTTTATTTCGTTTTAAGCAATACCAGTTGCCTGGCAACCCTGCTGATTCTCTGCCTAATACTTTTAGCCATAGACCCTAAACAAGCATGCAGCAGATCAGGTGTTTCTGACATTGTCAGCTCTGACAAGATTAGCTGCATACTTGTTTCTGGTGTTATTTAGACACTACTACACTACTGCAGCCAAATAGACCAGCAGGGCTGCCAGGCAACTGATATTGTTTAAAAGGAAATAAATATGGCAGCCTCCACATACCACTTGCTACAGTTGACCTTTAAGGGCATAAGCTTATACAAATGGCTTCCTTGGCTACAGCTGAAGTATCTGTACTATTGATAAGGTGAAAGGTTGAGGAATGAAGGCCGCTGGATGATCGCTTCTGTGGCTAGGTAAGGAAGGGATTGATGCACTCAGTTGTCACTGTCTAAAAATCCTATGTACATATTTTAGCTCATTCTGAGACCAGGTCAGTTATCAGCTAAATCATTCAAGTCTTCTACTGTAAAAAAAAATGATCAGAAACGATGGCTTTTCAGTGTCAAATTTCATTAAAAATGATAAAATGAGTATTATTTTTCCTTACACTTTCATTAATCCTGATAATGAATAAAATCTTCACGGAAGATTAATTAAATAATCCAATAAGACCAATGTGTATTTCTCCAGTTTTCTTGCACTTTTCAGAACAAACCATTCTGCTCTTTCCTATATCAAATAGTTATGTGTGAAGGCATTGCAGCCAAACATGTTATTTCCTGAAAATTATTTTTCTAAACTGCACTCTGTAAATAAAAAAAAAGTTTATGGAATCATGCAAGAATAGCAATTATACTGTATATACTAATAATGTATTGAAAAATGTACCAGAAGAAGTAGGAATCAGTTTAATAGCAGTAAACCCTACATAATCTCTTGCACAAAAAGTGCAGTAAATAAAACTTAGAAGCAGCTGATTTAAAATTAACAATTGCTAAGAATATTCTGTAAACACACTCATTAAAGATAAAGATCATTTCCCATTATTCAATTCACTTTTCCTCCTAAGATTTCTCCTAGGACATCTTTATTCATTGTTTGTTTAAAATAAGTCTACACCTATGGAAAAAGTACTAAAAATGAGGTAAAAAGGCACTGAAAAATTAATTCTGAGTATTTTTTTGCTTGCTGGTTGCTTAAAAGGCATTTTATTTATAAGGTGAAAATATCACCTGGGAGAAAATGTAGAAGAAAAAGTAAATTGAATCAGGACCAATATATAGTAGGAGGAAACAAAAACCAAACAAAGGAAAAAAAGGGAGTGTTATGAGGAAAAGAGGAAGAGATAAGCAAACAAGAAAAAAATAAATCTTCTTACCCTGTCAGTGTGTTATAAAAATAGTGGGAGGTATCATGTTTACTACTGGTGCACAGAGCTAGAGGGTTTTTTTTTATTCTCTTAGTTGAAGACACAACCTTTTTTCCTTATATGGATAAAAAAAGTTTATCCAGATCGCATAGGGTCCTGTTACACACTGAAAATTGATTTAAAATGCCTGCTATTTTGCCACAATTCTGTTTGCAATCCTCATTCAGGGAGCGATGTTCGTTGTCTGAACAAGTATGGCAAACGGGTATTGTGCTACCCTTTTTTACCACAGGGTAACACTATAGTAATGAAAACCTATGGGGCCTTGCAGACCTACCACGGTGTGATGCAATTTGCTGGAAGCATCAAATTTACCATGACGACAACAGTGCATTATCGGCAAAGACCCACTGCGACGTGCAGCGACTGCAATTCATGTAAGTCTGTGGCACCGCTGATATTTGAAATTATTTACCGCTTGCATTTGCATCGCGCATGCGCAGCAGCATATTTGACAATATACTTCTGTGCATTTCCGATTTCCGCTACAGGAAGTGAGCACTAGAGAGCCTCACTTCTTGCTTGGCTTGCAGCCAGAAGTGAGATTACGGCGCATTGCCGTGGTAATCTCCACAGGTTGTTTTTGATGTTGTGGTACAGTGCAATCACAACGCAACAAAACCACTGTCTTACAGTGTGAAACCGGCCTGAATGTATTGCAATATATATTTTGGCCTATCTTTAGTTCCATTTTCAGCTGGAAGACTGGTGATCTCTATAAAACCAGGAAGTAAATTCAAGATTTTCAGAGCTGAAATCGCCTTATTTTTTTAATCATTGTGCATTCAGCATAGTGGGGATGTTTTTATCACGGAGCCAACTCCTAATTCACCTGTCTGATGTTAAAGTAAATGGGGATCAGTATTAACACAACAGGGATCCTGCAGATGTTTCCCTGCTGGGATTCTTTTTTTTTTAAATCATAAAAAGCCAAGGAACCAGATTTGGCAAATTAGCAGATAGATTTTGATTGTTGATATCCGGATCAGAGTTTAAACCCAGAATATTAGTTCACACAGCTTTAGATAGAAACAATTTTAGAAGTCAACTTTATTTTAATGCCATTAAATTATCTGTGCTGTGCAGCCCTACAGGTCTCCCACTTAAATCCTTTGGCAGCCATTTAATGCTATAAAACTAGATTTATTGAACTAGATATTAAATGTTAAATAAATAGCAATTGATTTTTAAAACCACAGTTATTGAGATTTAACAAGCACCTTAAACATAAATGAAGTGGCCAAATAATTAATTCACCATCACACATGCTTTAGAAGGAATAATTTATGTATAGCTGATGCATAAACCATGGTATTAACAATTTAATGCATTTAATACAGCTACAAAGTTTAATTAATTGGATGGCTGCAAATTAGCTTTTGTGATAGGAAATGTACAATTTTATTAAATCAATGCAACAGGAGAGAGAGAAGAAAATAGAACTACAATTATCATTAGTATCTGTAGATGTAGAATTTGTACATTTTAATGGCTTAAGCACAAATACTTAAAAAGATAAATTGTATTATAAATTATGGGAACGGTCAATAATATGGAAATGATTCAAAGTTGATGCAGGATTATGCAAATTCTATATGAAAATTTGTGCAACTTGAAAATGGGCCAATTGAATTCCACTTTGCTGAGATTTGAATGGTCCATTTTCAAGGAGTGTAAATGTGCTGTATATGCAAGAGCTGTATAATCCTGCATTATCTCAGAATTATTTGCATCTCATTAACCATGTAAATAAATAAATACTATAGTATGTTTTGGGGCAATATTTCCTTATTTTAGTATACAGAGCAAGAAAAACAAAACAAAACTAAAGACCACAATGTTATCATATAAGAGAATGCAGTGGAAAAAAATAAGGGTTTCCACATGACCCATCCCCTAAGGTTAGGTTCATGGTGGTCAGTTGCATAACACATGTCACGAGTGTGAATTGCAATGGAGACATAGGCCTCAATTCACGGAGCATTATCAAACGTTTATCAAACACTTTATCAAACGTTTGATAATTTACCTCATGGGTAAAATCTCATTTTAAATTCACTAAGGTATTATATATTTATCGAATGTTTTACAGATAAAACGTTCAACAAATATATAACATCTTAGTGAGATTTTACCCATGAGGTAAATTATCAAACATTTGATAAAGTGTTTGATAAACGTTTGATAATGGTCTGTGAATTGAGGCATAGACTTAAATACCAGGCATGGGCAGAGAGTTGACATGCAGGATTATTCTGTGACACAACTAAGCACTATGAACAAGCCCTTACAGGAAAAAAAAAACATATAAGGATTATATACATGAGCCGTGTAGTGGAATTCTCAAAACTGCATCAAGAATGTCTAACTTCTGTATATTGGATTTTGCAAGATAATATCTAGACACAACTAATTTAGAAAAAAATGAAAAGGTAATACTGGGATGGAGTCCTCAAAGACTGCACATCTAAAAGACAGGACCTAGGAAACCCACTCCCTCCTCACCAAGCTCCTGCACAAAATAGGATCAAGCAGGAAAACACTGAAAACCTCAGAATCTAGTTTGTATTCTAAATTCCTGACAAGGACCCTGAGAGCCAATTACAAAAAATATGTTTTTCCTAAACTGACCAATGGGGAGCCCTGGAGGCAGTTTTAAAGATGGTTTGCTGGGGCTCCCTGTATCAAGAGTGGTAAAGTCTTGGCAAGGAGTGGTGGTTGGTAGAGATGGTGTTGGTGGGGATGGCTAGTAACAGTGGCCCTGTTGCTAACCATCCTCACCAACACCATCTCTATCAACCACCACTCTTGCCCGGTAAAGGAGTAGTGTGTAGAAGCAGTAGTCTGACAGGGAGCAATGGCCAGGAGGCCATTCTGCAAACAAGAAAAAGGGGGAAGACAGAAGAAAGAAAAAACAGAAGTAAGAAGGAGACAAATAAAAAAAAGGTCTTTTTTATTGATAAAATGTTTTTTTGTTTTTTTTTACACGAAATAGGAAGGGATCAACAATGATCCGCTTTACCTACTTAAAGTACAGGCAGCACGGTGGTATAGTGGCTAGCGCTCTTGCCTTGCAACACTGGGTTCCTGGTTCGAATCCCAGCAAGGTCAACATCTGCAAGGAGTTTGTATGTTCTCCCCGTGTCTGCGTGGGTTTCCTCCGGGCACTCCAGTTTCCTCCCACATTCCAAAAACATACAGATAAGTTAATTGGCTTCCCCCTAAATTGGCCCTAGACTATGATACATGCACTACACGATACATACATAGACATATGACTATGGTAGGAACTAGATTGTAAGCCCCTCTGAGGGACAGTTAGTGACAAGACAATATATACTCTGTACAGCGCTGTGTAATATGTTGGCGCTATATAAATACTTAAATAAATAAATAAAAATAAATATAGGGTCTCCTTAGTAAAGGAAGCTCCCATATGGCAACTTAAGCTGGCGACAGATGAAGGATAGGGACTATCTACTCTCCTCTGAGCAGGTGAAAGGCCCTCACTTCTTTGAGTTAATGTTTGACGGGAAGCACCTGCGCAGTAGCACAGACCCGATCAGGCACGGCTATTTCTGCCAGAACCCATGCGGGATGGAGCAAGTGTGAATGCGTAGGGATGAGCGTAATGACCTAATTACGAATTTCCGAAATTTCTACAATTACGATTTTAGCAGTAATCGAAATTTCGTAATTTTCGCAAATTACGCAAATTTTCGTAATTACGAAATTTAGTATTTTAAAGTTTGCAAAGGTTTCTATCCCTCTAGATGCCTAAAATGAATCATCATCCTCCGCCTCCTCCTCCTCCTCCTCCTCCTCCTCCTCTCTCTCTCTCTCTCTCTCTCTCTCTCTCTCTCTCTCTCTCTCTCTCTCTCTCTCTCTCTCTCTCTCTCTCTCTCTCTCTCTCTCTCTCTCCCACATGGAAGACAGCTATGCTCACCCCCATACCACCAAACACACACTAAATAGACTGCTAACCTAAATCTTACTTGTAGACAGTCATATGAGACACATGCTGGGTGCAGGGCTTTGTGATTGGACCATGCGATAGAGTGAGGTGCAAAAATGAAATCATGCCTAGCAGAGGATGGTTTCACAGTGCTAAATGCTAGGCTGGCTGTGGTGCAATTGGTTAGTGTGTCTGGCTGGTAACAGCAAGGTTACAGGTTCAATTCCATCCAGGCATGTCTTTTCCTTTTGCGTTCAACAGTTGTCCAAACAGAGCCAACAGAGCCCCAGATAGCCATGTAGAGTTAGGTCACAGCTAGCCTGGCTGTGGTGCAATTGGTTAGTGTGTCTGGCTGGTAACAGCAAGGTTACAGGTTCGATTCCATCCAGGCATGTCTTTTCCTTTTGCGTTCAACAGTTGTCCAAACAGAGCCAACAGAGCCCCAGATAGCCATGTAGAGTTAGGTCACAGCTAGCCTGGCTGTGGTGCAATTGGTTAGTGTGTCTGGCTGGTAACAGCAAGGTTACAGGTTTGATTCCATCCAGGCATGTCTTTTCCTTTTGCGTGCGCGCGCTGCGCCATTGAACCCCATGGGGTATTTTGCGTGCGTAAAACTTTACGCATGCAAAACTTTGTGCTCGGTGTTTGGACAACTGTTGAACTCAAAAGGAAAAGACATGCCTGGATGGAATCGAACCTGTAACCTTGCTGTTACCAGCCAGACACACTAACCGATTGCACCACAGCCAGGCTAGCTGTGACCTAACTCTACATGGCTATCTGGGGCTCTGTTGGCTCTGTTTGGACAACTGTTGAACGCAAAAGGAAAAGACATGCCTGGATGGAATCGAACCTGTAACCTTGCTGTTACCAGCCAGACGCACTAACCAATTGCACCACAGCCAGCCTAGAATTTAGCATTGTGAAACCATCCTCTGCTAGGCATGATTTCATTTTTGCACCTCACTCTATCGCATGGTCCATGGTCCAATCACAAAGCCCTGCACCCAGCATGTGTCTCATATGACTGTCTACAAGTAAGATTTAGGTTAGCAGTCTATTTAGTGTGTGTTTGGTGGTATGGTGGTGAGCATAGCTGTCTTCCATGTGGTTGGCCTGGGTTTGATCCCTGGACATGTCATGAATGTGAGTATGGTTTTGAAATACTACAGATCTCTGGAGAGAGAGAGAGAGAGAGAGAGAGAGAGAGAGAGAGAGAGAGAGAGGAAGAGAGAGGAGGAGGAGGAGGAGGAGGAAGAAGAGAGAGGAGGAGGAGGAGGAGGCTGGCTGGCTGGCTGGCTGGCTGTGCTATTCATTTTAGGCATCTACAGGGATAGAAACCCTTACTAACCTGAAAAAGTAAAATTTCGGTTGGAGACACAAAATTCGTCATTACGGGAGTGAAATTTCGATTACGAAATTGTAAATTACGATTTGAAAATTAATTACGAATTTGGGTCGTAATGTTAAATTTCGCATTCGTAATAAAAGCAGTTCGAAATTTCGAAAATTTCGGCTCATCTCTATGAATGCGCAATGAAGCTTCTTTTAGGGGGTCCCAGAGCAGGATTGAGGAGAATGGGAGAAGCTTTTTTTAGGATTCCACCTCCTGAGATTAGTGATTAGTTTCCACCAGGGGAGCCTTTTATTTACATCAACTTTAAGGCTACAACCAAACTATGATTACATCAACAATCAAAAGACCAAAATACAAAAAGAGCTCACAGCTGAGAGCTAAAGGTAACATTCTCTATTTTATATATTATTTGATGTTTTAGAGGAAAACTCCCATATAAAAAAAAAGAAATCTCATATAACATAGCTTAGCCCTTCAGAGTATATGTTCAAACTAGACATGGTTAGCTTTTTCGGCCACTAGGACTTCTTTTGTCTCAAGCTATCATCTTCCGTTTTTTTTTCTGTACAACCAATTGTAATGTCACTTGTTGGAGTGAGCTTTTACATGCATCATGAAATGAATAGTGTCAAACAGTGGAGTAGGGCTGGTTTGATGGATCACTTTCAGCATCATCAGATAATGAATGCTACACAATACAACAGAACATGCACTAAAATGTTGTATCTTCATATTCCATTTTATCCACATGTGTAATAATTATACATTTTTATCTAGTTCCTTGAATTTACAGGCTAAACGCCACATTGGTTATTCAAGCTAAAGAGTTAATGTTGGTTGCTGTAGATATTTTCATCTAATTTGCCTTCTTATTAAACGTCTTTGCAATGTGAGCACTGATCTCTCTACTCGTATATTATGCTGTCAAAATACAGTATTTATAAATAGGTACAAATAAGCATGTAGGATGTTGACTCTGTATGTAAATATAGTGTGACCGATCGTGTTGCTTAGTTACTGACTGGTGGTGTAGAAAATACTCTTTCACAGTTTTCCCCACATAATGGTTTGTTTCCTAGCAACAAGTTTTCTTTTTTTTTTTTTTTTTGCTCATTTTGCATGGATCCTACAGATACAGAATAGCAATGTTATGAAGTTGTGATGCTGTGATCTTGATCACTTTTTGAAAAATGCTTATCATTTGCACAAGCCTGTAATACATGAAGGTGGCAAAGAGGCCAGTTCACAAAAAGAGAATACAGTCATGCCCAGAGGCTTGAAGTTTATTTAGTTTGAAGAGGTAATACAGGCAGCAGCTAAGCGTAAGGACTACAAATAAACACTGTTCAGAGTTTTAAAGAGAAACTGTAGACACAATAAACTTATGAATAATTTTTATTTTTTAAACTACAATATTAATTTATAAATAATTTAGTCAGTGTTTGCCCATTGTATAATCTTTCCCCACCCTGATTCATATTCTGCAATTCATCACAGGTGGTCACATCTTTTATCAGGTCATTACTGTGGAATGTTTGCTTATTGACAGTTTTTAAGCCATTAGAGCAGTGTTTCTGAAACCTGTCCTTGTGACTCCCCAATGGTGCATGTTTTGCAGGCAGCCACATCTATGCACAGGTGGGGTTATTAGTGTCTCTGCTAGGTGAATTCCATGTAGCTGAGACACTAATTACCCCACTTGTGCATAGTTGAAGTTGCCTTCAAAACATGCACCGTTGGGACGTCACGAGGACAGGTTTGAGAAACACTGATTTAGAAAATAATCCAAAGAAATTAACTGCGCTTAAACCACATCAAGTCACTCCAAGGTCATGAGTCCAAAATGTCACAACCAGTGCAGCTCCAAAAAAAACTTGTGGGAGAAGTGTAGTATCTAGTGAAACAGAAGAGGAGTACACTATAGTGCATTAATCATGTATTTATAGTAGGTAAAACTTATAGCACTTATGTGCAATCACCAGGATCTGATGAAGGTGTGGTAATGCCAAAACACATAATATTACAGTATTATTGGCACGTTAGAGTTCCAGGTCTCACCTGCCTTCACTGCCACTCCCTCATTTTGCCTATAAGGAAGTCCACGCTGCTGGCCACAGTGAAGGATATAAGCCGCCGGTGTGTCCATCCAAGGGGGTCCCTGGTGATTGCACATGAGTGCTATAAGCTTTTACCTACTATACTACTATACAGTCTATAAGTGTGATTCTTCCTATGTGTAATTTAAATACATGGTTAATGCTTTATAGAGCCACATATCTAAACAGCCTAGGCTAAGCATCACTGGGAGGGCGGGGCTACTTACCAATATACAGAAATATAATAGATATAGGAAGTGTGTCTGATGTTGAAACCAGGAAAATTACTGAAAAAAGTGGGTATCCTGAACAATTTACTGTATTCTACTTTCTCCTGTCCCTACAGTGCCTCTTTTAAAGCACAGGAGGGTTACTCAGGTTTTTTTCTCCCAATATTTCAAACTGTATTTTCTTTTGCAATGTATGTAAGGGTGGGAGGTTCTAAAGTACTGTATATACTTCCATTAAAACCCTGCACTGGGCATCCCACCCCAGCTTTGTGCCTAAATGCTTTTGGATTGTATTAAAAAAAAATGTTTTTAAAGCAAACCTTTGTTTTTATCATATTTATATAACTGTAACAGTATCTGCATCTTGAAGACACAGAATGTGCATATTTGAAATCAATGTGACATCATCTGCATCTTGAAGGCACAGAATAGTTCCACAGTAAATTCTTTCCCTTAGCTAACTTTACTGCCTGTTTTGTATTTCCCTTTGTTTGCATGGACCATTGCCATGTTGCTACTGAAGTCAGCAGCACTGTGTAGATGGACAGGCACAATCCCCAGCATTCTCCTGCTATGCAAATCTAACTCTGCATGCCATCTCAATCATTTGTCAGTCACAGAAAAGTAATTTCTATTATCGCATATACAAGTGGATAAGCGGAAAAGTCACTCCCCCACATTTATTCAAATAAGCAAGCTAAATGCAGTGACCTGAGAGTAGGCCAACCCCACCAAAATGTGCTACCCTAGAACCCCATGCAGAGCACACATTGGAAGTGTGTCCTTGCTGCCACATACATGTTGGAAGCATTCCAGAAACATTAGCTTCCTCTTCTCGCTCTAGCTTGAGTCCTTGCTTCTCCCCTGCAGCTTTGTAATGTGCCACTAGAGCTCCAGACTTACTGCTATGTGACCACAATAAGTCTGGATCTCTAGCGGTGAGTTACAAAGCTGCAGGGGAGATGCGAGAACTCAAGTTAGAGTGAGGTGGCTATGACTACAGGTACAATTCTAATAGGGAGGCTCCATATATAGGCATATCACCCTGAGATAAGCCAACCTCCCTACTTTTAGCCCCAAATTTTAACATAAAAAGGTTGGCTTATCTGCAATTATATGCAGTGTTTGTTAGAAGAAGGGAAGCATTAGATCAGTCCTGTTTGTATTGCCTTCTGTCCTGTGACTCGAGTGTATGTCCGAGTTGTCTTTACTCATGTAAGAATGAATGTTTTTTTCTGAGCATTAAAGTGTGTGAACCTTTGTGGATAATAAATGGAATCTTTGTGGTCTTTATGTAGACCTCACAAAAAAACAAGGACCTGTACTGCTTGTAATTAGTGCAGAATGCTGCTGTCAGATTGCTAACAAACCAGCCTTGCCACTGTCACATTACACTGATTCTTTGCTCACTGCACTGTCTGCCATTAAAATGGAGAATACTCTTCAAGATTGGACTGTTGTTGACATTCCAATCCCTGCACAACTTGGGCCCTGGATACATGAAGGACTTGCTGAAGCTGCACCACATCCCTCACAACCTCAGATCAGCAAGTTCCATAAACTTGGTCACTCCCAGAGTGCACCTCAAAACCTTTGGAGCCAGAGCTTTCTGTCATGCTGCCCCTATCCTTTGGAACTCCCGACCACACCCAGTAAAGACAGCCCCTAACCTGGAGTTCTTCAAATCAAGACTGAAAAGCCACCTGTCTAGCCTGGCGTTTCTGGACTTATAGAGTTCTTCCTCTGTACCACAATGTACCAATCAACCAATTATTGGTCTGAGCCATGCTTATATGCTCTGAGTCCTATGGGAGAAAGGCGCTTTACAAATGTTATTTGTTGTTGGTCCTACACGTACCATTCTAGGGGTGTGTGCGATCCTGGAATGCAGGATCGTGCAGGAAGGCTTACACATGAATTTGTGACTTTGATCAGCCAGTTACATTTTCCAAGATATTACTACGAGCTCTACAGCTAACCACAATCCCCAAATACTTACTTAGCCACTCCACTCCCTGTAACTAGAAGGCTGGGTACTCTGTACAGTCCGTGTGAGGGGAGCATAGGAAGTGCTATCTATAAAGTAGAACAGGTTTGTCTGTATTGCCTTTGTCATCTTCTTCACTACGCATTTTCTTTTTCACTGGGATTTTTAAAAACTTTTTTTTCACAAAGTTATTTCCCTGTGATCAGTTATTTTCTGTGTACAAAGTCACATAGCTCTGTTTGATGGCATCTACAGTAGGAATACAGTATTTTAACCTCACAGTCTGCAGAACATTTTGTTTCATGACAGATTTTTTAAAATCTATTTTCACCTCCTACTTGTGATCTATTAGTGTGCACAAGCTGCTTTTGCTTTTCTGACTAATCTTTTAAATGTATTATCACAAAACTAAAATTACTTGTGCTAAATATATTACTGTGATTACCCTCTTTAGTCTAGTTTACCCTTATTATTTTCAGAAGCTGTTATTGTTTTTTTCTGATTTACTCTTGAAATTAATATTGATTAGGGCCTAATAAACAGAAAAACAACCAAATAGAAGAATATAATTTCCAAGTTGCCCATAATGCCACTTTTCATCAGAGACCTAGCTGATGAAAACAACCAAATAGAAGAATATATTTGCCAAGTTGTCTAAAACATCATTGTTAATGACGACTTCTGTAACAAACATAACCACATAGAACAAGATGTCCAAGCTGTCTGAAATAGTGAGTAGTGGCTGGATAGTGTAATGGTTAAGGGCTCTGACACACAAGATCTGGGTTTCAAATCTACACTCTTCCTGTTCAGTAAGTCTGCACATATTCAGTAGGAAACCTTGGACAAGACTCCCTAACACTGCTACTACCTATAGAGCATGTCCTAGTGGCTGCAGCTCAAGTACTTTGAGTCCACCAGGAGAAACATGTGTTATAAATGTTATTTGTCTTGTGAAATTGCACTTATTTAAAGCCTCAGCTAAGAAAAACAATAAAAAAATGTTTTCCAAGCAACTTTACAGCATTTGACACTGTGACACCTTGCCATTACATTACATTACGGTACGTGTGTGTGACAGGTGCACATTTGCAATACCCATCACTGAATATACCTAACTGTTGTGTTCAGTGCACCCACCTACCTACCTGAGTGCACGCAGTGCGATATACTACTTCATGCATACCTGTTAACTGCACCTGTGTGACTGCACATGGTATTAGTCAAGTCAGTGCATACCTTTCACTTCATCCCCTCTGATATGGACAAAACAGGTAGAGGCAGAGGTAGAGGCAGACCCAGAGGAAGGCCACCCAGCAGGTCTGTGCAAGGTTGTGCTGATGTGATTTCATGCGGCCCTGGACCAAAGTACAGTGCTTAAAAGAAGGCACATCTCATCAACTCCCAAGATTGTCAGGACATGGTTGACTATTTAACACAGAACACCTCATCTTCCGCAGCCACCAGAGCTACTACAAGCACCACATCTGCTGCATTTGACAGTTCGCAGGAGTTATTTGGTGGGGAAATCACTGATGCACAGCCATTATTGTTACAACCAGATGAAGGCGTTAAGCAAGTTACACCACCTCATATGTCTGAGTTAGGCGACACTATGGACGTAACGTGTGTGGAGGAGGATGATGATGAAGTACCTGCTGTTGGTACAGTTTTGGAAGTGTCTAAGGCAAGCAAAGCTGGGCAGAATGATTATGATGATGACGATGATATGGATGCCACGTGGGATCCTAAGAGACGAGATGACCAAGGGGACGGTATCAGAGGGGGAGTCAGAGAGGAGTAGGAGAAGACGAGTTTCTGAAAGAAGCAGGGGGAGCTCTTCATCAGAAACAGCTGGTGGCAGTGTCCAGCGCCATGTATTGCCACCTATGGACAGTCAGCCAACATGCTCTTCAATGTCAGCTGCTGATGCCACCATAGTGCCATCACCCCAGGGGGGCTCAGCGGTTTGGAAATGTTTGAATGTGTCTGCCTCAGATCAGAGCAATGCCATCTGTTCTCTCTGCCTCCAAAAATTGAGCCGTGGAAAGGCCAACACCTACATAGGGACAACTGCCTTACGAAGGCACATGCAGAAAAGGCACAAACTGCAATAGGAAGAGCACCAGAGGAGAAGCAGCACACAAAAGAAAAGCCACCCTCCTTCTCTTCTTCCTCCTTCAGGTGCAGCATCTTCAGCCACATTCACCCTTGCACCATCACAGCCACCCTCCTCCACTCTGCCTCTGACCTTGAGCGGTTCCTGCTACTCTGCCCACAGCAGCAGTCAGCTGTCCGTGAGGGAAATCTTTGAGCGGAAGAAGCCAATGTCTGCCAGTCACCCCCTTGCCCAGTGTCTTACAGCTGGCTTGGCGGAACTGTTAGCTCGCCAGCTGTTACAATACCGGCTGGTGGACTCTGAGGCCTTCCGTAAATTTGTGGCCATTTGGACACCACAGTGGAAGATACCAGGCCGCAATTATTTCTCTAAAAAGGCGATACCCAAACTGTACCATGAAGTTGAGAGGCAAGTGGTGTCATCTCTGGCACACAGCGTTGGGTCAAGGGTATATCTGACCACGGATGCCTGGTCTGCCAAGCACAGTCAGGGCAGGTACATTACTTACACAGCCAATTGGGTCAACCTGGTGACCGCTGACAAGCAGGGAGTATGTGACTGCACAGCGGACCAACTTGTGACACCTCTACGGCTTGCAGGTAGACCTCCTGCCACCTCCTCTCCTCCTGCTACATCTTTTTCACTGTCATCCTCCTCCTCCTCCTTGAAAAACAAAAAAGTGAAACCGAGAGCCCAATCTAGCACAGTATTTTTAGTAGGTCTGGATATACTGTGTAAATAAAGTTCTACTCACAAGTGTGGGTCACCACACGGGTGACCACTGGATAGGCAGGTGGGGAGAATTATGACCTGACCCCACTCAGGTTTAGAAAGTCGCTCTCTGTAGACAGGAAAGATAGGGGTTACACCCCTCCACCAAGGGTGGACTAGATCAGTAATGTAACGAGAATAACAGAGGTGCCAACAAAGGATAAGATAGCTAAAAACTGTTTAGAAGGAAGTGGGTGGACTCGCCTCCCTCAAGTATAAGAATGCCCAGGCAGAATAAGCCGTTATAAATATAATTTTAGCATTTATTAAAACAGTTTTCCAAATGTGCAACGCGTTTCACGGCCAACATCCCGCTTCATCAGGCAATCAAGTGTGGAGAACACTAGGGAAAAAAACATAAAGGAAAAAACAATGCTAGGAGGTGCTTGGAACAAACCATCAACATAGTGTATTCATATAACTGAAAGTAACAAAGTCCATATTGGAATGAATACTGAAATATTTGTATATTATACATAGTGCTTCAAAATATAATATAGCTAACAAAATGTCAATAGCAGTGTATTCCTATTTGCATAAAACAAGGACATAGTGTAACTCATATGATAAAACATAATAACTGACCTCATCAAAAATGTATCATAGCATGAGGAAACGGGCGTACCCTTATAATAAATGTGGCATTGATGAAAGCATAACCGACCATTAGTATATGCTAATATCTAAAAATATGTTAGCTGATGCACTGTGGCATGAATATGGAACAAAAACCATTTAAACTTACCAATCGACGGTCAATACGTATAACTATAGCGTGGTGCGGGGATATCGTCGCACCGCGCTACCATGACGTCAGGTTAACGCGAGATCTACCAGCGCACACTCCCGTCCAGACACTTTGTTTGGAGCCAGTCTAACATTATATCTGACCTGCGGGATGCCTCGGATCCCTACAGAGGCGTTTTGGCACACTAATTGACCGTTGATTGGTAAGTTTAAATGGTTTTTGTTCCATATTCATGCCGCCGTGCATCAGCTAACATATTTTTAGATATAAGCATATACTAATGCTCGGTTATGCTATAATCAATGTCACATTGATTATAAGGGTACGCCCGTTTCCTCATGCTATGATACATTTTTGATGAGGTCAGTTATTATGTTTTTATGAGTTACACTATGTCCATGTTTTATGCACATAGGAATACACTGCTATTGACATTTTGTTAGCTATATTATATTTTGAAGCACTAAGTATAATATACAAATATTTCATTATTCATTCCAATATGGACTTTTACTTTCAGTTATATGAATACACTCTGTTGATGGTTTGTTCCAAACACCTCCTAGCATTGTTTTTTCCTTTGTTTTTTTCCCTAGTGTTCCCCACACTTGATTGCCTGATGAAGCGGGATGTTGGCCGTGAAATGCGTTGCACATTTGGAGAATTGTTTTAATAAATGCTAAAATTATATTTATAACGGCTTATTCTGCCTGGTCATTCTTATACTTGAGGGGAGGCAAGTCCACCCACATCCTTCCTTTTAAACAGTTTTTAGCTATTTTATCCTATGTTGGCACCTTTGTTTACCTCCTCCTCCTTGGCTGAGTGGCAGTTCAACTCTACTGATGCTGCAATCTCCTCTCCAGCTACACAGACCCAGCTCCCCAGGGCCTATGCTGCATGCCAGGTACGACGGTGTCACGCCATATTAGACATGTCTTGACTCAAAGCGGAGAGTCACATTGGAGCAGCTCTCCTGGCTACTCTTAACAAACAGGTGGATCAGTGGCTGACTCTGCACCAGCTTTAGATCGGCAACGTGGTATGTGACAATGGCAACAATCTAATTTCCGCTTTGAATTTGGCAAAGCTGACACATGTACCCTGCTTGGCACATGTGCTGAATCTAGTCAATCAAAGATTTGTGTCAAAGTACCCAGGCTTAGAGGATGTCCTGAAGCAGGCCAGGAAGGTGTGTGGGCATTTCCGGCGGTCCTACACGGCCATGGCACACTTTGCCGATATTCAGCAGAAAAACAAGTTGCCGGTGAGACGCCTGATTTGCGATAGCCCGACTCGCTGGATTTCAACCCTCCTTATGTTCTCTCGCCTGCTACAACAGGAGAAAGCCAGCACCCCAGTACCTATACAACTACAGTAGAAGGACACAGTCTGGGGAGATAGGGATGTTCTGTCCCAACAACTGGACACTGATGTGAAATGCATGCAGGCTCATGCGGCCGTTTGAGGAGGTGACCAACCTGGTGAGTCGCAGTGAAAGCACCATCAGCGACTTGATCCCGTACGCTTACTTCCTGGAGCATGCCATGCGTAGAGTGGTGGATCAAGCTGTGGAGGAGCATGAACAGTAACAGTTACAGGAGGAAGCGTTGTGTGATCAATTCTCATCAGAACCAGATGTTTCCTCAACACCTGCGGCAGCACAGAGGGGGAGGAAGAGGAAGTATCATGTGGGGAGGAGGAGTCAGACTCGGATGACGAGGAAGGTGTTTCTTTGGAGGAGAAGGCGGTGGCAGAAGAACAACCGCAGCAGGCGTCGCAGGAGGCTTGTGCTGCTCAACATTCCCGTGGTATTGTTCGTGGCTGGGAGGAGGAAGAGGACTTACCTGACGTCACTGAGGAAGAGCAAGAGGAGATGGATAGTATGTCTGCATCCAACTTTGTGCAGATGGCATCTTTCATGCTGTCCAGCCTGTTGAGGGACCCCCATATAGAAAAACTCAAGGGGAATGAGCTGTACTGGGTGGCCATGCTACTAGACCCTCGGTATAGGCACAAAGTGGCAGAGATAATTCCAAATCACCAGAAGACAGAAAGGATGCAGCACTTGCAGAACAAGCTGGCAACTATGCTTTAGAATGTGTTTAAGGGTGATGTCACAGCACAACGCAATAAAGGTACCACTGCCAGTAATCCTTCTCCCATGTCCACGCAGGCAAGGACAGGACGCCCCAGTGATCTCATGGTGATGTCGGACATGCGGACATTCTTTAGTCCAACACCTCGCCTTAGCCCTTCCGTATCCAACCTCCACCAATGCCTGGACCTACTACCTGGCCTTAAGTGTGGATGTAGATGCTGTAAGCAGTGATGAACCCTTGGGCTACTGGATGCGCAGGCTTGACCTGTGGCCAGAGCTGTCACAATTTGCCATCCAACTTCTGTCTTGCCCTACCTCAAGCGTCCTGTCAGAAAGGACCTTCAGCGCAGCTGGGGGCATTGTCACTGAGAAGAGAAGTCGCCTAAGTCACAAAAGTGTTCAATACCTCACCTTTATCAAAATGAATGAGGCATGGATCCCGGAGGGCTATCGCCCACCCGAAGACTAAGTCAGTCCCCGCACACAGCATCTCTGCCTGCACGCCGTGTGACTGCCTACCCCAAGACTAAGTCACTTCCCACACAGCATCTCTGCCTGCAGGCCGCTTGACTGCCTTCTCCGCCACCACCTACAGGGTTCAGGACACCAGGCGGATTCCTGAATTTTTAAGGCCACTATAATAATTTTTCTGGTGCGTGTACATGCCTGCCTAATTTTTCTGGCTGCACTGCAGCTGCAACAACAAAACAAAAGGACATGTACATGTGCCAATTCCCCTTCGTGATCATTACCTTGCCGCAGTGAAGGTGCTTGCGTATCACAATGAAGCAATGACCGACGGCGATATGAGTGTCTTAGGAGGGGCACACCCAAGATAATAAGGTCGTTGCTTGATTGTGGACAGACCAAATTTGATCAGCTGGACAGTCACTGTTGTTCTATCATTGAGCTACCACAGCCCGGCGACCATATAGGCTTGAAAACTGCCACGGCCTGCAGTCTCGCCATGGTGCGCACCAGTCCAGCAAGGCCGTCACAACACAAACAGCTGTTTGCGGTGCGTTACACAGTGAGTTTGGTGTGTCAGTGTGAAGCAGTACTCTAATTACACTCCCTGATTTATGTATACACATGCAAGATGTTTTAAAGCACTTTAGGCCTGCAATTTAGCATGCAATGTGGTTACTGCCCTGAAAAGGCTGCTTTGCGTCAAATCCAGATTTTTCCCCGGGACCTTTGGTGTCTATCCCACTCATCCATGCAAAAACTCAGATGTTAGACCCCTTGAAACATCTTTTTCATCACTTTTCTGGCCAGCATAAGTGTTTCTAGTTTTCAAAGTTCGACTCCCCATTGAAGTCTATTGCGGTTCGCGAAAGTTCGCGTGAACAGAACTTTTGCGGAAGTTCGGGAACTGAAAATCGGAGGTTTGGGCCATCTCTGCTTGCCATAAAAAGAACAGCTCCACGGTGGAGACCTAATTCTGCACCAATTTTTCTGTTAATGCAAGGTATGGTATTTTGCAGTTGTTAGATTATTCCATATCTGTAGCAGCATATATATTACATCATATACATCCCATAATACGTTTCAAAGAGGTTATATGAATTGTTAATATAGCTGGCACAGCTCTTCTACATGATTACAGTATTCCAGTAGGCAAAATTATGTATAATTCAACAAGATCAGATCCTAACAGGCCAGATAAAGACTTACAAGACAATCCCATGATTTTTTTCTTCTCAGCTTCCTGTTTTATGCTACAAATTTTTGCCTGCTGAAGAAAATAATGTAGTGGAAATTGATCACATTTAGCAATTTGCTCTTTACAATTTTTTTTTTAAAGAACATTAACCAGCAGAAATAAAGATTTTTTTTCTTTTAGGAAACAAATGAAAGGCCTGAGTAGTTAGATCAATTCTGAATTTAATGTGAATTCAGGAAATAACTAACACGAGTAGCCAGAAAGGACTCATGCTCCAAATGCCGGTAATAACATGCTTTATAAGGATTCCTATTATATTGCTGCTGCTGTTGCCTTTAAGGCACTCACCATTCTGGGCTAGGTAATTGTAACCACCCTTTTACCTTCAAGACCTACATAAACTAATACACACATTTTCTCCTTTCAGCTGGACTACTTTAATGCTTTGTATATATGAATACCAGGCCTTTCAATAACTGGAGCTCTGAAGCTGCTTGGTGCTTTGTTCCATCCATTATCTGTAGATAAAGAGCAGCTATATATCATATACCACTTACCCCCAATCCAGTTGTGCTATTTGATTTGCTGTTGTAATGTAGATTGTTTCTGCTCCAGAGAAAATGCTTTGCTTTTAGAGAAAATAAGCTTTCTGCCAACTGCTGGATTTAGGGGGGTCCTAAATCAATAATGATTGCTGCCTGTCATATCCCTCATATTTCATATAAAACAAGTCAACCTATGTTCTGCCAGTTTCTGTTGTGCATTGCAGTTTTTTTTTCACTTGTGCAACTTCATTTTTGTTCCTGAGTTGCTGTTGTATTATCTCAGGCACAGCTGCAGCTCTGTAAATTAAGCCGGCAACTGCCAGAGATAATTGTAATCACCCATTCTCTAACGCTTGCTTCTGCTGAGCTTATGCAGGTATGGTAAGTGTAGAAAGTGGATTGTTCTTTTAGAAGGTCAACATTACATATTCATTTTTAATAATAGATGATGTTTCACATCTCAGCTTACATTAATTGCTCTCAGGAGTTTGGAAATGCCTGAGCAAGCACACTTTTAATTTGAGCATTCCAAAAGCTAACATTCTGTGCTGTAAAAATGCTTAAAACAAAGTAATAAGTTAGCAGTGCAAAAAAAAGCACACATCCTTAGTTATGAATGGTTGGGAAAAATGATCCATATGAGGAAAAAAGTAACTTTAAAAAAAAAAAAAAGGAAATATATAAATGTACAATACATTTTCACATCCATATGGTAAAATGCACTCATGACTGAGTAAAAGGCAAGTAAATGAGTAGATGGTGTTTGAAGCTCCCTAAAGCCTGGGACCGAATACTATCGCGATAGCTAGCGACCTGTTGTAGTGCTTTGCAAGTGATTTTGGGAGCTATTTCTCTGCTCCTATACAATACATCAGAATGGAAACACGCCTAAAATGCTGCATGTCTTGCGATTGCAATTTGCCTAATCGCAATTGCTCTAGTGGAATCTGTCCTATCCATTTACATTGGCGATCCCTAAACGCTCAAAAAAAATGCTCTAGTGGGTTTCAACTAGTGTTGGGCGAACGCCTGGATGTTCGGGTTCGGGCCGAACAGGCCGAACATGGGCCAGATGTTCGGCATGTTCGGCCCGAACCCCGAACTCAATGGAAGTCAATGGGACCCCCGAACATGCCGCAATACGGCCCCCCTATGGGGTCGCAGGCATAAGGGGGGAGCATGCCCCGATCGCGCGGGGGGTCGGAAATTCCCCCCACCCCCTCCGCTAGCGCTCCCCCCTCTGCCCGCTTCCCCATAAAAAAAGTTTTCTGAAAGTTAATAGTACCGGTGGCTGGCTGGCAGTGGTGTGAGTGAGGATGAGGAGTCCGACTAGGACGCGTTGAGGCCGGGCAGCGGGCGGTTCAGCGGTAGTAACCTTGTGGTACTTCCGCCCTTTCTCTGACCTCACGTCCTCTACGTGATGACGCATACGAGGGTACGCGTGACTTGTACCCTCGTATGCATCATCACGTAGAGGACGTGAGGTCAGAGAAAGGGCGGAAGTACCACAAGGGTACTACCGCTGAACCGCCCTCTGCCCGGCCTCAACGCGTCCTAGTCGGACTCCTCCTCCTCACTCACACCACTGCCAGCCAGCCACTGCAGCCAGCCACCGGTACTATTAACTTTCAGAAAACTTTTTTTATGGGTAAGCGGGCAGAGGGGGGAGCGCTAGCGGAGGGGGTGGGGGGAATTTCCGACCCCCCCCCCCCGCGATCGGGGCATGCTCCCCCCTTATGCCTGCGATCCCATAGGGGGGCCATATTCGGGCGAACAGGGCCCTGTTCGGCGGGCATTGAGTAGTTCGGGCGAACCCGAACTAAAAAGGCCGAACACCATCAGGTGTTCGGCCGAACTCGAACATCACCCAAACAGGGTGATGTTCTGAAGAACCCGAACAGTGGCGAACACTGTTTGCCCAACACTAGTTTCAACCCATATAGGCATGAGCTCCAATTTTGCCCCAAAGTTACATTCACATCAAAATTCATGAAAATATAGTGAATTTTTGCAAGATTCATGCAAATGAGAGCTTTCTACAAAAGGTATTTTCTAATGCCCAGTGACTTCAATGCATTTTGCCAAAATGTGTTCTCACGCACCCATATATTTTTGCAAATATTCTCATTTGTTCAAAAATACCTTTTCTCATGCCCAGTGTCTCCAGGGCAGTTGGCATAAATATTTTTGTCATGCCCATATATTTTTGCACAAAATCCCATCTGTATGAAAATGGTTTTCCTCATATTCATAAGTTTCCCTGAATTTTTTTATCGGTGAGAAAATCAGAAATTTCCACAATCATTATGGCAAAAAGAAAATTACCCTATTCACTCATCACTACTCACAGCCATGTTTTAACTTATGAAAATTATAAGGCAAAGTAACACTCACACATTACTCAAATTGTACAGATATGTGGTACCAGTACAGTCTGAAGCACTGACTCAAGGCACAATTATAATAACAGCATTGTGTGAAAGCTACTTCTTAATTTCCATCTCATTGTGTCAGTGGCTTTTAAATGAACAGCAAGAAATAGGCAGTGCTCCTAGGCTGCAAATGAAATGAAACCAACAGAGGTGTGCAGAGCCTCCAGGGATTTATACACTTACCTTGAATGCAAATCAGATGCAAACTATGCACTAATCCCAAATCTAAATACATTGAATGCACACTGATACACATGAATGCAGCTAGCCAAAAGTAGACTACATTTTTGTACAACAGGAGGAAATGGCAGTGCTTTTAGATAGAGGCTGCACCCGAATTGACCAGCTGCATAGATGTGCAGAGCCCAAACATGGGCAACTTACACAATTTGCATTCAAAACAGATGCAGCAAAGAAGGACATTTGCTTAATAAGCAGCTTGTGCACAGATTGTTCAATACTAGACTTTTCCACGATGATGATGTGCCCTCTTGGAAGAGACCTAACACTAACTGACAATTAAATACAGTTAAAACCTGGGGCTGCCCAAATTAAGTACATCAAGTTGCCAACATGTTGCCAACACACAATGGTGCATCATAAGCATTAAGTCTCAACGGGATACCCTAAATTGTTGCACCTAAATATTCTTGCATTATGATTCACCTCTTCAACAGTCTACAACAGAGGTACTACTTTCTACTACTTTCTACAACAGAGGTACTACTTTCTACACCTACAGCATATATGAATAAAAATCATTAGAAAGGATTTGATTGACAAGGACCCATATGGAATTATCTTCTCGTTTGTTTTCTCCTAGGAGATAATTATTTTTGCGATTATAAAAAGTACCAAAAAGTAGGTGAAAAAGTGTTGTTAAAAATTATTATTTTCTTGCTTGCTGGTGGTTTTAAAAGACATTTTGTTGACCATGTATAAAACTATCACCTAGTAGAAAACTCAGTAGAAAAAAAGGCAATTGCATGTGGGCCAATATGTCTTAAGCTAGCCATTACTAAATTGCACCATAAAAGAGCACCAAGCAGTATCCAATAATGAAAGGGCTGAAAATAAATGAAATCTGGGCGTACAGCAAGCAGTTTCTTATTCTGACTTTTCTGTGAATGTAGAAATCACTACATGAGTGGCCAAAAAGCACTCATGTTCCAATATCTACAGAAGTCTGTCTTATAATGCTTCAGATGGATCAGTGTTATATATTGCTGCTGCCTTTGAGACACAATTCTGGGCCATCTACAGTAATTTTAAGCATATTATTCCTCCAAAGACCTATCAAAACTAACTGATACATTTGGACACTTCTGACGGGATTACTATAATCTTTGTACAAATTTAGGGCTACCAGAGAAAAAGCTGCGGCTAGACTGCTAACATATGTCACCCATCACTCACAAGTTACTCAGGTTTTCCACATCATCTTCCGATATCCAGTAAAATGGAAAATTCATCTTTAGTTTGATTTTCTTCAAACATCAAATAATATAAGTCCCATTTATTGGAAGGAACTGATGGAACACATTTCAAGAGTGTCTGGACCATCTTATATTGAGCTGTAAAATGAAGGACGTAAATGTCCTCCTTTTTTTTTACTTTTTTTTGGTGGGAAGGGTCTAAGAGGACTGATGTTATTTAGAAAGCAAACCAAACTCTTCTGATGAATGCAAGTACTTAGCCTATAAATTTGCAATACTGTAATGTCTAGGACACTTAAAGAGACACTGAAGCGAAAAAAAAATGATGATATTATGATTTGTATGTGTAGTACAGCTAAGAAAAAAAACAATAAGATCAAATACATCAGTCTAATTGTTTCCAGTACAGGAAGAGTTGAGAAAGTCCAGTTGTTATCTCTATGCAAAAAAACTATTAAGCTCTCCGACTAACTTGGTCGTGGAGAGGGCTGTTATCTGACTTTTATTATCTCAACTGTAATTGAACTGTTTACTTTTCCTCTGCTAGAGGAGAGTTAATTACTTCACAGACTGCTCTGAAAGACTCATTTTGAATGCAGAGTGTTGTGTAATCTGCACATATTATAGAGTGATGCAATGTTAGAAAAAACACTATATACCTGAAAATAAAAACATGAGAATATTTTCTTTGCTGCTAATCTTCTAGTAATTATTCAAAGTACACAACTAATTCACTATATCATATTTTTTTTTCGCTTCAGTGTCTCTTTAAAGGGAACCAGAGGTGAGAGTGAGATGGAGGCTGCTATATTTTTTTCTTTTAAAGAATACCAGTTGCCTGGCAGTCCTCCTGATCCTGTGCCTTTAATACTTTTAGCTATAGACAATGAACAAGCATGCAGCAAATCAGGTACAGTACTCAGCTGACTCAACAGGGCTGCCAGGCAACTGGTATTGTTTACAAGGAAAAGAAATGGCTTTCTCCATATCCCTCTTACCTTGGGTTTTGTGGTTTATCTTAGTTCATAGAGATGAAAGCAATATTTTTTTTGCTTAATGTGTCCTAATAAAATGGGGATGATTTCTGGTAGGTGAGCTACTTCTCATAGCGATCAATAATCTAACTATACCTATAATCATATTTTTAATAATACCTATAATCATGTATATATATATATATATATATATATATATATATTTGCCATAAGACGCAATGTTGGAATAAAAAAGTACACCCTTTATTCCATGTTTGTTGGAATTAAAGGGAAGGTTCAAGCAAAATAAAAAATGAGTTTCACTTACCTGGGACTTCTACCAGCCCCATGCAGCCATTCTGTGCCCTCGTAGTCACTCACTGCTGCTCCAGCCCCCCGCTGGCAGCTTTCCGACCTTGGAGGTCGGCAGGCCGCATTGCGTACGTTTTTACGCATTCCCACTAGTGCAAGAACATTAACACATACATTTTTACGTGTTACTGGTTCAATGCGTAAATTTTTACGCATAGAACCAGTAATGCGTAAAAGTGTATGTGTTGAATGTTCCTGCACTAGTGGGAATGCGTAAAAACGTACGCAATGCGGCCCGCCGACCTCCGAGGTCGGAAAGCTGCCAGCGGGGGACTGGAGCAGCAGTGATTGACTACGAGGGCACAGGATGGCTGCATGGGGCTAGTAGAAGCCCCAGGTAAGTGAAACTCATTTTTTTATTTTGCTTGGACCTTCCCTTTAAAAAGTACACCCTTAAAGAAAAAGCCAAATAGCTTTTATATTAAGCTGCCTAGTTTCCAATGACACCATTCTTACAAGACCCCAGAGAGCATTATTATAAGTGTCCCATTAGTTAGATCAATTATTGCAGTTACTCTTATAATACTGTATTTAATCCATGCTAACAGTAAGCTTGAAAGATTGCTATAAACACAATTTCTGCCACTGAAAATGTTGTGTATAATAATCTTTTAGAAAGTATTTTTACATTCCCAGCTGTGTGGAGTATGCATAAGCAGATTCTGCTATGTAGAAACCAACTATTGTATTTCTCTAAAGAGTTTATCCATTATAGTGCAAAAATCTACTGTATATAACGTTTGTCATCACTATATAAGTTACTTTGTAATGGAATACTATTAAATATCATGTGTCAACTACTATTTGCAGCTGTTCTTAGAAAACTTGCTTGGAAACCACAACATTATACAGCTTGTTGTTAGAGATACACCAAATTCTCTTTTTGCCTCATTGTTTCAATAGCCTATGCAAAACAAGAACTGACACTTGGCTTATCACTTTGTTTCACTAAGTCCAATGCAGTTAAGTATTCATCCCACAAGTCCATACATTACCCAAATTCAGACTCTTCCTTTAAGGCATTTGGTATCACTACAAACTCATAATCAAATGAAAGTTACTGTGCACTGATAAAAAACAAAGAAAACAAATACATGCATGTGACTGTAATCCAGGTTGTTTAAATGCTTAAATTATAAAGAGACAATTTCATAGACTTATTTTTATCTTTGGGGGAAAAAATGTGCATTCAAATGTTCTTCAAATACTTAGCTATTCTTCATACCTCATTTAAATAGTTAATTTGACCGGCTGTTTTCCTTGTACAACTGGTAACTTTTGAAAGGCACAAAATGTTAATTAGGTATAAATTACAAATGTTGTTCATATTGCATTCCCAACACAATGTAAATTCACAAAGTTCTCTTTTAAGGTATTTAAAAAATGGCTACCACTCCCAAAGCCGGCACAATGACCTCCAGCACCTCCAGCACCCAAGGCTGAGACACCAAAGCGCGCCCCTCCATCCCTCCCACCCCAGCCGTCACACACTGATTGCTATTAGACTAAGAGGCACTCCGGGGCTCCCAACACCTTAATCTCTACTTATCTGGCTTGCAGTCACTGACATGTATCCCCTTTTCTTATTTCTCTCTGCTTCAAACACAATAGGGGAATGATAGCTGAGTGAGTTGTGCGCCCCCTCCTAAACTACTGCACCCTGAGGCTGGAGCCTCTCTCGCCTCTGCCTTGGCCCAGCACTGACCACTCCTGACCCTAACGAGGCTTGCTTGAAGTGCAATAATACAAATTTAATGCAATGATGTCTCCAACTTTCCACCCCCACAGGAGAGATACAGCAACTCCCCATCTCTCTCTGCTATTAAAGACAACATGTCTACAGTATAGGGTGTCTTCAGATATTCACACAGCTCAATGCTTTCTTTAAAAAAAAAAGTTTTTAAATTGTACACCATCAATGGGTTCTACTTAAAGTGTTTATTTGTAATATACAAAATGGTATTGGGTAATACACTAGCAAGTACTGTTTAAAGCTTCGGAAATTAAAACCATGAAATAATCATAATGACATATTAATAGTGAAAAATGGCTCTATAGTGTTAGTTGGTGTCCAGCAGGCACAAGACCCAGTGATATTTTAAGAAATGAAAAGAAAGGGCACTGAACTAAAGGATACAACCGCAATGAGATTTCCCAACTGTCTTATTAATATGTAGCTTGCTTAACTCCCTCTTTCATAAACTCCCAGGAAAACAAGAATTATTTGTATTTCAAATATTGCAATCTATTATTTATTACTGATAATTCCAAACCATTGCATAATTCTTTATGATGGCAGTTAGGATTGGGCTGTGTAGGGTTGTCCAGTGGGGCGGTTATGAACACTTCCACCCACTGCAAATGGTGTTTATCACACATTATCACAAATTTTGCAGCTTGTATGGAAACTGATTTTACTTTTGGCTTATATATGTTACGGCCAGAATCCAAAGTTGGCCACCTCGGGATCTGGCCGGCCAAAATGTGACGTGGCCGTGCACCTGCGGCCAATGTTAGGAATGAAATGATTCCTGTAACATTCATGTATTTTCTGGCCGTCTCGCTGCGGCCAAATGTATAAAAGTGAGTTAATTAAATTAAGCCGGCGGCAATGTAACAGATGAAGCCGCCTGTTTCAGCTCTCTCTCTCCTCCCCCTGCCTCTCTCCTATACAATACTGGCAGCCGAGGGACATGCGTGTCCCCCCAGAGTTGTTAGTCGCGGCAGGGAATCCTGCCACTCCTGCAGAGAGGGTGCTGGCAGAAGCGATGTCTGCAGCCTCCCCACTCTGCTTTCCTCGCGCGACGAACAACTCTGGGGGGACACGCGTGTCCCCAGCTGCCAGTATTGTATAGGGGGCAGGGAGAGGAGGGAGAGCCGAAGCTGGTGGCGTATTCTGTTACACCGTGGCAAGGTAACGATCACGAAGGGGAATTTGCACATGCCTTTTGTTTTGTTGTTGCAGCCGCAGTGCAGCCAGAAAAATTAGGCAGGTATGTACACGCACCAGAAAAATTATTATAGCGAAATGCAGGAATCCGCCTGGAGTCCTGGTGGACCCTGTTGGTGGTGGCGGAGAAAGCAGTCAAGCGGCCTGCAGGCAAAGATGCTGTGTGGGGACCAATTCAGTCTTGGGGCAGGCAGTCACACGGCGTGCAGGCAGAGATGCTGTAAGTGGGGACTGACTTAGTCTTCGGGCAGGCCTGAGGGTGCTTTGCAGACCAGGCAACCGTGATCAGATGGACCCTTGACCCAACACTGTGTGCCAGAGATGTCACCACTTGCCTTTCAACATCACGGTACAGTTTAGGTATCGCCTTTTTTGAGAAAAAATTGCAGTCTGGTATCTTCCACTGCGGTGTGTGGCTTTGCTTTCGTGTGCTGCTTTTCCTCAGGTGGTCATCCAATTGCAGTTTGTGCTTTGTAATCATGTGCCTTCGTAAGGTAGTTGTCCCTATGCGGGTCTTGGTCTTTCCACGGCTCACTTTTCGGTGGCAGAGAGTACAGATGGCATTGCTCTCATCTGTGGCAGGCACACAAAAAAATATCCACACCGCTGAGCCCTGGGGTGATGGCACTTTGGTGGTGGCGGCTGACTGAGTGTTAAGTGGGGTGCAAGAATCAGAGCAGGAGGAGGAAGATATGTCACACTTCCGTGCGGAAGCTAAGAAAGATGAGGTTTTCTGTGTTAAATAGTCAACTACGTCCTGACAATATTGGGGGTTGATGGCACATGCCTTCTTCTGAACACTGTACTTTGGTCGAGGGCCGCACAAAATCATGACAGCATGACCTCAAACAGACCTGCCAGGTGGCCTGCCTCTGGCTCTGCCTATTGCTTTGTCCATATTGGGGGGGATGAAGTGAAAGGTATGCACTGACTTGACTAATGCAATGTACGGTACACAGGTGCAGTGAACAGGCTGCAGTGACTGGTATTAAAAATGTGCAGCTGCCTGACACACACACACACACACACACACACACACACACACACACACACACACACACACACACACACACACACACACACACAGGTGCACTGTACAGTGAACAGGTGCAGTGATTGGGATTACAAATGTGCAGCTGCCTGTCACACACACACACAGACTGCAATGACAGGTGCAATGACTGGTGGTATTAACTATGCGTGTGCTCACGTAGGTATAGGTAGGTAGGTGCACTGAACAGTGAACAGGTGCAGTGATTGGGATGGGATTAAAAATGTAGCTGCCTGTCACACACACAGGTAGTCACTGAATGTACTGGGCCTGGAAGTGGCACGGTAGGAATTAAGGTGCCAAAGGTCAGCTGCGACTGACTGACAGGGCTGTATATAATGCAAGTGGGCCAAACACACACAAAAAATAAATAAATCACAAGAACAAGATTAGTTCTCAAAAGAGCTGTTTAGGGGTGCTTTTTTAGCAATAAGAATCAGCAAGGAGCAAACTAACAAGTCTACAAGAGCCTAACTAAGCTTTCCCTATAGGTCTCTGCATAGCAGCTCTCCCTTCTCTAATTACTGCAGGCACATGAGTGAGTCCAATGTCTGATGCTGCCTGCCTTTTATAAGGGGGGAGGGCCTCTAGGAGGGAGTGTAGCCTGATTGGCTACAATGTGCCTGCTGACTGTGATGTAGAGGGTCCAAGTTGACCCTAATGATGCACTATGGGGGCAAATCGAATATCCGCAAAAGTTTGGGGTTTTCCGCGAACGCGAACCACGGAAGTTCGCCGGGAACCGTTCACTGGCGAACAGTTTGGGCCTTCTCTAGCAATCACACAGCATGCAGGCAGAGATGCTGTGTGTGTGGGGACTGACTTAGTCTTCAGGCAGGCCTGAGCGTGCTTTGCAGACCAGGCACCCAATGCTGTGTGCCACAGAGCGTACATTTGAAATCGGCGCCGGTAGACTTGGGCGCAGGATACAGCGTTATATAGCTGGTCCTGCTTCTGCACAAGTCCGGGCCGATTTAATTACTATTCCCCCTCCAGGCCGACATGGATAGTAGGGGAATGAAATAATTCGGCTTCCAGCGATTGCTGGAGGCCGAATTATTATGTTTTTAAGCAACTTCGGCTCTGTCTTCTGACGGAGCCGACGTTACTCACTGAGCACTTCAATAGGAATGATTCCTATTGAAGTCTATGGAGGCGCCGGCTGCGCCCAAATCTAGCAGCGCTGAAAAGCACTGCTCCGGCCACAGATGTCACCACTTGCCTTTCAACATCACGGTACAGTTTAGGTATCACCTTTTGTGAGAAAAAATTGCGGCCTGGTATCTTTTACTGCGGTGTGTGGCTTTGCTTTTGTGTGCTGTTTTTCCTCAGGTGGTCATCCCATTGCAGTTTGTGCTTTGTAATCATGTGCCTTTGTAAGGTAGTTGTCCCTATGCGGGTCTTGGTCTTTCCATGGCTCAATTTTCGGTGGCAGAGAGTACAGATGGCATTGCTCTCATCTGAGGCAGACACACAAAAAATGTCCACACCCCTGAGCCCTGGGGTGATGGCACTTTGGTGGTGGCGGCCAACTGAATGTTAAGTGGGGTGCCAGAATCAGAGCAGGAGGAGGAAGATATGTCATGCTTCCGTGCAGAAGCTGAGAAAGATGAGGTTTTTTGTTTTAAATAGTCAACTACGTCCTGACAATATTGGGGGTTGATGGCACGTGCCTTCTTCTGAACACTGTACTTTGGTAGGGATGCTCATTCAGATTCCGCGGAAATACAATTTCCGAAATTCCGATCGGAAATTGCATTTCCGCATTGGAATGCGGAAATCGGTAATGCAAGTGCGTTAGGCGGATTTCCGCCGGAAATCGCGGAAATTTCCGCCGGAAATCGCGGAAATTCCGCCCAACTTTAACATTGATTTTCTCAAAAACTATAAGGTCTTTTGAAAACTTTTTTTTGCATCCTGTTCACAAGATTCAGTTAAATAAACGCTGAAAATTTGGTGTTTCTAGGACTTACGGGGGCTTTGCTATTAACCACTAAAGTCGGCGGATTTTTACTGTAATGTAAAATGCAGAAAATCTGCTTCTGCCTATTTTCTGCATTTACATCCGCCGACTTTAACGGTTAATAGCAAAGCCCCCATACGTTCTAGAAACACCAAATTTTCAGGGTTTATTAAACAGAATCTTCTGAACAAGATGCAAAAAAAGTTTTCAAAAAGACCTTATAGTTTTTGAGAAAATCGATGTTAAATTCGGGCAGAATTTCCGCGATTTCCGGCAGAAATTCCGCATTGGAATGCGGAAATTGGTAGCGGAAAGCGGAATCGGTATTTGGCAATGGCAGAATGTGGAATTACCGCGGAATCGGAAATTGGCATTTCCGACCATCCCTATACTTTGGTTGAGAGCCGCACAAAATTGGAACATCGATCGCGGTGATACGTGAACTTTTGCGGAAGTTTGATTCGCCCCCACCCTCCCTCCCACAGCCAGCCAATGACAGCGATCGGCCGTCATAGGCTTCAGCCTATGACAGTGAATCACTTCCCTGCCACCCAGGGGGATGGTGCTGCCTTCCCCTGAAAGCTCTGCCCCTAGCACTTCACGGCAATTGGTGTGGAGTGGTCCTGGGGCTGCCGCGCTGCTCACGCCAACTGGCATTGAGCAGTCGTTTACTGGTTAAAGGATACCCGGGATGACGTGGCATGATGAGATAGACATGTGTATGTACAGTGCCTAGCACACAAATAACTATGCTGTGTTCCTTTTTTTCTTTCTCTGCCTGAAAGAGTTAAACATCATGTATGTAAGTGGAATTTTCTGTCCGAGTCAGGACTGGGTCTGCCTACAGTGTGACCCTCAGTGATAAGAAATTACAACTATAACACTGTTTCCTAGCAGAAAATGGCTTCTGAGAGCAGGAAAGAGATAAAGTGTCAATAGTTCATAGATGTTATCTCTGGCATACTTCAATGAACGTGTTATTGAGCAAAAACAGTAAAACAGTAAAAACTTAAAAAGTAGATTTAAATATGAAATAAAACTGTGGAACATCTTAAAAAAAAGTAATTTTTAGGAGAAGGAGGATAGAGACAATTGTTTATTTTGTTAGTTTTATTTTCACCTCGGGAGTCCTCTAACCTTCCTGGCGGTAACCCCAAACGTAGTTCGGGGTAAGCCGCGCAGGAGGTTTTCTCCGGCCCTGCTGGGCCAATTTTCTTAAATTTTTTTTGCTGGACGCAGACCCCCCCCCCCCCAGACCCCGTGCGCTGCCTGGCCAATCAGTGCCAGGCAGCGCCAAGGGGTGGATCGGGACTCCCAATGACGTCACGACGTCGCTACATGATTTAAAAAAAAACAAAAAAAAAACTGCCGCGCTGCCTCCTGGCGGAATTTTTCATACCGCCAGGAGGGTTAAGTCCCCTCTGGTGCTAATGGCACAGTCCTATTTCCACAACTCTAATTTCTTCATTTAAAAAAAATGTATGGAAGGGTTTTAGGGAAGAAATTCAAAGCAAAGCATCTTTTCTGATTCTGTGATTGTGACAAATATTCCACATTTATCATGATAGATGACATGTAACTGATGGCTACTGTGGTATATATTATATATATTTAACTCCTCTGATGGTTTAAAAAAAAAGAGCCAAAGCATAACTTTGTTAGGCACACATTTTTTTACCTTAATAAAGTAGTGAATTTATTTACATTAATATTCATTACATGCATATTTCTCTTTTGCAGAATTATTAGTATTAGGAAGCACAGTCCACATTAATCAACTGTGGAAGCAGCAGCAGGAGGCAGAGCAGCAAGAATCTTCTGCTGAGTCCTCTCTCTACTATCATTTTCAGCATGTAAATTCATATTAACATTTTACTAACTGTACTAACAACCTCATTTCTTTCTTAGTGACAAATACATCTAAAATCATTAATCTATAAAGCTTGACTAAGCAATCATAGTTTTACAATTAATATTACCATTATAGATTTATAGAGCCTTAGCATATTTCATGGTAGCTTACTACAGTGGCAGAAAGTCTACAGATAATTACATAGAAACAGGGTGATTCAGAAAATACACAGTTAAATAGAATACCAAGTGGATGTCTGGGGCAGAACACTGTATGGAATTTGCATGTTTTCCCCAAGTCTGTGTGGGTTTCCTCTGGTACTCTGGTTTCCTTCTACATCCCAAATATATGTTTAAAAAATTGACCTTCATCTACGATCAGAACAGAGAACACAAAACAATAACGGAGTATGATAGGGATTAGATTGTGAGCTCCCCCGAGGGACAGTGGAATATTTTTTTTTCTATGTTAAACCAATCACAATATTTTTTATTGGAAAATTTTCAATTTAAACATACAGTAGTCAAATAAATGACATTTCAAAGTAATCAACATCTTATTACATAACATATGAAACATTATACATATCAGAACATCTTAGTGTTACATACATCCCATGGTATGATACCAAAATCTTTATTCCCATTACAACAACCATTTTATTTGTAACCTCATATCATATATATATATATATATATATATACAGATAAACTGTTGTTGTGGTAATATTTGTTATTAGGATGGTTGTTAGGATGTTACCTCTTGTTGTATGATCTAAAATCTAAAGAGTATTATTTAAAGATCTTGAATATTTCACCTGTCGTCCATCATAGTTTTCTAGATGGGATTCCTGGTGGAGCTGTTCCTTCAGGAAATGGGGGTCCTACCTCCCTACTGAGATCCTGAAGGATGCGTCCACATGTTATTGTTATTAATCTATAAAATTTTTAACTTTGGTGAAATATGGTGGGATATGGTGTTTCCAACATCTTCATATTATGTCATTCCCCATGGGAGAGAAACTATTTTCCATCTGATGCAACCCATTGTTAAGTCTTTGGTAACTAGTAACTAATAAATAAACTAAACTAAGCTAAGTTAAACTGAGATAATCTAAAGTAACTACACTAGACTAGACTAATCTATGCAGCTTTAAGCTGGTCTTTATTCACTAGGTATAGGTCTCTCTCTATATAAACTGAAAACTATCAGCTGTGGAATAATATGTTCATATCATAAGTTCTCTCTGGTATAGGTCAGTGATCTGCAAACTTGGCTCTCCAGCTGTTAAGGAACTACAAGTCCCACAATGCATTGCAGGAGTCTGACAGCCACAGTCATGATTCATAAAGGCAAATGCATTGTGGGACTTGTAGTTCCTTAACAGCTGGAGAGCCAAGTTTGTAGATCACTGGTATAGGGGAAAGCTAACTAAATCAGTGAATAAACATAATTTTTTCTGGCTCAGTCCCGATCTTCCCATCTGTGGCAGTATGATAATAAAGTGGGCTATCAAGTAATATGCTGTCTGTTTTAACTCAGCCGAATAGTTTTTCTCCTATGCTCTAGTTAGAGTTTTAAGGCTGATGGCATGGGTGCATTCAGTCAGCGGCTACTACAAACGTCACAGCCAAGGAGGGACACCCCGAATAGCTTGTATGGGGGAAGAAAGCAGACAAGATTGTGCAAATTAATCTGCAATTAAAATTTGGCAAAATGGGATCAACAAACACTCTGAAAAGCCTTGGTATAGATTATGACCAACCCAACTCTTTCCTTCCAGATGCGACCTTTAAAGCAGGTTACTTCACCCAAGGTGAAGTAGCCAGTCATAAAAAAAACACATAGCTGATTTATGCAAGTCACCAGAACCCTTCTTGAATTTTCTTTCTAAAGGCCTAGCTAAATCTGCAACGCCCCATCAAGAACACACAAATCCTGTATCCTCTGCATTTCTTGACCCTCCAGCTGATCCTACTATCACTGAATCCAGGATGAAAAAGCTTTTTTATGCATTTTTCATAAACCTCCAATGCAGACTAGTTGAAAAATTAAAAAAATTCAGTTAAAGTAACAACTGCAAATGAGTTTAAGCATTAAAGGAGGCAATCATCTCCGATGTTATGGGCAGGATTGAGGGGGCAGGGTGGGCTATTGAGAAGTTAAATACTTCAAGTCAAAATGCTTCATCAAACCTGAATTACTAGAAAACGCAAATCTGTGATCTAATTGTTAAAATTGATGATCTTAAAAACAGATCTTGCCACAATAACGTAAACAATTGAGGCATTGCTACTGCTCAGAGCCAGAATGAGTTACCAATCATAACCAAAAATATCTTTTGCTATGTTCTACAAGAGGAGGCCCCTAAAACTATTTAGATTGTCAGGGTCCATAGAACAGGTAGTGCTCTCAGTCAGAAAGCTGGCTCTACTATTGTTTGTACGTTTTACTTCTACAAGCTATAGGAAAAAATCCTCTCCAAAGCCAGACATTTGGGCAATTTCTCTTTTGATGACTACAAAATAGAGCTATACATTGGACCTTTCTACATATACTCAGTTGCAAAGAAGGATGCTCAGGCCAATAATAATAAATAAAACACCATTCTAAACCTGCACATATCCCAGTTGATCCATGAGAAGGCAAAATACCTTACAAGGCCTGGTCCAATTAGCTTTAAAAGTGAAAAATTCCTTCCCGACTCTAGATGGCAGTCTAGCTGTTGATGCCCTTCAATGCAAGGAAAGCATCCAAGCCCCATTTAAATGCAGATATAGAGTGTAGCATAATTACTTCCTGAGGTAAGATGTTCCAGATTTTAACCATTCTCACTGTGAAGCACCCATTTCTAAATAGATGGCAAAATGTTTTTCCTCCACACGCAAATCATGTCCCCTTGTCTGTTGTACAACCCTAGGGACAAAAAACTCACCTGCCAAGCTTTTGTATTGACCTCCGATGTATTTATACATTTTAATCAAGTCACCTTTGAGTCGCCTTTTTTCCAAGCTAAGTAAGCCCAAATTGTTCAACCTTTTTGGTAAGTGAGATCTTCCATTCCTCTGATTAAATTAGTTGCCCGTCTTTCTTTGTACCCGTTCCAGAAGGTCAATGCCCTTTCTATAGTGTGGTGCCCAAAACTGTATTGCATACTCCAGATGTGGCCTCACAAGTGATTTATACAGAGGGAGTAGTATACTAGCATCTAGAGATATTATTTCCCTTTTTATGCATCCCAGAATTTTATTTGCTTTAGCTACCACTGCTTGGCATTGTATATGATTACCTAACTTGTTATCAACCAGTATTCCAAAGTCCTTCTCCGAATCTGATGTTCCCAGCTGTATGCAATTTATTTTATATGCTGATCTACCATTGGTACGTCCAAGGTGTATGACTTTACATTTATCAACATTAAAAGCATCTGTCACGTGTCTGCCCATATGGCCATGTTGTCAAGGTCCTGTAATATGTCACTATCAGTCTTAGTGTTGATAATTCTGCATACTTTTGTATCATCTGCAAAGATGGCTACATTACTCTGTATTATGTCAACTAGATCATTAATAAATACATTGAAAAGGATAGGACCGAGTACTGACCCCAACTGTACCCCACCACCAACGGTTTCCCATTTTGAGTATGTTTCATTTACCACCACTCTTTGCCTTCTATCCCTTAACTAGTTCTCTATCCACATACACACATTTCCTCCTAGTCCCTGTATCCTCCGCTTTTGTACCAGGCTATTGTGGGAAACAGTGTCAAAAACCTTTGCAAATTACAATACATCTATAGCTTTCACAAGATCTAAATTTTCATTCACCACTCCATAAAAGCTGAGCATGTTGGTAAGACAGGACATGTCTTTAGTAAAACCATGTTGTCGAACTGAAATAAAATAATTCTGTGCTACATAACTTTGAATAGCATCTTGTAGGATACCTTCAAACAATTTACACACAACTGATGTTAAGCTTACTTGTCTATAGTTTCCTGGCTCTGATTTTTTCCCTTCTTGAATAAGGGGAAAAACATCACCTGTATGCCAGTCATAAGGAACTTACCCACTTGAAAGAGAATCCCAGAAAATAAGATAAAGTGTCATATATATAACTGAACTCAACTCCTTTAATGCCAGGGAGTGGATGCCATCTGGGCCAGGATCCTGTCTATCTTAATAGTAATGGTAAAATTGCCATGCGCTCCCTGTGCACGGGAACTTTACCGGAGTTAAGTACATCCGGCCCCTGGTGTCATGCAAATAAAGAAGTAGTGAGTTTCATAACACAAACATTGTTTTAAGTACAGTTTTCCACTGAAGGCTGTTTTGTGCCTTTTCCTAGTTTAAGATAAATTAAAATGCAGCAATTCATTTTCCTCTTTTTTATTTTAAAAATACATAATTCACTGTTGATTCCCCTGAGTTATATTTGTGAATAGATTTCTACTTCCAAAGCCCTGGTTGTTTGTTATAAACATTGTTAGAGCAGTTCCCTTTTTCTCTGGCCTATTTAGTGTGGTTGCTAGCATAGCAAGAATTGGTGCTGAAATATTGGAAATCATAAAATGCAGAGGCAGATAACAAACAGGCTCTATTATTCCATGCATATGCATGATGTTCAGTAATCCTGATACACTGAATTTCAATACCCTGTCATGCCTGCTGCGACGCAAACGAGGAGGAAAGAACAATGCATGTTTTCAGCATCATAAAACCATGCAGCAGGGATCCTGTTCAGAGCTATTCCAAGCTCTTTGCTTTTACAACATTTGCTCATTTAGCAGACTAGTTGCAATCCGTGTACAGAATGTTTTTACAATGAGCTTGTGAGGCTTTTCTTAGAATTTGTTGACGTGAGAAAATGTGCCTATGCCCAATCATGCTATGGGGAAAATGTAATGTGATGCTCTTGCACTAAAGTAGAGCACTGACTGCCCCTGACAGATGGGGGAAAAGTCAATATGATGTCTGAGGCAGTCCAGACTCGGCACTGCAGAATAAATTACACGATTCGCTGAAAGCTTGGGCTTCACACAGACATACACGAAATTGGAAAGATAAAAGCTAGCATTGGCTCTGGATGATATTTACAGCTTGATGGATTTACTAGCAGCTGAAATACAGTTGCACTGTATTGAATTATTGGCCTCTGATTAGTTGTGTGTCTGTCGGGGTTTGTGTGCGTCCATTTAAGCATAAGTGAGCTGGACTCCGGCCAATTCTATCTGGTTACTTAGTAAGATGAGAGCTAATGGCAACCAGCTTGAATAACAAATATCTTAAAGGGAAGTGGGAAATTCAACAAGAAGAATAGCGTTTGCTTATAAATTTTAATGGAGCTGTAAATATTAATGGCGCCCAGCATGTGAATAATGCCTGAGCCTTTTTTTTGCTTTCTGTATTTTAAATAAAGGACAATGATGAAATGTCGCTTTTCTTTTTCTGCATTTGAAATTGGCTTGAATGAATAAGTGATTAAAAGTAAAATGGCAGATTTAACATTTAAATCTTGATGTGACCACCAGCTCCTCTAGGAAAAAAATGATTATCTGATAGATTTGTATGTTTTTTTTTGTTTGTCTTGTAACAGTTTAAAATGGATACTGTTTTGTGTTTTGTATAATACTTAGTGACAGGATGACAGCTTCATCACACATTTGACCCCTGTCCAACCAACAAAACTGCTGAGTGTGTGTATCATCATGGAAAAGCAGAGGTCATTACAATTTCCTCTTTGAGAGTGGATTTCAGAAGGTGAAGGATCAGGCTTCTGTTGGAGCCTTGCTGTGTGTTTTTCCGTTCTTTTATCTAAGCATGAGAAGTGCAGCGGCCCTAGCCTGTAAATCAACTTCATGTCACAATTTGGTGCCAAAGTACAAACTAAATGCATATCTCAAGTGGAAAATACAACATATATCTCAGATGCTATTTTCTTGTCATATATTCATATCCAGGTAAATATAACCGCCATACATTTTATATGTATGCACGATCAGCATTTATTTTTTGGAACATTAAACATTGAATTTCAAAAGACTTTATTTTTTAAATGGTTAGTAAGATATCAGAAATTTTGATTTAATATTCTGATTAAGTGGTATTATTATCATAGTAATTAGCAAATGTTAATACTTTCTTTTCGCAATACGTTCCACAAGAAAAAAAAAGAAATTTAAGCCAAATGAGAATATTCGCGAAAATATGTGGGTATGAGAAAACTGATTTCTATGAAATGCCCTGAAGTCTATCAGCATAGGAAAATTCATTTTTGCACAGATGAGAATAAGTGTGAATATTTAACCACTTCCTCCACTGCTACAGTATATTTACGTCAGATGTGGCACCCTCCAAGCCACAATGACGTAGATATACTGACTTGTTTGCAGCCCTGCTGTGCACGATCGGGTGCACTTCAGAGCGCACCTCCCGGCACTGACAGCTTCAATACTAATTGGCGAAAAAGGAACATGTTCCCTTATAGCCAGTTAGTCCACCCCCCTCCCGTGAACGATCGCTGCAGTAGTCAACTGCAGTGATCCTTAATCTGTCCCTGGGGCCCGGCTTGATGACGTCATCAAGCCGGGACCGGATATTCGGCATAGCAGGGCTGACTGCAGAGCGGGGATCAGAGACTCGGGCTTCAGGATAGTCGCAGGAACGAGGTAAGGTGAGTGAGGCTGCTTGCTGGAGAATTTTTTTTAACTATTTATGCATGGAGGGGGCTGCCTGATGGGGGGCATCTGGCTATCGATCCTGGGGGAGGGGAGGGGGTATTTAAAAGGGGGGATGTTAAGATCACTGGGGGAAATCTAGCTAACTGGGGGGGGGGGGTGTCTAATAGTAAGGCACATCTGGTTACCCTGGGAGGATAATCTAATACCGGGGCACATTTGGCTATGATGGGGTGCCAGTGCTAATCCTGGGGGCATATCTGGCTAAACTGGGGGAATGCTGATCCCAGGGGCACATCTGGCTATAATTAGGGGCACTATTTTTAGGGACGCATCTGACGATCTATGCTGGGGGGTGGCAAATGCAGGGGACACATCTGACTATACTGGTGGGGCTTATACTGGGGACATATCTGACTATCCTGGGGGGGGGGGGGCTGATACTGGGGACACATCTGGCTATCTATTCTGGGGGACATAATACTAGTGGCATGGTTTTTATGACAGTAGCACTTTTTAATTTAAAGCTGGAACCAATAAAAACTGAGAAATCATGCATTTTTTTCTCTTTTTTCCCATTAAAATGAATAGAAAACAACTATTTTCTTAGTACAAAATACCCCCAATGAAAGCCTAGTTTGTCTTGAAAAAAATGGTATATACAGATCATTTAAGTGTCATGAGTAGGGATAAAGTTATTGCTGAATAACTAGGGCCATGGCTAGAACATCAAAACGGCTCTGGTCCATAAGGGGGAAACAAGGTCTGGATGCAAAGTGGTTAAGGGTAGGCATGTGAAAAGACATTTGCATTAAATGCATTGAAATCTCTGGGAATGAGAAAACACGTAAAAGTTCTTGTTTTCGTGAAAACATGTATGTTGCAAAAATTCCTTCCAGTATATTTTCTTGAAAATTTAGAATCGGGAAAAATGCCAAAATTACTGTAACATAATACTGAGCTCATCCCTACCACTGACAACTTCTGCAGAATTTTAAGCTACGGTATATTGACAGTTCATATCATTAAATGTCCCTCAGAGTTTCTCATAATTGAATGTATGTGGTCTAGGTACAATTTGAGGGAAGCCAGTTAATCTACCAGTATGTTTTGGGGGATTTGGGAGAAACAAAAGAGCACACAAGAGACCTACGCACACAAACACCATGTGTCCTAGCTGGGCATTGAATCTGGAACCAGTGGCAAACCAATGCTCACCAAGTTCCCTGTAACTCTGTGAACTTTGTAGCAGACAGCACTCCCCAATTTTCAGAAGCCGATGTGCCAGGTCATAAGGTCCCGCAGCACTCAGGACCCAACTTGTAGAGAAGGAATGAAGACCGGCACCATCCAGTAAATATAGCTCAGCAATTTATTGTGCAGACATCATGACACAATGAACGACGTTTCAGAGGTCAATCCTCCTTTATCAAGTTCCTATCAGTGTCTCACTAATCTTACATAAACATCCTCTTTATATATCTACTACCATGGAAGAACAACCAATCACGTTGAAGGAGTTGCCTCTGGCGACCAATCCCCCGCTGTCTCGCGCTGGCGGACCTGATGGGGGACTCATGTATGCGCAAACAACATGCGCACAAACTGACAAACTCGCCAGGCCATGGGGCGGAACGGCGCAGTCCACGCCCACCCCGCGCACCGCCGACCTATAGGAGAACCCACAGCGATGACCTCACCATCAGGGCACGCCTCTATCAGAGGCGGACCTGATGGGGAACTGTGGGCTCCCTCAGCGGCCAAAAGACCGCCACCGGTCTATGGGCGGTCTTTTGGCCGCTGAGGGAGCCCACAGTTCCCCATCAGGTCCGCCTCGGATAGAGGCGTGCCCTGATGGTGAGGTCATCGCTGTGGGTTCTCCTATAGGTCGGCGGTGCGCGGGGTGGGCGTGGACTGCGCCGTTCCGCCCTACGGCCTGGCGAGTTTGTCAGTTTGTGCGCACGTTGTTTGCGCATACATGAGTCCCCCATCAGGTCCGCCAGCGCGAGACAGCGGGGGATTGGTCACCAGAGGCGACTCCTTCAACGTGATTGGTTGTTCTTCCATGGTAGTAGATATATAAAGAGGATGTTTATGTAAGATTAGTGAGACACTGATAGGAACTTGATAAAGGAGGATTGACCTCCGAAACGTCGTTCATTGTGTCATGATGTCTGCACAATAAATTGCTGAGCTATATTTACTAGACGGTGCCGGTCTTCATTCCTTCCCTGTAACTCTGTGTGCGGCTCATAGACAAGAGGGGCTTGCTCCTCTATCCCCATCCCACACTTCTCCTCTTGCATTCCCCTCTATATCTGAAAAGTCAGCAGGCACATTGTAGCCAATTAGGCTACACTCCCTCCTGGAGCCCCACCCCCCCTCATAAAAGGCAGGCAGCCTCAGGCTTTTCACTCACTCATGTGCCTGCAGTAATTAGTGAAGGGATAGCTGCTGCAGACTCATAGGGAAAGTTTAGCTAGGCTCTTGTAGGCTTGTTAGCTCCTTGCTTATTCTTATTTCTAAAAAAAGCACCCCACAACAGCTCTTTTGAGAGCTAATATTGTTCTTGTGATCTATTTTTTTTCTGTGTGTCCCACAGACACTTGTGTTGCATAGACAGCCTTGCTAATTACTACTGTGTGTGCCACTGCCAGGCCCAGCACATTCAGTGACTACTACCTGTGTGTGTGAAAGGTACACATTGTAATACCCACTGCATATACCTACCTGTTGTTCACTGTGCACCCACCCACCTACGTGAGTGCATGCAGTGTCACTGTGCCTGTCTGGTACCTGTCTGTGTGTGACAGGTGCACATTGTAATACCCACTGCAAATACCTACCTGTTGTTCACTATGCACCCACCGACCTACGTGAGTGCACGCAATGTCACTGTGCCTGTCCAGTACATGTCTGTGTGTGACAGGTGAACACTGTAATACCCGTCACTGCATATACCTAATACTACCTGTTGTTCACTTCAATGCACCCACCAACCTACGTGAGTGCACGAAGTGTGATATACCACTTCGTGCATACCTGTTAACTGCACCTGTGTGACTGCACGTTCTATTACTCAAGTCAGTGCATACCTTTCACTTCATCCGCCCCAATATGGACAAAACTGACAAAAGAGGTAGAGGCAGAGGTAGAGGCAGACCCAGAGGAAGGCCACCCGGCAGGTCTGTGCGAGGTTGTGGTGATGCGATTTCGTGCGGACCTGGACCAAAGTACAGTGCTCAGAAGAAGGCACGTCCCATCAACTCCCAAGATTGTCAGGACGTGGTTGACTATTTAACACAGAACACCTCATCTTCCGCAGCCACCAGTGCTACTCCAAGTACCACATCCGCTACATTTGACAGTTTACAGGAGCTATTTGGTAGGGAAATCACTGATGCACAGCCATTATTGTTACAACCAGATAAAGGAGCTAAGCAAGTTACACCACCTCATACTGTATGTCTGAGTTAGGCGACACTATGGACGTAATGTGTGCGGAGGGGGAGGATGAAGTACCTGCTGTTGGTGCAGTTTTGGTGGTGTCTGAGGCAAGCGAAGTTAGGCAGGATGATTATGATGATGACGATGATATGGATCCCACGTATGTTCCCAATAGATGAGATGAACAGGGGGACAGTTCAGAGGGGGAGTCAGAGAGGAGTAGGAGGAGACGAGTTCCTGAAAGAAGCAGGGGAAGCTCGTCATCAGAAACAGCTGGTGGCAGTGTCCAGCCCCATGTATCGCCACCTATGTACAGCCAGCCAACATGCCCTTCAACGTCAGCTGCTGATGCCACCATAGTGCCATCACCCCAGGGGGGCTAAGCGGTTTGGAAATTTTTTTAATGTGTCTGCCTCAGATCGAAGCAATGCCATCTGTTCTCTCTGCCTCCAAAAATTGAGCTGTGGAAAGGCCAACACCCACGTAGGGACAAGTGCCTTACGAAGGCACATGGAGAAAAGGCACAAACTGCAATGGGAAGAGCACCTGAGCAACAGCAGCACACAAAAGAAAAGCCACCCTCCTTCTACTCTTCCTCCTTCAGGTGCATCATCTTCAGCCGCTTTCTCCCTTGCACCTTCACAGCCACCCTCCTCCACTCCGCCTCTGACCTTGAGCGGTTCCTGCTCCTCTGCCCACAGCAGCCAGGTGTCTGTTAAGGAAATCTTTGAGCGGAAGAAGCCCATTTCTGCCAGTCACCCCCTTGCCTGGCATCTGACAGCTGGCTTAGCAGAACTGTTAGCTCGCCAGCTGTTACCATACCAGCTGATGGACTCTGAGGCCTTCTGTAAATTTGTGGCCATTGGGACACTGCAGTGGAAGATGCCAGGCCGCAATTATTTCTCTAAAAAGGCGATACCCCAACTGTATCGTGAAGTTGAGAGGCAAGCGGTGTCATCTCTGGCAAACAGCGTTGGGTCAAGGGTCCACCTGACCACGGATGCCTGGTCTGCCAAGCATGGTCAGGGCAGGTACATTACTTACACAGCCCATTGGGTCAATCTGGTGACCGATGGCAAGCAGGGAGTACATGGCTGTGCAGCGGACCAACTTGTGACACCTCCACGGCTTGCAGAAAGGCCTCCTGCCACCTCCTCTCCTCCTGCTACATCCTCTTTGCTGTGGTCATCCTCCTCCTCCTTGGCTGAGTGTCACTTCAACTCTACTCGTGCTGCAAACTCCTCTAAAGCTACACAGCCCCAGCTCCCCTGGGCCTATGCTGCATGCTAGGTACGATGGTGTCACACCATCTTAGACATGTCTTGCCTCAAAGCGGAGAGTCACACTGGACCAGCTCTCGTGGCTGCTCTTAACCTCCTTGCCGGTTATCCCGAGCTCAGCTCGGGGTAACCTGCGCAGGAGGATTTCTCAGGCCCCCACTGGGCCGATTTGCATAATTTTTTTTCCTACACGCAGCTAGCACTTTGCTAGCTGCATGTAGTATGCGATCGCCGCCGCTCGCCGCTACACGCCGCGCCGAGCCACCCCCCCCCGCCCCAGACCCCTGCGCAGCCTGGCCAATCAGTGCCAGGCAGCGCTGAGGGGCGGTTCGGGATTCCCTGTGACGTCCCGACGTCCATGACGTCGGTGACTTCATCCCGCCCCGTCGCCATGGCGACCGGGGAAGCCCTGCAGGAAATCCCGTTCTCAACGGGATTTCCTGCATACTCTGATTGCCGAAGGCGATCGGAGGGGGTGGGGGGATGCCGCAGCTCAGCGGCTATCATGTAGCGAGCCCTGGGCTCGCTACATGATTTAAAAAAAATAAATAAAAAAAAAGTGCGGCGCTGCCTCCTTGCCGGATTTTTTAGACCGGCAAGGAGGTTAACAAACAGGTGGATCAGTGGCTGACCCTGCACCAGCTGGAGATCAGCAACGTAGTGTGTGACAATGGCAGCAATCTCATTTCCGCTTTGAATTTGGGAAAGCTGACACATGTACTCTGCATGGCACATGTGCTGAATCTAGTCTATTCAAAGATTTGTGTCAAAGTACCCAGGCTTAGAGGACATCCTGAAGCATGCCAGGAAGTTGTGTGGGCATTTCAGGCGGTCTTACACGGCCATGGCACACTTTGCCAAGATTCAGTGGAGAAACAAGTTGCCGGTGAGACGCCTCATTTGCGATAGCCTGTCTCGCTGGAATTCGACCCTCCTTATGTTCTCTCGCCTGCTAGAACAGGAGAAAGCCTTCACCCAGTACCTCTACAATTTCAGTAGAAGGACACAATATGGGGAGATGGGGATGTTCTGGCCCAACAACTGGACACTCATGCGAAATGCACGCAGGCTCATGCGGCCATTTGCGGAGGTGACCAACCTGGTGAGTCACAGTGAAGGCTCCATCAGCGCTTTGATCCCGCACACTTACTTCCTGGAGTGTGCTGTGTGTAGAGTGGTGGATTAAGCTGTGGAGGAGTGTGAAGAGGAACAGTTATGGGAGGAACAGTTGAGGGAACAATTTTCAGCAGAACCAGATGTTTCCTCAACACCTGCGGCAGCACAGAGGGGGGAGGAGGAGGAAGAGTCGTGTGGGGAAGAGGAGTCAGACTCGGATGATGAGGAAGGTGTTTCTTTGGAGGAGGAGGCAGCGGCAGAAGAACAGCTGCAGCAGGCATCGCAGGGGGCTTGTGCTGCTCAACGTTCCTGTGGTACTGTTCATGGCTGGGGGGAGAAGGACTTACCTGACGTCACTGAGGAAGAGCAAGAGGAGATGGATAGTACATCTGCATCCAACTTTGTGCAGATGGCATCTTTCATGCTGTCCAGCCTGTTGAGGGTCCCCCATATAAAAAAAAACTCAAGGGGAATGAGCTGTACTAGCTGGCCACGCTACTAGACCCTCGGTATAGGCACAAAGTGGCGGACATGTTACCAACTAACCTGAAGGCAGAAAGGATGCAGCACTTGCAGAACAAGCTGGCAACTATGCTTTACAGTGCATTTAAGGGTGATGTCACAGCACAACGGAATAAAGGTACCACTGCCAGTAACCCTTCTCCCATGTCCATGCAGACAAGGACAGGACGCTCCAGCGATCTCATGGTGATGTCGGACATGCGGACATTCTTTAGTTCAATGCCTCGCCTTAGCACTTCTGGATCCACCCTCCACCAACGCCTGGACCGGCAGGTAGCGGACTACCTGGCCTTAAGTGTGGATGTAGACACTGTGAGCAGCGATGAACCCTTGGACTACTGGGTACACAGGCTTGACCTGTGGCCAGAGATGTCCCTCCCAATTTGCCAGCCAACTAAGTTCTGTCTTGCCCTGCCTCAAGCATCCTATCAGAAAGGACCTTCAGTGCAGCTGGAGGCAGTGTCACTGAGAAGAGAAGTCACCTAAGTCACAAAAGTGTTCAGTACCTGACCTTTATCAAAATGAATGAGGCATGGATTCCGGAGGCCTACTGCCCACCCCAAGACTAAGTCAGTCCCCACACACAGCACCTCTGCCCGCAGGCCACTTGACTGCCTTCTCCGCCACCACCAACAGGGTCCAGGACTCCAGGTGGATTCCTGAATTTTTAAGGCCGCTGCTAGCAGCGGCCGCTATACAAATTTTTCTGGTACGTGTACATGCCTGCCTAATTTTTCTGGCTGCACTGCAGCTGCAACAACAAAACAAAAGGCATGTACATGTGCAAATTCCCCTTCATGATCATTACCTATCACAATGAAGCAATGACCACCGGCTATATGAGAGTCTCGGGGGGGGGGCACACCCATGATTATAAGGTCGTTGCTTCATTGTGGACAGACCAAATTTGATCAGCTGGACAGTCACTGTTCTGTCATTCAGCTACCTCAGCCCGGCGACCATATGGGCTTGAAAACCGCCACTGTCTGCACTCGGGACCCAGGACTTTTGGCATCTCTCCCACTCATCCATGCCCCCCTCCAGGTGTTAGACCCCTTGAAACATATTTTCCATCACTTTTGTGGCCAGCATAAATTTTTCTAGCTTTCAAAGTTTGCCTCCTCATTGAAGTCTATTGCGGTTCGCGAAAGTTTGCGCGAACCGAACTTTTGCAGAAGTTCGCAAACTGAAAATCGGAGGTTCGGGCCATCTCTACCGACTACTCTATACACCTTTAGAAACCAGCATTTGTTTTGCAATTATTACTTTAGCACTCAAAAATCAATATGCTCAATATGTTTTGATTGCAATCAGTGATAAAGCGAAGCCAGCCATCCACTTTATTCAGTTTTGTTTTTGAAAAAGAAAATTCCCTTTTATTGGCTAAAAGGTTGCTGATTTGGGGTACGTATTAAACTGTTATATCCGTTCTGTTTTTCCTTTTGAAAACATTTTTAAATCGTTGCTGGTGAAGAGCCAGTTTTATTTCCATTCTCACTGTACATGTTGTATTTTCTTCAACAAGAGTTAGTAATTAATAAAATCTTTCTCAATAATCACATTCTCTCAGCTGACAAGCTCAGGTTAAACATTGCAGGAGCTCACTTAAATGATTAGATGGCAATTTGTTTCCATGGCTACTGGAGCAATTCAAAACTTTCCTTGGCTCATGCTGCTTAAAAATGTTCTTGGCAGACAGTAACTAGAGCACTCTCTGAATGTCAAGAAGTAGCAGTTAAATCTAAGTAACCAATACACTTAAAGTGCACCTGTCTCCCAGGCACTTTGAGCTGCCATTCGGAGTGTCAGTATGCTGAAAATGCACATGATATAAGTGGGGCATTAAAATCAGCCTGTCAAGACAAAAATGGACAAAAAAGACGTTTTAGAAGCTGATTTGCTTTGCACAGTTCACATTATCAATACTTGCTGAGTCCTTAATTTATTTTGTGCGTAATAGTCCTAATACTCCTCTATATTCTTGTTCCTAGTCACTAAACCAGTAAGCAGTAAAGCAAGGAGGATCTTAATCTATGTTGTTTTATAGTTTGTTTGGGCCACGGAATGCCACCAATGTGATTCTCTTCCATGGCCTTATACACTGAGTACTATACATAAGCGCAATGATTACCTGAAAATATTGCCACTAGGGATGGAAGCGTTACGGTTTCCAGAATACATAATTTCAATCTGGAATATGGAAAACCATCATTCAATGTGTAAAATTAAAAAACAAAAGAAGTATGAAATGAATATTTTGTGGTGGGAGAGAACCACTTGTGTAGTATCAGTGTAGTGTCCATGCCTACTGTTTTTTTGTTTGTTTGTTTTTACTTTTTATTTTTATTTTTAGCTTATTTGCTATGTATTTAGTCTTGTGAATTAATGTCTGATAGTGTAGTTCATGTTTTTACTTGCTTTACCTCTTTTCCTGTTCATTAAAAAACCCAAAACACTTTATAGTTTAGTTATTATCTGTGCTAGTAAGTGATAGGGTCTGCATTTGTATTAGTTATCTAGTATTTTAAAAATGTTTACTATACTGTATTTAGGTATTATCTGTCAAAAAAGTTAAAAAAGTTGTATTTTCTCCGTAATTGATGTCTTACAGATGCTTGGACCAGTGGGCATGAGCAAGGCTGTAGTTGAGTGTCACCATACATTGGTTGACTCTCTACAGTGCTAGGAAGGGTTCACATTGAGCAGTGCTCCTGCAGGTCTTATTCTGCTGCAAGAGTAGGGTAGAAGCTGACCAGTCCTGGCTTCAGTAGGTCTTGATTCTGGAAGAATAACATTAATAGGATCTCCACCATCACAGAACATTATACAATCCAAGTATTTGCAAGTATGGCTTCAGAGCTCTTCGCCTCTGGGTGATGGATGGTGCCAGGTTGACAAAGAGCTGGCATATGTGTTCTTGGAAGGACAAATCAACCTTAAGACTCCTGAAGTAGAGTTTTCTTGATCATGTAAAAGGTAGGCTTTATGATTGTGTCCCCAGGAGAACCATCAGGTTTCTGGGGTGTCAGGGCCTTGTGAATTTGATAGAGTTCCAGTTTCTATCTCATGATAGAGCGGTTAACTTCTGAAAAAGTGCTGTTACTTTTTTTGTCAATAATCACTAATGGGGGCCCACAAATTCAAAAGTTGATCCTGTGAGCCCTGTTCTTTGTCCTTTAGGCTTAATTTTTTGTTGACCAATTTGGCCTGCAACACTTAGCTAATTTTTCAAATAACATTTTTAATTTTGGTAGTAGCTACTGATGTGAGGCTAGGAGGTCTCCATCAGAAGAGCAATCTATGGTGGAAGGTCAAGGCTCTGGGGTTTATAAGAGACAATAGTTCCAGGCTGGGATCTGGCCTTCTATGCACTCAGCACAATATTGGATTCACAGTCTAGAGCAGTGTTCCTGGTACAAAGATGATGTGTGAGGGTGTTCTGCTGATGTCTTAGGCTGGTAAGGATAGCCAGTTGCCATACTAAAGTTATGGGGGTCTGCTATAAGTCTTTCTTGTGCAGAGGATGAGAACAGGCAGGAATCCAGCTGCGGTAACCTTTTCCGGCTTAAATCCATACCCCCTCTAAAGTCAAATGTTAACATTTTTTATTTACAGCTTTTGGACTTGATGCATGAATAGCCAGTAAAACTCTGGTAACACATACTGTGCTAATAAGCTCTCACACTCTTCCCCCTGTCACTGGTAGCGGTAACATTTTACTGGCCTATCGTCCATCATCAGGTCTTTTGATATAAGAAACAGCCCTTCATCGAGCAACAAATTGACAGTTTTATAATGATCAGAAAACAGAACTTTAAATATTGAACACAAAGGAACAAAAGAACATTATTGGTCAATAATGGTTATTGCCAATAGTCTGCTTTCTGAATCAGTCACAGAATCCTGAGAGTTTATTAAGTTGAATACTTGGTGATCCTGCATAGTTTTTGAGTATGCTTGAGCGCAAGATAAGTGCAATACTGGTATCAGATGGTACTCCCACCGCTGTCTAAACTGGGAGACAAATTTCAACCTCAAGCAGGTGAATCATCATTTTTGAAAATACCTGTGATCTGTCACGCAGCATACTAGTGATATTCTTGTTTATACAGATAGTATTATCTACTTGTTATAGAATTAGATCTCTTCTGCAAGTCTTCACCTATGTGATTACTGGCTGCCATTAGTATTCTCATAAACAACTTATTTGCTTGAGGGAGACTATTTTCATTGTATACTCTGATCCAAGGCCTTTGAGCTTTGAAACAGTCCCGTCATATGTGCAAAAATTGGGTTAAATTTGGCTGTCTCCTTCCCGACCGGTTTTGCAGTCTTGCATCATCAGGGGATCAAGAGTGAAGGCGCTAAATTTATAAACTACTGAATAAAGAAAAAGGGGTGGGCCTTTCTTTATTGGGCGTAGTTTAAAGGTGGCACATTTACTGTCCTTCTGGTGGTGGACCAGCATACATGCACAAATTGTTAACGGGGTTCCCCTGTCTTGGCCCCGTATGTAAGTTTTATTGATTTTTATTTCTCCTCTTTGATGGCAAATGTTATGTTTTACAAATAAACGGTTTACACTTAGATCTGCCCTTTGTTTGTTTGCTTTATCTATCTAGACTAGATCCTTGGATGCCATAGCTGGGCTAAGTTAAAGAGTGTTGGATACCTGGATCTTCTGGTGACCGTTTCTTGATTCCTCTTACCAGTGAATGCGAAAAATACAACCTCATAATGTGAGTTGTTAACATCTGATAAGCTCCTTTTTCGTCCTTTGGGTGATGGTTTACCACGTGAATGTCTAAAATGGAATATCACTGTGGTGAAGTATTGTTGAAATACAGTCTGTGGGATCCATCTTATGATCTGCGCTGTTTTTTTTGTATATGATTTTGGTGTGGACTTTTGGACATTGTCTTTTTCCCAACAGCGATCAAACATGTAGTCACCTTGGCACTGATATATTGCTTGTACTAATTATTTTGTGAACTTGGTTGGTTGGATGATAATTGGGAATGTAAATGCGTAACAAACGACTAAATGAGCAACTGATAACTGGCGGTTTACTAGATCCAACAGGAGGAGTCCATCTATTCACTTGTGTGTGCATTATGCATTAATTATTTGGTCATTCAGTTGGTTGGTTGATGGAAAATACAAGTCCTGCAATTGTTTGGTCATGCAGTCGGTCATGTCATCAAGTTGGAAGTGCAGAAAAGTTGCACATGTGTACAGGCCTTAAGGCAAAGATTACTTTTTGGAAATTCTTCAGCTTACTAAATCATGCCCTGATAATGCCAAAGAAATGTAGCATAAGCCAGCCAGCTACAATTTTCTCAGTGAGATTAGCAATTGCAACTTGGGTTTATGACAGCTTTTTACATTCAGCTGAGCATTTAGAGATTCATTTTTCTGAAAGTTCTGTATTTAAATATTGTTTTCAGCCACACACTTTAGACTAGGTTGTTTTTCCTCATCAATTATTTAGCACCAAACTACAGCAGGCTAATCCATATGTATAGCATTCATTTGTGAGGCTGCTGTGAGAAACTATTATTCTTGCTGTTTAAACTGGTTTTCTACCTAAAAAATAAATATATTTTTCACTCTTCCCCAGAGGATTAACTACCTAGGGAGCAATTTGAATTGATACATTTAGTACCACCTTATATTGCTCTGAACCTGATTGAATGTTTTAGCAAGCAAAGGCAAAACAAACAAAAAAACCCTCTTTCTATAGGAAACGTACTGAGATATACTGTATATGGAGGATGCTATCTTTATTTCTGTTTGAAAATGAGTAGCCATGCTGATCTTTTAGCTTTGGTAGCGTTTAACGAGAAGCTGAATGTAATGTAATGAATAATATGTATTATTTTTTATGGTATTACTTTAGTAATGTTTTGTTCATTGCAAAATCTTTAGTCACTCTGTTTTGCATTTTTAAATTTATCCCAGAAGGTGGTATCTTTACTGCTGGTTAGAGATGTGGCGAACATCTCTGGGGGGTTTACTACTTCCGGGTCACTCTGACCCGGAGTAGTACGCCTGCACTGTTCGGCGGAGCGCGTCCTAGATCACGCTCCTGTTGCTGGGCACTCTCTGTGCATGAGCATGACGTCGTTCATGACGTTACGCAAATGCGCAGAATGTGCCCGACAACAGGAGCGCAATTTAGGACGTGCTCCGTTGGGCAGCGCAGGCTTACTACTCTGAGTCAGAGCGACCCGGAAGTAGTAAACCCCCCAGGGATTCAGAGATGTTCGCCGGCGAACGCCACATCTCTACTGCTGGTAGGTGTATTACTGCGGGATAGTTAAGGCTGGATCCACACTATAAGCGCTTTTCTGAGTGCTTGTGATTGCTGAGCCCTTTCTGAGCTCTTTTTAAAAATCACTCCCATTCACTTTCATTAAAATCACGGTAAAAATCACGTAAAAATCGACATGTATGCAATTTGCGCGATCGCATCGATTTTTATGTGATTTTTACCGCAATTTTAATGAAAGTGAATGGGAGTGATTTTTAAAAAGCGCTCAAAAAGCACTCAGCAATCACAAGCGCTCATAAAAGTGCTAATAGTGTGGATTCAGCCTAATTGTTGTGAAGTGAGCAGGAACGACACCTGCTCTCCTAGAGGGAAGCAGGAAGTATGAGCACCCGCATCCGCTAGGAAATTTGGACTTCAGCATAGCCCACAATATTAATAGCGGCAATAGCTGTGCCCAGTGGACAATATGGGTGCTGGAGGGGCCGGATGTAGCTCGGGGGCAGCGGAAGGAACAATAGGGGCAGAGCTTGCAATGCAAATACTGGCAGCAAGGGTAAGTTATCATGTGCAAGTGCAAGCCATAGGTGGGGGTTAGTGTCCAGGGTATTTAGGGGTAGGTTAGTGGGCATAGGTAGCAGTAGTTTAGTGTTAGGAGTAGGTAGTGGAGGGTGGAGGGTTAGTGTGAGAGGAAAGTTAGGTAAAATGATACTAAAATTACCGGTATTCTACCATTGGTATTATCCAGCACCGAGTAGTAGAATATTGTCAGCATTGACGATAGTCTACTAGCTATTTCACCCAGTTTTTGGACGCCCTTTTTTTGCATAAGCATTGCAGAGTGCCCTGGTGCAGAAGGCTGTGTAACATTGTATCCTAGGCTACACATCACTGGAAGGGCGGGGTTATATACCAATATACAGCAATATATAGATAAAGGAAGGGTTTCTGATAATTAAAACGAATCTGAACTCAGAACTTCCTCTCTGCTCTAACAGATACGCAACAGCATAATAACCTTTACAGTAAAACATTTCTTTGTTACAGCTGATACAAATCCTGAAATAAATCTGCACTGTTTCTACTTCCTGCTTTCATGGAAGCAGGCATATTGTTAACATCCAGTGCTTTCAAATGAGCTTATCTGCCTTTTCTGCCATGGCAGTCATGTGACACAGGGGAGAGATCAAATTACAATTCTCTGTAATTAGTGGCTGCATTGACACTTAAGGTGGCCACACACCATACAATTTTTTAAATATCTGTTCAATTTAAGAATTGCAATAAATTTTTCTGACTGATTGTAACATTTCAAAAATCTGACCAATGTACCACACACCTATGTTCAATTTTTTCCTCAATCATGATGAAAATGATTGGAAACTCAGAGAAAATTGCTAGGGTGTGTATATTAATAAATTAGCAATCCAACACACACCATACAATCTTTAGTAGAAAGATACAATCTTTAGTAGAAATTGAAGAGAAATATCTGGCATTCCGGATCGATTTAAATCGAAAAAAACGGGAAATCCGATCGGATTTTTCAGTCGAATGAAAAAAAAGCTTTCGATTTTTTCGAGAGATACGATCGTTTTTATCGAATTACTGTAAAATCGGATCATTTTATTGTATCGTGTGTGGCCACCTTTAGGTTTCATGCAATGCCATACCACACAATAATCACAACCAGTGTGGTGAACTAGGCCTAATCACCAGTTTCCATTTTTTGATTAAAGCAGGAGGATCAGCAAGAAGTGATTTGCTCAGCTTGTCATTTCCTTCAATAAATGTTCAGTCTGTGAACATATAGGGCTTGATTCACAAAGCGGTGCTAACCTACTTAGCACGTCTAAAGTCTTTAGACATGCTAACCAGGGTGCTAAGTAGGTTAGCACCGGATTTCCCAATTGAGAAAACCGGTGCTAACCTACTTAGCACCCTGGTTAGCGCGCCTAAAGACTTTAGACGTGCTAAGTAGGTTAGCACCGCTTTGTGAATCAAGCCCATAGTGTTTTTCCTCATTTGGACTCAAAGTGCTTGAGAGTTACAGCCACCAAAGGTGCTCTCAGTAAGCCAACCTGCATTGTTAGGGAGTCTTGTTTAAAGAGGAACTCCAGTGAAAATTTTACTGTTGGCATGTGATGTAGCTGCTGCATGGTTTTTGGCAGTTGGAAACAGCTGTAACAGCTATTTCCCAGACAGGAAATAGCAAGGTTCACAGACAGGAAACTGCCCGAATAGGTTCAAACTTTTCTTGTGGGAGGGGTTTCTTGTGGGAGGGGTTTCACCACAATATCTGTCATTCAGCGCCCCCTGATGGTCTGTTTGGGAAAAGGAATAGATTTCTCATGTAAAAGGGGGTATCAGCTACTGATTGGGATAAAGTTCAATTTTTGGTCGGAGTTTCTCTTTAAGGACTTCTTACTGAATAGGTATTGGCTTCAGCCAGGATTCAAACCCTGGTCTCCTTTGTCAGAGGTGGAGCCTTTAATCCATAGAGTATCCAGCCACTCTAGAAGTGTAATGGTCAAATATATTGGTATTATACAGTAGAGGGACATCTATTGCACAGGCAGTCCATGCAATGTTGCCCCTTCATCCACCATACCCAAGTTAGAGCTACAGTTTCTGCTACAGTTAATTATTAATATTTATAAAGTGTCAGCATGTTCCATGGTGCTCAGTGGTATACACAAAATATAGTTGCTGGCACATAATACAGATTTGATAGGCCTAGTAATTACAGTGACAAATGTAACATGGTCAATATTAAGACACACATTTTAAGACACAAAAGGGTGAGAGAACCCTGCCCAATATTACACCATGTAGCCCTATAAAAAAAAGATGATGTTCAACATTTACCCCCTTTTGCCCCTTGGGAAATATATATTTTTTTACAGGAGTTTTTTTTATAATTGGGAATACTTTTCCCCCCAAAACACCATGCATGACTTTATTTAAGTGGAATATATATATATATATATATATATATATATATATATATATATATATATATATATATATATATATATGAATTATAATTTCTGTCTCTCAAAACCTACTTAAATGAATTGAGTGTGATTAAGAATCCATCACAGAGTACACGGACGGCGTGTTAACAGCCTTGGCTCTAGTACCTTGGATATCACTTTGCTATAAAAAATAACCATGACCAAAATATTTCACAGTACATTGAAGATGAATTTATACTGGTTATTACAATGTACATAGACACTGAGAGAAATTGTCTTGGTACTTTTTCATTACCAAGTAGAACAGCCTATTAAGGAAGAAGCAAGACATTTTTTTTAAACTTAAATACTTTTGGTAACTAGGAAGAAAAAGCACTTATGGAAGTAATGTGCTGGTGGGAGCCTTGAGAGACATTAAAAGTAAGGTTTAGGATATTTGAGAAAACAGGAATAGCATTCAATGGCTGCAAAGCCTCAGGGCTCTGCAGTTGCTATTATGAGCTAAGTTAAAGATGAAATGATTTTTCTCTACAGCCAACATTCAAGGTTTCAGGCAGGTTAGATACAAGTAGCAAAAACCCTTCTCTATTAACCTTTTCTAACCTGGAGAAAAGCTGAAAAAAAATACAGCTAGGAGTATTATTGCAAACATGTTCACGTTAAACAAAATATATTTACTCACCATTAGAAGTTACTGTGATTTGTGCCTCTGATTTCACTTTAAAATGCATTATCAAAATAACAGGTAATATACTGTATTTGTATATCTATAAAAGCATTTGTTATATAATTTAATCATTTAGATAAGGAAAAAATTAATAGTTACTTGTACTTGTGTCTGACACAAGATGTCTAGGTACTGTGTACAGATGAGCTTAATTATTTCTAAAAATTATTCAGTCTTTTATTAACTTGGGAGAAGGTGGTTTTGAACTTATCTCATAAATTATCTCTCCTTTGCCCTTATTCAATTTTAGGTGATATTTCCATACCTTATCACAAAAATACCTGATAAGCCACCAGGCAAGGTCCTCCAGCACCCAAGGCTGAGACACCAAAGTGCGCCCCTCCATCCCTTCCACCCCAGCTGTCACACACTGATTGCTATTAGAGTAAGAGGCGCCCCAGGGCCCCCAACACCTTAATGTCTAATTATTTGGCTTGCAGTCAATGCCATGTATCTTCTTTTCTTATTTTCCTTTGCTTTAAACACAATAGGGTAATTATAACTGAGTGAGTGATGCGCCCCCTTCTACAGTGCGCCCTGAGGCTGGAGCCTCTCTTGCCTCTGCCTCGGCCCTGTAAGCCACCAGCGAGCAAGAAAATATTCAGAATAATTTGAACATTACTTTTTCACCTACTTTTTGGACCTTTTTCAAGTGCAGAGCACAGCATTATTTTAAACAGAATAATAAAAATGATCTCCTAGGGGAAAACTTAGGAGAAAAGGGGAATCGAATAAGGGTCCTTATCCGCTTATCTCTAAATGGGGCTGGATTACTATAACAAATAGTGTGCCTTATTTGGTACATCTGCCGCACAAAGGAAGTGGCAGGGCATGCTGGGTTGTCTTTTTTGATACTTTACTTTCCCCTCAGACTTAACTAATGCAACCTGATTGGCTGAAGCCTCTTTCCCTCCGGTTTTCCCCTCCCACACCTCTGTTCCTCTCTGATTGGCCAATTTTTATCATGCTGAGACAATGCACTATTGCAGAACTGGGTGGGAGTGCCTGAAGACTGGGACAAGGGCGGGTAATGCTGACACAATCAGGCAGAGGAGAGTAAGGGAGGAAATGACATTAGGATTTTCTTCAAAATAGATGGGGAATCCTAAGAAGGATTTTCTCTTTTTTTTACTATAGAAAAATCACTAAAATCAAAATGTAGACAGTGCAATACATATGTTATGTAAGTAGAGCAAGTATTTATCTACTTATATATGTTGTTTTCTGAGATAGTATTGCTGACAGCTCCTCTTTAACTACTTCCTTAAAAGGTCTATCACCCCAAACATCCAGAACAACCTGAATTTCATTTGATCTAGCCTGTGTACAATCACTTTAAGTGGAATAAAACTCTATACATGATGAATATAATTGGCCTTTCCTATTGTGAAAGCACTTGCTAACCTGTGGTAATCGTTTCAGCTGTTACTGTTAGATCTGGAGCATGTTCTTCAAAAATATTTTGTTGTCATTGATTAGATATGATGAATTACAAAATACATTATTTGGCACCCTCACAATAATTGTGCTGTAACACCTTTACCTCTGTCCATAGCCTGGCACCATGGTAAATAGTTTTCTCTTTTTTATATTCATGCTAGCTAAGCATCCATTTTGAGCTCCAAAGTTGCAAGTACATCAAAACTGCATCAAGAATCAAAATTGCAAATGCAGAAAAATTGCATTCGCTGAAAAATCTACTCCTTCCCCCTCAGCTTAGGAAATAACAGAACTGGCAGATCAACCAGGTGATTTTTAAGGTAATGAACACTTTTCAAAATGCTTGACATTTTGAATAATACATTTTGGGTATACATTATTATTTTTAATGATATTTTATGAATTGAGTTTTATCCCACTCAAAGGGGCAAAAAAATTTAAAATATGCGCAAATATAGACAAATAAGAAGTGCTTTTCTCCTATTTTGCTGTCACTTACAGTAGGTCAGAGGTGCCCACACTTTTCGGCTTGTGAACTACTTTTAGAAGTAGCTTCAAATTTTAGAAGCACACTCGTATATGTTACGGCCAGAACCTGAAGTTTGGCGCTGCGGCCAATGTCCGAAACGAGGCGAATCCTGGCAGCTCCGCTCATTTCACCCGGCGCTGGCTCCACCCCCTGCCTCCCTGCTATCGTCTTTCAGCCAGCCGGAGACACATGAGTCCCCCCTCCCCCGAGTCGTTCATGGCTGCAGGAAAGCAGAGCGGGGAGCGCTGCAGACATTGCTTCTGTCAGCACCCGCTCTGCAGGGACGAACAAATTCCTGCTTTCCTGCCTCTGCCTTTCTGCAGCCATGAACGACTCTGGGGGGGATGCATGTGTCCCCCGGCTGTCAGAAGCCAATAGCAGGGAGGCAGGGGGGCGGAGCCAGCGCCGGGGAAAATGATCGGAGCCGCCAGGATTCGGCTCATTTCGGACATTGGCTGTAGCGCCACAGTCACTTTGCACATTGACCGGCCAGAACCCGAAGTGGTCAGCCACTACGCGAAGTGGCCAAACTTCGGGTTCTGGCCGTAACATATATACAGAATGAAACATTTAATGGGGTCGGAATCTGCCATGAAGTCCTTTGTGATCTACCGGTAAATCACGATCTACCTAAGGGGCACTCCTGCAGTAGGCAGTAGAAATCTGACAGAAGCAACAGGTTTTGGACTAGTCTATCTCTTCATAGGGGATTCTCAGCAAGGCTTTTATTCTTTATAAAGATATTCCCTAAAAAGGATTTAAACAATGATGCTGACCAGCTTCCCTGCTCGCTACACAGTTTTTTGGCAGTTGGACAGTGCAACTGCCATTCACTATCTGCTTTTGAAAATAAATAAATCCCTGAGAATCCCCCATGAAGAGATAAACTAGTCCAAAACCTTTCTCTTCTGTCAGATTTCTACTACCTACTGTAAGTAACAGCAACATAAGAGAAAAGTAATTTATGGCTCATTTTACTCTGGAGGAAACATACTTCAAATTTGTATATGTTTGCACATATTTTAAATTTTAAAAATTTTCACCAGAGTGCCCCTTTAAGTTAATTCTGATTTTACCATTTCAGTTTTTGTGACATTTTCCCCTCTTGACGTATCCGCTATCAATTAATCTATGCTGTGTTACAGAAGTTATATTTGGAGACAACTGTGGGAAACATGCAGTGCCTCCACCCTGATTGCAGGCACCTGTTTAACCTCCTGAGCAGTATGCCCGACACTGTGTCATGCAAGATATTTTTGCTAAAAGCAGCATGCCTGACACAGTGTGTGGCAATGCTGCTCAGGAGGTTTTGCAAGGCACAGGTGCTCCCCACTATAAGTTAGCTAGGTGTAGAGGCTCCAGTAAAAGTTAGACAGCAATAGGCTATCTAGTGTAGGTGTCCCCAACCCAGATCCAGCTGCTGTTACTTACCAGGAGTCCCCCAGTATAGGTTAGCTAGGTACAGAAGTACCCCAGTATAGGTTAGCAAGGCACAGGTGTTCCCCAATATAAGTTAGCTAGGGGTAAGTGCTCCAGTAAAAGTTAGCCAGCAATAGGGGAGCTAATATAGGTGCCCCCATCCCACCCCACAACCCCCCCCCCCCGATCCAGCCACTAGCTAGTATAGGTGCCCCCCTACCCCCTGATCCAGCCGCTAGCTAGTATAGGTGCCCCCACCCCCATATCCCACACGACAGCCATTGTTACTCACCAAACCTCTGTCAGCCATCGCTGCAGCCTCCGTGCAAAGCTCCAGTATTCCCTATGGGGAGGATCGATGCTGCTGCTCAGTCCCTTGTTCGCTGCAGCTTGCTCCCATTCTCACCTCCATCTACGCTCAATTTCTTCAGGAAGGCAACGTTCCCACATGCTTCAAGAGATCCATCATCATCCCTGTCCCTAAAAAGCACGGAATCCAAGACCTCACAATTACAGGCCTGTGACCAGAGCAGGATTATCCACCAGGCATCCTAAGCAGGTGCCTTGGATCTAATGGTTGTCAATGGGCCCATCTGCCACATTCTCTTCCCTCTCTTTATTTCAAATTACCAGAAGGACCTCAGGGGGGAACCAAATCAACTACGTTGCCTAGGGCCACATTACATCTTAATCCATCTTTGCATGTGACACTAACATCTGTCATCATGAAGACCTTTGAAAGAGTGGTCCTGTCCCACCTTAAAGGGAACCTTAAATGTCAAAAATAAAAAGCCTTTCACTTACCTGGGGCTTCTACCAGCCCCTTGCAGCTGTCTGTCATGTGCCCACGCCAGTCCTCAATGATCCTCCCCCCCCCCCCCCCCCCCCCCCACCGCCGCCAGCTAGTTTCTTTGTCTCCGACTCGGAGTCGGCCGGCCCCTGCACCTGCGCAGCCCTGGGGAACCGAAAATTGTTGAGGACTGGCATGGGCACAGGACGGCTGCAGGGGGCTGGTAGAAGCCCAGGTAAGTAGAACTGTTTTTATTTTTGACAATTAAGGTTTACTTTAAGCTCTCTGCCTTGCCCCTAATGGACCCAATCCAGTTTGCGTGTAGAGCAAACATGTAAATCACAGTTCTGCACAGCACACAACAATAAGTTGGCAAAACAGACTTAACTACAGCAATCTCTCTCTAAATCAAACACTTTTCTACCTGTCTTTCTCTCTAGCTGCTATCACATAGTGAGTGATAAATCCTTCCCTCCACTCCCCTTTATATTTGTTTGTGGTGAGTTTTGTAGTCATTGGATGCTGGGGCTTGCTGTGCATCTTGAACATAAATGATTCTGCGCTTCCGACAAAATGTTGGTGCTGAACCACCCCACGGTTTTGCCTGCGACCATTTGGTGAGAATCAATCACATGAATAAGTGGGAAAAACCTGATTTGCCACAAGATGAAGTTGTTGTTTCAGTTGCAGATACTTTGCAACGCAGTCGGCACGTGGAAAGCACAGCCTTACAATTATTTTGCGTCTCAGCTTCTTCTGATGCCAATCTGTGTAAATGCAAGAAATGTGAAATTATATTAACATAATACTTCCCCCAGAAAGCCCTCAACATAGTCGCAACTACATACATAAGTTGAAGTTCACAGAAAAATATCTAATGTCCCTTAGATGTGTTAAAATGTGCTTGGCACAGCACAAAGAAAACAAAACACAGTGAAAGGCCTGGCATGTTGCTGTGTAATAAATAGCCTCTTTATCTCCTTTTGGACAAACATTTGCACTTACATTGTGCATGCTGGGAGTAACAATTGCTGCTTTTGTTACGGTCAGTGGTGAATGGCTTTGCATTATATAAAACACACTTCCAACAAAGTTCACAGAGGTTGAAAACATAATACATGAAAGATGGAGCACAAGACTGAGCGAGATAAAGCAAAACAGAGAATAGCCTAGAACTGTGTATAATGAAAGTGTACTCCTCTGTTAACAAATTGTATTGAATGCAACATATATATGTATATACCTAGTACATATATATATATATATATATATATATATATATATATATATATATATATATATATATACTCGGTATATATGTATATCTGCTTTTACCTTGTCCTTACTGCTGCTTGATTAAAAGACTAGACATTTCCCCTAGAGATTCTCTCCTCTGCCTAATGTGCTGTAATTGCTAGCGAGTGCTTGGAACACCAGCATGGAGTACTGCTCTTTAATAAATTTAGGTCACTGTAGAGTTCATCATCTATTCCTTGGCAACAGAAGATGAAGTTCTTCTTAGTTCATCGCTGGCTTTTAGCAGCAGTGTTACAGTTTTTCTTATCTGATGGTTTTAATGAAAGAAAATGTAGAGAAATTATACGACATTGGAGTCTTTGCTTAATCTCCAAGAATCGAAATGTAAAGCTTTAGTTGTACAACAAGAGAATGTTTTTTCCTTTTGTTAAAGCAAGCACAGCATTCTTAGATGAGAGTCATTTTTTATGTATTATTTGTGGTTTTCTTTTCTGTAATTTTCTCTCTCTTGCACAGCAGAATGGTTTGCATGTTTTAGGAAAATATAATTAGAGCTATCACTAAAATACGTGCTATTTATAGGAATGTGCAATATTAGAATGTAAAGCACATTCATCTCAGCTGTATGCTTATATGACTTGGAAGCATAATCTCACAGCAGGCACGTAACAAAATAATATAAAAAAGCCATAAGAACAAACAAGCAAACCTTTTTTTTGAGTAAATTTTCCTATATTATTGATGTGGCACTAGAGGAAAGTATAACTACGATGTACACTGGATAACCAGATTGCGGAAATCTGTTGGTTTTCTCTGTTATGCCAGTGATCTTGGTAACTTTATGTTGTGTTGCGCAGTATATATTGTCTTGTCAGTTAATTGTCCCTTAGAAAACAAAAGTTTGTTTTCTTAAAACAGAAAGTATTTGCAATAATTCAGGTTCAAGTGAGCTCTGAGATGTCTCCCAATGCCCCAATTCATAACCCAGTGTAATGTTTATATATATTTTTTTCCTGTTTTAGTAGTAAAAATAGCAAGGCCAGGTGGATTTTGGGGGGATTTTGGTTAGTTAACTGCATGATCTAACTCGGAGTCTGACAAGACAGTGTAGCAGTTTTTTTGTGCTAAATGCCGACAGATGTAATTTACTAAATACAGAACACTGAAATGGTTAATCCAGATTTTGGTTCTTTTATTCATACTCTGTATATAAATACCAGGCCTTGCAGGTGTCCATTGAATGCCCACACCTCCAAGATGGGTGAAACACTCACATGATCACTCCTAGCTGTTGTTTTGAGGACCACAATTGAATCTCAGCAGTATTTGACTATGGTCTAACTGAACCAAATAGTCTTTGGGGTGAAATAGAGTTATTCCCAAATCCAAACAGCAACACATGAATTGAAGCTGTACTTGTTATATGGCGGCTTTGAGAGCTGTAGATTTTATATGGAGTCTATAAGACTGTAGTACTTGTTATATTGGGGAGGGGGGGAAGCATGAGGTTACAATTGATATATGGGAGAAATGAAGCTACAGTTGTTATATAGGTGCCATAAGGCTGCAATCACTGTATGAGGAGGCATAATACTGCACTTGGTAAATGAGAAACATGAGGCAATACTGCTTATACAGGAAAATTGGGGTTGCACTTGTTGTATGGGAGTATAATGCAGCAAAAGCATATGGTGGTTATATTTTTAAAGTTTGGAAAGCAGGTATTTGAAAAATTCCAATTTTGTAAAGTGGAAAAGATAAAGATTCTGGAGCTCTGTAGAATGGTTCACTCCACAAGATGCCCACTCTCCATGTCAGTTTTAAGGTTTCCAGGCCCTGCATCACTTTAAAGCCTCTCCACATACATCAGGAAGAAGCCAATTCCCTTCTCTGTACTGAAAACAGCACATTAGTGACATATAGTCGAATGCAGTAAATTATTCAGAATACCTAATTTTACAGTTATAATACTGGTTTCAGCATCAGAAACACTTCCTATATCTATATATGGCTGAATATTGGTATGATGCCCCGAGTGAGGCGTGGTCTAGGTTGTTTAGATATGTCTAATTATTATGATGTCATTCTATTATTGTACTTGGTTTGGAATTCAGCACACAAGGTTTCTGCAGAGATCACCCAACAAGACTGAAGATGTAGCCACCTGTGATAAATTCCAGAATATAAATCAAGGTGAGAAAAGATTTTACAATGGGCAAACACTGAATAAATAATTTATAACTAAATATTGTTAAAACATTTTTTTTTTCATTACCTTATTTTTACTGCATTTAGGAGGAGGTAGGAGGTAATTTCTTACCTTTCCTAATGACAAAAACATCAGTAGTACTGGAAATGTATTTATTCAAAGCACAAAATAGACAACACATTTCATGGGTACCAGCCCACCTCATCAGGTCAATACACAGTGCCTTGCAGCAAGGTGAACAGTTTATTTACCAACAGAGGTGCCCATATCCTATTCACCTTGCTGCAAGGCACTGTGTATTGAATAGAGGAGGCAGGCTAGTACCCATGAAACATGTTGTTTATTTTGCTTTTTGAATAAATATTTTTCCTGTTATACTTGTTTCTTGTTGTCAGGAGAGGTAAGAGATTACCTCTCATTTTTATTTTAACTATTAAAATTTTATGTATATTTTTACGCCTGGGCATCTCCATCTTTACGATTATCTTTACGATTATTTTCACTACAGTTCTGGTTAAGTTTTACTTAAATTGCAGACCTTTGTAAAAACTGATATACCATAAAAGTGCTGCTTGTCCTTATTTTCAATTCACAGGGGACTCTAGAACAATTAACAACATCGGACAATATTTTAATCGTCTGAATTATGACCCAGCTGATTAAAATGGTATACCAATCAACACCAATAATTGACATGCAAACTCATCTCATTTGACCATTTAAAAATGTATTTATGTTGTTAGTGTACATGGTATTTCCTAACATGCTTATGTAATAAGCTAATGCTGCCAGTGCAACAAAACAACTTAAATGTGAACCCTGAGCTTGCAATAAAGAATAAACACCATATTGGTGTACTAAAATGTATGTCAATTCTGCAGTCCCTATACGCCACAATAGACACACTGGGCTCTGTTGTTGATATCAAGCTACATAATTGCCTTATAGAACACAAGATATAACATCTGCATTGGCTGAAACAGTTCTTTGTTGTTTGGTCATTCCTCTGAGTGTTAAAACAACTTTATAAAGCGTGAAAGTACATATGAATTTATGAGAGGAAAAAAGTAGCATATGGATGACTGGTCTGGAAAACCTGTGTTGTGAACATAAATCACTTAGAGATAGCAAGATCTGCTGGATGGCAGAACTGGGACATATCTTCATTCTTCATTTTACAGATACTTGCTTTAGTACATTTCAAACACTACTTTAGAGTCTTTGCAAGCAGCTGGTTGGTAATAAGTATAGAAAAAAATATACATTCCGACATAATCTATAATCTATCCCTGTACATGTTAGTAAATAGTAATTACTGTAACAAAAGCAGCATGACTGTAATTAGAAACATATATGCATGTCACAAAAATGTCACATCAAACAAAACAACAGAAAACAACAAACAAATATATACATATCAGATTGTAAAGATGCATTATATATATATATATATATATATATATATATATATATATATATATATATATATATATATATATATATATATATATTGCAGACTTTATTTATATAAACTAACCGCTGGCATCAAATGAAAAGATATATTACAATGCAAGGGACCAAGATTTTTTTTCTTTTCTTTTAATAACTAAATCAATCATAAAAATGAAAACAGCATTTGATAGTTTAGAAATTCCAATATTCACATCATTCCTTTGAGAATTATCTTATCAGGCAATGATGCTAAAATGTTTAAGGAATCTGAGCGGTTGTTCTTCAAAGTCACATTTCAGGAATAACTGTGAATAGATTAGTCCACTCTCTATAGTATACTAGCTGTCACTCACTAACAGAGTAATCTTGAATAAAAAAAAAGGCTAAACAGAATGTGTATAATTTGTATCAGTGGTCATGTAACTAAAGAGGTTCACCTTGGTCTGGACCCCTTCCAGAGCAGGGAGAGGGCACTATGTGCAGGCCTGATGATGCAGAGATCATATTGCTTTAGAAGGGAGGGAATTTCCTGGAAAACTAGGGTGCCAGACCGGTCTAACATTCCAAGGTCAACAAGAAGGGGACACAAATGGTGACATGACCACTTCAAACACTTAAGAAATAATGTTCTTGAAAATATTTACTGTTGGAGTTATGCATTAGTTGCTACTGTGGGCAGGAAGGGGAGGAGTGAGGCTGTGTTGGGGTAATATCTACCATTGTTATCAACTTACATTTATTCCTGGAACTGGAGTTTAATGATATTCCCAAATCCAGAAACTATAATTTTATTTCCTATTAACTTTTGTTTTCTTCTGAAGATCAATATTCCATCACGAAAGAAGGTAAGTTGGAGTGTCATAACTTTGATTTGGCATTTTAGTAAGATCTCAAAACTTAAATTTTGCACTAGAATAAAAGTCAGGCAAGGTTTTATTGTAGTCGGGATTGACAATTATGGCAAATGGATCCTCCCTATCATCTGGAGTAGTACGCAAGTACATGTCCTCTGGTGACAGCTGACTAATTGAAACTAACACAGACATGGGCCATGCATAGACAGATTACTGTTTGGGTTCAGCAACATTGCAGGCAGAGCCAGCAATGGAAAAGCTCATCAAGAAAGAGACTGACAAGGGTCACGACGGAATTAGGCTATATCAAGACAGGACTGGGCCAATCAGGACTAACAAGGTTTGCAGAATTAAGCATACAGTATAAGGACTAGTAGGGTACAGGATACAGAAACAAGCATATCGGCAGCACGGTGGCATAGTGGTTAGCACTCTTGCCTTGCAACGATGGGTACCCGCCCGGTTCGAATCCCAACCATGTCAACATCTGCAAGGAGTTTGTATGTTCTCCCCATGTCTGCGTGGGTTTTCTCCGGGCACTTCGGTTTCCTCCCACATCCCAAAAACATACATATAAGTTAATTGGCTTCCCCTAAATTGGCCCTAGACTATGATACATACACTACATGATACATACATATACATATGACCATGGTAGGGACTAGATTGTGAACCCCTATGGGGGACAGTTAGTGACAAGACAATAACTCTGTACAGCGCTGCGTAATATGTCGGCTTTATAAATACTTGAATAAATAAAATAAATATCTCATGATGTCTGGAGACAGAGAGGAACATGGGGTTTCTACGTTTTAATTAACGGGATCTTAGCTTTCTTAGCTAACTATACCCATCTTGCTTACTTGCTTTTTTTTTTCAAATCATGTTGCACTCTCACCTTGCAGCACTGGGTCCCTAGTGACGAATCCCAGTAAGGGCACTATGTGCACAGAGTTTGTATGTTCCCTCGTGTCTGTGTGGGTTTCCCCTAGGTACTCTGGTTTCCTCCCACATCCCAAAACATACAGATAAGTTAGTTGGCTTCCCTCTAAATGTCCTAGACTTCAATACATACACTACACAATACATACAAAGACATATGACTATAGTAGGGATTATATTGCGAGTTCCTCTGAGGGACAGTTAAAGTGCACTTGAAACGGGGGAGAGAAAAAAAATTATACATACCTGGGGCTCCTCCAGCCCCCTCCAGGCTCATTACTCCCCTGCTGTACCATGTGCTGCTTTAATCCATTGCAATTCGCCCTGGAAAGCCCTTCAGTTGGGGCTAGTCAGCGAAGTCCAGCTGCAAGTGCTCCCCATTGCGCTTCCATAGCTGGGAGGGTTCTGCACCTGAGCAGTAGTATTATGCAAATGCAGAGTGCTCCCGCCACTGAGAGCACAATATGGGCATGCACACGGCTGGGCCGCACATGTGCATTATGCCCCAGAATGGAGGACTTTCTGGGGCATGCTGCGGAGGATCCAGGAGGCGGAGGATGGCACAAAGGGAGAGATCAGCTCGAGAGGGGTCCAGAGGATACCCCATTTTTTTTCTCTCCCCATCTTAGGTTTACTTTAAGTGACAAGACAACATACTCTGTACAGTGCTGTAGAAGATATTTGCGCTATATAAATACTGAAAATAATATCAAAAATAATGTGACACCTATGGAAAAATATTTATTTGATAAAACTGAGTTCAACGCTGGTTTTATTTATTATTGTGGATTTATAAAGTGCCAACAGAGTCTGTGGGACTGTACAGAATAAGAAACAAACATGAGGTTTGTTAATAATACAGATCATGGTATACACAAAATATAGACATTGGTGCAAAATGCAGAATTGGTAGACATAGCAATTACAATGACAAATGAAAATGAAGAACAAATGTATAGGAAGTTCCAAGACACAAAAGGATGAGAGAGCCCTGTCCTTACAAGCTTACACTCTATTTGGGTAAGGAGGAAACAAGAGGTGGGGTAGTATACAATATGTATTCCTTGAGGCAGCAGGTGTTTAGGATACAGTATATTTAGTAAGGTGCACAACATACCCAGATTTTGAAGGGGAATGCCTTAAAGTAAACCTGAGATGCGGTAATGTAAAGATTTGAAGGAAGGGCCAAACAAGCGCAGAAGACCCCGACTGATGCAACTGAGCCAGATTACTGGGGCTGATTGCAGGCCAAAAGGAGGCACTCGGGAGGATGGTGAGGGACTCAGCAGTGCTTATGGGCCTGGAGGACGTATCAGGTAAGTATCCAATCTTTACATTATCACGTCTCAGGTACACTTTAAGTTAGAGCATATGTTTGTCTGAAAAAGAGAGTTTTGATGGGGGGTTAAAGATTAAAAAAAGTTGGAAAATGACATATGAGTTTTGGAAGAGGATTCTAGAGAAGGGGTGAGGCACATTCTGGAGTCTGAATGTAAGGATGGAGACATTCACTCATTTCCTGTCACCAGTGAAACATGAAGACATTTGGAAATGAGAGAACAGATTGCCATCTGGAGGCGGTAACACATTTTTCCCCTTTTGTAGCTAACTGGACCATGCCTTGTATGCCTTGTAAGGGTTTTTTTGCTTTCCTCTAGATAAACAGCAGGCTAGTGTTGTATCATATTTTCTGGTTGAACTCATTGGATGTATGTCATTTTTCAACCTAACTAATGATGTAACTATGTAACAATAAGAGCCTAATGCAGATTGTATTCCTACCAAAACTAAATGAAATCTGAAATAGAATTATATACTCTTGCTTCCTTATTTTACTTTCCCACACTTTTGCTGATTACCAGTATATGGAAATTCAGTCTATCTCTATTAATTTGTGAATGATCTTAAAGCATTGGAGAGTCCCCTTACATTGCTCAGCCTGATTTTACAAATAATATTTAATACTATATTGTGAGTGTTAATTAACCTCAAGAATCTGGAAACTATTGACCCAAGCATTTCCAACTCTGTTTCATGGAGGGGAATATTTTATGGATGATTTTAAAAGGAACTGAAGGTCATAGTTATAAAATTATCCTTGAATGTAGTCACAAGCATTTCAGTTGCACATATGTAATTTTAAACAAATTACTTCCATCAAATGAAAGTGTTTTCTTACATTAGACAACTTAGCAAGTCCTATATAGCAGCAATTTCTTCAAGCGATAAGTCCAGAAAATTATTTGTCACTGACTGCAGGTACTGGAATTGTTGGTCTATATGATACATTAAATTATTACAGCAAACAAAAATAGATGTATATACATTTCAAATTGGTGGTGATGTATAAGAGAACATAGAGATTTTAGTGCAAGTATACACAAGTACAACCTAATAAATTAAAGGAAAATTATCAAGTAAAATTATAAAATTTAAAATAAATGTTAAATTCTAAAGACAATTAGGTAAAAACATTAAATTCTAAAAACAAGCAGGTAAAACATTGGTAAAACAAGCAGCACATTCTGGTAAACTCTGATTATATGTGTACATTTCTGTATTCATCACAAAATATAAAAATGATCTGCTAGCACTCTGTTTGTATCACCTATCAAATAAACATTTAGTGGCTGTGCAGTGTGATGGTTGGCAATCCAATTCTCTACAGAACTGTATGCATGTGCACTGAAATATGTACAACATGTCAAAAGTGGGAATTTTTGTAAATTTTTCATAAAGAGAATAAACTACCCCCCCGTTCTCGCCCAAACTTTACAAAACACATTATTCTCAATTAGGCTGAAGGGAATCCAGAGCACCATGACCTGAGCAATTCCAGCCGACACAATCCATAGCATCAGGATATTACCCTATTTATTATTATTTTATTATATTATTATTTTCCGAGCACCCTTATCCCCATTATCACCTCGGGTACCTAGGAGGAAGTGACAGTAATAGTATGGAAGGAACTTTTAATAATAGGACCCCCATATACTGTGTATGTCCCATTTCAGGTAATTAGGCAAAAAGGGTCATAAAACTTCTGTACATATTTTAGTACAGGGAAGAAAAAGAGGTGGTAGGCAAGCACTACACTATTGCAACTTCCTCAGAATTTCCTTACAGTGAATCAAACAGGCAGATCTCTTGCCGATGGAGAAAGCTCATGTAGAATTAAAAATAAAAACTTTGTTTAAAGGGAACCTTAACTGAGAGGGATATGGGTGTTTCCTTTTAAACAATACCAGTTGCTTGTCAGTCCTGCTGATCTCTTTGGCTGCAGTAGTGGCTGAATCACACGCCTAAAACAAGCATGCAGCTAATCCAGTCTGACTTCAGTCAGAGCACCTGATCTGCATGCTTGTTGAGGGGCTGTGGCTTAAAATATTACAGACACAGGATCAGCAGAAGAGTCAGGCAACTGGTATTATTTTAAAAGGAAAAATCCATATCCTTCTCAGTTTAGGTTCCCTTTTAACTAAAATTATATAAAGCAATATTTCTACATGAATGGCTCAATGGAGATATCCAGATAAAAGTTAAACACAGTGCAAAGTACCCTCATACGTCATGACCCATGCAACCAAGTATAGCTAAGTTATGGTGGTATTGCTGCCTTCTCTGTCACTGTTAGAGATAGAGTCACTTAGTTCCTGTCAGGACAGAAAATGAAGGAAGTTATCCCAGACTGTAAGGGCTCGTTTCCACTTGAGCGAGATGCACGGCAACACTTCTGGGTCTGCGGCTACATAGATGAATCCCATCAGCCGTCTAGCCGTCTATGGATTCGAAGCCTCCCGCACCATTTTGGATGGCAATGTCAGCCGTATCGCTAGCGCAAGCGACTCAGCCAACACCATTGTACCCTATGGCAGAGTTTCCCTGCATGATTTGCCTGTGGGGAAACTCTGCGGATTCAGTGGAAAAAGGTCCTTACTGTTACACAGGTATCAGTAAAACATCTGAAAAGGTTCTAATCCTTCTCCATGCTATTCTAAACTAATTTGACTTCTTCCTGAAGTTGAGATTCAATACTGTACTTGATTTTGAAACCTTTTCCTTCCCAAAGTGTAGTGCTTTATGTGCCGTAGGGGTGAGCTCCATTTTTTTCCAAAGTAATACATGCATTGAAATGTGCATTTTTGCCTTACTCAAATTTTTCATGAAAATATAATGGTTTGCCACAAGATACACATTTTTACAAAAATTAGACTTTCTTGCCCACATGCATATGGTGAAAATGTAGTTCACATGCCCATATACTTTTTCCAATTTTATAATCTAATCGAAAATTCATTTTTTTCATGCTTATAGATTTCAGTGCTTTTGGATATATTGAGATTTTTTATGTCCATGTATTTTTGAAAGATTAGTTTCCTTTGCAAAAATGTGTTCTCTCATGGTCACATATTTCCGAAGACTCTCAATAATTATGCCTAAATTAAAATGGCGATATGTTGGTTCATCACTAATTTACAGTGTAAATTAAGTAACGTGTTACTTACTTAGTAACATGTGTGCTAAACTTTTCTACCTAAGCCTACATATGCATACTAGGGACCTTAGCCCGTTTACTAACGGGCTCTAGGTATGTTACCGCCATCACCTGTCAGCGCACATGCGGGCGCCCGCACTTCACGCACACACGCCCAGCCGGACCCCTTGCTGTCCTGCTCCCGTCCGATCAACGGCTGTCCCTGTGGCACATGCGCAGTAGCGCAAAGCAGGGACACACACACGAACATGGGATGCAGAGACACGGGTTTTATTAGGTAGGACATGTTTTTTTTTGTTTACCATTGTACACTCATAGCTTTTATAGATATATATGTATATAAAAAAAACTGTTAGAAAATGTTAAAGGACACAATAATTCTGCTGATCGTATAGTACAAAAATAATAACAAGTATCTAAAGTCACAACTAAAAATAATAGCTCTGCTGTATGACTAAAGTGTTTTTGTGTCAAAAGGTTAAATTATGTTTATGCCTATTCAGTTCCTCATATGTGATCTGGTTTACATTCTGATCTCAAGGAAATGCATTGCTTGGTGACCTTGAAATATGAATGGTGCAAGCAGCCAAGCTTATCTTACAACCTGTCACTATCAACAAGTAAAACTATTATTGCTACTTTGAAATAAGCCAGCAGTGGGTAAGAGAAACTCTACAGTTAAACCTAGCCGACAATGAAGCCTGTATTACTTATTTATGATGTTACATGAATCATCTGTACTTTTCCTGATAAGCCTTGGGCTGTGTGCCTTTCATTTTAGCTGACATTTTGCTGCCATTCGCCAGGCTAAGTAACTACTGTGCAATCTCTTCAAGCTGATACATGGTCATTGTTTTGTGCAAAATACATTTTAAGTCGACTGAAAGGCTTTCAAGGAGAATATAATTTGACAAAGAACATTCTTTCGGTGGCATAAGAAATCAACTGATTCTATACAAAAATGTAGTTCAAGATTGCTAAAATGATTTCAAGAATAAATGACAGGAGAGGATATTTGCTACTGGAAAGATTTAGTTATGAAAGAAAGACACCGAGACACTGACGACACTGGATGGCTGCATTTCTTTTATTGTCGGAATTTAGAGTAACGGGTCATCCCAGTTAAGTCAAATGTTCAACTCTGCAGAGATTTACGCAGCTCTGTCTTGACTACTAAAATATAAGGGTGGCAGTGGAAATTCAGGACAATGTTCTTACAAATTAACTGGCCTTAATCCTACTCGCTTTATTATTTCTACCTAATTGCATCATCACTCTTGGGAACAAAGTAATGTTCTCTGCTCAGCTGCATATGAAATTCCTATTGAATGTGAACCAGGACATATAAGTCAGCTAAAGTAAGAGAAAATAACCCAAAAACAACATCAATACAAAATATAAACACGTCTGTACTGATTGCTTGTGAAATAACCTGTTAGTCGTTATTGGTACCTTATAGCTTTATGGATGCTATCTTGTGCTTAAATTTGTTGAATTAACACTATTTAGGCATTCAAGGAGATATTTTAAAACATGGAAAGCTTGAATGAGTAAGTGAGGCTCTTTCTGATGCAGTCTTACCATTTATCTTAATTCTCCTGCCATGATTTCCAGGTCTACTTTAAATGTAATAAGTGAACCTGTTACAAGGCAAACTTTCAGCTTAAAGCATGTTATTGTTGGGTCTCTGGGACTTTTTAGGGGGCAGTCATTTTTATATGTTATATAGAAATCGGTTTTATACCATTTGTCAAGTGATAAAACCTTGAAAAACTTTATTTCAACATATTATATATACAAAAAATAAATTAAAAGAGGGGCACAAAAATGTCAGTTTTGTATATCACATACATATTATCAGTTCAAACTCCATGTGGGGCAGATATTTGATTTCCTTGAATTAATTACCGCCCTATATAGTGCACTGTGATTATTAATATATATATTGACAACACTCATGATTGTACAGAGCCAAGCACTTGGCTCAACCCATGTGTTTTGTGAACTACCTTCACAGAGGAGTTTCCTGGGTGGGCATATACACCAAAATACCTGCATTAGAAATGAAACAAAATCAGTAGGTTGATAAGATCTATCCAAAGGTGCCCATGTTCCAAAAAGGAGGGAGAGGAGGAGAAAGCCATGGATTGGAGGGAAGAAGGAAAAAGAGAAAATGGAGATGGAAAATAGAAGGGGGAGAAAAGGGGGAAGGGAGGGGAGAAAGAGAGGAAGAAAGAGAGAGAGAGAGGAGGGGGGTTGGGTTAAGATGAGAGAGGGAAGGGGTAGAACTGAGAAGGTTTGGGAAAGATGTGATAGGGAAGGGGCCATAGAGCTGGGAAAGGTGGGGAGAGAGGTGGATGGAATGGAATGGGGTGGAGCAGGAGGGGAGGGGAAGGGGAAAAGGGAAGATGGAGGAAACAAAAGGGCGGAAAATATAAAAGAAAGGGATGGGAAAGAATGTGAGGAAAAAATATAATAAAAGGGTTAAATGAGGGAAAAAAACCTTTCAAGCCAGAGCTTTTCTGTCATGCTGCCTTTATCTTTTGGAACACCTTACCACACCCAATCAAGACAGCTCCAACCCTCAATACATTTGCATCAAAACTGACAAGTGAGCGGTTTAGTCTGACATTTATGATCACAAAACTTTTTCCGCTATAACACATCACTACTTACTGATCTAAAACAAGGCTTTGGATCCTACGGGAGAAAAGTGCTTTACAAATGGTTTCTTGTTGCTGTTGAAAAAAGATTCCTTTTAAAGGATACCCGAGGTGACGTGACATGATGAGATAGACATGTCTATGTACAGTGCCTAGAACACAAATAACTATGCTCTTTTTTCTTTCACTGCCTGAAAGAGTTAAACATCAGGTATGTAAGTGGCAGTTCCTGTCTGAGTCAGGACTGGGTCAGACTACAGTGCCACACTTACTGAAAGAAATTACAACTATAAAACACTTTCCTAGCAGAAAATGGCTTCTGAGAGCAGGTAAAAGGTATAAAAAGGGTCAATAGAGCAAAAACAATAGACCAGTAAAAACTTAAAAGCAGATTTAAATATAAAACAAAACTGTGGAATATCTTAAAAAGTCCTTTTTAGGAGGAGGAGGATAGATACAATTGTTTATTTCATAAGTTTAGTTTCACCTCGAGTGTTCTTTAAAGTGTTTACAAAAATACCCATAGTTAATGTTCTTGTTCAAAAGTAAGTGTGCTTGTAGGGAGACAAACCATTCCCTCAGTGATAAAGAATGGCCACATGTTCGTATACCCAGGTAGTTATAGTGAACTATAGTACTTACCCACTTTGTATTACGGTAAGTATAGAGACTCCTATATGTCACAGCATAAGAATAGGTGATACTGTATATGCGCTATAAGTAAAAACAAATGGTAGAGATTGGTATTGACAGTTTCTCTCTCCCTTTTTTTTTTTTAAATAAAAAACTAAAAATCCTTGTCATGCACCGATGAGGACCAAAAGTCTGAAACAGGCTGTCTGCATGTTGGGTTGATGTGGCTGTGTACAATTTATAAGCTATAGGCTTGCTATACACCAGCAGTTCTGGATGCAAGCCTGGCTTTGGGGCAAAATGGGATCATTTGCATATTCAGTAGTTATGCATTGCAGGAAACCCGGATGCTCACTTAAAGCTGAATTATCGCAAATACATTGTGTTTAAGAAGGCACATTATACCAAGTTTTGTTATGATTTAGTAAAATTTCAAAATATCGCTGAGGTTTTCAGAATGTGATTTTGTACTTCAGCAAGAAAAAGTATCCTTACTTTGATTCTGCTTATGTGGTTGCATAGTTACATAATTATTTTGGTTGAAAAAAGACATATCTTCATAAAGTTCAACAAGAAAATAAGGTACAACACCAGCCCGCACCTTCAAATATCCCTGTTGATCTAGAGGAAGGTGAAAAACCCTACAAGGCATGGTCCAATTAGTCCCAAAAGGGAAAAATTTCCTTCCGGATAAAGTTCATTATAGCTTTTTCCTTTATTATGTAGTGTTGTCATAGAAGTCAACAAAGCAACCCATGATGTAATAACTAATGTTTCATGAACATGCCTTCAAGAGCGTTTCAGCTGAACAACTATTTTCATTATTGAGTATGTCTTGAATCCAAACACCACTGAAGTCTATTGGGAGACTTTCTGATGGTTTTCTCATATCTCTATATAGCAGCTACAGCACTCACACAGCAGACAACAAAATTCTATAGGAAGCCCATTAGATATTTGATTAACATGTTGCTATTTAAAAAAGGGTAAAAATGGGTGTCAGGAACCGGCCCGCGGCACGCCTGCGTATACGGTTCCCGACTGCGGGTTTGACCAGACTGAGAGGGGAAGCAGCCTTAGTCAAGCTAAAACAAGGCTGGAACCCCTCAGAACACCTCTCACTGCCACCACTAGCGGTTCGCTAGACACTTCCACTCTGCTGTCGAGTCCTCAGCGCGCACTCCGCGTTTTCGTATTTGGGTCAGCTTTGCGCTTAGGCCAAATACGGGAACGCCACGCACCCACACACACACACAGTTGCAATCTTACACTGTCGTGAAGCAAAGACCCACTAACAGTCGTTCCGAACGATACTGTTAGCCACTCTGCTGTCGCTACTCGCACTGGCGTTGTTCGTACGTTGGGTCAGCTGCGCGCTTAGGCCAACGTATGACAAACGCCCCCACACACAATGCAATTACAATTTCATACGGTAGTGTTGCTCAAGCGTACAATTAGGCATGAACTTATACACGGTTGCACTTCAGTCTCTTCTAGGCTATGAGTGTTAGTTTAGTACAGCAGAAGTCAAGCTTATTAAATAATAATTTAATATTCCAGAAAAACATAGAACAGTGCAGAACTTAATATATACAAAAAGATTACAAAAAACAAAGTAAAAATAGTTACAAGATAAAAGTTACAAAGATAACACACAAAGCGATTTTGCTTAGCAAAATAAAGGGGTCCAGATAGAAGAATCGTGGACTTTTGTGTGGACGAACACAGTTCTGGCTAGGCCAGGAGTCCACTAGCTTAGGCCAGGAGACCAGCCGTAGCTACCGTCAGAAGAGAACTGATTTGAGGTAGATGTCCCCTGGTTTTTATAATGAAAT